>NC_064618.1:785715899-786340899 GCF_023898315.1 Schistocerca nitens | reverse complement strand
GACTGTTAGGAACAGCTTCTGGAAACTGTAATTATATACAGAATCCTGGAAGTCTCCGTATAGCTAGTAAACCGGATATATTGTAACTAACCATGTAACCAACCAACTTCTTAGTTAAAGAAGGGCGTTCTTCAGGTCATACAGTTTCTCTTAGATTCGACCACTTCTCAAGTAGCTTCAAGCTATCGAAAAACTGTCCCCAGACAGATCTCCAATTCTTCATGCAAGTAACGAAATTCTAGTTTGCGTCGTTTGCTTAGTATGGGACTGACTCATCGCTCCTTTCCGACTCGCTGGATTCTTTTTCTCGTGAGGAATGCATATCCCTAGATAGTGTAAGCATCGTCTAATTGGAAAAGTTAACTTAGCTGACAACTTTCTGATTGGTCACTCCAACAGTCTGCCAATAACTCGGACGAAGTAAGTGTGATTTCAGGTGTGCCGCAGGGGAGTGTCGCAGGACCGTTGCTATTCACAATATACAGGGTGTTACAAAAAGGTACGGCCAAACTTTCAGGAAACATTCCTCACACACAAAGAAAGAAAATATGTTATGTGGACATGTGTCCGGAAACGCTTACTTTCCATGTTAGAGCTCATTTTATTACTTCTCTTCAAATCACATTAATCATGGAATGGAAACACACAGCAACGGAACGTACCAGCGTGACTTCAAACACTTTGTTACAGGAAATGTTCAAAATGTCCTCCGTTAGCGAGGATACGTGCATCCACCTTCCGTCGCATGGAATCCCTGATGCGCTGATGTAGCTCTGTAGAATGGCGTATTGTATCACAGCATACGAGCACGAAGAGTCTCTACATTTGGTACCGGGGTTGCGTAAACAAGAGCTTTCAAATGCCCCCATAAATGAAAGTCAAGAGGGTTGAGGTCAGCAGAGCGTGGAGGCCATGGAATTGGTCCGCCTCTACCAATCCATCAGTCACCGAATCTGTTGTTGAGAAGCGTACGAACACTTCGACTGAAATGTGCAGGAGCTCCGTCGTGCATGAACCACATGTTGTGTCGTACTTGTAAAGGCACATGTTCTAGCAGCACAGGTAGAGTATCCCGTATGAAATCATAATAACGTGCTCCATTGAGCGTAGGTGGAAGAACATGGAGCCCAATCAAGACATCACCAACAATGCCTGCCCAAACGTTCACAGAAAATCTGTGTTGATGACGTGATTGCACAATTGCGTGCGGATTTTCGTCAGCCCACACATGTTGATTGTGAAAATTTACAATTTGATCACGTTGGAATGAAGCCTCATCCGTAAAGAGAACATTTGCACTGAAATGAGGATTGACACACTGTTGGATGAACCATTCGCAGAAGTGTACCCGTGGAGGCCAATCAGCTGCTGATAGTGCCTGCACACGCTGTACATGGTATGGAAACAACTGGTTCTCCCGTAGTACTCTCCATACAGTGACGTGGTCAACGTTACCTTGTACAGCAGCAACTTCTCTGACGCTGATATTAGGGTTATCGTCAACTGCACGAAGAATTGCCTCGTCCATTGCAGGTGTCCTCGTTGTTCTAGGTCTTCCACAGTCGCGAGTCATAGGCTGGAATGTTCCGTGCTCCCTAAGACGCCACCAATTGCTTCGAACGTCTTCCTGTCGGGACACCTTCGTTCTGGAAATCTGTATGGATACAAACGTACCGCGCCACGGCTATTGCCCCGTGCTAATCCATACATCAAATGGGCATCTGCCAACTCCGCATTTGTAAACATTGCACTGACTGCAAAACCACGTTCATGATGAACACTAACCTGTTGATGCTACGTACTGATGTGCTTGATGCTAGGACTGTAGAGCAATGAGTCACATGTCAACACAAGCACCGAAGTCAACATTACCTTCCTTCAATTGGGCCAACTGGCGGTGAACCGAGGAAGTATAGTACATAATGACGAAACTAAAATGAGTTCTAACATGGAAATTAAGCGTTTCCAGACATATGTCCACATAAAATCTTTTCTTTATTTGTGTGTGAGGAATGTTTCCTGAAAGTTTGGCCGTACCTTTTTGTAACACCCTGTATATAAATGACCTTGTGGATAACATTGGAAGTTCACTGAGGCTTTTTGCGGATGTTGCTGTAGTACATCGAGAGGTTGTAACAATGGAAAATTGTACTGAAATGCAGGAGGATCTGCAAGAATTTGACGCATGGTGCAGGGAATGGCAATTGAATCTCAATGTAGACAAGTGTAGTGTGCTGCGAATACATAGAAACAAAGATCCTTCATCATTTAGCTACAGTATAGCAGGTCAGCAACTGGAAGCAGTTAATTCCGTAAATTATCTGGGAGTAGGCATTAGCAGTGATTTAAAACGGAATGACCATATAAAATTAATCGTTGGTAAAGCAGATGCCAGACTGAGATTCATTGGAAGAATCCTAAGGAAATGCAGTCCGAAAAAAAAGGAAGTAGGTTACAGGTTCACCCACTGCTTGAACACTGCTCACCGTTGTGGGATCCGTACCAGATAAGGTTGATAGAAGAGATAGAGAAGATCAAACGGAGAACAGCGAGCTTCGTAACAGGATCATTTAGTGATCGCGAAAGCGTTACGGAGGTGATAGATAAACTCCAGTGGAAGACTCTGCAGGAGAGACGCTCAGTAGCTCGGTACGGGCTTTTGTTGAAGTTTCGAGAACAAGCCTTCACCGAGGAGTCAAACAGTATATTGCTCCATCCTACGTATATCTCACGAAGAGACCATGAGGATAAAATCAGAGAGATTAGAGCCCACACAGAGGCATACCGACAATCTTTCTTTCCAGGAACAATACGAGACTGGAATAGAAGGGAGAACCGATAGAGGTACTCAAGGTACCCTCCGCCACACACCATCAGGTGGCTTGCGGAGTATGGGATGTAGATGTAGAATATGGTCTCAGCGGAAGGCCATGTTAAGCCCACAGATCGTAGCTTGTGAAGAAGACTATTAGGTCAGTCGTTGAAATAGTGTGCTCCAAATTCGATCCTTCAGCTCGGCTAGAAACGTGAGAACATACATGAGCTTAAATCTTTAAACAGAGTAAATGAGAACTGCCCTCTCCTCTTCTCCACTACCTCATAGATACAAGTCGCTATGCCTTCAGGATTGGTACCGTGTCTGTCACAGAGACTCACGCGAGAGGCGAACGTTCGTTTGTTGCAAAGCCCCACACTGAGCGGGAATGAGTAAGGTCAAAAACAGGCAAAAAAGCCCTTTACAGAAAGTTGTTTCTTTCCTTGTGTGGCACAATATGACCTGCTGTCCCCACTGTGATACGTTAGTGGTACAGCAATGTATAACCCGAGGGAAACAAGATTTGTCTGATGTGTGTAATGGGGTAAAGAAAACGCCAAGTCCGCACAAAATGAGGCGGAAGAAAAACGTGCGGAACCCGTGGTTTAGATTTATCGCGCGGCTGGCGATTGGCAATTACCTGCCGGCGGAAGACGCCGGCCAGCGGCCATTACAAGCCCCGCCGTGTGTGGCGCTGCACGCGTGCACACTACATCACGAGCGCAGCAGCCGGGTACAGCCCTATGGGCGCCGGCTGGGTACTCTTCTCTGAAACAGCACTGGGTTCAAACCAGGTCAAGTCGGAAGTAACCCGGCTCGGGATTTACCCCGATCAGAATGACACACGACAGGAAACTGACTACGGACAGAGACATGCAACTGAACTGACCATTTCAGGTTTTGAAGCGGCTTCCAACGCTGTCCATTTTCACAAACTAATCGCAAAAACCAAAAGATTAGAATTTTCTTTGAGAAACCGTTCTAACCATGTCTTAACGACAACCAATAGTGCATTTTTAATGGAATACCAACGACCATATGCGAATACACCATATAATGTGTCCCTCAAGGATCGAAACTGGAACCACTATTTTTTTCTCAGGACTTCCTAATATTGCAACTGTTATTAACGTCCTGAAATGTAATATTTTGCTGTGGGATGTCTTACAACAGGATGCAAAACTGTGTCAGCTGTGTGAAATGATAAGATGGCATTGCAGCAGTGCACTGAACTGATTATGTGCACCCAGAAGATGAAGTTACTTTAGATGCATCACATTCGATGAAGTAGTTCCTCGAATATTAGTCGACACTTATAGCTTCCCTATTCCAATAACACTCTCAGAATACTCAATATTCACACACACAAACGGCTACACCGATTTCAAAGTTGTGTTCGACTGTGGAATAACTTTTAACTTTAGGTAAGTTACACATTTCTTTACCTAACTGAGTAACACGTATTTCCTAAAATAACAGTTCACGGTAAATAATAACAGCCAAACAGTTGCAGGATAAAGATTTATTAAAATTCTTCACCACGGTTTCGGTATATCTAAATATAGCTCCATTGGAAGTAAAATACACTAAAATCACATGCTGCAGCGGAGATACATAAAACAATTGTGCCAAAGGCGTCGTCAGTAATTATGTAGTATAAATGGAGATGATGCTTTAACTACTGACGACGCCTTTGGCACAATTGTTTTATGTATCCCCACTGCAGGATGTAATTTTAGTGTATTTTACTTCTGATGAAGGTATATTTAGATATACCGAAACCGTGGTGAAGAATTTTAATAAATCTTTATCCTGCAACTGTTTGGCTGTTATCATTTACGGTGAAGAATTTCAACAGTTGCTGTTTCAGCCATGTTTAAAATCTTAAAATAACAGTATACTTGTCCTTAACTCGAGCTTAGTAGATGTGGGACACAACACGTAATCTCAAAATTATTACACAAAGTCGGAAACAAGGTGTAGCTTTCTACTTCCCCTTTTGCCTTTTCCGCTTTTCGTGCCTTTTTCTTTTCTTGTGTTGCAGTTTTTACACGTAAAACTGATAACCTAGTCTGACTGTATTATGATGTTAATGTGCACAGTGGAATCCCGCTTAACGAGTACCTCCTATAGCATGCAGTTCGCATAACGAGCGAAACAAATTATTAAAAATGACTCGCGTAACGGGTGATGATTTATATAACGAGTGACGATTCAGTGTGATGTCACCAGCCGTTCGGGCACGGCCAGGGAAACGTTCAATACTATGAACACCTTTCATTGTCGGCAGCGGCATATGAACGACGTCTTTAATAAGTACTGCCGTCTGGGTTTAGTGCAGCTTGTGATCACACATTTCTCTGAACTTGTGTTCACACAGTGTTTTTGTGTGCAAATTTTAGTAACCTTCGTAGAAATGGTCCCGAAGATAAAGTCGCAAGAAGACGACCATAGGAGAAAGAAAATGACCTTAGAAATTAAACGTAAAATCAGTGGGAAATGCGAACGTGGTGTCAGCATTGCTGAATTGGCACGCACAAACAATCGGTCTATGTGCACTGTCCTCAAGCACAAGGACAAGATTAAGGTTTCGTATTCTGGACGACGGCGGAAGGTTGCTCCTTATATGGAAAAATGAAAAGCAATTGCAAGGCGACACTCTTAAAGAAAACATCATTTGCGAGAATGGGAGAATGATTTTCACTGACATCGTTAAGAAGATGCCAGGATCATCAGCGGCCGAAGAAGTGTTTTAGGGAAGCCGTGGGTGGTTCGAGAAGTTCAAGAGGAGAACCGGCATCCACAGCGTTGTGAGACACGGCGAAGCAGCCAGCCCGGACACAAAGGCAGCAGAGAACTTCGTCAGCAACTTCAAGATGCTCGTAGACTCTGAGGGTTATCTGGCGAAACAGGTTTTTAATGGTGAGGAAACGGGTCTAATCTGGAAAAAGGTGCCGAAGCATACCTTTATAACGGCAGAGGAGAATGCATTGCATGGTCACAAGCCAATAAAAGACCGTTTCACACTGCTATTCTGTGTCAATGCAAGCGGCGATTTTAAGATTAAACCGCTGCTTGTTTACAATTCAGAAACTCCACAAGCCTTCAAGAAATGTAAAGTCCAGAAGAGCAGGTTAAATGTTATGTGGAGGTCCAACAATAAGGCTTGGGAGACGTGTGGTCTTTTTTGTGACAGGATCAATAAGGTTTTTCGTGCTTCAGCGAAAAAATATTTGCTTCAGATGAATCTGCCACTCCATGTCTTGCTCGTTATGGACAACGCTCCTGCCCATGCTCCAGCCCTATAAGATCATCTCCTTGAAGAATTGCAATTCATCAAAATCCAATTTCTACCTCCCAACACCACTCTGTTACTCCAGCTTAAGGACCAGCAGATTATTTCTAACCTTAAGAAGCTCTACACTAAAGCACTCTTGGAGCATTGCTTTGAGTTGACTGAAGCTACCAGTCCTAGTCTTAGAGAGTTTTGGAAATAGCACTTCAGCGTCGTTGCCTGCGTCACGATGATCGAAATGCGAGCACATCTTCAGCAGGCCATCATAGATTATAACGCCGCGGCACCCACCCACGTAGACGTAGGACGGCGCATGTTTGGCCAATTTAATACGGACCTGCCTTACTCCAAAGAGTACGAGGTATGTGGTGAAGTGAGTCCACTTTTCAGCCATATGGCTTGTCACCTTCCAATAAGTGCGGAGCGCAGAAAAAACACGTATCATCAGCAGTCCAAGTCATGGATAGTCTACAGGCACGTCATCAATGTTGCCATCCAAATGTCTGAACTTGAGGGCATTCGTAGTGTTACAAGGAAGCCTCCCCATCGCACCCCCCTCAGATTTCGTTATAAGTTGGCAAGTGGATAGGCTTTCAAAAACTGAACACAGACCAATCGAAAAAACATGAAGAAGTTGTATGGAACTATGAAAAAAATGAGCAAAATATACAAACTGAGTAGTCCATGCGCAAGATAGGCAACATCAAGGATTGTTTGAGCTCTGGAGCGCCGTGGTCCCTGTGGTGTCACCGCCAGACACCACACTTGCTAGGTGGTAACTTAAATCGGCCGCGGTCCTGTAGTACATGTCGGACCCGCGTGTCGCCACTGTGTAATCGCAAACCTAGCGCCACCACATGGCAGGTCACAAAACACGGACTAGACCTCGCCCCAGTTGTACGGACGACATTGCTTGCGACCAGAAGTACGACGCCTTCCTCTCATTTGCCGAGAGACAGATAGAATAGCCTTCAGCTTAGTCCATAGCTACTACATAGCAAGGCGCCATTTGTATCAGTGCTTATAGCGTACTAATATTCAAGAGAGATGTATTCCAACAAGAGAATAAAGTTAAGTATTATAAAACTACGTACTTTTCTTCTTATTCATTAATAAGTCTCCTGTTCCAGTACTTCAAGCCCGTCTGCGTTAGTTTAGCGTGCACCTAGCTACCTCATTGTGTCTATGCTGTATGAACTAGACACAACATTATTTGGCGACGAGTAAAAGAGTTTGTATTCATTCGTTTGTGTCATGGCTTCGCCACAATCTCCAGATGTACTGTCCGAATTTTTTCGCTTGCAGAATCAGCAGACGCAGGCGTTATTGGAAGCCCTTGGACAGCTCGTCCAGGGTCAACGTGCGCTGCAAACCGATGCGGCAGCCGCCGCTTCTTCGCTACCGCTGCCTCAAAACGCTGTTGCAACTCCCTTTCGGCCATACGTGGCGGCCGAAGAGACCTGGCACGAATGGTCTCGCCAGTTCAACTTTCACCTCGCAGCCTACAGAATTCAAGGTAAAGAGCGGCAGCCGTTTTT
The DNA here is from genome assembly GCF_023898315.1 of Schistocerca nitens. Classification (NCBI taxonomy): domain Eukaryota; kingdom Metazoa; phylum Arthropoda; class Insecta; order Orthoptera; family Acrididae; genus Schistocerca; species Schistocerca nitens. Next base: position 786,333,251 of record NC_064618.1, on the reverse strand, counting down.
GCTTTCTTGTGTCGGTGTGTCTACCTACCGTGTGATAGTGAAATTGTTTCCCCGACGCGACGTTGCAACTTTGCAAGGACTTACTAGGGAGTGTGCCTTTGAATGTGACTGTGGCCTACCTTATTCAGATACTATGGTGCGTGATGCAATAGCACAGAACGTTTCTGATGTTCGCATAAGGGAACAGATTTTGAAACTCGTTAATCCCTCCCTTCAACAAGTGATAGACATATTGGACAGGCAAGACACACTTGACTTTGCTCAGGCATCTTTTGAAACTTCGCCAGCAGTGTGTCACATTAACCGGCCCGCCGGGCCCGCTGCACGGGACGCTAAGCGGCCCTCGCGCCCATCGCAGCAGCGGCCGCCTAGATTGCAAACACGTGCGCCGCGTAAGCAAGCAAATGCCGTGAAATCATGCCCGCGGTGTGCAACTAGACATTCGCGTGACAATTGCCCGTCACGCCAAGCTATCTGCTTTTACTGTCAAAAGAAAGGACATGTACAAAGTGTTTGCCAGAAAAAGCTAAGATCAGACAATCACAATAATTCCAGGCCCTTTGCTTCGCGCCGGAATCGAACCCAGGACACTCAGGCTCGTGGACCTTTGCCCATGGACATTCATGTAGTTCATTCCCACCCGTCCAGTGACACTTTAGCTAACAGTGACTGTGTTCGTCCCACCAAAAGTGTGCGTCGACGTCGCCGGAATTCCCGTAAAGTCGCAAGTGCTTCTGTACCTGTATCAGTTCAAATTGCACGTGACAGTCGCTCTTGTCGTCAGCAGGACAATAAACTTTTTGTGGACTTAGACTTTGAAGGCAAAGTGATACCATTCCAGCTCGATACCGGAGCTGCAGTTTCATTGCTCAATCACGACACGTACAAACAGCTGGGCGCACCGCCCTTGCGTGCCGCAAATGTTACGTTACATAGTTACTCAGGACAGCCGATCCCTGTGTTAGGACAGTGCAGCCTTATTGCAACATACAAGGGACAAACAAAACTTGTGTCATTTTACGTTCTTCGTTCTTCTAGTGCAGTGAACTTGTTTGGTTTAGATTTGTTTCAATTGTTTAATTTGTCTATAGTAAATCAGGTCCTATCAGTGAATCAGACTGTGCCTTCCGCCAGTGTTTCTAGTCTTTGTGAAGAATTTGCAGACATTTTTGCACCGGGCCTTGGTTGCGCTAAGAACTATGCTGCACATTTGGAACTGAAAGTCAACGCGCAACCGAAATTTTTCAGAGCACGCAATGTTCCCCACACATTGCGTGATGAGGTCGCAAGAACATTAGCCGATTTAGAATCTCAAGGTGTAATTGAACGTGTGCAGGCTTCTCTCTGGGCCTCACCCTTAGTAATTTTGCCAAAACCTTCCGGAAAATTGCGACTTTGTGTGGACTTCAAGGCCACTGTGAATCCACAACTTGTGACTGCTACTTTTCCTTTGCCCCGCCCGGAAGATCTTTTTGACAAACTGTGCCCGGGAACATATTTTTCAAAATTGGACCTCGCAGATGCGTACTTGCAAATCCCTGTGGATGAAGAATCCCAGCGCGTCTTGGTGGTAAACACGCATCTGGGCTTGTATCGCTTCAAACGACTGCCATTCGGGTGTGTATCCACACCTGCTTCCTTTTAGCATTAATTCCAAACAGGTTTGTGCGCAATGCTTCTTCCATTTCAGCTCCGCTTCATCGCTTACGCCGTAAAGGTGTTCCGTTCGTCTGGCCGACGGAATGCGAACGCGCCTTTCGCCAGTTGAAATCGGCGTTACTTTCAAATACTTGCCTTACGCCATTTGATCCCCAGAGACCCCTTTTGTTGATGGTAGATGCATCGGATTTCGGGATCGGTGCTGTGCTTGCGCACAAGGATGGCTCGCATGATCGCCCTATTGCCTTTGCGTCAAAATTGCTCTCTTCTGCGCAAAGAAATTATTCACAAATAGAGAAAGAAGCTTTAGCTCTCGTGTTTGGTGTTACCAAGTTCCATGACTTCTTGTATGGTCGTCACTTTACCATCATCACGGACCACAAACCTTTGACATCGCTTTTTCATCCGAACAAGCCTGTACCTCCACGTACAGCGCAGAAATTCATTCGATGGTCATTTTTTCTCTCGCAGTACCGCTACGATATCTTGTATCGGTCCACTGCTCAGCACGGAAACGCTGATGCGTTGTCCCGTTTGCCTGTTGCTGAGGATACAGCATTCGATTCTTCCGAACTTGCTTGCATGTTCATTGATTCGGAAGCCGATGACGTGGTCGAATCGTTTCCGATTGATTTTCGTCGTGTAGCTACAGCCACAGCTGCTGACCCTGTCCTTGCTACTGTTTTGCGTTTTGTTGCTACGCAATGGCCCTTGTCCAAGTCACGGATCGAGAATCCTTTGGTTCGCCGTTTTTTTGCTCACAAGGAGAGACTTTTTGTACGACGTGGTGTTTTGTTGTTGCGTTCTGATAATGATCAGTCCAGAGTCGTGGTCCCACGTTCGTTACAGTCCTCTGTCTTAAAGCTTCTCCACCAAGGACATTGGGGTATAGTGCGTACGAAACAACTTGCTCGTCAGCACTGTACTTGGTTCGGAATCGATGCTGCGATTACGAATATGTGCTCCTCTTGCGTGGCGTGTGCCGAACAACAATCCGCACCGCCGCGGAAATTCTTTGCATGGCCGAAAGCCACTTCCCCTTGGCGACGCTTGCACATCGATTTTGCTGGTCCATTCTGGAATGCTCGATGGTTGGTTGTGGTCGATGCTTTCAGTAATTTTCCTTTTGTTGTCCGAATGTCTTCCACGACGTCTTCTGCCACAATCCAAGCCTTGTCTGCTATCTTTTGCATTGAGGGTCTTCCGCAGACTATTGTTTCCGACAATGGCCCACAATTCATGTCCGCAGAATTTCAGTCATTCTGCAAGGCCAATGGTATTCAACATCTGACGTCCGCGCCGTTTTCGCCTCAGTCCAACGGTGCCGCGGAACGATTGGTCCGGACTTTCAAGTCACAGATGTTGAAATTGAAAGAGTCGCATTCTCGGGAGGACGCATTGTTGCTCTTTTTGTCTTCGTATCGCTCTCAGCCCCGCGATGGTCGCTCGCCGGCTGAATTGCTCCATGGTCGTCCTCATCGCACCCTGATGTCTTTGCTGCATCCGCCGCATCAGGTTCCTGTGCAGCGGCAGACTCCTGTTTTTGCTCCTGGCGACGTTGTCTATTATCGCAACTATCGCGGTTCACAGCGTTGGCTCGCAGGGCGCATTCTTCGCTGCCTCGGCCGCGCGATGTATTTGGTTTTGGGGGCCTCTGGTGAGGTGCGTCGGCATCTCAATCAGCTGCGCCTCTGTCGTCGCCTGGGTTCTGCCGCTCCCCGTCTGCTTTCAGCGACGGTGCCGTCAGGTCAGCGCCTTGGGGACCCATCTACTGGCTCGCCTCATCCCCAGGTGTTACCGACGCTGCCTTCCATTTTGCCTCATGGCGTCGCGCCGCCGCCGCAGCTGCCGCCGGCGCCGCCCGCAGTGGACGCTTCGCTGCAGCCGCCACGCGCCTCCCTGGGTCACGCGCCGCCGCTCGCTTCCCGTGCCCAGCCGTCCTCCGCCATGGACCTCTTGCCCGCTCCGGACCAGATGTCGTCTTCGCCCGTCGGGTGCTCCGACGCAATGGAGGTCGACCCTTCGGCCCCTCTTGTCTCATTACGTGCGCGTACACCTCATGTTGACGTGCACCCTGGACTAGGTTTGCAGGCGTTTCCTAGCTCCCCTCGGACCGAATGGCCGGGTGCGGGTGGCACGGCCTCGCCTGTTGTTAGGCTCCCCACCTCATCGCATACGTCAACATGGGGTCCTCCCCACGGCGGGCGGAAGCCTTATCTCACGACCGTTCGCCGATTTGCGGGGGAGGAATGTGGTGTCACCGCCAGACGCCACACTTGCTAGGTGGTAACTTAAATCGGCCGCGGTCCTGTAGTACATGTCGGACCCGCGTGTCGCCACTGTGTAATCGCAAACCTAGCGCCACCACATGGCAGGTCACAAAACACGGACTAGACCTCGCCCCAGTTGTACGGACGACATTGCTTGCGACCAGAAGTACGACGCCTTCCTCTCATTTGCCGAGAGACAGATAGAATAGCCTTCAGCTTAGTCCATAGCTACTACATAGCAAGGCGCCATTTGTATCAGTGCTTATAGCGTACTAATATTCAAGAGAGATGTATTCCAACAAGAGAATAAAGTTAAGTATTATAAAACTACGTACTTTTCTTCTTATTCATTAATAAGTCTCCTGTTCCAGTACTTCAAGCCCGTCTGCGTTAGTTTAGCGTGCACCTAGCTACCTCATTGTGTCTATGCTGTATGAACTAGACACAACAGTCCCGTGGTTAGCGTGAGCAGCTTCGGAACGAGAGGTCCTTGGTTCAAGTCTTCCAGGTGAAAAGTTTACTTTCTTTATTTTCGCAATGTTATGATCTGTACGGTCGTTCATTGACGTCTCTGTTCACTGTAAGAAGTTTAGTGTCTGTATTTTGCGACCGCGCCGCAAAACCGTGCGATTAGTAGACGAAAGGACGTGCCTCTCCAATGGGAACAGAAAACATTTGATCGCAAGGTCATAGGTCAACCGATTCCTCCACAGGAAAATACGTGTGATATATTTGCTGGATTCATATTGCCCACGGAATACATCTCACGTATTTAATGCAGTCTCGTCCAAAGTAGCGAGCAGTCAACTGCCAGCCAGGGAGCCTCGTTAGGAGGAATACTCTCTCTTCCGTGCGCTGTAGTCGACTGACGTCGTGTGTTTCGATGTTTGTTTAGGTGTAGCCTCCACATACTACGGCGCAGTTACCTCGGATCGGAAGGACGGACAGATAATAATTGTCTGAAAATAAAAAATTAAACTGTTCACTCGACGGAAGACTTGAACCAAGGACCTTTCGTTCTGCAGCTGCTCACGCTAACCACGGGACCACGGCCCTCCTGAGCTCACACTATCCTTGATGTTGCCTATCTTGCGCATGGACTACTAAGTTTGTATATTTTGCTTATTTTTTTTTTTTTCATGGTTCCACACAACTTCTTCCTGTTTTCTCGATTGATCTGTGTCCAGTTTTTCAAGGCCTATCCACTGTGCTAACTTATAACTAAATCTGAGGGGGGTGCGATGGGGAGGTTCCCTTATTAGAATCGTCCTTAATTAGCTTCACATATACCACACTGCTCCCTATGGATAGGTGTATGCCAACAAGATCATTATACTCAATAGTAAGTACATCTCTGAGACACTGCTCGATTTTATTTTCTTTCGGACGTGAATAATCGCTTGGAAAACTAATCTTCAGAATAGATTTACGATAAGGGTAAGCCATTGTTCTTCGAAAGGAAATATAGCGCGCGAAGACGCCTCAAGCACACAAACAAACTGGAGCGCGAACTTCACGACAAGGACGGAGACGTTCGTGCCAGGATACTGACAAGTGCAGATTGCACAACTTCGATTATCCGTGCGCACTCCGTGGACCGACCAAAACTTCCATATGACACAACGTCTACATCCTTACAACGCAGGCCACTAAATTCATCACCACCTAACGCTCGCAGCATTACTGGGATTCGCGCATCAGGTGAGGAATGAGACAATGAGGTATCAAGACCGTTGTTGTTTTTGTCGTGTATCTGATTGTGCCTGTAATACTTACGTGCGAGTCTGGAACAACAGACACTGTTGACGATCCACAGCTGTACGAAATGCCTTCGAAATTAGTTCGCGCGGTTCTCCCCCGTCGGAGGTTCGAGTCGTCTTTCGGGCATGGGTGCGTGTGTTGTCCTTATCGTAAGTAATTTTAAGTAGTGTTTAAGCTTCTGGACCGATGACATCAGCAGTTTGGTCCCATAGAATTTATCACAAATTAAAAAAAAAAAAAAGAAAAAAAAACAGTTCGCTGCCGACTACGAAATCAATCAGATTTATTAGGCATAGATCTGCTAGCTGATAGCTTGGGCAGGTCTGGGAAGCGTGCGTGGATAGCCAGAGCTGGGAGGGAAAAAGGTGTTATAAGCGGTTAAGGTGATTGCGATTATCGAGAAATCTGCGATCGAGTCCCGGTCTGTCACTGTTGGGTAGTAGATCCATACATGCAGCTGCTTTCAAGGAATTCATTGTCAGCAATTAACTTCGAAAGTATTTCGCACAGTTGTCGATCGTCAACAGTTTCTGTCCTTTCACGCATACCGGGAAAAACATAGCTCTTCGTTTATTTTCGGTAATTACAGATTTAGAAATGCTATTACTATATTATTAACCGACTACAACTTAAACACATTTTTCTCTGACCCTGGAGGACTCATTTGGATAGATACAGATCCACACATATTCTGAAAATGTATATATGTATGTATTTCTGTTCCCCATTTCCTCATAATCCATCAACCGAATTGAACCAAACTTGTGAATATCACTTACAGTCTGGAAAGAATCGCTGTGGGGAAAAGAATCACCTCCCCATCAAAAGGGTGGGATTGGGGGTGAAAACGAAATGAAGCCCATGTTGCGTGGATACCGATATTTTATTCATCCGGCATTTAACAAAGTGAGCACTTAGTGACTTACAACATTTTCTCCCTGACAATCCTCAAAAAATGATACGAAAAATGTTACACGGTTCTACGTTAGCGCTGTTCATGCATGAAAACTGCCTCATCACGCGTGACGTTTTAATTTATTACTTCTTTGCTACTAACTCTGTACGAAACACATTTCGCTGACAGTATCGACATATGCCGCGAAATATACCTACAAAGTTATAACATTGTAAGACACATAGTTCAGGTTATATGACGTCATGCAGATTGATCTGCGTGAAACGAACTCTATGTTAAGATGTATCAGAAATATGTTAAACGTATGTGAAATATGGTAAATGTGACATGTGCGTAAGTGGGCAAAACTACTGGTCTAGAGATTCTCCTATACTCCTCGATCGGTTTCGTCCAAATTTGGTGCACATATTACTTACTATCTGAAAAGAAGTACTTTGTAAATAAGAACCAGTAGCCACCAACTGAGGCAGGGGTGATAAACTGGAGAGAGAGAAAGAGGCAGGATGCTATGCACAGAAAAAGAGGATGAAGGAGGAGATGCAGAGAGGTGCAAGGAGGAGATGGACAGAGAGAGGGACGGGGAAATGACACAGAAAGGAAAGAGGAGATGTACACAGAGGGGGAAGGAGAGAAGGAGACAGATAATGAAGGGAAAGTGATGGACACAGAGAATGGAAGGAGGTAACACACAGAGAGAAGGAGGAGAAGGAGATCGGCAGAAGAGGAAGGCGGAGATAGACGGAGGGGGAAGAAGGGAAGATAGAGGGGGACGAGGAGATGGACATAGATGAGGCAAAAATGGACAGAGAATGGAGGAACAGGTCCATAAAGAAGGGGGTAGCATATTGACACAGAGAGGGAGGAGCAGGAGGAGGAGGAAGACGAGGAGGAGATAGGAGGGAGGAGGAGGAGATGGATTCATAAAAGACTGGAATAAATACATACGTAGGCAACTTCGGGTGGTCTGCTGGAAGATCCACTGAGGAGCCAAAGAAACTGGTACACCTGCCTAATATCGTGTAGCGCCCCTGCGAGGGAGCAGAAGTGACATGGAGCTGACTAATGTCTGAAGTAGTGCTGGAGGCAAATGAGACAATGAATCCTGCAGGGCTGTCCATAAATCCGTAAGCGTACGAGGGGGTGGAGATCTCTTCTGAACAGTAGGGTGCAAGACATCCCAGATATGCTCAATAATGTTCATGTCTGGCGATTTCTGTGGCCAGCAAAAGCGTTTAAACTCGGAAGAGTCTTCCTGGAGCCACTCTGTAGCAATTCTGGACGTGCTGGGTGTCGCATTGTCCTGCTGGGATTCCCCAGGTCCGTCTGAATGCACAATGGACATGAATGGATGCAGGTGATCGGACAGGATGCTTACGTACGTGTCACCTATTACAGTCATATCTAGACGCATCAGGGGTCTCCTATCACTCCAACTGCACACGCCCCACACCATTAGAGAGCCTCCACCAGCTTTATCAGTACCCTGCTGATATGCAGTGTCCATGGATTCATGAGGTTGTCTCCATACCCGTACATGTTCGTCCGCTCGATGCAATTTGAAACGACACTCGCCCGACCAGACAACATGTTTCCAGTGATGAACAGTCCAATGTCGGTGTTGATCGGCCCAGGTGAGGCGTAAAACTGTCTGTCTTGCTGCCACCAAGGGTATACGAGTGAGCCTTTAGCTACAAAAGCCCATATCGATGATGTTTCATTGAATGGTTCGCTCACTGACACTAGTTGATGGCGCAGCAAAATCTGCAGAAGTTTGCGGAAGAGTTGCACTCCTGTCACGTTAACCGATTCTCTTCAGTCGTCGTTGGTCCCGTTCTTAGAGGATCTTTTTCCGGCAGCAGTGATATTGGAGATTTGATGTTTTACCGGATTCCTGATATTCACGGTACACTCGTTAAATGGCCGTACGGGAAATTCCCCACGTCATCGCTACCTCGGAGGTGGCGCGTCCCATCGCTCGTGCGCCGACTGTAACACCACGTTCAAACGCACTTAAATCTCGATAACCTGCCATAGTAGCAGCAGTAACCGATCGGCGCCAGACATTTGTTGTCTTATTAGGTGTTGCCGACCCCAGCGCCGTATTCTGTCTGTCTACATATCCCTGCATTTGAATACGCATGCCTATACCATTTTATTTGGCCCCTCAGTGTATACTGAACGCCTGTAGCATTTACAGCAAAAATTTTCTTCCTGGTATTTTCTTGTTCTTGATGGAGAATTTCAGGCTCACAACAGTCGACCAGAGTGCAACTGAACAGACAAGAAGAGGCTGCAATCTTCTCTGGTGTAAAAAAGTGCAGTCAAGTGACTAACAAGGGGAGGCCGCCAATTGTGAAATTCAGATTCGATTCATACTGCGCATAATAAAAGCTCATGGCCAGAGGTGTAATGTGGAAAAGCACCAAGATGCACTTCTCAGCCATTGTCGAGAAAATCGACAGTTAAAAGAAACCGTTGGGGTGAAATACTCTCAACGATGTGCAATTTCCTACATCGTCGTGACGCAGCGGTAAGCGGTCGGGTTCGTAATTCAAAGGTTGCCGGATCAAATCTCGCGCCATGCAACCTTTTTTTTTTTTAAGACTTACACTATACGTATTCGTTTCGGAATATCGTTTCTACGTCTTCCGTTAACTACACGTGTAAACATTATGAAGACAATTAATAACATTTGTGAAATACAACTTTGTTTGCGGAAAACATAATCATGTTCGAAGTCGCCAGTTTTTCCACGACAAACGACTTTCAACAACTTATTATATGCATAATTGTTGCAACTGATTGCCGGGAATTTTATATTTGAATTACAAAAACAAATACTAAAAAAAAAATTGCATGGCGCGAGATTCGATCCGGCGACCTTCTGATTACGAACCCGAGCGCTTACTGCTGCGCCACGACGCTGTAGGAAAGTATAAACCGGAGAGAGTATTTGGCCAGAACGGTTTCCTTTAACTGTCGATTTTCTCGACAACGGCTGAGAAGTGCATCTTGGTGCTTTGCCACATTACACATCTGGCCATGAGCTTTTATTATGCGCAGTATGAATCGAATCTAAATTTGACAATTGGCGGCCTCCCCTTGTAAGTGTAGGATGTCACTCCGCGACGATTAAACAGTTGATTATGAAGAAACAACTTTATATTAAGAATTTGCGCACTTGCTCAACCACATTCGAATCAAATCGCCCTATTCTTAAATAATTTCTTCTATTTAGTGGCATTTTCAGGGTGTAAATAATTGTTTTAATCTTGTTTGATTAAGCATAGTGTAGTTAAAAAGATAAGGGACTGCTGACAACTGCTTCCTTCCTTCCCGTCAGTGTCAACTCAAACAGTCCTCTCCACTGATTCCTTCTGACAGAAAAAAAATGTACTTGTAGGGCGTTTCTGTGACGTTGGCGCTGGAGAAGGATGGTTCTGGATAAGGACCAATTTATCAATTCTAGGTAAGTAACAATGGTGAGCCAACGATATGAGTCGGAAGTTATGATATTGTAGGAGGAGCAACGAATCGTTGTTTGCACGTTGTTATTTGCTGTTTTATTACGCACGTACCTTCTCACATTGTAGTAAAGGCAGCCTCTGTCAATATGTTTGTGTACAGTGTGAACGATGTGTACATGGAACCCGACTGTAACATGTTATCCTCCCCACGGTATTCGAAGGTGCATGAACTTGATGCACGAACTTGCATCCATCCGACGGATCACCAGCTCATCTTGTTACGTCTTGCTCCACATCAAATGCTGACCGACAAGCAAATAGAAAGGAAAAAGAGTCCCGGTCTCACGGACAGTTTATTCACCGTTTCTGACTGCCCTTTATTTTATGGGGCCAAGTGAAACGTTTTGCGTACCATGAAGGAGGAGAGACTGCCAATTGTAAACAAAGTCCTGGAGTCTGTCGATATCTACTGCTACATCTATACTCCCCAAGTCAACTTATTCGTGTGTGATGGAGGGTACGTTGGCACTTCTGCATTTTCTATTCCAGTCGTGAGTGGTTCGCGGGAAGACCGATTGTCGGTAAATCTCTGAGCGAGCTCGAATTCCTCAAATTTACGTTCATGATACTTTAACGAGTTAAATGAAGAAGAAAGCAACATATTTGTTAACTCTTCTAGGAACACCCCCTCTCGGAATAACAGAAAAACCCGACGTGATGCAGAACGATTGTCCTGCAACGCTTACCACTGGAGTTGACTGAACATTTCCGTGACGCCCTCGTGTTTACTAAATGAACTTCAAACGTAAACGCTCTGCTCTTCTTTGTACTTTATTTATTTCTTGCATAAATCATAATGGGTACGAATCCTAGACGAAACGGTTAAGACGAACCCTTACGAAAAGTAGGAAATCTGAGTCAGAGTGCCAGCGGGGAACAACTTTCCGTTAATCATGACACATCCATAGCGGAACTAAATTAAGAATTCATATTCTAATCGAGAAATCTGTAACTTATCTAAATCACGTCGTGTGTGAGATTAGAAAAAATTGTGTACTTCCCGTCATTCTGCAAATATCTAACTCTCCAAGAAACACTAGGCAATGGTAAAGAAGAAATATGTATGGAAAGAGTGCAAGCTCACTCTAATAGAGATTACTCTACTCTCGTGAGGAATAACACCGTTTAATATTTCGACACGCAACTAACAACAAGCATTTTACTTACTACTTTATTTTTTGTTGCACATATCAAATTTTATGCAATAGAAATAACAACTTCACGAGTTGAAACTTATTTACAGTATTATTATTATTCCCTCACTGATGTTTATTTTTGCTGTGAAACCAAACGCAAGTAATACTGGAGTCGTCTGGCGTGGATGGCTGGGAGACCCCGAAGGCCAGGCTGAGCCACCTAATTGGAAAGGTTTTCCTTATCCTCCGCTTCCGCGGGCACTTTCCCGTCGCGAAATTTGAGAGGTGTGTGTGTGTGTGTGTGTGTGTGTGAGTGTGTCTGTTAAGTTTTAATGACTATAATGGTATGTGTGCAGTGTAGCGTCCCGATCGTAGTGGGGGACGATGAAGGAAAGACGAGGGTGAAACTCGGTGCCGTGACACATCCTGCTCCTCTTCAATAGCACAAGGTGGCTGCTGAGCTTCACGTCACCACCTCTCCTCCCCTTACCGGCCAAACTCTGCTGGTGAAAATTTCATCCATCCCCAGTATTCGAACCGGCTTACCTCCTAGTCGAGCGTCGCCTCCGAGGCATGCTTTTGCGGTCTTGGCAGCGGAGACGGGTGACAATTTTGGCTAAAAAAACTTGCCGGTAGCTGTCTCAGTAAAATAAAACGGATTAAAGAATTTACTCAGCGAAAGTGTACGCCATAGTCCATTATGTACGCCATAGTTCATTACGTGAACTGCTTATTACGGAAAGGAAGCCGCACTATCTTGCGTATGCGGTCTGAGTAATCGTCGCACGCACGGGAGAAACGAAATTTTCGTCCGAGCGCGTGTAATTAATTTCCACATGACGGGGGTGATGGGATCCACTCAATACCAGTCGCGTGTAACAGATTGCGTGGCCATTAGTAACCAGCTGGGTGCGTGTTCTCAGCCAGAGGTGCGACGGTGTACGCCGCGGCGCTGGTGTGTGTCGACAGCAGGTGTCGAAAGGCGGCGCGCTTTTCCAGAGGTGTCAGCGGTCAATCTGCCACGTCTCCTTTCACTCTGCCGGCCTGGTGACATAAGCGCTTCGACAAAGCCAGTCACGTATCCGTCACCCCTGACTCGGTAGTTTATGTCATTATTAAGAGACAAGCAATTTTACTCGGTGCGTCCCAGTGCAGCAGCCTATGAACAGCCTTACAGGCAGAGCTGCAGTGTCGCAACAAGAGCGTGAGTTGCAACTGAGGCGAAGAAAATGGAGGCTTAGGCCACTGTATGCTCTATAATTGCCTTAGACCGTATCTTAATCGGCTTCAGTTCATCGTATAGACCGACATGTAGGCGGAACTGAGAACGAACTAAGTCACACCATCATCGGCTGTTCCTTTCAGTTCCAACAAAAACCGTACTCGTAAACTCGCTTTCTGTTTATCTGTGACGTACTCGCTCACCTGCTCATCTCGGATAAGCTTTGGAAGCCTATTGGACAGATTCGCCGTAACTGTCAAGATGAAAGAGATACGATGTAAACTTCTCTGCACGTCGACACCGCTCTAATCTTACTCTCCTGGATTTTGCAGAATTAGCAGTATATCGTACCAGGGGTTACTCCTAGTACTCAAAATCAGTCAAAGGAGATGATACAGAGAGAGTGGAAACAGTATTTTACAAAAATACAGATTTGTTTGATAAGACTAGTCCTTCATAAAGGTAAAATTATTAAAATTTCGTTGTTTACTCCTAACAAGAGGATTGACGTTGAAAGCCTGTCAGTACTTCACACTCTAACTCGAGAGTTCATAAGACACCAAGATCCTGGTATTTCAGTGCCATGAAACATTTTCCTTTACACGAAATCTGACACAAGAGTGAGCAAATGCAATCTGACTTACATTGTTTAAAATTACGCAGTGAGCAAAAACTTTCTCCTAGCCCAACCGAATAATTCAAAGGGGGCTTAACATAAGCTAAGCCAAAACAAAACTGAAACTACACTACTTACAACATATTTCATGCAGTTATTCGCTGTCTGCGTGCAATGTAAATGTGTATGCACTTTGTAGCCTACAATAACTAATTAACTAGAACGATATGAGATAGTGAGATAGCAAAACACTGCATGCCTTGAAGTTCACTGTAATGCGACCTTACCCGGCTAGCTGTAAATTTCATTTAAAACTGAGAAAGTGTCATTACTGCTGAAGACAATATATTCTGTCTCTTCTTGAAATATAGTGAAAGCGAAATGTATTTCGTTTCAGAACGTAGTGAACACTTGTAAAGATTTCAAAGGAGTGAAAAGTAAGTTCGTAAGAATCACTGGTTATATGCAAACTCATATGTTTGCTCAGAAAATGCACACAAAATCTCATTTTCATGTACATGACCACACATTTACAACACACGAGAAAAGTCATTCATCCGTATTAACATCCACAGTATTATAATTAGTGGAAAAGTATTGGGATATCAACTTGCAAATCCGGATTACTGAATAATAAATGCGTATAGATTCCGTCGCGTTCTAACGAAAAGGTTAACTCCAACACAAAATATTGAAAAATATTGCCCGCATTGAATGTGACTGCGAAGTATCTCATCCAAATAAATGTGATGTTCCTTAAAATGTTGTTGTTGTTACTGTTGTGGTCGTCAGTCCAGAGACCGGTTTGATGCAGCTCTTCATGCTACTCTACCCTGTGCGAGCTTCTTCATCTCCCAGTACCTACTGCAACGTACATCCTTCTGAATCTGCTTAGCGTATTCATCTCTTGGTCTCCCTCTACGATTTTTACCCTCCACGCTGCCCTCGAATACTAAATTGGTGATCCCTTCATGCCTCAGAACATGTCCTACCAACCGATCCCTTATTCTAGTCAAGTTGAGTCACAAATTTCTATTCTCCCCAATTCTATTCAATACCTCACCATTAATGATGTGGTCTACCCATCTAATATGGGTACTCGATGTTAACAAATTTCTCTTCTTCAGAAACGCTTTCCTCGCCATTGCCAGTCTACATTTTATATCCTCTCTACTTCGGCCATCATCAATTATTTTGCTCCCCAAATAGCAAAACTTCTTTACTACTTGAAGTGTCTCATTTCCTTATCTAATTCCCTCAGCATCACCCGACTTAATTCGACTACATTCCATTATTCTCGTTTTGCTTTTGTTGATTTTCATCTTGTATCCTCCTTTCAAGACACTATCCATTCCGTTAAACTGCTCTTTCAAGTCCTTTGCTGTCTCTGACAGAATTACAATGTCTTCGGCGAACCTCAAAGTTTTTATTTCTTCTCCATGGATTTCAATACCTACTCCAAATTTTTCTTTTGTTTCCTTCGCTGCTTGTTCAATATACAGATTCAATAACATCGGGGAGAGGCTACAACCCTATCTCACTCCCTTCCCAACCACTGCTTCCCTTTCGTGTCCCTCGACTCTTACAACTGCCATCTGGTTTCTGTACAAATTATAAATAGCCTTTCGCTCCCTGTATCTTACCCCTGCCATCTTCAGAATTTGAAACAGAGTATTCCAGTCAACATTGTCAAAAGCTTTCTCTAAATCTACAAATGCTAGAAACGTAGGTTTGCCTTCCTTAATCTAGCTTCTAAGATAAGTCGTAGGGTCAGTATTGCCTCATTTGTTCCCATATTTCTAAGGAATCCAAACTGATCTTCCCCGAGGTCGGCTTCTACCAGTTTTTCCATTCGTCTGTACAGAATTCGCGTTAGTATTTTTCAGCCGTGACTTATTAAAGTGATAGTTCGGTAATTTTCACATCTGTCAACACCTGCTTTCTTTGGGATTGGAATTGTTATATTCTTCTTGAAGTCTGAGGGTATTTCGCCTGTCTCATATATCTTCCTCACCAGATGGTAGAATTTTGTCAGGACTGGCTCTCGCAAGACTGTCAGTAGTTCTAATGGAATGTTCTCTGCTCCCGGGGCCTTGTTTCGACCTAGGTCTTTCAGTCTTCGGCGAACCTCAAAACTCTTCACGCAGTATCATATTTCCTATTTCATCTTCATCTACATCCTCTTCCATTTCCGTAATATTGTCCTCAAGTACATCGCCCTTGTATAGACCCTCTATATACTCCCACCACTTTTCTGCTTTCCCTTCTTTGCTTAGAACTGGGTTTCCATTTGAGCTCTTGATATTCATACAAGTGGTACTCTTTTGTCCAAAGGTCTCTTTAGTTTTCCTGTAGGCAGTATCTATCTTACCCCTAGTGAGATAAGCCTGGACATCCTTACATTTGTCCTCTAGCCATCCATGCTTAGCCATTTTGCACTTCCTGTCGATCTCATTTTTTAGACGTTTATATTGCTTTTTGCCTGCTTCATTTACTGCATTTTTATATTTTCTCCTTTCATAAATTAAATTAAATATTTCTTCTGTTACCCAAGGATTTCTAGTAGCGCTCGTCTTTTTACCTACTTGATCCTCTGCTGCCTTCACTACTTCATCCCTCAAAGCTACCCATTCTTCTTCTACCGTATTTCTTTTCCCCATTCCTGTCAATTATTCCCTTATGCTCTCCCTGAAACTCTGTACAATCTCTGGTTCTTTCAGTTTATCCAGGTCCCATCTCCTTCCGTTGCCACCTTTTCGCAGTTTCTTCAGTTTTAATCTACAGTTCATAACCAATAGATTGTGGTCAGAGTCCACATCTGCCCCTGGGTATGTCTTACAATTTAAAACCTGGTTCCTAAATCTGAAACCTGTCAGTATCTCCAGGCTTCTTCCATGTATACAACCTTCTTGTATGATCTTGAACCAAGTGTTAGCTGTGATTAAGTTGTGCTCTGTGCAAAATTCTACCAGGCGGCTTCCTCCTTCATTTCTTATCCCCAATCCATATTCACCTACTACGTTTCCTTCTCTCCCTTTTCCTACTACCGAATTCCAGTCACCCATGACTATTAAATTTTTGTCTCCCTTCACTACCTTAATACCTTTTATTTCATCATACATTTCTTCAATTTTTTCGTCATCTGCAGAGCTAGTTGGCATATAAACTTGTACTACTATATTAGGCGTGGGCTTAGTGTCTATCTCGGCCACAATAATGTGTTCACTATTCTGTTTGTAGTAGCTTACCCACACTCCTATTTTTTTATTCATTATTAAACCTACTCCTTGCATTACCCCTATTTGATTTTGTATTTATAACCCTGTTTTTGCCTGACCAAAAGTCTTGTTTCTCCTGCCACCGAACTTCACTAATTCCCACTATATCTAACTTTAACCTATCCATTCCCCTTTTTACATTTTTTAACCTACCTGCCCGATTAAGGGCACGCAAAGGCATCGCAGGCGAACGACGATCTCACCGTAATGCAGGACGATGTAGCTTCCACATGTCCACACTAAACAGATCAGTGCAACCTCGCGGCACCAGTTGGGAAAACACACCTTCGTAAATGAGCTGATGCTACTCTGAATTATATTCGATTTCCAGGGCAAAACTGTAAGAGATATTAGCCTTTGTCAGAGGGTGCACAAGTACAGGCACAATTCAGATCACTTTGTCCTGGCCACTAGCTTATCAAACCATAATGAATACCAGCACATAAACGGTTTCTCACTTTTTAGCAATAAAATGAGTAACTCAGACAAATATCAACTGTTTTGAGGTCTTCTTTCAACTGGAGAAGCATCCTACACACAGTGGAATGGGCTCTTGTGGCCAGGGTGACTCCTTTCATTGCCTAGAGGCTTCGTTATCTCATTCTGGATCGTGGCTGGAGGCTAATATAACCTTAATGGGCCTTTATTATCAGTCACGCCAATACTGTACTTTTCTAGATTTATAGCTTATAAAATCTGCACCTAGTAGATACGCTAAGAAGATGATCAGAATGCAATAACAGCTACGGTCGCAGGTTCGAATCCTGCCTCGGGCATGGGTGTGTGTGATGTCCTTAGGTTAGTTAGGTTTAACTAGTTCTAAGTTCTAGGGGACTAATGACCTCAGCAGTTGAGTCCCATAGTGCTCAGAGCCATTTGAACCATTTTTTTCTTCTTGGGCGCACGAACTAAATTTTACAACGGGTCTCGTACTTAGATAACTTATTCGAATGTTAAACATAGTCACAGTATGAAAAGATATGAATCTCAAGGAGTAATGAAGACAATAAATGTTGGATTTGCCTACATTCTCGGCCGTGGGCACAGTATTACTTTATTATATGCCATTTCTAAACTTGTCCGACCGTGTATCATACAGGATCTACGAACATCAGCTTGCAGTATAATTCTGCTTTTTCATTTTGGCCCAGAAATTGTCAAACTGGTCCCTAATGACCCAAATAAAACTTTTAATTTTGAAAATCCTTTTCCCCATGTATGCATATTCAGTTCTGTAGTACCTTTCTCAACCTTAGCCCCACCAAGTGGTATGTTAACGTACTTAACATCCCAAAATGATTAAGACGAATGTCAGGACGGCGTCTTGACAGAGGACTCGAACGAAATTTTTTTCCATATTGGTCCTATCCCAGTTTGTAGTCATGACTGTGCCTTAGATCACTCACCTTCATCTCTTGTAAAAAAACGAGCTATAGCTTTTTCTACTACGTCCTTACTTCCGGGGACAAATCAGACTTCCGCGGCACTGAATTTTCTTATTGTGAATATTCGACTGTTTACTGCCTCGAGGAAATCCTGACAGCTGTTACATTGCTTTGTTTACTGGAATCCGGACGATATCCACTACACGGAATGGGTGCGTTGAGCTCGCAAAATAAAGAGGTACCTCATGTGACAAAACCTGCGATCTTGCTAAATGATTAAGTACGCTGAGTGACCTAAATCCATGGGAATATTCTGTGACGCATGTCGGTCATGGGATGCTGAAACCTAAGCGATGTTGTTCAGTCCTGCCAGAGATGGGTTGCTAACGGCCTACGTCCAGACGGCGGCGATCTGATTCACTTATACCATCGACAGTCCTGTATGGTCATTGGGAGACGACGTAACTCCATTTGTCGTACACTTTCAGTCATTCTGTGTGTCTACGCCTGTGGAAACATTGTCTCCACGATATTGGAGGTCCACCGTAGACACTGCTGTCTTCGAAATGCCGAATTCTTGTGCTATCTCCGATATGCTCTGATCAAAGAATTTTGCACAGATTATCCCGTGGCTTTAGGTCAGAGTCAGCTAAGTAGCGATGTGATGTCAGGTGCAATACATACCTGTCTGCAACGAACTGTTGGAACATCGTGTCTGCCCGAGCGCCTTCCGCTGCATGTACCCTCAACTTTCCGTTTCCGTTACAAGTGGCCTTTCTCATAGTAAAAAGTTTATAGATTATTCGAGTTGATGTGATGAAACAAAAATACACAAGACAAGAAATCAGTGCATTTCTGAGCTACACCTCAAGAAAACTGCTGGAAAAACGCGAACAGAAGAAACACAACTGTTTATTTGCAATCACTTGCGATTGTCTGAAAATGCTGCCAGTCGGAACATAAAGTTTGCAAACGGACTGGTAGCATAAAAGTAATGCGTCTTTCAGCAGCTGTTAGTCTTATGAATATTACACCAGTCTTGCGTGTGTTTCACGCACAGTGTATGAACTATTCTATCAAGAAACGAGTAACAGTCAGTCAGTGCAATAGTTAGTGTAGTAAATGAAAGGTAATGTACAGTGGAGCGTAGAGACTAAGGTACAAATACACTCTCCAGAAAGCCAAATGTACTTACAGACCTGTTTCCCTTCATTCATTATGTTTACTCCTATACTTTTATCGAGCTGCTCGCTTTTTCCAAAGATCCTATTCTTCTGTTCTGGACTCGCTTTAAGTTGCCTGTATGCTCTGCAAGATGTTTGAGTATTATAGGTACAAACGAAAGGAACGGTTAGAGGGCAACGAAACTAGCAAATAATCCTAATAAACATAGGTGCTAAAACCAATAGTTTCCCTCATAACGACGTATACACAAATGCAATCATGTCAATGTTACAACACTGTTAATGTCTAAGACTACGTTTATTTCGAAACACGGTAAGCTAGGAGTAAATTACAATGTGATAAACTATCTTCATTTTACTTTATAATTATTCTGGGTACTTAATTAGTGGTAAATGGCCTTTCTAAAAGAAGTGTATCAGTCGTGGCTCACGAACATCGTGGCCTCAAATGTCCCCCAGCTGTAACCCTTTAGATTTTTTCGTCCGGTTTTTGTAGTAGGCTACTTAGGTTTTATGTTGGTAACGCCACGTAGAGCTCTGTATGAAAATCGCTGACTGCGCTGTGTGCAGTCTGTGGCTGGCTGGACTCTTTATTGGAATATTCGCTAGTGTAGCGTTGGGCAGTTGGATGTGAACAATGTAGTGTTGGGCTGTTGGAGGTGAGCCGCCAACAGTGGTGGATGTGGGGAGACAGATGCCAGAGTTTTGAGAGGTTACTATGAGCGGACGATCTGGACATATGTTCGTCAGAAAAAGGAAATTTATAAAACTGGATGTCACGAACTTAAGGTAAATACATTGTTTGTTCTCTATCAAAATCTTTCATTTGATAACTATGCCTATCACTAGTTAGTACCTTCATTAGTTAGAATATTTTATTTAGCTTCCAGCATTGGCGCTCACTGTATTTCAGTAGTACGAGTAACAACGATTTTTGTGAGGTAAGTGATTCATGAAAGGTATAGGTTATTGATAGTCAGGGCCATTCTTTTGTAGGCATTATTGAAAGTCAGATTGCGTTGAGCTAAAATATTGTGTGTCAGTTTAGTGATGATCAGAATAAGTAAAGAGAAAACTGTCTGAGTACGTTGAGTTTTACTCAGCTGTTTCTGTATTAAATAACGTAAGAGTTTTACCAGCGCAGTCATTTTTAATTTTTTAAGGGGAAGTTTCAGTTTGGTGTATTGCAATCCAGTTGACAATGTTAGTGAACTACCGGTACGCATTGTGAATGGTTTCCAGTGCATTCGGAACACTCCTGGGATTTTTAAACTTGTACAGACGTCGATGAGGGGCCTTGTTGAAGCCTGCAATCGCATGAACTGCGGCCATGTTAAACGCTTGTTGTATTGTATTTGTTCCCAAGTACATATCTGCAGTTCGTACACTCGGCGACCCTCTTACGAGTTGTTTCTGTGCGCAGATGTATCGTGTCGAGGAAACCACTGGTTTTCCGGGCTCACGTTTATTGGGATTACTTATTTGCTTTATTGGCAGCACACAGTTTTAATCTGCCACGAAGTTTCATCTTATAGATTGTCTGTGTCTGAGAAAACTGCAGTTTTGTGTCTTTGGATGCAACATTTCAGGTCATCAAGCGATTTCTCGGAGGTATGGGTGTCCTGCAGCAGTGTCTGCCATCAGGGTTCTGAAAAATTGTCAGTTAATTCATTAAGGTGTGGTCGGTGTAACTATTTTGCCACATCTGTAGCCTTGTTGCTTCCTTTAGCCCTGTATTTCTGTCAGATATTGAACATGAACCTAGACCGGTCCAACATGAATCATTTGGAGTCGCTCAATTTCGGTAATTGCAGCAGCGTGTGAATCCCGTCTCTCGTGCCACAGGAGCGATTTTTGGTGGCTGGAGCTCCCAGAATTTCTGCATGTTCTGGTACCGTCACTTGCCTGGTCCACTTTCATGACAGCTTTTCGCTACCCAACCACAAGAGCGTTGCTGTTCCGGATTAACTCTCTAACACCTGTACCATATCAGAGATTTCCATTGGTCATGTTGCTCTGTACTTGGGCTGCGTTGTCAGGTCTCATCTCTTCTGTCCTCCTGTATCTTGGGTAACATTTTACTAATTCGGTTTCGGCTATTTTCGTTTACTTGAATTCAAAATCCCCTGGACACATGACTTGACCAATTCTTTGTAAATGTAAACTTTGTCAGTTTTAAATGTCGTTCTTATTCCTGGATATTACGCCGTGTTTGTCGGAATTTTTTGGAAAAAATCCAACATTTCGTCCTCATCTTGCGGAGGAAATCTTCAGTGTGGGTTTTAACTTCTTTAGGATCGATTTATTGACTAGCTCACCCGGCACAACACCAAGATCTAAAACTGACCTACATAGAAGGAACCACCCCCTTGAAGTTTTACTCCACATACATTATTTAGATGTACATGGGGCGAAAAGTTGAGTTTCTTCAAGACGTTCTTTTGACAACAGCGTAACAGCCCCAAATGTTTTAAAAAATCTTTATAGTTTCCACATTAAATATCCACTGTACTTTTCTCTCTAGTATATTTCCTAAGCAGCTTGTTTTAACACCGCAACATTGACGAGGGATGGGCATATTGCCCTTGCCTTTCTTCTATCTTGCCAGTTTTGAAACAAACGATAACTGACAGAAAAAGTCTGGGACTGGCTGGAATCGAACCCTAACGCAGTACTCTTTGATCATAAGCATGAACTTGGCCACAACTTTCTATCCGGCCTTTCACTTTTTGTTATGCTGCATCAATTAGCCCAGAAATAATGGCTGGTACAAATTTATACAAGTCCTGAAATTGCTCGAGGAAATGAAAGAGATCTGCATCTGAGGGACACTACTTCGGAACTGCCGTTTAACAATTCTATCTATGAAAAAATTCTTTCGTATTTCGAGACAAAACGTTGGTAAATAGTTTTGTACGTCGACTTCAGCCTCACAGACCGGGAATTTCGACTGAAGAGGCGAAACCCTCCATATCCGGTAAGTTCTCTCAATTTTCCAGCTTCTGGGGCAGACCTGCTACAGTGCAGATCTGAGGCTGCTCGTCTTTGTTTTTAGAACTTCCATATCTGTTTCTGAGAGTTTCCCTTACTGTTCTCTTTGCTCCCTTTCCTGTTAGTTTTCGAAAAGTATAGAACAATGTTTGCAGTTTGTGTAGTTCTTCTGTTCCTCTTTCTATAGAGCGATACGTATGTCAGACGTTGCTCCAAGTCACCCTTCATAAGTTGACAGGATTTAGGACTGTATTCCTTATCACACGGAGTTCATCTCACCTACTTACGTATGAAGTCCACCGGCCGTGAGGTCACATCAGAGCGTGATTTTGCGTTATCAGCGATGGACACACACTTTAATGTTTCGCCAATTTCATCGTTGTGTTGAAAGTACATGGCTTTCGCATCGCTTTGTTTTTATTTATGTCTCATGTAGATAACTTTCCAAACAGTGTTCTGTTTTTTTTTTTTTTTTCATTTTAATGGCTTGTTAACGAGTCGGCGCGCGCGCGCGCGCGCGTGTGTGTGTGTGTGTGTGTGTCAACTCTTGGACAGTCTTGGCTGCAGATTTCTAGACCTGTGTTATCGGGGTGAGGACTTGTAGGATTTCCCATGATAAGTCAGAGGTGCGCTACATAAAGAAAGTAGCTACTCGGGTACCAGAGTAACGTGAGAAGTTTTTTTTAGGCTAGAAGGTAATCTGAGGTACTCTGAGAAGACTTCCCAGTCGATACCCAGCAAGGGAAGCCAGAGTGCGTTCAGAGTAAAGCCACTTCGACTGTCGAAATTTTATTAGAAAAATGTCCAAGTATACGTAACACAGTTCTCGAATTTACAGCCTTCCAGGAAAGCTCTCCCGCTCCAATAATTCTTGGGATAGAGGGCTGGCTGAAACCCAAAGTGGAAAGCTCTTAGATATTTAGCGAGCTATGGAAAGGGTAACTGAAAGACAAAGTAGAGGCCATAGGAGAGGTAGTGTTCATTGCAGTTGACAATAATATTCTCTCTATTGAGGTCAAAGTGGAGAATGACAATGAAGTAATCTGTTAGCGTATAACAGGTCTAAGTGAAACATAGTTAATTATCCGATGTTTTTACCGGCCACCCAATTCTGCTGTGACAGTTCCAGAGTCATTCAAAGAAAGTCTATGGTCAGTAACGCGTAAATACCCAGATCATGCAATACTAGTTGGAGGAGACTTTAACCTACCTAGTATAGACTGGGACGTCTATGGTAGCACTGCGAGGAGGGGGGGGGGGGGGTACAGAGGTAAATAGTTTTGGCCACGTTTTCTGAAAACTGTCTTGAGTAGCTACCTTAGTAGCCCACACGCAGTGGAAATATCTTAAACCTTGTAGCTACAAATAGGCCAAATCATATCGATAATATCTGTATAGAAGCGGGAATTAGCGATCGTGATATGATTATAGCAAGTAAGGTTACGAAAGTTAGTAAACCAATCAAGAAGGCTAGGAGAGTGTTTCCGCTAGATAGAGCGGATAAGCAGTTCTTAGCACCTCACTTAGACAGTGAACTAACGTCACTTAGTTCCAATATGATGAACGTAGAGGGATTATGGGCTACGCTCAATCAGACTGTGGTGTCCTCACAAACAAGGAATCTATTCGCATATTTGGTGAGCTTGTAAGACCAAAACTTCACAAGACACATTTTGATAAGAAAGCACCAGCATCACAAGTATGGGACCGAATGAAGAGTGCTGTTTCCTCCTCACTTCCGACATCAGAACAATCGCAGAGTGCGAAACAGCCTGGATGTCTCAGTCCACACTACAGTTAACTGAAGAGAGAAGCCATCTGAAGAAAACTGGTATCCACACTACTCAAGATCAAGACAGATACAAGAACCTGTGCAGAGTAATACAACGGAATTGTAGAAAGGACAAAGCGCATTTCATTAATGGTATCTGTAATCAAATAGAACAGCATCATAATCGCAATCAGGTACGTGATCTCTTCAAGAAAATCAGCAGCATCACCGGTGAATTTAATCCTCGTACGTGGGTGGCAGATGACGAGAAGGGTAACTCTTTCGGAGACAAGGAAGACGTTGTTGCGAGATGGAAACAGTACCCTGAAAACTGTACTCTGGAATGAACAAAAGTACGGACAATCAAGCAGTTGAGCAACTTACTTTGGAACCTACAATTTTACGCAGTGAAATACAGAATTCGATTCAACGTCTGAAGAATTATAACACCGCTGGTGTAGACGGTATATCTGGAGAAATGATAAAAGAATTGGGACAGGAAGGTACTGAGGTGCTGCATTCATTGTGTAAAAGGATATGGGAAACTGAGGAGTGGCCGGATGACTGGTCAGAGTCTCTCTTCATCCCCTTACACAAGAAAGGGTCTATCAGGAACTGTTGCAACTACCGACCTACTGCCCTCATATCTCACGCAATTAAAATTTTGCTCTAATTCCTGAACCAACATTTGAAGCCTCACATATCCACAGAACAAGCAGGTTTTGTTGAAGGGAAAGGAACTCGTGAACACATCCTCAACATAAGACAAATAATAGAAAAATCGCGAAAGTTCTGTGTTCCTGTTTTTATCTGCTTCCTTGACTATAGGAAAGTCTTCGACTGTGTTGTTTATGAAAAGTTGTGGCAGGTGCTTGCAGAGTTCGGTGTCCCGCGCGACTTGACAGTATTGATCAAAAGTCTATACAAAAATCACTTCGCAGTTTTAAAGACAAGTGCTGGCTCGTCTGATTCCTTCAGAGTATCAAAAGCTGTGAGACATAGTTGTGTCCTATCCCCACAACTGTACATCTGTGCATAACATGTCATTAGGAAACCTATTGACAGTTGGACCAAAAACATCTCAATTGATGGGAAAACTATCAACATCATCCGTTTTGCTGATGCCACTGTGCCTTTAGCCAACAGCGAAGATGAATTTCTTGAGCTACTACCAAGAATAAAGGACATTAGTCTAGCATATTGATTAGACATCAACCTCAGAAAGTCTAAACTCATGATAATTGATCGAGAAGACCAGATCCAGCTCACAGGTCGATTAAAGGAACTGGAAGTCGTGCATTCCATCATCTATCTTGGGTCAACCATCTGCAGCACGGAAGTTGTGGGGATGAGACAAGAAGATGGATCACGCTAGGGCGAGTGGATATGAAGCAGCTCACGAAGATTTGGCAGAGCAGAGCAGAGCAATAACAAATAGCACAAAGATCCGGCTACTTGAAATACTCGTGTTTTCTGTCTTCTTTTATGGTTTCGACACATGGACACTCAAGGCCAGAGACAAACAGGGCACTGATGCGTTTCAGCTTTGGTGCTGGCGTAGGATGCTACGCATAAAATGGACCGAAAAAAGAACAAATGTGTCCATTAATGAACAACTCACTATCTCCAGACGCCTTTCTTTTGGAGTCACCTAAAAAATTCTCCTGTTCTTTGGCCATATTGTGAGAAGAGGTGGTGAAAATCTAGAGTACATAATCTTGCAAGGAAAGATTGAGGACACGATGTAACGCCGGAAATGCATATCCTCCTATTTCCATCTATTGTACTATAATTTTTTTCCTTGTTTTGTTACCTCAAGATATGCCATTTCTGTGTCTTTATATATTGTAATTGTTTTACTATTTGTATATATATATATATATATATATATATATATATATATATATATATATATATATATATGCATTAAGTCGATGTATAATTGGTTTGTTTTGTAAATATTATTTGTATTTTACGCTGGGTCTTGCCTAGGGAAAACTTTGCTATCGAACGAATACATCGATAGGTCGTGTGAAGAACGAAAGTGTTTAGGATCTTTGGTATTGTATTAAGTACTGTCTACCGTTACACGATATCGACAGCTATTACTCGGCAAGCTACAGGATGGTGCATGGCGGAGAGTACCCCGTACCACTACCAGTCACTTCCTTTGCTGTTGCACTCGCAAATAGAGCGAAGGTATAGTGGAGCGCGGGCAAAGAGAGAGTCTGGCTGGGGTAGTTCAGTGGAGCAGGTGTGTTGTGTGACGCTCCCGCGAGTTGCCGCGCTTTCGGGGTTGGGCAGCATTTAATTGCGCTCGACTTGCTATGATAGTTTCTGACACGGTGTCGCGGACGGTAATCATTAGCTGGCGCACATCAAGAGCCCGTTTCGCCTGGTGACCGTGTCGAGAAGGAGGCGCGCCAACATCCAGCTTCTGCAACAGCGACGGCCGACAATGACTGACTGTCGCCACCTCCTTGATCGACGGCTTCAAACCTTCAATCAACCAACAAGCAAGACTGGAAGCACGTAAAGTTTTAGAACTGTATGGCAGACCTCAGCTTTTAAAATTGTTCCATTCACAAAATTACAGCAACTCAGCATAAAAATTTGTTGCTCATTGTCCCAATTGCATTACCAAGCAAGGTCCCTTCCTTTTCCGGAATGAACCCGAGTGTCGTTGAAATTCAAACGCCAGCATTAAAGTAATATTATTCCATTTCACTGCTTTAATTTCAAAGTTCAGTTAAAGTATTCGTAGCTGGCTACAACACTTAGATTACGCAAGCACAAATTAAGAGTGCGAGTTTTGTTGCCATATTTTAGCTTACCTGTGACTGCAGCTCAGCTTGGTACGTGCTAAATTTTACTATTGTTAATTGTTCCGAATCATTTAATTCAAGTTCAAAGTTAAATCTCTTATTTCTAAATTGCGTAGATTCAAGTAGGTTTTGAAATGATTGTTGAGGTAGCCCAAGACTAACCGTATTTTACTGAATTTCGATGTGCCTCAGAAACAAAGCTCACTATTAATTTCAGTCACTAAATTAACTTTCGATTTTCCGGTTTTGTTAATTCTTTTGCTAAATTAAGTCAGAGTGTAGCGAAATTTATTACTTCTGACAAACTTTCAGTTTTCACACTACACGTGCCAACCTTCAGTTGCCACGCTTCTAGTGCTAATTATATGTGTAATAACCTTTCTTTTTCAGTTACTATAGTAATTGTCCTTAGGACTGGCGACCGTAATTTCCCCCAAATCTCAAATATCTAATTACCGCTAGTTAATTGTTAACGTAACGGCCGCTCATTTACCCCTTTTCAAAATTAATTTCCACCAGTTACATTTGCGTTTTTCCTCTCATTTAGATGTAACCCTTTCCTCCCTCTTTGCCGACAGATTAACTTCGGTGACGATTGCTTTTCCCAAATTTCCATTAGGTACACGCGGTTTAATTTTTCAGTGTCATTAAGGTCGATAAGTGAGGTGGAGGTTACAACGAGACCAAGAGGAAGAGCAGCGAGCAGATGGATAGATCAGATCTAGATGATCTCCGGTCTACTTCTTCAGCAGGCACTAAGAGAAGCTGACAACCGTCCGGTATGGAGACGCGTGGTTCATGGAGTGACGACGCTCAGGAATGAGCACAGTGACTTACGATGATGATGAAGTGAATAAAGGATGGAAAATACCCACCGTGGTTTTGATAACGGAGTTCGGAAGAAAGCAGAGGCTGTTGCACTCTCGGTTGTAAAGAGAACACACAAATTACGACAAGCAAAGGTTAGTAGAGATTATGCGTCTGCGAAAAGATCTATGCACGAAGCATACAGTTACCACGATCATGCCTTAGCAACAGATCTCGCATAGAGCCCGAGAACATTCCGGTCCTAAGTAAAACTGCTAAACGAGTCTAAGGCTCCTATTGAGTCTCTTGTAGACAACTCTGGTGTGGCAGTTGAAGACAGCTAAACGAAAGCCGAAATTTTAAATTTCACGTTCAAGAAATCGTTCATGCAGGAGAATCGGGCAAACATACCGTTATTTGACCATTGGGCAGACTTCCGTATGGACGACATAGTAATAAACATTTCTGGCGTAGAGAAACAACCAAAAGATTTGAAAGCAAGTAAGTCGCCACCTCGGGATACCAGTTCGGTTCTATACAGAGCACTCAACGGCACTGGGCCCTTACCTAGCTTGAAATTATCGCGAATCCTTCGCTAGCACGAAGTCCAATCGCAGGCGACTCCTGTATATACAGGAATAAAAGAAAGGACCAGAAAAATTACAGACCAATATGCCTAAGTTCGGTTTACTGTAGAGTCCTTGAACATATTCGCACTTAGAATATAATAAACTTATGTCCACGAATCAGCACGGTTTTATGAATCATCGCACGTGCGAAACTAAGCTTGCCCTTTTCTCGCATGATATACTGCGAACTATGGATGAAGGGCAACAGCCGGATTCCGTATTTCGTCACGGTGCCCCATTGCAGGCTGTTAACAAAGGTTAGAGCATATGGAATAACTTAACAGGTATGTGAGTGGCTCGAAGATATCTTAAGTAGTAGAATGGAGTAAGTTGTCCTCGACGGCCAGTGTTCATCAGAGACAGGAGTGCCCCAGGGGAGTATGGTAGGACCACCGTTGTTCTCTGCACACAAATGAGTTGGCGGACGAGGTGGGCAACAATCTGCGGCTGTTTGCTGATGACGCTGTGGTGCATGGTAAGGTGCCGAAGATATGTGACTGTAGGAAGATACAGATTTCTAGTTGGTGCGATGAGTGGCACTTAGATCTAAGTGTGGGGAAATGTACAGGGTGTTTCAAAAATGACCGGTATATTTGAAACGGCAATAAAAACTAAACGAGCAGCGATAGAAATACACCGTTTGTTGCAATATGCTTGGGTCAACAGTACATTTTCAGGCGGACAAACTTTCGAAATTATAGTAGTTACAATTTTCAACAACAGATGGCGCTGCAAGTGATGTGAAAGATATAGAAGACAACGCAGTCTGTGGGTGCGCCAGTCTGTACGTCGTCTTTCTGCTGTAAGCGTGTGCTGTTCACAACGTGCAAGTGTGCTGTAGACAACATGGTTTATTCCTTAGAACAGAGGATTTTTCTGGTGTTGGAATTCCACCGCCTAGAACACAGTGTTGTTGCAACAAGACGAAGTTTTCAACGGAGGTTTAATGTAACCAAAGGACCGAAAAGCGATACAATAAAGGATCTGTTTGAAAAATTTCAACGGACTGGGAACGTGACGGATGAACGTGCTGGAAAGGTAGGGCGACCACGTACGGCAACCACAGAGGGCAATGCGCAGCTAGTGCAGCAGGTGATCCAACAGCGGCCTCGGGTTTCCGTTCGCCGTGTTGCAGCTGCGGTCCAAATGACGCCAACGTCCACGTATCGTCTCATGCGCCAGAGTTTACACCTCCATCCATACAAAATTCTAACGCGGCAACCCCTCAGCGCCGCTACCATTGCTGCACGAGAGACATTCGCTAACGATATAGTGCACAGGATTGATGACGGCGATATGCATGTGGGCAGCATTTGGTTTACTGACGAAGCTTATTTTTACCTGGACGGCTTCGTCAATAAACAGAACTGGCGCATATGGGGAACCGAAAAGCCCCATGTTGCAGTCCCATCGTCCCTGCATCCTCAAAAAGTACTGGTCTGGGCCGCCATTTCTTCCAAAGGAATCATTGGCCCATTTTTCAGATCCGAAACGATTACTGCATCACGCTATCTGGACATTCTTCGTGAATTTGTGGCGGTACAAACTGCCTTAGACGACACTGCGAACACCTCGTGGTTTATGCAAGATGGTGTCCGGCCACATCGCACGGCCGACGTCTTTAATTTCCTGAATGAATATTTCGATGATCGTGTGATTGCTTTGGGCTATCCGAAACATACAGGAGGCGGCGTGGATTGGCCTCCCTATTCGCCAGACATGAACCCCTGTGACGTCTTTCTGTGGGGACACTTGAAAGACCAGGTGTACCGCCACAATCCAGAAACAATTGAACAGCTGAAGCAGTACATCTGATCTGCATGTGAAGCCATTCCACCAGACACGTTTCAAAGGTTTCGGGTAATTTCATTCAGAGACTACGCCATATTATTGCTACGCATGGTGGATATGTGGAAAATATCGTACTATAGAGTTTCCCAGACCGCAGCGCCATCTGTTGTTGACAATTGTAACTACTGTAATTTCGAAAGTTTATCTGCCTGAAAATGTACTGTTGTCCCAACAAACGGTGTATTTCTATCGCTGCTCGTTTAGTTTTTATTGCCGTTTCAAATATACCGGTCATTTTTGAAACACCCTGTAAGTTAATGCGTGTTAGTAGGAGAAGCAAACCTGTAATGCTCGGATACAGTATTAGATAGGGAGGATTTTAGGAAACTGTGGTTCATCTGTAAAGGAGAGCACATATAGAATGCCGGTGTGACCTATTCTTGAGTACTGCTCGAGTGTTTGGGATTCGTGCTAAACCGGATTGAAGGGAGACACAAGCAATTCAGAGGGGGGCTGTTTGATTTGTTACCGGTAGGTTCGAACAACACGTAAGTGTTACGGAGATGCTTCGAGAACTCAAATGGGAATGCCTGGAAGGAAGGCAACGTTCTTTTCGAGGAACACTATTGAGAAACGCCAAACTATTCTACCGCCGCCAACATACACTGCGCGTAAAGACCACGAAGATACGATACGAGATGTTTATATTCGTGCCAGAGACATATAGACAGTAGTTTTTCCTTCGCTTTATTTGCGAGTGCAACAGGAAAGGAAGTGACTGGTAGTGGTAGGGGTACTCTCCGCCATGCACCATCCTGTGGCTTGCCGAGTAATAGATGTCGATATAGTGTAAACGTAGACAGTACGTAATACAAGTGTCAGACAATGTCCGCTACTGTGACACACTACGGCAGTAAGCGTTTTATTTTGTTTGGCCTCCATTTAGCTATCGAAAACACAAGTTTACATACACGGTGCAGAAAAACAATCTGGCCAAAACTTTCGGACAGAAAGACTGCGTGAATCTGGGACTCGCAGTTGAATAGTTACATGAATAGTTAACGATGCTACGCAGCGTGAACGCTGCTCAGATTTAACGTTTGCTACGACACACATTTGTGGCAAGTCTGTGCAAAAGAGAAAACTCATTACATATTTTAGGACATATTGGAACATGAAACATGTACATGTGATTGTTTTCTCTTCTAAGAAGTGCTGTATGATACGTCAGGTAAGTACGATAAACGTGCGTGTGATGCTGGAAATTTTTCTTGTTCTCATCATGACGCCTGATTAGTCCAAATATTTTGTTTATATACCCATTTTCTGTGAATTTAATTTCATTTTGAGTGAAGACGTCCATATGTCAGATTTCAATTACGTTCATGTACCGCCGAAAATATGCAACTGCAACCTCAAGTTCCTATACCTAAATTCCTTTGTTTGATGCTGTCGTTCTGCCCTACATTTTTGATCAGATTGTTATTCCGGACCTTGTAGAACACACAATTGTACAGAGCAAACTCATATTTACAGAAGTAAACGCCCAAACCATCAACATTTTCACAACAAATATTTAACAAATAGTATGGCAAGCAAACCATACATTTTTACGTTAACAATTCACAATATTTCTTAAATTTATTAATAAGCGATATAGATAAATGAAAACATGAGTACCATTAACAATCTACAGATTTTTACCCATACTGTTAAGGAAATTCACAATCACTTTATAAAGGTGAGTGTCTTTACAAACAAGAAGAGAAGACGCTGACCCAAAAATCAAAAATTTCGATCGTTCATTGTAAAATTTCGAACATGAAAATTAGACCATGTGTACAGCAGCTTCTAGCTCAGACTCACACTCACCATCAGGGGAATAACAAATAGTGATTCCATACAGATGAACAGGAAACGACAAATTATGGTGTAAATCGCAGATAGGTCAAATGCGTAGTCGTAAACTGCGGTCTTGTAGGGATTTCAGGTTGTAGCGCCACGAAATAACCACTGCAGCAATTGCTAGTGATTCTGCGCCTGTTACTACTGTCGGCCAGTTATTAAAAAGACGATCAGGAACGTAAGCTCGCCGCCCACAAACCATCGCGACTGGCATTATGTTGGCAGTCAGGGTGTGACCCGTGACCCGTGACCTCTGTCTGACCCTCGACCCCTGACCCGTGGCTCGTGCAGCGCCGCACGCACTCCTCTTCGCCTGACGCCTGGCGCTTATCCTAGGCATCACCTGTCTGCTCTCCGGGAGCGGCTTCACATCACATAAGTACTGGGATTCCACAATGTAATCACCAGCCAACAAATAGGCATTACTTTATCTTAATGCTCATGGATCACCTGTTTGTATGGGTATGGACATAACATACAGTTACATTTGTTTTCCTGATGCCATCATATGGTGTGATACAAAGGGTACGTCTGTTACCACTACAGTTTCCACACTTACCTGTTCCACTGGCAAATGGGTGCGTGAGAAGAATGAAAGATTCCTCATAAGCTCTGTTCCCCTGATTTTCCCGAAATATACATCAAAACTCTGTAAGAAAGTAATGCCTCCTATTTCTTTCTCATTAAATGAAATTTGTTAAAGGAAATTTCTAGTTTAGCACTACTCCTCAAAGCTTCTTCTCCGATCAACTGCATTAGTATATACACTACTGGCCATTAAAATTGCTACACCACGAAGATGACGAGCTACAGAAGCGAAATTTAAGCGACAGGAAGAAGATGCTGTGATATGTAAATGATTAGCTTTTCAGACCATTCACACAAGGTTGGCGCCGGTGGCGACACCTACAACCTGCTGACATGAGGAAAGTTTCCAACCGATTTCTCATACACAAACAGCAGTTGACCGGCGTTGCCTGGTGAAACGTTGTTGTGATGTCTCGTGTAAGGAGGAGAAATGCGTACCATCACGTTTGCAACTCTGATGAACGTCGGATTGTAGCCTATCGACATTGCGGTTTATCGTATCGCGACATTGCTGCTTGCGTTGGTCGAGATCCAATGAATGTTAGCAGAATATGGAATCGGTGGATTCAGGAGGGTGATACGGAACGCCGTGCTGGATCCCAACGGCCTCGTAACACTAGCAGTCCAGATGACAGGCATCTTATCTGAATGGCTGTAACGGATCGTGCAGCCACGTCTCGATCCCTGAGTCAACAGATGGGGACGTTTGCAAGACAACAACCATCTGCACGAACAGTTCGACGACGTTTGCAGCAGCATGGACTATCAGCTCGGAGACCATGGCTGCGGTTACCCTTGACGCTGCATCACAGACAGGAGCACCTGCGATGGTGTAATCAACGACGAACCTGGGTGCACGAATGGCAAAACGTCATTTTTTTGGATGAATGCAGGTTATGTTTACAGCATCATGATGGTCGCATCCGTGTTTGGAGACATCGCGGTGAACGCACATTGGAAGCGTGTATTCGTCATCGCCATACTGGCCTATCACCCGGCGTGATGGTAGGGGGTGCCATTGGTTACACGTCTCGGTCACCTCTTGTTCGCATTGACGGCACTTTGAACAGTGGACGTTACATTTCAGATGTGTTACGACCCGTGGCTCTACCCTTCATTCGATCCCTGCGAAACCGCACATTTCAGCAGGATAATGCACGACAGCGTGTTGCAGGTCCTGTACGGGCCTTTTTGGATACAGAAAATGTTCGACTGCTGCCCTAGCCAGCACATTATCCAGATTTCTCACCAATTGAAACCTTCTGGACAATGGTGGCCGAGCAACTGGCTCGTCACAATACGCCAGTCATTACTCTTGATGAACTGTGGTATCGTGTTGAAGCTGCATGGGCAGCTGTACCAGTACACTCCAACCATGCTTTGTTTAACTCAATGGCCTGGCGTATCAAGGCCGTTATTACGGCCAGAGGTGGCTGTTCTAGGTACTGATTTCTCAGGATCTATGCACCCAAATTGTAATCACATGTCAGTTCTAGCACAATATATTTGTCTAATGAATACCCGTTTATCATCTGCATTTCTTCTTGGTGTAGCAATTTTAATGGCCAGTAGTGTGTTTGCGTTAACTGATGCCAGCACTGCAGTCGCTTTCGAAATGGCCGATATCGATGTTCGTATTAGACAGCGTTCTGTTACAGAAATCTTGAATGCAGAAGATGAAACGCACATTCACTTTCATGAAATACTGAAAAACATGTACAATGATACAACAGTGGATATCAGCACTGTTAGACGATGGGATTGTCGCTGTAACGAAGTTGAAGGGCAACGACGTTTTCTGACGCAACGTAGAGCGGCAGGCAGTTGCAGAGGGTGTGATTGTGGTTGATATTTTGGAGCAGAGATGCACAATAAAGTCTGTCCAATACGTCAGAACCCTCAAACAACCACAAAGTTACGGTGGATTTCTTTTGCATAACAATGGAAGATCACACATCAGTTGTCACCCCACTGGACAGAGGGATTTTTGAAAGTCAGATTGCGTTGCGCTAAAAATATAGTGTGTCAGTTTAAACACAGTCATGTATAATAGTTCAAAGAGGACGTTTCATATGTCGACCCTTAGCCGAGGATACCTCACTGGAATCTTCTGATTTTTTCTTGTAGTTTGTGTAATTAGTGTAGCTTTTGTTCATTGCTAGCGCGTAATTATAGAGAGAATTTCCTTTGTAGTTGTAGTTTTTCATTGTCATACACAGTTGTGGCATGCATGTAGATTTGCACCAAGTATTTCGCAGCTGTGCTTGCAATTAACTAGATATTATTTTCAATGCTATGTGTTTTGTTATTTTGCTCTTCAAATTTTGCTTTTCTGTGTTGTCGTGTGAAATATTGTGACAATAATGGCGTGTGAAAAACGTAATACTAGGCTTCAAAGTAAACTGAGAAATGACAGTGAAGACGAAAGCAGTGTGTTAGCGCCGCAGAGTAATGAATTAACTAATGTTCAAAGTAGTAATTTGGTAATTGTGCATAGGGAAATGGAGCGGGCTGCAAATAATGGTGTAGGCAGTGAAACAATTAGTGAACAGGGAAGCATTATCGACAGATCGGTCGGCAACAGCTCGCCTCAGGAATCCGAAATGACAGAACACAATATTGCAAATACTGTAGACTCAGGTTTTGGGTCCTCACCGTTTTCTCAAATGAGTCAAGACACATTTTCTGCTTGTCAAAACGTGAATGTTGCCGGTGAAAATGCACTGCCAAAAAGCATAGAGAAACACATTCCAGACACTAATACATTGTTATTGCAATGAATGCAACAAATGGAACAAAATCAGAAACAAATGGGACAAAGGCTACAAAAGTTAGACACAGCGCTTGAACAAAATCAGAAACAAATGGGACAAAGGCTGTTTATGTTTTCTTATTGGCAACGTTACGTAGCGCTCTGTATGAAAATCACTGGCTGTGCTGTGTGCAGTCTGTGGCTAGTTTGCATTGTTGTCTGCCATTGTAGTGTTGGGCAGCTGAATGCAAACAGCGCGTAGCGCTGCGCAGTTGGAGGTGAGCCGCCAGCAGTGGTGGATGTGGGGAGAGAGATGGTGGAGTTTTGAAATTTGTGAGACTGGAAGTCATGAACTGCTGTATATATTATGACTATTAAGGTAAATACATTGTTTTTTCTCTATTAAAATCTTTCATTTGCTATCTATGCCTATCAGTAGTTAGTGCCTTCCGTAGTTTGAATCTTTTATTTAGCTGGCAGTAGTGGCGCTCGCTGTTTTGCAGTAGATCGAGTAACGAAGATTTTTGATGAGGTAAGTGATTTGTGAAAGGTATAGGTTAATGTTAGTCAGGGCCATTCTTTTGTAGGGATTTTTGAAAGTCAGATTGCGTTGCGCTAAAAATATAGTGTGTCAGTTTAAACACAGTCATGTATAATTGTTCAAAGGGGACGTTTCAGCAGGAAGAATCAAAATACAAAGAAGCGGGATACAGAAGTACTAAGGGATGATGAGACACGCTTGAAGTTCTCTAAGGCTAAAGATGTAGCAATAAGGAAAAGCTCAGTAGACAGAACAGTTGTAGAGGAATGGACATCTCCAGAAAGGGCAATCACAGAAGTTGGAAAGAAAAATATAGGTACAAGGAAGGTAACTGCCAAGAAACCATGGGTAACAGAAGAAATATTTCAGTTGATCGATGGAAGAAGGAAGTACAAAAAGGTTCAGGAATATGCAGGAATACAGAAATACACATCACTGAGGAAAGAAATAAGTAAGAAGTGCAGAGAAGCTAAGACGGAATGGCTGCATGAAAAATGTGAAGAAATCGAAAAAGAAATGATCGTCAGAAACACTGACTGAGCATATAGAAAAGTGTGATAATATTAAGAGTGCAACGGGAGTTCCACTGTTAAATGCAGAAGAGAGAGAGAGTGTGTAGGAGGAAAGAGTACACTGAGGGTCTCTATGAGAGGGAAGATTTGTCTGGTTTAATAGAAGAGGTAGTGGATCAGAATCATAATTTAAGAGTTCTTTGGAGCACTTAAGATCAAATAAGGCAGAAGGGATAGATAACATTCCATCAGAATTTCTAAAATCATTGGGGGAAGTGGCAACATAACCACTATTCACTTTGGTATGTAGGATGTATGAGTCTGACGATATACCATCTGAATTTCGGAAAAATATCATCCACACAGTTCTGAACACTGAAAGAGCTGACAAGTACGAGGATCAGCTTAACAGCTCATGCTGACAAGTTGCTGACAAGAATAATATACAGAAGAATGGAAAAGAAAACGAGGATATGTTTTATGACGATCACTTTGGCTTCAGGAAAGGTAAAGGCACCAGAGAGGCAATTCTGACGTTGTGGTTCATAATGGAAGCCAGACTAAAGAAAAATCAAGACACGTCCATAGGTTTTGTCGACCTCGAAGAAGCGTTAGACAATGTGAAATGGTGCAAGATGATCGAAATTTTGAGAAAAATAGGAGTATGCTATAGGAAGAGACGCCTAATATACGATATTTACAAGACCCAGGAGGAAATAATAAGAATGTGAAAGGATATCAGTGACCCGATTCGCTGATGACATTGCTATCGAACATAGGCCTTAATTTGAGCAAAAAATTTCTGAGAATGTACGTTTGGAGCACAGGATTCTATGGTACTGAAACACGGACTGTGTGAAAACCGGAACAGAAGAGAATGGAAGTATTTGAGATGTGGTGCTACAGAAGAATATTGAAAATGAGGTGGTTTGATAAGGTAAGGAATGAAGAGGTTCTGCACAGCATCGGAGAGGAAAGGAATATGTGGAAAACACTGACAAGGAGAAGGGAAAGCATGGTAGGACATCTGTTAAGAGATCGGGGAATGACCATCAGGGTGCTAGAGGGAGCTGTAGAGGGGGAAAACTGTAGAGGAAGACAGAGACTGGAATACATCGCCGGCCAGGGTGGCCGAGCGGCTCTAGGCGCTACAGTCTGGAACAGCGCGACCGTTACGGTCGCAGGTTCGAATCCCACCTCAGGCATGGAAGTGTGTGACGTCCTTAGGTTAGTTAGGTTTAAGTAGTTCTAAGTTCTAGGGGACTGATGACCTCAGAAGTTATGTCCCATAGTGCTCAGAGCCATTTGAACCATTTTTGAATACATCCAGCAAATAATGAGGATGTAGGTTGGAAGTGCTACTCTGAGATGAAGATGTTGGCACAGGAGAGGAATTCGTGGCGGGCCTCATCAGACCAGTCAGATGACTGATGACTAAAGAAAAAAAAAGTAGGGATGAACTGGGCGTGGATGTGGATTTCAAGACGGCAGAATCTTTGAATGGTACAATCTATTTAGGTATCGTTGCAAGACTGATGACCCACAGAAAAGGCTTTTGTGGCCACTTGTTGACAAGCCTATTGTCTTCTGTCTTGGGTTCTTCCGCCGACAAGTTTTTGATGATTTTCGGACGTTTTCTCCATTGCTGTTGGTGGACTGGAGTCGATCTTGCGGCGGCACATTATATGCACCTGGCGCGTCAACGTCCAAGGGCTTTTCCGTGGTCATTACCCATGTGGCCCTCCCTTTACTATCTGCATTTACCTCTGGCGTAAAAGTAACCTCAAGTTATGTTATATATGTTCACGTATATGTTTTTAAATTTCTCGCTATCCACCATCTTTGATTTTTTATTTTCCGCCAATTCCTTTGAATTTACCGACTTTTAGTGGACAGGACAATAGGCTTAATTTGAATTTCCCGCCAATTTTTGAATTCCGCCGGCCGTCATATTGAATTTTTTAATTTCCCACCAAAAGTGACTGCAGTGCCGTGACTGTGCTGCCACCTAGTGACAGAAACTGGAACTGTCCACAAAGAGTTGGTATCCCTACTATTGCAGGGATACATAAAGGATTGAGTTCACCCGCCTAGTCACTGAACGAGGTGGCGCAGTGGTTAGCACACTGGACTCGCATTCGGGAGGACGACGGTTCAAACCCGCGTCCGGCCAATGTGATTTAGGCTTCCTGTTATTCCCCTAAATTGCTTCAAGCAAATGCCGGGATGGTCCATTTGGAAGGGCACGGCCTACTTCCTTCCCCATCGTTCCCTGATCTGATAGGACCGATGACTTCGCTGTCTGGTCCCCTCTTCCAAATCAACCAACCAGCCGCCTATTCGGCCCTTACCTCGCAGTGTATGAGAATATGTCTGTTTATCTGTCTATCCGTTGATGAAAGTGGCCGTATGGATTGTGTCATATTTGTGCTGTATGATGGTGAGACAAGGAAGAGTGTGAAATTCGATGTTGGCACATATGAAACTAAAACTAAACTCCGTGATCACGCCCTGAAGAACACGCAGTGGCAACAAGTCGCAGTCCCATTCTCTGCGTCACGCGGGCGCGGTGTGGACAGGCCTGAGGCCAGCACACTGCCCTCAATTTCGGCAGATGTACTCAGTTCCAAAAGCAGCAAAGAGACCGCCGAGCTCAACACTTCTATCGACGGACGGATCACCATCAGCAATCTCACTCGCCCTCACGCCATTGGGCACTGGCGAGACTTCGGGTAATCAGACAGTCTAAGCTATCATCTCTTCTTCCCTTGCCCGCCAAACACACAATCTGAAATTTTTTCGCACTACCATGCTACCCTTAAGTTGAGTGCCACTGCACCCATGTGCATTCACAACCTCAGCTTTGGAGGCACGTATTTCGGATCGCACCTGCTACGAAACCTGGATTCCAGTTCAAAGTAAGAACGATTTTCCTTAAGCTCATTTTTGTTTAGATTACATAATTGTACGAACTTCCTTCCAGAACTCTAGCAGCATAGTATCAGCTCTAAGGTTTCATGCCACGCCATGAGGTCATTTTTGTGGCTGTAAGGGGGCTTTGTCCAGAATGAAGATGGTGAACTGATAATCCCCCAGTAATAATAGTCTGTTAGCTGGTTTAAAGACTGGTAGATTTCCCATGACAGCAGATGTTTCCCTCACACAATGGAAAGTTATCGCTGAAAGCAGTACCTTCCGGAGGAATGCTTTGAGGCAGAGCACGAAATGACCAATGAAAATGCTTGCATTCTGTTTGGCTAAACAGCTGAAAGGTTTAGAAATTATCGAGAGAGGATGTAGAAGACAATGCGTATGCCCTTTGGAGGTGGTGTTAAAAGATTTTCACACTTCTAAAGCCTGTATGTAGTGAGCAATAGAGTAGTATCTTCTACACAGAAAACCTAAAAAAATTGAAAATCGTTCCCTCGTGCGAGTGTGGTATTCTAAACAGTTTTCCTGTACTCTAGGCAAATATTAAAGTTTAATGACAGCGGATATGCTCGATTTCCAGGGGCGCTGTTAACTAGCTGAAGATGGTACTCTATCCCTTTTCTGCCCAGCGGTTTCAGTCTGAAAGCAATTTTTACTTAACTTCTGTATGCAACCCCCCTGGTTTTATTTTGAAGCCAGCACTGAACAATCATTGCTGATTCCTGGTGACACCTAGGCACTAGTACCGACAACTAGATGCAGCAGAAAAGTGATTGTTGAAAGTAACCCGCCTTCTGAGTGTAGTGTTGTGCTGCATACCAGTGCACGCAACCCTGACCTCTATACTCAATTTGTGACACCTCTGCAGCAGACTATTGCAATTTCAATTAATGCTTTATTCTTATATTGAAGATTTTTGGGAGGTGGTTTTATTAATAAATCATAATAAGCTGTTTCGTTTCTTACAGGAGTACCGAAATATAGCGACCTTCATGCGATTAACCTAGATGCATATTTTTTCCTTTAAAGAGTGCAAGTACCGATAGTTAACCATAGCCCAGAGGAAAGCTACATTTAGGGCTTGTGAACTTAGCAGTGGTATGCTAATGGACATACTTGCTGGAATTCTAGGTGATCCACAGTCGGCTGCTTCGGATACTGAAAGTAAATCAAACGGAACTGATCAACAATCACAACTTACTCCACCTCATGAGAAGATAGCAGAACTCGAAAATGATGCGGGTGAAAGTGTTGGTATTGAAGGTGACAATGACGTGTGTAATGATAATGGAGAACTTATAGAGCATGCCAAATGGGTGCAAGAAATACTTGCAAAAGAATTTTCACTTAAATGCGGTTGAAATATCCTTTCTGAGTAAGCAAGCCACGCGAACGTATTTGATTTCTTGAAACTTCCTGGCAGATAAAATCTGTGTGCCGGACCGAGACTCGAACTCAGGACCTATGCCTTTCGCGGGCAAAAGCTCTACCATCTGAGCTACGCAAGCACGACTCACGCCCCGTCCTCACAGCTTCAATTCTGCCAGTACCTCGCTGCCTACCTTCCAGACTTCAAAGAAGCTCTCCTGCGAACCTTGCAGAACTAGCACTCCTGGAAGAAAGGATATTGCGGAGACATGGCTTAGCCACAGCCTGGGGGATGTTTCCAGAGTGAGATTTTCACTCTGCAGCGGAGTGTGCGCTGATATGAAACTTCCTGGCAGATTATAAACTGTGTGCCGGACCGAGACTCGAACTCGGGACCTTTGCCTTTCGCGTGCAAGTGCTTGGTAGACAGATACAAAACCACACAAAGGTAAACACGCTATCTGACAATGCTTCAGACACAAGTGAAAAAGTCTAGATTGCGTGTCAGTTATGGTTACTGAACACCTTTGCGCAATCTTCCTAAGATCAGATCTCAAATTAAAGAAACAAAACTGTAGCAAGAGAAGAAAGTTCCATAAACGTGCAAATTTCAAACTGTTATCTTGCTTTGTCTCCCTGTAGATTATCGGTGTCAATGGGTAAATACCAGCTGAATTCAGTGTATCGACTCTTCTATGTTTTGCAGTTTACTAGTCGGACTTCGAAATCTATCTGCAGGCCTCTAAATCTGCAGTTAGATAGCTACAGAGTATCAATGATCGTGGTACAGTGACAACTGTATCTCTGTATTTCTGGTCAGAGTTAGGCTGGAAAATTTTATTAACAATATAAGGACTAAGGTAACTTTCGCATGATGTGTCACTGCCAAATAATACAGCTCGATGAAGTTTGGACCACAGATAGAATGAGCTGCTACACTATATCACAGGAGGTAATTCAAAGAAGTACGGAATGACACGAACAGAAATGACACTTTTATTCAAAGTCAGCAATTACAGTGAAGTCACCGCCTTTGAGTTCTTAATAGGGTGTTTGATCACCACGCACATCAAAGCATGCTCTGCAATACGCTCTCATGACGACCACAAGGGTGGTTGAGGAGTTCTTGTGATAGACTCCATCCCTCCACCAGCGTGGTTGGCAACTGCTGATGGTCCTTGGTACACCCATG
The DNA here is from genome assembly GCF_023898315.1 of Schistocerca nitens. Classification (NCBI taxonomy): domain Eukaryota; kingdom Metazoa; phylum Arthropoda; class Insecta; order Orthoptera; family Acrididae; genus Schistocerca; species Schistocerca nitens. Next base: position 786,291,694 of record NC_064618.1, on the reverse strand, counting down.
CTCATAAATTAAGGATAATTGCAGAATGTGGTGCCACACAACGTGGCATTACGCAAAACTGGCGCTAATAGCACAGGCACATAGGGAACATACACGACACAGATCTGTAAGTCCACGGTATTGGTGATAAGTTGAGAAAACCGTCCCGAAACACATGTGCTTCAAAACGCCTCTGTTTCCTGTGCATGTACCTCGACATCAATATAGGGTTTGATCACCATGTACACGTACATAGTACATAGCCCGCACAACGGGTAGGCATACTCTGGATCAGGTGGTCGAGTAGCTGCTGGGGTACAGCCTCCCATTCTTGCACTAGTGCCTGTCGGAGCTCCTGATGAGTCGTAGGGGTTTGAAGACGTGCAGCGAAACGTCGACCGACCGAGAACAACCCAGGCGTGCTCGATGGGGCTTAGGTCTGGAGGACAGGCAGGCCACTCCATTCGCCTGACATCTTCTGTTTCAAGGTACTCCCCCACAATGGCAGCTCGCTGGGGCCGTGCGTTATCATCCATCAGGAAGAAGGTGGGACGCACTGCACCCCTAAAAAGGCGGACGTACTGGTACAAAATGACGTCCCAATAAACCTGACCTGTTACAGTTCCTCTGTCGAAGACATGCACGTGTGTACGTATACCAATCATAATAACACCCGACACCATCGTACCACGACCTCCATACAGATCTATTTCAAGGACATTAAGGGGTTGGTATCTTGTTCCTGGTTCACGCCGGATAAAAACCAGGCGAGAATCACTGTTCAGACTATACCTGGACTCGTCCGTGAACATAACCTGGGACCACTGTTTCAAAAAGCATGTACTCTGTTCTTGACACCAGGCTTTACGGGCTCTCCTGTGACCAGGGGTCAGTGGAATGCACCTTGCATGTCTCCGGGATAATAAACCACGTCTGTTCAGTCGTCTGTAGACTGTGTGTCTGGAGACAACTGTTCCAGTGGCTGTGGTAAGGTCCCGAGCAAGGCTATCTGCAGTACTCCGTGGCCATCTGCGGGCACTGATGGTGAGATATCAGTCTTCTTGTGGTATTTTACACTGTGGACGTCCAGTACTGTACCTCCTGGACACGTTTACTGTTTGCTGGAATCGTTGACATAATGTCGAGATCACACTTTATGGCACACGGAGGGCCCTTGCTACAACCTGCTGTGTTTGAGCAGCCTCCAGTTTTCTACCCCTCATAACGTCATCAATATGGTTCTTTGGGTCATTTTCAACACACAGTCGCCATTAACACGTCTGAAAACGTTTGCGCCGTACGCTGACATGCACCAACACACCTCTGCGTATGTGGACTGCTACCAGCGCCACCGTGCGACGACCGCAGGTCAAATGCACCGCATGGTCGTACCCCGAGGTGATTTAAACCTGTTGTGACATATGAACGATTATCAGTTATCATCAATGCAAATATTAGATGCTGAGGCGAGCACTAGATGACAATTCATGGGTCTCAATTATTCATGGTCTTAGTCTCACTAATGTGGTAATACAGAATTAAGCTGCAAGTATTCAATGATGAAAGTAAGAGACTGTGGTTTAGGGCTGTAGACAGCGCGACGTACGGAATCTTGGGTCAGTCAGATAGGCGTGCGTGAATAGCCAAACGGTAAGGCGACTGCTTGCTATAAACGGGAAATACAGGTTCGAGTCCCGGTCTGGCAGCATTTTTGGTATGTCACCAACAGGTATAACATCTGACGCGAAGTTAGTTACATTTAGGGAATATATTTCGATCCAAAAGAATATGTTCCAGTTACGGTGGCAGCTCATATTCAAGTCGGTGTTGTCTGTAAGACTATGCGAAATTCTGTGGACAGCCTCACGAGACTGTGATTTGGCGTCGGCGGCGAGTATCCCTGACGTCATGTTACCACGCAGTCCACTGTCACATCGGAATCCCGACACAAATCTCGCTATTGCACGAGTTAAACAGCAGTACCAATGGAGGCCCTCTGTGACGCCCCTTTCAGGTCCTGGTAACGCTGTCTCACACAAGAATGCGGCATCTTCATATCCTTCACAGAGATTAATTAACAGCTGACGCTGATCATCTCTCATATCTACCCTAAAAGGCCTGGTAACAACACTGAACACGAACAACGTTAACGTGCATGGAGGATATTGTACATGTCAATCTAACCATTTAAATACTCGCCTATGGAGTGTACCTGTAAGAAGTTACACTATTGGCCATTAAAATTGCTATACCAAGAAGAAATACAGATGATAAACGGGTATTCATTGGACAAATATATTATACTAGAACTGACATGTGATTACATTTTCACGCAATTTGGGTGCATAGATCCTGAGAAATCAGTACCCAGAACAACCACCTCTGGCCGTAATAACGGCCTTGATACGCCTGGGCATTAAGTCAAACAGAGCTTGGATGGCGTGTACAGGTACAGCTGCCCATGCAGCTTCAACACGATATCACAGTTCATCAAGAGTAGTGACTGGCGTATTGTGACGAGCCAGTTGGTCGGCCTCCATTGCCAGACGTTTTCAGTTGGTGAGAGATGTCGAGAATGTGCTGGCCAGGGCAGCAGTCGAACATTTTCTGTATCCAGAAAGACACGTACAGGACCTCCAACACGCGGTCGTGCATTATCCTGCTGAAATGTACGGTTTCGCACGGACCGAATGAAGGGTAGAGGCCGGCCGGTTTGGCCGTGCGGTTCTAAGCGCTTCAGTTTGGAACTGCGTGACCGCTACGGTCGCAGGTTCGAATCCTGTCCCGGACATGGATGTGTGTGATGTCCTTAGGTTAATTAGGTTTAAGTAGTTCTCAGTACACCTCAGAAATTAAGACCCATAGTGCTCAGAGCCATTTGAACCATTTGAAGGATAGAGCCACGGGTCGTAACACATCTGAAATGTAACGTCAACTGTTCAAAGTGCCGGCAATGCGAACAAGAGGTGACCGAGACGTGTAACCAATGGCACCCCCTACCATCACGCCGGGTGATACGCCAGTATGGCGATGACGAATACACGCTTCCAATGTGCGTTCACCGCGATGTCTCCAAACACGGATGCGGCCATCAAGATGCTGTAAACAGAACCTGGATTCATCCGAAAAAATGACGTTTTGCCATTCGTGCACCCAGGTTCGTCGTTGAGTGCACCATCGCAGGCGCTCCTGTCTGTGATGCAGCGTCAAGGGTAACCGCAGCCATGGTCTCCGAGCTGATAGTTCATGCTGCTGCAAACGTCGTCGAACTGTTCCTGCAGATGGTTGTTGTCTTGCAAACGTCCCCATCGGTTGACTCAGGGATCGAGACGTGGCTGCACCATCTGTTACAGCCATGCGGATAAGATACCTGTCATCTCGACTGCTAGTGATACGAGGCCGTTGGGATCCAGCACAGCTTTCCGTATTACCCTCCTGAACCCACCGATTCCATATTCTGCTAACAGTCATTGGATCTCGACCAACGCGAGCAGCAATGTCGCGATACGATAAACCGCAATCGCGATAGGCTACAATCCTTTATCAAAGTCGGAAACGTTATGGTACGCATTTCCCCTCCTTATACGGGGCATTACAACAACGTTTCACCAGGCAACGCCGGTCAACTGCTGTTCGGCTATGAGAAATGGGTTGCAAACTTTCCTCATGTCAGCACGTTGTAGGTGTCGCCACCAGCGCCAACCTTGTGTGAATGGTCTGAAAAGCTAATCATTTGCATATCACAGCATCTTCTTCCTGTCGCTTAAATTTCGCCTTTGTAGCACGTTTTCTTCGTGGTGTAGCTATTTTAATGGCCAGTAGTGTACATTGACATGCGACCATGTTATTATTTTTGTGGTATTGTTAACGCAAATGAAGTATTTTTCGTTGAATGATGAGCGGTGACCTGTTTCATACCAGTGGGTGAGCGACTCTGTTCCGGTACCTGGAAAGAGCGGTTTTCCCGCTCCTTAGCTGCGGCCCGTGGGAACAGGCGGCCAGCAGGCGCCAGAGGCGGCGCCGCACTCACCCTCCGCCACGCTCCGCATCCGATCATCGGCGGCGCCGTGTTTACGGCTTAATGGGCGGCGCTGGGGCCGGCAAATGAGACGTCGGCAGATTGCCCGGTAATTGCGACACCGCGCCGCGTGCGCCACCCACGCCACGTGTGGCGGGGCCCGGGTCCCCGGTCGGCCGGACCCTTTCTCCCCAGATAAACACGTCGTCGTTTGTCTCCGGGCCCTATTAGGCCCGATGCCAGGAACAACGAGGCGCTCCTGCGGAATAAAGACGGCCGTTTAATGGACGATTAAACGACGTGGAGCAGTTGCGGTGGTCGTTTTATTTAGTAGCTGATTCCGAGAAGTAGCAAGCCGCGACATTTGCATACGTCACTCTGCGGGGAATAAAGGACCTCGAGCTAGAATATCAAATCCGTAGCACTATAGATGCAGATACTTCCAGTCACCCTAGCTGGGGGTCGTCCTCAACGCAGGTGGTATTTCTTTGTATTCGTTCTACACAGAAAGCCTCGCCTTTTACAAAGACTAATCATAAACCTTTAATTATGACCTCGAAAATATCAAGCTCGCATCATGATAAAAAAAAAAAGTTCAAATGTGTGTGAAATCTTATGGGACTTAACTGCGAAGGTCATCAGTCGCTAAGCTTACACACTACTTAACCTAAATTATCCTAAGGACAAACACACACACCCATGCCCGAAGGAGGACTCGAACCTCCGCCGGGACCAGACGCACAGTCCACCATCATGATAATTCATGATAATATATAACGTTCTCCACACTCTAATCCTTCGACGCGACACGTTCTTCCTGAGATGTTCAGTATCGACTGCAGAGAGTTTGCTGTTTGCGTGCGAGGTCTGTTCCGCCGTTAGTTGTGTAACAACAACGACACTGTACTATTGTACATATAAGTAATTGTTTTCATCTGATTTTGCGATAAACTTGTGCAATTGATGTTCTGATTTCATTTCTTTTTGTTTCATGCCATTATGTTAAGAAAACTGTAAATAAGTTTCAATGTGAATATTAATGTTTATGTCAAATGTCAGGTAATATTGTAATAGAATTGAAATGTAACAAATGTTGAAACTGTTGTAAGATGTTTAAAATTGTAATTGTGCGTCTGGTCCATACGTAGGCAATGTGGTAGGATATGTAGAATGCAAAACCTCGGGTGAATACCCGGTCTGTCAGGGAGCGGTAAAAGGTGGATGGCAGGCGAGCGCGGGAAAATGCTCGCGGGCACTGCACGGCACAACGGACACAGTTCTAGTTGGAATTTGGCACTGGTTTGAGCGACACCTCCTGGAGCGAGGAGGCTCTCCTGGAAGACATAGCTTCACTGAGCCTCGGGTATACCGTTCCAACGCCCACACAGCATGGAAAAATTCCATAGGCACTAAATGGAAAAGTATTGCTACGCTAAGAAGAATTAAAGTGCCGATACGTCAAGAGCCATAGCTGTGGTTGTATGTGTGCTCTGTGCCTCGCTATCTTGCCGCCCACCAACAGCCATATCGATACTAGCAGGTTGAAACTTTTTGTACTTTATTCGTATGGATAAGATGGTGAACCGTGTTTGTTTGGTGCAATAATAACCTAAATTTTACCAGAACTTTTCCATCATTTAATTATCCTCACAACTAACCTAGACAGGATCCTTTCCAAACGTTGTGTAATCCGAGTGTCCCGAAATCAAAATTAAAAATTGTGTTAATAATACACTCCTGGAAATGGAAAAAAGAACACATTGACACCGGTGTGTCAGACTCACCATACTTGCTCCGGACACTGCGAGAGGGCTGTACAAGCAATGATCACACGCACGGCACAGCGGACACACCAGGAACCGCGGTGTTGGCCGTCGAATGGCGCTAGCTGCGCAGCATTTGTGCACCGCCGCCGTCAGTGTCAGCCAGTTTGCCGTGGCATACGGAGCTCCATCGCAGTCTTTAACACTGGTAGCATGCCGCGACAGCGTGGACGTGAACCGTATGTGCAGTTGACGGACTTTGAGCGAGGGCGTATAGTGGGCATGCGGGAGGCCGGGTGGACGTACCGCCGAATTGCTCAACACGTGGGGCGTGAGGTCTCCACAGTACATCGATGTTGTCGCCAGTGGTCGGCGGAAGGTGCACGTGCCCGTCGACCTGGGACCGGACCGCAGCGACGCACGGATGCACGCCAAGACCGTAGGATCCTACGCAGTGCCGTAGGGGACCGCACCGCCACTTCCCAGCAAATTAGGGACACTGTTGCTCCTGGGGTATCGGCGAGGACCATTCGCAACCGTCTCCATGAAGCTGGGCTACGGTCCCGCACACCGTTAGGCCGTCTTCCGCTCACGCCTCAACATCGTGCATCCCGCCACCAGTGGTGTCGCGACAGGCGTGAATGGAGGGACGAATGGAGACGTGTCGTCTTCAGCGATGAGAGTCGCTTCTGCCTTGGTGCCAATGATGGTCGTATGCGTGTTTGGCGCCGTGCAGGTGAGCGCCACAATCAGGACTGCATACGACCGAGGCACACAGGGCCAACACCCGGCATCATGGTGTGGGGAGCGATCTCCTACACTGGCCGTACACCACTGGTGATCGTCGAGGGGACACTGAATAGTGCACGGTACATCCAAACCGTCATCGAACCCATCGTTCTACCATTCCTAGACCGGCAAGGGAACTTGCTGTTCCAACAGGACAATGCATGTCCGCATGTATCCCGTGCCACCCAACGTGCTCTAGAAGGTGTAAGTCAACTACCCTGGCCAGCAAGATCTCCGGATCTGTCCCCCATTGAGCATGTTTGGGACTGGATGAAGCGTCGTCTCACGCGGTCTGCACGTCCAGCACGAACGCTGGTCCAACTGAGGCGCCAGGTGGAAATGGCATGGCAAGCCGTTCCACAGGACTACATCCAGCATCTCTACGATCGTCTCCATGGGAGAATAGCAGCCTGCATTGCTGCGAAAGGTGGATATACACTGTACTAGTGCCGACATTGTGCATGCTCTGTTGCCTGTGTCTATGTGCCTGTGGTTCTGTCAGTGTGATCATGTGATGTATCTGACCCCAGGAATGTGTCAATAAAGTTTCCCCTTCCTGGGACAATGAATTCATGGTGTTCTTATTTCAATTTCCAGGAGTGTATTTATTTTCAGAACTAGCTATATTAGAATTGTGTTTAAAGAAATGTTTCGTTAATGAACCAGTAAATGAATAGCGAAGATCTAACGAAGTCGAAAGATAACTTTAGTATTGATATAGCAATGAAGTTTATTATTTCGAGACAGATTTAAAGGCATTTAAGTGAGCAGTAAATAAGATGAAAAGACAAGTACCTTATATACTGGCAATCTTGAATGAATAATCAACTCAGTAGTCATTTTTCTTTAAATACAGCGATCATAACAGTTTCAGATTCCCCCCTTCATTCATTTGGTTTCTGAAGTGTTCTAAATTGGTCTGACCAGCAAAAGTTAAAGTCAATATAATAGTCAAAATTTATCAGTGTTTTATCTTTATCAAAATTGACATTTTGTGTGTGGCATGAAAGTGCAATTTCTAGGGTAACCTATGCCCTATTTTAATAAGATTAATACACAGTATAAAGTTTTGTAGTAAACACTACAGTGTAGTGTTATGTATTCATGATTCTCCATATCAGTACAGAATGTGAAACTATCAGTTCAATAGATTTTCTGGTTCTAAAATTCTACTATATTATGCAGCGTTACAACTTGTTGTTTTCTAAGTGAATATATACCAACTTGTACAGGGAAGAAAGTCAGTTAATGCCTAATTAGGCTGATGACCTTATTATTGTCACATTGGTGGCATCTTCTGGTTTGCTTTTGATCCATCCTGTCGTGTGATTGCATTTCGAACTTACTTGACGTACCATTGTTATTACAGCCGGCCGCGGTGGCCTCGCGGTTCTAGGCGCGCAGTCCGGAACCGTGCGACTGCTACGGTCGCAGGTTCGAATCCTGCCTCGGGCATGGATGTGTGTGATGTCCTTAGGTTAGTTAGGTTTAAGTAGTTCTAAGTTCTAGGGGACTAATGACCACAGCAGTTGAATCCCATAGTGCTCATAGCCATTTGTTATTACAGAGTGGATGTAAGTCTGATTTGCCATCATTCAGGTACACGCGGTCGATATCTATGCGAAAATCCTTTCTCATGAGGTGAATCCAGCTCACTTACCATAGCACAGGCTTTAACGAGTACTGTGTCAGGGATTACAGGTGGCGCGGAGATGCGGCGGGGGCGGGGGGCGGGGGCCGGGGGGCGCGGGGGCGGGGGGCGGGGGGGGGTGTTAGCGCGCAGCTCTAAGAGAGCAGACACAGACCATCTCGTGGCAGTCGACGTTTGGACGATCAAATTGGTTGGTTGGCTGATTTGGGGGAAGGGAACCAAACAGCAAGGGCATCGGTCCCATCGGATTAGGGAGTGATGTAGGCCGTGCCCTATCAAAGGAACCATACCGGCATTTACCTGAAGCGAGTTAGGGAAATCGCGGAAAATCAAAGTCAGGGTGGCAAGACGCGGGTCTGAATGATCGTACTCCCGAATGCGAGTCCAGTATGCTAAAAACTACGATACCTAACTCGGCGGACGGCAAGTGAAACTGATGCAACCTTTTTGGCAGATTACTCGGTGATGCCCATGAGATACTGTGGGTAACTCCATGTGCGATGAAATATGTTATCTGATCTGCTAGTGGTCTTGCGTTGACATGTTGATGTGTGGTCTTCATAGTGAGAAGCGTGTCCACCTGCCGGCTTAGAGTCTGTGTGTGAGATCGTGGTGCGTTGCGGAAGTAAGGATTCTATACCGTCGAGTTACCTCGGCTTTGTCATCGTGCTGTTCTGTATCACAACTGTACGGAGACGGAATGTGTTGACATTTTTACGGAGCCCAGGACACTGAAGGTAGCAGACGGCGCTACATGCGACGTATAATGGGGAAGGCCGAAGCCCATTTCATGCACAAAATTCCCTGTCCCCGTACCAGTTCGTAGCGTGCGTGGCTTTCTCTCAGAGTTCAGTAGTGCAGTTGACCGTGTTTTAGCGCTAAGATAATGGAGTTCACCGTGAATTCCAAAAGGAAGACTTTACTGGTTTACAACAGGAATCAATATACAGTATAGTGGACTATACAAACAAGAAGTGTCTTATTGATCTTGAGTAAACTTTGGAAAGAATAAATGCAAAGGAAGACTAACCAAAAAACAATAAAACAGTTTTACAGGAAGGCAGCCGTGTTTTCACTCCAGAAAAAGCAGCAAATTAAGTGCAGAACATTTTGTGAGCACTAAGAAGCGGGAAAAAGAAACAGACGGTACAGTTTCATCGGTTTCCTTTGCAGAAGTAGGGCAACTCTTCAACGGAGGCTATGCCCTAATAATATCGTTGCCATCACACGTAAGTGCGAATCAATCGTTACATTACCTCAGGAGAAAGATCCCACCGATTCTGGAGGAATATTCTTCGAAACAAAATAATTTACTGATGAATGATGTTGCAATATTTAAGTTGCAGAATGTAACAGGGGACCGAACGACAGAATACTGGTGTTTGACAAAGAAAAGGGAAAGCGTGCTTGTCAAACTGCGAATCATTCTTCGTGAATGCAATGTTCAAGAGTTCGAGCAAGCAGTTTGGACAGTTGTTTATATTCAACACCGACTTTAGTAGTTCTTGGAAAGAAGGAAACACCATTCCAATTGTTTACGCTTTGCCGCCAAATAAAAAGCGAGAAACATAAGAACTTTTTGTTTTAATTCAGTACCGCCATTAGAATGTTGTTTATTTACAGTGTGACATTTACATTTACACAATCATGATTTCGGCTTCAAAGTGTAATATATTATGACTGTGGCCCCGCATTACGAAAAAATATTAAACATAAGAAAGTTTTTTTAAAGCTGTTAAAACTACCGTGTCTGGATGGTACCCTGTATCTCTAACGACGGGCATCGAAGTTATCTCCGTCCAAGCAACTAACACTTTGTTGCGTGAAACAGAGATTACTGGCTGCAATTATCATCTCAATCAATGTTTGTGGAAACAAGTTCAGTGTTGCTGCCTCGTTCCAGCCTATAAGAAATAGGAGATTCAAATGGTTCAAATGGCTCTAAGCACTATGGGACTTGACATCTGAGGTAATCAGTCCCCTGGGCTTAGAACTATGTAAACCTAACTAATCTAAGGATATTACAATAATCCATGCCCGAGGCAGAATTCGAACCTGCGACCTTAGCAACCGCGTGGTTCTGGACTGAATGAAGCGCCTAGAACCGCTCGCCCACAGCGGCCGGCAGAAAAGGAGGAAATCCGCTGTCATATAAGAATGTGTTCTGCTCTAGCACATCTTCCCCAGAAAATTTTGGATGATGGTTGGCTGCGTATTCAGGAGAACACACCTGAAAACCAAAAGCTTCAGGATTTTATGACTATTTTGTGGACCAGTGGGTGGATAACGAACTTATGCCAGCAGACATGTGGAATTGCTGTGGAAGGTGCCATCGCAGTAGTAACGTCTCAGAAAGGTGGAACCGAAGAATAAATACATTAATATCAAACGTTCATCCGAATATTTACTCTTCGAGAAGATGCAAAGTACCACGGCCACCAGTTTGACCGACTAATTTTAAAGAACAGAAGAAAAAATGTCAGCAAGAAACTCCAGATTGATGGGAAGCTAAAATCATTTTTGAGTTTTGTGGCCTACGCGTAGACATTACGGTGACGAAGAAAGCGTCTGAATCATTGAAACCTTCGTAAATATTGGAAAGCAGTTTAAAGCAATCATTGCCAATCTTGTAAATATGGTAAATATTGTAAACATATTTAATCAAATTTTCAAATGTGTGTGAAATCTTATGGGACTTAACTGCTAAGATCATCAGTCCCTAAGTTACTACACACTACTTAACCTAGATTATCCTAAGGACAAACACACACACGCATGCCCAAGGGAGGACCCTAACCTCCGCCGGTTCAAAAATGGTTCAAATGGCTCTGAGCACTATGAGACTTAACATCTGATGTCATCAGTCCCCTAGAACTTAGAACTACTTAAACCTAACTAACCTAAGGACATCACATACATCGAACCTGCGAACGTAGCAGTCGCACGGTTCTGGACTGAAGCGCCTAGAACCACTCGGCCACCGCGGCCGGCTAAACCTCCGCCGGGACCAGACGCGCAGTCTGTAACGCCGGAAATTCATATCCTCCTATTTCCATCTATTGCACTATAAATTTGTTTTCCTTATTTTTGTTACCTGAATATATGACATTTCTGTGTCTTTACATATTGTAACTGTTTTACTATTTATATATATATATATATATATATATATATATATATATATATATATATATATATACATATATATATTTATGCATTTATGTCGATGTATAATTGGTTTGTTTCGTAAATATTATTTGTATTTTTACGCTGGGTCTTGCCTAGGGAAAACTGCTATCGAACGATTACATCGATAGGTCGTGTGAAGAATCAAAGTGTGTAGGATCTTTGGTAGTGTTAACTCTGCCGCGTGAAGCGCGGGCAGGGCAGTTAGAGTCTGGCTGGAGTAGCGAGTGGAGCAGGTGTGTTGTGTGACGCTCCCGCGAGTTGCCGCGCTTTCGGGGTTTGGCAGCATGTAATTGCGCTCGACTTGCGATGATAGTTTCTGACATGGTGTCGCGGACGGGAAGCATTAGCTGGCGCACATCAAGAGCCCGTTTTGTCTGTTGACCGTGTCGAGAAGAAGGCGCGCCAGCATCCAGCTTCTGCAACAGCGACGGCCGACAATGAGTGACTGTCGCCACCTCCTCGATCGACGGCTTCAAACCTTCAATCAACCAACAAGGAAGACTAAAAGCACGTAAAGTTTCAGAACTGTATGGCAGACCTCAGCTTTTCAAATTGTTCCATTTGCCTCGCAAAATTGCAGCAACTTAGCATGAACCTTTGTTGCTCATTGTCCCAATTGCATTGCCAAGCAGGGTCCCTTCCTTTTCCGAAATGAACCCGAGTGTCGTTGAAATTCAAACGCCAGCATAATTCCATTTCACTGCTTTAATTTCAAAGTTCACTTTAAGTATTCATAGCTGGCTACAATAGTTAGATTACACAAGCACAAATTAAGAGTGCTAGTTTTGTTACCATATTTTAGCTTACCTGTGACTGCAGCTCAGCTTGGTACGTACTAAATTTTACTATTGTTAATTGTTCAGAATCATTTAATTCAAGTTCAAAGTTAAATCTCTTATTTCTAAATTGCGTAGATTCAAGTAGCTTTTGAAATGATTATTGAGGTAGTCCAAGACTAACTGTATTTTACTGAATTTCGATGTGCTTCAGAAAGAAAGCTCACTATTAACTTCAGTCACTAAATTAACTTTCGATTTTCCTGTTTTATTAATTCTTTTGCTAAATTAAGTCAGAGTGTAGCGAAATTTATTACTTCTGACAAACTTTCAGTTTTCACACTGCACGTGTCAACCTTCAGTTGCCACGCTTCTAGTGCTAATTATATGTGTAATAACCTTTTCTTTTCAGTTACTATAGTATTTGTCCTTAGGACTGGCGACCGTAATTTCCCCCAAATCTCAAATATCTAATTACCGCTAGTTGATTGTTAACGTAACGGCCGCACATTTACTTTCTTTATTAACTTTATCCCTATTTCAAAATTAATTTCCACCAGTTTCATTTGCATTTTTCCTTTCATTTAGATGTAACCCTTTCCTCCCTCTTTACCGACAGGTTAACTTCGGTGACGATTGCTTTTCCAAAATTCCCATTAGGTACACGCGGTTTCATTTTTCACTGTCATTAAGGTCGATAAGTGAGGGGGAGGTTACAAGTCCATGACTGCAGCTTCCGAGACCACTCGGCTAATCCCGCGCGGCTAAATTTAGTCGGGAACGAAAACCGACTACCTCCTCGTCGTCGGCTAAATGTCTCTTAAAATTTGTAAAATATTTCATAACGAAGACTGACAAGACTGTCTCAAAGATCAAGCCTTTTGCTAGTGAATAATCGCTGCATTCGCGTTGAGAGGTTCTTAGAATCAAAATCTGTATGGGCAATACCGAATACAAATAATGTGCAGCGGAAACTCCGACAAATGACATGAAATTAAATCGATAAATTCTTCCTCCGTTAGAAGATGAGCTAACCATCATGAAACCGGTAAAGACAAAATAAATTATCATAAACAAGTGACCGGTCGCAGTTTTGCTTCCTCTCAACATATGTTAAAACTAATTTCTAGTAACCATGTCACAGACCTCTGCAGACCTGTTGAGGATGCGGCTAGGCGAACAACAGTGCTCGCGCTAGCTCGCCGCCTAGGTTATGAGCGCTCGTGGGAAAATGAGACGGCCGGTCGTCGTACCGTAGAGCATTACGACCGGCTGGCAGCACAGGAGAAGTGCAAACAATTTGCTACCTTCAGAGCAGTGACCATAATTAGGCTCGGCATAGCCTTAGATGCCAACGGCTTTGCAAGAGTGGTAACACCGGTTCCCGTCAGATCACCGAAGTTAAGCTCTGTCGGGCTGGGCTAACACTTGGATGGGTGTTGACAAGCGGGGTGCACTCAGCCCTTGTGAGGCAAATTGAGAAGTAGCGGCTCCGGTCTCGGAAAGTGACGTACAGCCGGGAGAGCGGTGTGATGACCACGTGCCGCTCCATATCCGCATCCAGTGACGCCTGTGTCTGACGATGACAAGGCGGCCAGTCGGTACCTTTGGGTCTTCATGGCCTGTGCGTGAGGAGTTTAGTTTATAGCCTTAGATACGAACATACATACGGCGGAGTGCTTAGGGGGACACTTCACCCAAAAATTTAACTTTTTTTTCTACTTTGCCGATAGCAACCAAATTTTAAAATCGTGTCTGTTCCATAAAGATGTTCCTATGCCAATATTTTGAACTTGATAACTTCACTGGTTTTCGAGGTTAAAAATTTTAATATTATTTTAATCGTACAGTTGAAAACCAACTTTTGGTACTCATACCATAATTTTCATAATCCAGATTTTCTAGGTACATTCACAAGATATAGTTCAAAGGATATTTGCTCTCGTTTTATGAGAAATATTAATACTTTTTTTAGTGTTCACCCTTAAATTTTCTTTAATTATCGGTACATAAATGTGAAGGAAAAACAAACAAATTACGTTTTCGATAATACCAATGCATAGAAGTATGTAAACACGTCAAGAGTACTTCTTGTAAAAATTTCATTCGATTTGCTTAATATTCATGATAAAAAGTTCGCACTGGGCTTAGAAAAGCAGACTTACGGTAAAACTGATTTTAACATTTTATCAAATAAGGAATGGTATTACACAGACCCATTAAAATTCACCGACACCTAACGTTTTCCCTTCCTGCTTGGATGTGGCTTCTTGTAATTTCAAGCGGAGGGTAGCTTTTTTGTTGAATTTTCTGAATAAAAATCTGCTCACAGTCTTCTTGGGAAGCTGCAATGGTAGAGATATCTGATTATAAATCAGTGCCTGTTTTCCTGAAGCTTGTTGATTGTCCTGAACAGCACTTCAGCATATTCCCCAAATTTATACTTACACAGTCAAGAGGCAAAGTAACTGATTTCCAACGACTAGCTGCCAATTGTTTTGCTTAAGTTTTCTCTGAAATCTTGTAACTTGTTTTTCGCAGTTTGAGTAAAGTTCGGAGTAAAGATGGTTCTGTTTGTTGATGACAGAAATCAAAAATTATCTTTGGCATCCTTCGTTGTGCCAGAGCCCCTTACGAGCCCGTATTTCAAACATTTCCTAGATATACTTGCAATTCGAATATAACCAAATCGTTTTGGGACCTAAGAGTAACAACATTACAATAGATTCCATGCAAAAGATTACGGACACTTGGAAGGCGAACAGAGAGAAACCGCTGAAAAAAAAAAACGGCTTTTAAGCGATACGACTGAAGAAAGAATTCATCATATGAGAGCAGAGAAATAAACGTCTCAATATTTTCACTACGAAAATACATTTTTGTTTTCAGGAGGAATACTCAATGAATGAATCTGCAATTATATCAAGTTACCATAATGCTTTTCAGCTCGGGAAGCATTGCGCAGTTTCACTGATTTTCGGGTTATATTGACAGTGTGAAAATTCTGCTACAGCTAGAAGGTATAGACCTACGGTGTGATGTTTGTATGATTAGTTTCGTAGCAAAATTAGTCTCGTAGACTTATGTTTCCTGAATGTAAATTTTCACGACTTTACAAGTTTGCAGCTACGATTATGTTGATGTTTAGATTTAGATGTTTTGCTATGTTTTTCATGCAATGAAGAGAATGTATCCACCAACAGTAGCTCTGTGCCAGACTTTAAACCGAGCGAGGTGGCGCAGTGGTTAGCACACTGGACTCGCATTCGGGAGGACGACGGTTCAATCCCGTCTCCGGCCATCCTGATTTAGGTTTTCCGTGATTTCCCTTAATCATTTCAGGCAAATGCCGGGATGGTTCCTTTGAAAGGGCACGGCCGATTTCCTTCCCAATCCTTCCCTAACCCGAGCTTGCGCTCCGTCTCTAATGACCTCGTTGTCGACGGGACGTTAAACACTAACCACCACCACCACCAGACTTTAAATGAAGAACTTGTCCTCGAATTAGCATTACGAGAAAAGTAGTTCCAGACATTGATCGTTTAGTTAAATGCAAGAAAGTAATACTTACTGACATTTTGCTTGACAAATGTTCTGACATTTAACGTTTAAATCGAATGATAATTAAAAATAAATTTGTCAGTTTAAATTTCGTTCTAAAATGGTAGCCACCACAAGCCTGCAACAGTTGTAATACATATCATGTTTCTTGCTTACCTGCCCCCCGTTCTTTGCTTCATCGAAATAATAAAAGGGATGTTGAATTTCATTGCCAGTTCTCATTATGAAAAAATGGCTACGAAATCCGATAATGAGCCATCCTTCAGCAATAAATGGTTGCTCACTGCTATGGTGTGGACCCGAGCCAGTTTGCATGAACAGATGTGCTTAACTGCTAGAATTCTTAGCGTGCCTGCACCTGTGAAGAGCAGGTTGGCCCGGCAAGCGCCCCAGGCTCCGTGCAAGTGTCACCCCGTTCAAATGTCACTGCGTCCAACCGTTCCAACCCCGATGCGAAACAGGGCAGACCAGTCCTATGCTTCGATTTCACCATGGCTTCATGACGGGTGGAGAACCAGTTTGCTGTAGTTATTTAAGCTGTACTTAGCGGCTCTATTTTTTGTGGTCAGCTTCTGCCATTGCAATCTTGTAGAACTAAAAGTGTGATATTTCCCCGTTCCAGGAACTTTTCAGCGGCACCTCTTCTGGCGGGTGTTTCTTATAATAGGAGCAAACTGTGTTAAGTTCAGCGTGATTAATTTTGTTTAAAGATTTTTTTCCTTTTATAGCTATTTTATTAAATATGTGTTTTCTTTTTTAATATCTAGTTGACGAAACAGATTCTCATACTTATATTAGGTTCAAACATTTTGTGGTCGTGCATAATTTGGTTTATGTTGCACATTCGTACCTATAAAAGTTTGATTTTCTTGAATCATTTTAGGGAAATTCTTTTAAATTATTTTAGGTCTCTATTAAAGGTCTTATTCTTTATTTATTTGCAAGAGAATTTTGTATTAATTGATAAGGCCGGCCTTAGCATTGAAGTGGGCTTTATTTAAGTGAAAGAAAGTTATTGTACCGTGGTGTTATAAGTTGCCTCCTCTGTTTTAGAAAACCAGCTGTTCTGTAAGTATATTTTGTGCTAAGTGCTTTAGGGCGACTATTGTTTTAATAATTATTTGATAAAGTGCCTTTTAATTGTGTGACTTACTTTAGCTTATTTTGCTGCACAGTATATTTAAAGTTTAATTTTTTTAATCCTTTGGTTGTTAAAGGGAGGAATTGTTCACTTCCCAACGATAGATAACCTGACAGAGACTTTGGTCGAACAAGCGTGCATTTTGGCTGCTCACGAAACTTTCAATCTCGAGAATCAATTCTAGGAATGCCTGCTAAGCAGTGGTGTCATCATCCGAGGAAAGAAATGTCTCTTGTCAGGAGAACGTAGTGGATGACACAAAATTTAATAGTCTACAAAAGAACGGCCTGTGACTGTGCTCTATAGATCATGCATAATGTATACGTGCACAGCGATTTCGATGTGTACCAGCTGAAAAGAAATAAAAAGTGTACTGTAAAACTTCATTTTTTGAATGTGGGAAAAATTATTAATGCTGATCCAAGACTAATTGTAACTTTTTCAGCTACTGTCTCGTAGTACACCGATTTTCGAGCACACAGCGTTCCCATTTCTTCACAGATTCGTCTTTCTTGCTTGTTTGTTTACGCTGGAAATGTTTGCGTCATCTGACCATTGTAGTGTCTCATACATATACCAACACAGTATGGGTTGCTCCAGCCTTAGTTCCCTTCAAATGTAGAAAACGGATTACCGCAGGATACGACACTCTCAGTGGCCTGTGCCATTTTGTTTTGGATCCTCCAGCGCCAGTGCTACGCTACTGTGGCCAGGCGATTTCGACGTGTACCAGGAAGGACGCAGCTGGAAGTAAATAAAAAGAGTACTGTACAACTTAATGTTTTCAAGGTGATAATTAAAACGTTCTCATACCATTCGTATGTGAAGTGCATCTTCAGTAGGTGTTAGCCACTACTTGTGTGGCCGATTTCAGTGCTTTCACTCGTGAGGTCACAAGTTACAAGACAATTCACTTTCGGAAACTGTTCCCATATTCACGTACAATTCCACTCAAAGGCAAAAAAAGACGTACCATGATGGATTTATCTTAATGAGACAGACATCGGTAGACGTTATCTACATGTACAGATAAACAACATTACAATTTCAGAAAAATTAGATGATTTATTCGAGAAAAAGAGCTCCACAAATTGAGCAAGTCGCCAACGCGTTGGTCCACACGTAGCCCTTCTGCAAGCAGTTATTCGGCTTGGCACAGATTCATAGAGTTGTTAGATGACCTCCTGACAGATATCGTACCAAATTCTGTCCCACTGGTGCATTAGAACGTGAAAATCTTGAGCTGGTTGGGGGGCCCCTGGCCATAAATGTCCAAACGGTCTCAATTTGGGAGATATCCGGCGCCCTTGCTGTCAAAGGCAGATATGCAGTAGAAACCCTCGCCATGTGCGGGCGGGCATTGTCTTGCTGAAATGTAAGCCCAGGATAGCTTGCCATGAAGAACAGCAATGTGGGGCGTAGAATATCGTCGACGTACCACTGCGCTGTAAGGATGCAGCGGATAACAACCAAAGGGGTCCTACTATGATAAAAAAGGCATCCCAGGCCATCACTCTTGGTTATCGGACCGTGTTGTGGTTGACAATCAGGTTGGTATGCCACCGCTGTTCAGAGCGTCTTCAGAAACGTCTTTGGTCTGGATTCTCATTTACTGGAGCAGAATTGTCTACAGGCTCAAAACCATTTCAACCAAAACCACTAAAAATAAACGCAGAATATATCTATTTAAAACAGCAGATAAAAATTCGCTTGATGCCTTCCTAAGAGAGACTCTCCATTCCTTCCAAGCTAATTATGTACGTGTAGACCAGATATGGCTCAAACTGAAAGATACAGTATCGATAGCAATAGATAGATTCATAGCGCACAAGTTGATAAGAGACGGGACTCATCCACCATGGTAAACAAAACACGTCAGAACAATGTTGCAGAAGCAACGAAGAAAGCATGCCAAATTCAGAAGAAGGCAAAATCCCCAAGACTGGATAAGTTTCACGGCAGCTCGAAATTTAGTGCGGACGTCAATGTGACATGCTTTTAACAGTTTCCACAATGAAACATTGTCTCAAAACCCAAAGAGATTCTGGTCATATGTAAAGTAAACCAGAGACAAAAAACAGTCAATACCGTCACTGCGCGGTAGCGATGGAAATGTTACCGATGATGGTGCCACTAAAGCGGAGTTACTAAATACAGTTTTCCGTAATTCCTTCACGAAAGAAGATGAAGTAAATATTTCAGAATTCGAACCCAGAACAGCTGTTAGCATGAGTGGCATAAAAGTAGATATCTTAGGTGTTGCGAAACAACTCAAATCATTAAGAAAGGCAAGTCTTCCGGTCCAGATGGTATACCAATCAGATTCCTTTCAGAGTATTCAGACACAATAGCGCCTTTCTTAGCAATCATATACAACCGCTCACTTGACGAAAGGTCTGTTCCTAAAGACTGGAAAGTAGCGCAGGTTACACCAATATTCAAGAAAGGAAATAGGAGTAACCCATTGAATTACAGACCCATATCACTGACCTCGATTTGCAGTACGATTTTGGAACATTATGAATCACCTTGAAGAAAATGAATTATTGATACATAACCAACACGGATTCAGAAAATATTGTTCTGAAGTAATGAGTGCTGTCGACAAGAGATCTTAGATCGATTCCATATTCCTAGATTTCCTCACAATCGACTATTAATCAAATAGCGTGCATATGGAGTACCGTCTCAGTTGTGTGACAGGATTAGTGATTTCCTCTCAGAGAGGTCAGAGTTCGTAGCGATAGACGGTAAATCATCGAGTAGAAAAGAAGTGATATCTGGCGTTGAGCAAGGTAGTGTCATAGGCCCTCTGCTGTTCCTGATTTACGTAAATGATCTAGGTGATAATCTGAGCAGATCCCTTAGACTGTTTGCAAATGATGCTTTAATTTACCGTCTAGTAAAATCATCAGACGATCAATTCCAATTACAAATGATCTTCAGAGAATTTCTGTATGGTGCGAAAAGTAGCAATTGGCACTAAACAAAGAAACGTGCGGGGTCATCCACATTGGTACTAAAAGAAATCCGATAAATTTTGGGTATACGATAAATCGCACAAATCTAAGGGCTGTCAATTCGACTAAATGCCTAGGAATTACAATTACGAGCAACTTAAATTGGAAAGATGACATAGATAATACTGTGGGGAACGCGAAACAAAGACTGCGCTTTGTTGGCAGAACACTTAGAAGATGCGACAAACCCACTAAAGAGACAGCCTACATTACACTTGTCCGTCCTCTGCTGGAATATTGCTGCGCGTTATGGGATCCTTACCTGGTAGGATTGACGGAGGACATCGAACAAGTGCAAAGAAGGGCAGCCCGTTTCGTGTTATCGCGCAACACGGGTGAGAGTGTCACTGATATAATAAGCGAGTTGGGTTGGAGTCACTGAAACAGAGGGGTTTTTCTTTGCGGCGAGATCTATTTATGAAATTTCAATCACTAACTTTCTCTTCCGAATGGCCGGCCGCGGTGGCCGTGTGGTTCTGGCACTGCAGTCCGGAACCGCGGGATTGCTACGGTCGCAGGTTCGAATCCTGCCTCGGGCATGGGTGTGTGTGATGTCCTTACGTTAGTTAGGTTTAAGTAGTTCTAAGTTCTAGGGGACTTATGACCTAAGATGTTTCCAGGGCAAATAAAACTGAGGCCGTAATTAAAATTGAGACCTCGTAGAGCTCTACACCTGACGGGATTACAGATTTTTAGTAGGAAAAAACAGTGTAGGTTGCAAAGCAGCATAATCTTTTTTTTTTTTTTACTGACACGTCTTGTCTTTACGAGGCATCTTCAGAAATCGTATAAGAACCATGGCTAATGCTTTAGGTGATGTCTCAAAAAGGCGAGACGCTTCAATAAAGCTTACGCTGTTTCTGCAGCCTAGAATGCATTTTCCTACTGAAAACATTTAAGGTTGGTGAACCATGGTCATAGAGTGGGAGGATTTATGTAGATTTTTAAGTATTTCTTGTAAGAGACAGGTTTTAAAGCGCCTAGCTATTGCCGCAGAGTGCAGAGCGTTACGGTGGCTGTCTGCAGACAATATTTAATACGACGACATCGTAACTTTGGAACTTCAACGTCATACGAAAGTTAATTTAACTCATTGCATCTTTATTGAATATATTACTGTATAAGGAGACCTCCAGTTCAGTTTCGCCAGCCGTAGTGGCCGAGCGGTTCTAGGCACTACAGTCTGGAACCGCGCGACCGCTACGGTCACATGTTCGAATCCTGCCTCGGGCATGGATGTGTGTGATGTCCTTAGGTTAGTTAGGTTTAAGTAGTTCTAAGTTCTAGGGGACTGATGACCTCAGAAGTTAAGTCCCATAGTGCTCAGAGCCATAGAATCATTTGAACCAGTTCAGTTTCGATTACAGGATATATTAAAATGTTTCTCACATAGGTGTATCACTCTGGTTTCAGAGCCACTCGCTACGCAGCACGAAGTACAGGTATGGTGGCTGCATTGCCTGCTTCCTCCATTCCATGCTAGTCTTCTCAAATATAAAAAAAATTGAGAAATACCTTCTACCCTAAGAGTTGCTGCATTAATCGTCGTAGTTATCTCCTATCGCGCACGCTAATTAAAATCATCTGGCTCATAAAATATTAGCTCTGATAACGAAGATGTTACAGAAGAATGTTGGAGATGAAGATTAGGTGGGTAGATCACGTAACTAATGAGAAGGTATTGAATAGGATTGGGGAGAAGAGAAGTTTGTGGCACAACTTGACTAGAAGAAGGGATCGGTTAGTAGGACATGTCTTGAGGCATCAAGGGATCACAAATTTAGCATTGGAGGGCAGTGGGGAGGGTAAAACTCGTAGAGGGAGACCAAGAGATGAATACACTAAGCAGATTCAGAAGGATATAAGTTGCAGTAGGTACTGGGAGATGAAGGGGCTTGCACAGGATAGGTTAGCATGGAGAGTTGCATCAAACCAGTCTCAGGACTGAAGACCACAACAACAACAACGAAGATGTGGAACACAACTGTAGAAAACTGAAAAACTTTTTACACTACGCAATGTACAATACGCCTTCGATTTCATTTTATCCAGCAAGGTTGCGAGGGATGAGAAAGTTCGACGCTGTTAGTAGCTGTACTAGAAAGTTTGTGCGAAAGCAAAGAGTGTTTCATCACAGATTGAGGGAAAGTGAGAGCGTTGTGAACAGACAAAATCTAAATGAAGAAAAACTGACTGCAATCATTGGACTGTAAGAAGCGTTCAATGAGTTCAGAAGTAAAATTTAGACAACAGAAATTTTGGTCTTACAAGTGTCGTAAGCGGCCATTCAGTCGCTCAGGACCATATTGACACTGAAAAGGAGTATGATAGACGACTGAAAGATCTGATTCGTTTTTCCCGAAAGTGAGTTACAGAGGAAGCTCATAATATGGTTCAGCTTTTCAATCATCAGATGAACACTGAAATGGCGTATATCAAGATAATTGATCACGGAATAGAAAAGCATCTAAAATGGGTCAACAGTCAAAACGCATCAGGACCTGGTGAAATACGTGTGAGAGTCTACGCAGATTGCAGGAAAGAATATTCTCCCCTTCCATCAGTAATTTATCGTAGGTCTCTGGAGCAACGAATGGTACCTACTGATGGAAGACAGCGAAGGTTATTATAGCTCTCAAGAAGAGTCGCCTGAAAGAGCAAATAATTACACACATCAAAAAAAGTATTGCATCACCCCGATTCCTAGAACTCGTGAAGATTGACGTTGACTGTGGACTGTTGACTGTCTATCACAGACACAGTCCCTTTGACTGTTCAGGGATATCACTAAACCCACCCAAAGATGTAAACAACCATGCATGTCTCTGATGTCTCTAAGCACAATGGGACTTAACGTCAGAGGTCATCAGTCCCCTAGACTTAGAACTAATTACACCTAACTAACCTAAGGACATCACACACATCCTTACCCAAGGCAGGATTCGAACCGGCGACCGTAGCAGCAGCGCGGTTCCGGACTGAAGCGCCTAGAACCGCTCGGCCACAAAGGCCGGCAACCATGCACGAGCAGCTCCTATTAGACGGAGGGAATCCGACAGACGATCAGTGCCAGTCATTCCACCAGGAAGGAGGTACACTACTCGTGTTGTCTGTAGTTCAACCGTGCCTAGACGGTCAATAACGCGGTTCGATCGCGTCGGCATCGGTTCTTTGTGCCAGAAAGGGCTCTTAACAAAGGAAGTGTCCAGGCGTCTCGGAGTGAACCAAAGCGATGTTGTTCGGACATGGAGGAAATACAGAGACAGGAACTGTCGATGAAATGCCTCGCTCAGGCCGCCCTAGGGCTACTATTGCAGTGGATGACCGCTACCTACGGATTATGGCTCGGAGGAACTCTGACAGCAATGCACCATCTTGAATAGTGCTTTTCGTGCAGGCACAGGACGTCATATTACGACTGAAACTGTGCACAATGCGCAACTTCACTCCCGACGTCCATGGCGAGGTCCGTCTCTGCAACCATGCAGCGCGGTACAGATGGGCCCAACAACATACCGCCGGCCGAAGTGGCCGTGCGGTTAAAGGCGCTGCAGTCTGGAACCGCAAGACCGCTACGGTCGCAGGTTCGAATCCTGCCTCGGGCATGGATGTTTGTGATGTCCTTAGGTTAGTTAGGTTTAAGTAGTTCTAAGTTCTAGGGGACTAATGACCTCAGCAGTTGAGTCCCATAGTGCTCAGAGCCATTTGAACCATTTTTTTGAACAACATACCGAATGGACCGCTCAGGATTGGCATCACATTCTCTTCACCGATGAGTGTCGCATATGCCATCAACCAGACAATCGTCGGAGACGTGTTTGGAGGCAACCTGGTCAGGCTGAACGCCTTAGACATACTGTCCAGCTAGTGCAGCTGGGTGGAGGTTCCTTGCTGTTTAGGGGTGGCATTACGTGGGGCCGACGTACGCCGCTGGTGCTCATGGAAAGCGCCATAACGGCTCTACGATACGTGAATGTTATCCTCCGACAGATAGTGCAACCATATCGGCAGCACATTGGAATGAATTCGTCTTCATGGACGATAATTCACGGCCCCATCGTGCATATCTTGTGAATGATTTCCTTCAGGATAATGACATCTCTCGACTAGTGGCCAGCATGTCCTCCACACATGAACCCCATCGAACATACCTGGGATAGACTGAAAAGGGCTGTATATGGACGACATGACCCACTAACCACTCTGAGAAATATACGACGAATCGCCGTTAAGAAGTGGGACAATCTGGACGAACAGTGCCTTGATGAACATGTGGATAGTATGCCACGACGAATACCGGCATGCATCAATGCAAGAGGACGTGCTACAGGGTATTAGTGGTACCGGTGTGTACAGCAGTTTGGATCAGCACCTCGGAGGGTCTTGCTGTGTGGTGGTACAATATGCAATGTGTGGTTTTCATGAACAATAAAAAGGGCGAACATGATGTTTATGTTGATCTCTATTCCAATTTTCTTTACAGGTTCCGTATATAGTATAATTTTTAGTTGCTCTACAGAACTATGCATTTCTTATGTTTTACACAACACACTTTTTCGCACATCACTGCTTCCTGTTTATTTTTGCATTTCTAAGTGTGTATTGTGTTTCGTGTTTTGTACTGTGCCCTAGTTTGTCTTTGTCTAATACCTTTTTTATTGTAGTTAATTGTATCTGTGTAATTCTATTTCATTATGTTGCTCTGTATTTATGTACTGTGTTAGAATAATGAAGGAATAGAGATAGTGCTTTTTTTTAGGTGATGGAGGAAGAAGCCATGATCAGTCGTCATAAGTATATAGTAGTCTGATGGAGTGAGTTAGAGGGGAAGGTAAGGTGTTAATACTTCGTGTATGCGGAAATTTTCTTCGAAAGGAAGGGAGGAGGTGTCTGTCTTTACTAGTTCTTATGATGTTCACATCTTTTTCAATATTGCTTGGTCTATGGTATTCTCTTTTAGATGATCTGCAAATGTTGAATGGTTTGCACCATATTTAAATGCTCTGAAGTGTTCTTTTTATCTTGTGTCGAATGTCCTGCCAGTCATTTCAGTGTACATTTTATCACAATCTTTGCAACTTACCTGATAGATACCAGATTGTGGGTATCTGTCAGGTTTTGATTTCAGTTTTGAGATGTTCTTTTGTACTGAGTTGTTTGTTTTACAAGCAATGTTTGTGACCCGTTTTTTGAATATGTTATCTATTTTATATGTGAACTTCTTGTGGTTGGTAACTGTATGAATTTTTTTGGAGTAGGGAATGTTGTGTGTGTTGGTGTGGTTTGGTTAGCTTTTTTCATTATATGTGTCTTTATTTTCCTGTTTAGTTTGTCTACCCTCGTTTCTTTGTGTCCATTTTTAATGCTCTTTGGTTTACAATGGCTAGCTCTTTCTCGTAATCAGAAGTGTTCAGTGGAATCTTGTTCAGTCTGTTTATCATGTACCTGATTCTGCATTTATATATCAACTGTAAGTTTGTTATTGTTGTTTGTTATTATAATATCTAGAAAGTTGAATGAGTTTTCTTGTTCTCCTTCAGTGTGAACATTATGTTTTTGTGGTGCGCCAGCTTCCTTTTGTAATTATGTCTTCAAATATTAATTTTTCTCCGTGATTCATGAAAATGGTGGCTACTGTTCCTGAAATAGGTGAATCCGTGGGTAAGCCTACACAGTATATAAATACACAGCAAAGTAATTAAACATAATTGCGCACATAAAATATAATAACCAATAAAAAATGTTAGCGGCAATGTTGTGCTGGCAACAGCACGAAACACATGTCACAATACACACTCAGAACTATAAAAATAAACGGAAAACAGTGATGTACGAAAAAGTGTGCCGTGTAAAACACAAGAAATGCATAGATCTGCAGAGCAACTAAAATTAGTCTACTAGTATCAGTGTCTAATGAAGAAAAACGCCACAGATGTACTAACAGCTGACGTACCCTGATGTAGGCGAGAAACCAAGCGGAAATCACCCTAAGTAAAATTCAACATATTGTTAGCGACCTGTTTTCAATCTTAAAACCGAATCAGATTGTAAATATCTTTAATTGCAGACCACTGATGATGCTTTACCTCAATAAAGCAAAACGCAACTGGTGAAAACAAGGGAAAAATTCGCGCATTTTCTTGTAGAAATAACGACAGAACGAAAGTATCCTCAGGATTTAGTGATAGGGAAGACAGATACTAGCGTGAGGTTCATTGAAAAAACCTGAAGGAAATGACATTCGTCCACGAAAGAACTGGATTACATTGCATTCGTTGGTCCGCTTCTTAAGTATTGAACATCATTCTGACCAACAAGAGATTAATATAAGAGGCAAACAAGATCCCACAAAGAAGTGCGAATGTTATGTTTAGTTCTGGACCTCCGTTTCTCTATCGTGTATTTTATGGACCTTTCTCCACATCCTTGTTTTTAGCTGTCTTCTATTACGTTGATTGGGACTGACGTGTAGTCGTTTTTTAACTCCTCTCTGACTTCGTGTTATAGAACACTTCGGCGCGTAAGACCCACTTGTTTTTGCACCATAAAACTAAACAAAAAACAGTATATGTGAGGTTTATTAAATTCGGATTAGCTACCTTAACTTGAGTCCATTACAAAGCTTTTCATAGCACTTTTAACCTAGTTTTATTATTTCATCTCCAGCTGCATGTGGATGTTTTGAAGTTCATTAATTCACTTTTCTAAAGTGAGTTAGCGGTGATCTCGATGCTTACAAACCAGGGTTTGTTGTTCTGCCTGTTGTCAAACGTTTGTTTTGGAGAAGCACCGACCTCCAGCTGAAACATGGAGGTAAAAATAAGGAGAGACAGCTCTACAGACTTACGCTGTACGTTGTTTTGAACCCGGCACCTCCTTGTCAGAAGCAACAAAACATTAGCTGACTAGTGTTTTCATGCAGATCGTTTACGAGTGCATAGGACAGTTGTATTCAGTTGTAAATATTACACTGCTTACACTAATGACGTAGTGTCAGGAGGTACTTTCAGAGCTTTTTGTGGTCTTAAATGCGTATTTGATGGAGTAATATAACGCTTTTGCCCTTGTAAATGTAACTTTCTTTTTGCTTATACATTTGCAATTCATTTAAATCCTCTTTCGCTGTATTTAACGTCGAAGCCGGAACTCAGAAAATTTTTCGCAGGGCAACGAAATTGTTTTTTTGGAAACTGTTTTTACTTTCTATAGCTGATTTTTATGAGCTGAATCTAAATCTAGCCTCAGTTTTTTTGTGTCACCCATAGTTTTCGAGCAATATGCTTTTTACTATGTAGTATAAATATCATATGCTATACGGGAAATGGGGAAATTAATGAAATGCTTTGTTACAACTTAAGCAAGGCTTGTATTTACAGTAGGCTACTTAAAACAATGGAGCATGCATGTTACTTTTAGATCGCCACATATCATCCAACCATGAGCAGAATAGCTTAGTTTATGTAGTACTATTTTTACGTTTTCATAGCTTCCGCTCATAGGTACAGAATGTCCAACAGGTATAGATGCATACATGTTACCATTGTGTAATAACAGCCTTTAAACTAGTTTTGAATGAATCAATAAACAGCCTCCTAGTGCTCCTTTCTGTATTCAATACCAAACTCATTCATCAGACCGGGAATGCCTGAGCAGTACACTAAATCACCTTCTTGTTGAAAAAACTTCGAATATTGCTGCTCTCTCTTTCTATACATGTATATGCTAGTTCCAGCTGTCAATAAGTTCTTTTCTTTTAATATAGAGCCAAGCAATTCAGCTTTTCCTTTCGATAAGCCCAGATCCGTAAACAAATCGTTAAGCTAGGTCTGAGTAAACAATTTGGGCTCCAGGCTTTCTGTATTTCAATGTAATTCATCATCTGGTCCATGAATATCAGATTGTACATCAGAAAATACTTCTGTTGGAATACAATTTAAATCATCTGGTGGTTCAGGAACTGGCAAATCTACACCATGCCCTACACGTCGGATGGCGGATGGAAGGTTAGGGTAGCTTATTACCTTCTTGTTTTTCGAATTGTGACCAGTAATATCAACAATGCAAAAGTAGCAATCATCGGAATGATTTCTTGGCTCTCTCCATATCATAGGAACAGAAAATCTAAAGGCTTTTTTCTCCTTTTTGGATCATTTTCTCATAACATACCTTACACAGCGCCCAAAATTTATCTTGATCACCAAGTGTAGATCCAAAGTACGATAGATAAACCTTTTTCACGAAGTCTGTAATGTTTATTTGGTGTTTTTAATCACAAATTCAGCAAAAATATAACAAAAACTGTCAGCAGAGATTTTACAACCACGATTAGACATTGTTCTGAGCACATGTACAGGAAATGGGAAAGTGAGATTAGGTTGACTGTAAACAAAACACCATCCGTTAACACAAAAATAGAATCGACTTTTTTTGCCAGCAAATGTTTTTCAGCAGTGCTTCCAACGTCATCTACATTCATTACACCTCCTTTTTAAATTATTTCAATTATATAAAAGCTGTTAAATTCTTTAAAAAATCGCTTAATTTAATAAATTTAACTCTAAAATGCGAAGAAATGGTGGAGGATACAACTATTTTAAGAATCTTATTTAGATTTCCCACCCTAAAAAACGTAAGAATAAGGTATTTTCAGCAAAAAAAATTTCAGTCGTTGGCCTTTGTAACGTTTGTTTGCTTATTGGTAGTGATTCTTACTCGCAATCGTAGAAACTCCATGTTTAAAGATGACGTTTGCAAAAAATTGACGTACCTTTTCTTCGCTAGCTCATAAATGTGTGTAATACGGAAAGAAACAAGCAAGGTGTGCTATCATTACTTGTGTATGTCAAAGTAGTGAGACTACTGAAATGTCGAAGGAACAGAACTGCATGCAGAACTGAGTTCTTGTTTCATTAAACTGTCAGTGATTCATAGTTATTGCAGTTTACACATCTTCTCGTTTTGAAAGCTTACCTATAAAGTGTCATTCATTTTGTGGCCAATTACAACAAAAAGCTATAAATTTATTTTTGAAAGAATGTTTCAGAAATTTGCAATTCAATAAATGTTACCAGCAGGCAGTTCCAATGGTATTAAGGAGCACTGACGGAAATAATCGCAACACTAAAAAATAAATAACGTAGGGTAATGAAATTTTTGGAGTTTATGTCTAGGTAACATATTTAAGAGATTAACATTGAATGATCACGAGTAGACGTACGAGCGAGATAAACCATAGCAAATGTGGAATGCTGGTACATTAAAAACCACTCTGCAAGCATGCAATCGTGCATGCATTGTGTTGTACATGTACCTGATGTCAGTTTATGGGATGGAGTTCCAGGCCTGTTGCACTTCATCACTGGATACAGGGGCAGTAAAAGCTGTTTGTCGATGACGCTGGATTCGTCGTCTGATGACGTCCAATATGTGCTCGACTGGAGGCAGATCTGGTGATCGTGCAGTTCATTGCAACATTTCAACTCTCTATAGAGCTTGTTGGGTAACAGCAGCGGCACGTGGGCGAACGTTGTCCTGTTGGAAAACACCCCCTGAAACGCTGTTCATGAATGGCATCTCAACAGGTCGAATCAGCAGATTTATGTACAAATTTGCAGTCAGTGTGCTTGGAATAATAATGACAGTACTACTGCAGTCATACGAAATCGCATCCCAGACCATAATCCAGATGTAGGTCCATTGTGTCTAGCATGCAGAGAGGTTGGTTGCAGGCCCTCAACTAGCGTCCCTCTAACCAACACTCGGCCATCACTGGCACCGAGGCAGAACATGCTTTCATCAGAAAACACAAAAGGCCTCCAAGCTGGCCTCCAATGAGCTCTCGCTTCACACTACTTAAAGTCACAAATGGCTGTGGTTTGGGTTCAGCTGAATGCACGCAACAGGAAGTCTGGCTCGGATCTGTCCTTGAAGTAATCGATTTCTAGCAGTTGATTGTAAGTGTGGTTCCAAGAGCTGCTCAGATGGCTGCTTCAGATACAGTACTATGCGCCGAGGGCATATGCCGAACATGATGGTCTTCCATCTCGGTAGTGTCACGTGGCTGCCCGGGGCCCGATCGTACGTTCTCGTGACCACAGCTGCCAGCAGTCATGTACAGTGGTTACATTCCTGCCAAGTCTCTCTGCATCCCGGCGGGGTCAGGGATTTTCTCTGCCTCGTGATGGCTGGGTGTTGTGTGCTGTCCTTAGGTAAGTTAGGTTTAAGTAGTTCTAAGTTCTAGGGGACTGATGACCATAGATGTTAAGTTCCATAGTGCTCAGAGCCATTTGAACCATTTTTTTTTTCTCTCTGCAGTATCGTAGAAGTAACATCCATCTTCTCGTAGCCAAATTACACAATCTCGTTGAAACTAAGCGAGATGTTGGTAACGGCGTCTTTGTTGCCTTAAAGACATTCTTGACCAACCTCAAAGGTAAATGACGCCACGGTCGTTACCTCGTGTATTTAAAGGAAACCTGATGTTCACCCTCATAGTAATGCTACTAGCACCACTCTTATGCGACTGGCGCGACATGTGAATAGACATCATCTTTCAGATGTAGAAACACGCTTACCGGCTTTGTTTTCTGTTGCACGACTCCTCCTCGGTGTTGCAACTTTCTTTCCACCAGTATATATTATCTAGTGTAAAAGAACGTATTGCGAATGTCTCAATAGTGAACACCCTGTAAAATGGATATTTTGCTTCTACAAGCATCTAGCTCCTTTTTTTAATTGTGGTAGCCTAACCTCGATGACATAAAGATACTTCTTACATAGGTGTTTCACATATATTTTAATAAAGATGAAATTAACTGCACGTAGTTCACACTTCGTCTTCACACTAAATTATTGCATCATTTTAACAGTAGCCTTTTTGTCTTGTTTCCCAGAGTATTTCTTGCCAGTACCCCTCTGTGCCAGTGTTTCAGATATAATCTGCTTGATTTTACTTTTAATTTTTATTTTGAGTTTTCTAAGTACATAAGCCTGCACCAAGCTTTGTGATAAACCCAAAATAACACTAGGGCGCCACGGAACGACTGCTTTTATTTATTCCTTCATCCATTACACAGGATATGAAATTTGGTGTAATGTACTTATCAGGTATAACCATGAATGTAAGTGTGCATAAAACGAAGTATTCTGTAGATATTCAGGGCACACAGGAATAACGATCAAAGTCCATTAAGGTTTTAAAAAATTTTCGTAATGCCATATTATAAAGGAATGTAAGTACTAAGACTTGTGGCAAGGTTTGTTTTCGTAAAAACGATCAAGATGCTCTGAACTCTGTGCTAAGGATTTGATGTACTTCAGCAAAACCTTCACGGTCCTGTCAGTTCTGAGGAAGAACGATCAAGATCCATTTTCTACTTGGGTTTTTTCTTCTCTTTTTATGTTGCATCTTATAATGCAGCAGTTTCATTTACTGGCCTTCCAACAACTCTAACCGGTCACTTACACACTGTTAATAAAGTTAGAACTTTTATATTCTTTAGTAATAACGCGAAGACCTATATAAAATGCGCTACATTGTGCATCCAAAGTAGGCTGGTAAAGGAGTTTTTCGTGATATGTTGAGCAGGAACATTGATGTGTTACTGTCACCGAGACTGTGCATAAAGTTATTTCATAAGTCAAATGGTGGCATCAGAAATGTCCGAGAGTTGGAGATCAACATTCCAGTCCTGTGCAGAATACAAGGAAAAGAAACGTGTTGGAGCATATTTTGATTCTTCAAAAAGGTTACGGGTCGTAAGTAACGTTATGGGCGGCTGTTAAAATTACTTACGACTGAAGAGGTAACAGAATGTTCCATTCATAGAAACGAATACGTTAATTTTTTTCACCATACGCTCCAAAACCTTACATACACTACTCGTGAGAGAAATGGGGCGATAGCTAGTGGGGAGATGTTTGTCCTTTCCAGGTTTCGGAACAGGAACAACGATAGCTTCCCGCCATCGTCTGGCAAAAGTACTGTCGGTCCAAATTCGATTATAAAGGCGAAGGAAGTCGCAGACTATGGTATGATAAATGCAGCACCATTTGTATGTGGATACCATCCGGTCCTGAGGCGGAAGAGCGAGAAGAAGAGAGTGCATGTTGGAGTTGCCGCATGGAGAAAACAGTATTGTAGCTTTCGCAAAGAAGGCAAGAGGTTGCAGTTCCGCTGCTCGTTTCTTCGGGAGAAACGCTGGCAGGTAATTTGAAGAGCTGGAAATCTCAGCAAAGTGTTGACCCAATGAGTTAGAAATTGCGACGGGATCCACTAATTTATCATGCGCGACAGAGCTCAGAGACCGGGGAGAAACTAGGCGCTCCAGATAACCGCCGAATCCGACTCCAAACTTCCGAGGAGGGAGTGAAGGTGTTAAATGAGCTAGTAAAGAATTCACAGCTTGCCTTCTTGCTATCGCGGATGACGCGACGGCATCGCGCACGGAACTGCTTATAGCGGATACAGTTGGCCAAAGTAGGATGGTGTCTGAAGACGCGAAGAGCACGTCGCCGCTCACGTATTGCGTCACGTTAATGAAGGGATTCAATCAAACGGCTATGTTTAGTACCTAAAAGTCACCAGACTGGAGTTATCAGTGTTAATCTTGTAATGGGACCAAAGAAAAGTTCAAATGATGCTGCATGTCATGTTCCGTCCTGTGTACAAATACATAAGATGCGTATTAATACGTGTGTCAACCAGTATTCTTGGGATTGCATGGAATCACCAATAGACGTATTGTTATCCTTAAAAAGCCGCGGCTGTTACAGGGAAAGCATTTGTGGCAACCAGATGAAACTCTACACCAAACAAAATTAATGGACGAACCGCATCTAAATTGCACAAACATATGCATTCAGTGAGAGGCCGCAAATCACGTCACAAAACCCTTGATAACAAACGGCTATATTTACCAGAAGAACTGGGTATTCGAAAGATACACCTGCTGTATTCAGTGAAGAATCCTCCAAATCCTGTTCCATTCGAACAATATCGATTGATTTTTGTGACCAATTACAACATAAGATGTGTGTACTCCATAACTGACACATCTCCAGTGTGTGACAAAATTAGAGACGACTGTTCTAAACTTGATTTACAGATAAACGACAAGAAAGATGCACCACAAATTTTGAATGAGCAGAAACAACATCT
Source organism: Schistocerca nitens (assembly GCF_023898315.1). NCBI lineage: Eukaryota > Metazoa > Arthropoda > Insecta > Orthoptera > Acrididae > Schistocerca > Schistocerca nitens. The sequence goes on along the minus strand of NC_064618.1, from coordinate 786,258,648 downwards.
AACGACGTAAAATGAACTACATAAGAGAAAATTAGGCAAGTTTTACAAGATTAAACATTCTGAACGTATGAAGTCCAGAAAATATGCGATTAAGAAAGCAGTCCGTATCCATTATCAGAAGAATCTTCCGCTTTCGAATATTTCAACCAGTGAAGCATTTACAGCAGGCAACTATCATTTTATTCATTCAATACTCATTTGATCTCTTCTGGGAAATATGTATTTTATATGTATGACTAAACACTTTCCAACAAATGGTTTTAGACTGTGATCAGAACCATTACTACACTCTCAAACGACGCAAGCCGGCATAATTGATTAAACAACTTTCACCATTCAAAAAAATCAAAACACCTGTAGGTTATGTTTTGAACAACTAGGGTGGCGGACATCGGCTTCATGTTTTCGACATCATGAAAACGCCTCTTATTTGTACCTCCATGGGCTGAAGACAGTGGCTGTTTCAGTATGTCACTAGACAACTTTACTGTCGCTGAGCTAAAATGGCTGGGGAAGTGGCGGCGTCTAGAGTTCAGATTTACTAAGTCGTCTGAATATTAATAGCCTATTACCAATCCTGCGATCCATACGACAGTTAGATGCTCAGGAAGTGTCTTCCGTAGGTCGTAGGAGAGTTCATGATGGAGTTTACCGTGGGTATTTTGACGAACTCACAATTTACCTTGAACAACGAGCACCAGCACAACTGACATTGTTAACAGGTGAAGTACACCTTCAGTTTAAACTTTTTGTCTTTAACAAAACACGCAGTATGCCCTCACAGATAAGTTGTCCGTAAATCCCGTCAATCTGCGCAAAATTTGCGTTGTCCCACCCACAATCCACACACTTTCTACAGCACACACTCTCTTCTGTACCTACATCTATATTTACGCTCTTCAAACCACTGTGGATTCCATGTCAGATGGTACATTCCTTTGTACCAGTTATCAAGGTTTTTCCCTGTTCCATTCACGTACGGAGCGCGAGAAGAATGATTGTTTAAATACCTCCGTGCTTACTGTAACTCATCTAATCTCCCTTTACAGTGCCTAATAAAACCATCCATGGTTGTTCTTACCATTACATTCGTCTTTCACTTCTCTCACTCACAAGTTTTCAGAGTCCATATAATTACTCAGAATTTTTAAACTGGACGTAGCCGCCATCCGACATCAAGAAATTCTCGATCTCTTCTGTTCTTCTCTTCCCTCTTGTGAATCCTCATCATAAAATGAATTCCGTTGTTTCTTCCGTCTTTCAATCGGCTTCTATCTTCCTTGATACACCTTCACAGTACTTGAATAATTTATATCGTAATGTTCCGACGAGAAAGTCTACCAACAGGTTCTACCATGATGGCATTACACATTCTCTGACAAATTTTCCAAACAGCATCACTTCACCGCCCCTTCAGGAGTCTTCTGAACACTTGACCGACTAGCCACTACTTGAAAATGCTCTTTCGTTTCCTGTTACATAACCGTTCCTCCACTAACATACCTCCCTGTGTCACTCTACCTTTGCCACCAATAACTCATTACCAACTCTTGTCCTCCTGCTATGTCGATTATAAAACGTAGATATTCAATTTGACATAAACGGCATAACATTTGATAACAAATATTATAAAATTTAGATTGAATACATTCAATACATTAACATTAAACAACAGTACAATAAACAGGATACACTTACTAATAAAGTATCATCCACTCTGATACATTCATTCATATTTTACATTTGCATTAACAAGGCTGTCAAATAAATTATACAATAACTTTATACTGAACCCAAAGGCGATTAATAACACGTAAACTAGAGTCTAATTAATATATAGAAATAATATAAGACGAATGCCTCTGTTATTGTACCAGAGGCACCGTCCACAAAACACCGTGCTATATATTGCGGATGTAGAAGTATACCTAACTGATTTATTGTGAACACAATGGTCATGGTACCGCTGAATTATCACCAAATGATAACGAACCACTGCAGATTACAGTTCTCTTACTTGAAACATCCGTAAACACAGTTTAGTGTGAGCATCAACTGTCTCCCGACATCCTTACTTACCATACCTTTTAGCAAGTATACAGATCATAAAACCATAATGTGGCAATGTAAGCAAAAACCACGTTTCCATGCTCTCTTGTCTGTAACCAGTCATTATATGATGCTCTCACAACGTTCAATTTCATTACTGGATGCCAGTAATGAAATTAAGAAGAAAGCGGGATTGTCGGATGACATAGATCTATGATGTGGTAGTTTCTCGAAATTTCTTCTTGGCAGAGCTTCCGCAGGGACAAAAACACCGTGTAGACATGCGAAGGAACACCTCTCTTGGAACAATGGCCTCAACGAATAGAGGAAATTCAGGGGTAAGCAAGTAACGAGTGCGTGCCGAAGAAGATCATTTTTAAGCGTATTCTCATAAGAAACCTGGCTATAAATTCTCTGACCTTCAGCCATCAGCAAAGGTAGACGGGGAATTAAAGTGCAGCTGAGTCAAGAGTATGTACGAGATACTATGTTTCTAAACAGAAGACGAGTCTGTGAGAATTAGTTTTCACTCCGGTGTTGGGGCCCGCCGGGGGAGAGTGCGCTTACAGTGCCTGTACACGACGATTCGCGTGTCCGCGAATGTTTATTCCCATTAAACGTCGATAAGATCTGACCGTCTAAGTCAGTCTCTGACAGACTTGCAATGTCATAGGCAAACCTCAAAGCTTTTATTTCTTCTCCCTCAACTTTAGTTTCCTTCCGAAAATTCTTCTCGTCTTCTCGTACTGATTACTCAATGTACAAGTTGAATAACACCGGGGATAGGCTACAAACTTATCTCACTCTTTTCTCAATAACTACTTCCCTGCAGATCGCAGCACCACCGGTCCAGTCGTGTAGTAATCGTCTCTGTGGGCTACCCAGCAGGCTTGGTTTCCGCCCCACCACAATAGTGTACTTTCGTACGCCGTACCTACACATATTCACCTCTAGCAACTCACGTTAACTGCAATAGGTTGCTAGAGCCAGCAGACTAGGTCTATCAGTAGATACAGTACTTGTACTTAGCAGAACAGCAGTTCAGGGCTGCAATAATCATTGTCACATATAGCATCATCAACTAAAATGTTTGTAATGATTCATAAACGCTTGAGATATGCCCAAATAGCAAAACTCATCGACTACTTTTAGCTTTCCATTGCCAAGTGCAGTACCCTCAGCATCATCTGATTTAATTCGACCAAATTAATTCGAACAAATTCCTTTACTTTTGTTTTGTTTTGTTTGATTTTCATCTTATAATCTGTATTTATTCCCATTAAATGACGATCAGATCTGATCGTGTAAGTCAGTCTCTTACAGACTTACAATGTCATAGGCAAACCTCAAAGCTTTTATTTCTTCTCTCTCAGCTTTAGTTTCCGTTCGAAAATTCTTCTTGGCGCCTCTTACTGATTATTCAATGTACAAGTTGAATAACACCGGGGATAGGCTACAAACTTATCTCACTCTTTTCTCCATAGCTGCTTTCATGCCCTTCGACACTTATAAAATTAATATTCCCGACGTTGGATTTTACCAGTTTTTCCATTCATTTGTAGATAATTAGTGTCACTATTTTGCAAACAAGACTCTTTAAACTCATAATTGTGTGATATTGACTCCCCTTAGCACTTGTAGTATTTTCAGTTGGTATTATTACATTGTTCCTGAAGTCTGAAAGTGCTTTACTTGTCTCAAATATCTTGCCTTAAGTTGTAGTAGTTTGGTCATACTCTTCCAAGGATGTCAGTAATTCTGACTGAATGTCGTCTACTCCAGGGGCCTTGTTACCACTCAGGTCTTTCGCTGCTGTGTCAAATTCTTCCCACAGTATCATATCTCACAACTCATCTTCAGCAACTTCCTCTTCTCTTTCTATAACATTGTCACCGATTTTGCTCCAATCGTAAAGACCATCTTATTGCTTCCACCTTTAAAATTTCCCTGCTTTAAACTTTCCCTGCCTTGGTTAATATTTACTTGCAATCTGAGTTCTTGATATACATATAGTTGCTTCATGTTTCCCAAAATGTCTCTTACATTTTCCTATAGCCGCAATCTGTCTCTTCCTTAGTTATGTATTCTTGCTTAGCCATCTTGAACTTTCTGTCAGTCTCATTTTTTTCAGATCAGTGTTGTCTTTCACCTGCTTCGTTTGCTACATTTTTATATATTCTCCTTTTGTGAGTTAAATTCAATATCTCGTGTTTTGTCCAAAGTCTTCTTCTAGCAATCTTATTTTTAGCTGTTTGAGCCTTTAATATCTTCACTAATTCGTCCTCTAAAGCATTGCATTGCTCTTCTCTTGAATCCCTTTTCCCTGTTTCAGTCAAATTATACCTAAAATTCCTTTTGAACCTAACAACAACTTCTGCTTCTTTCGACTTATCCATATCCAGGTGCCTCTTCTTTAACTTCTTACCTTTTGGATATTTCTTTAGCTGTAATCTGCAATTCACAACCAACATATTATGCTCAGAGTGAACAAGTGATCCGGAAAATGTCTTGCAGTTTAAAATCTGGTTTCTAAATCTCTTATAATCAATCAGAAATCTTCCAGTGTCTCTTCCATGTATTCAATTCATCTTACATGATTCTTCAACGAAGTGTTGGTGGTTAGTGTAGTTAAATTTTGCTCTGTGTAAAACTCTACTAGGCGGCTTACTCATTCATTCCTTTCTCCCAGTCCATATTCTCCTACTCTTTATTCTTCTCTTCCTTTTTCTGCTATCGAATTCCAGTAACCTTCACAAATACATTTTCGTCTCCGTTACCTATCAGAATAATTTTTTTCATCTCATCATACATTCTTCTGTCTCTCCGTCATTTACGTCACTACTTGGTATATAAACTTGCACTACTGTGGTGAGTCTTGACTTGACGACTATCTTGGCACTATAATGCGTTGGACGCATTTTACATGTCAGTTTCTAACAAAAACATGTTAAAAATTAAATTTATGTAATATAAAACTGCGTTCCTCGCAAATCTGGTGAGTAAATAAACGTCAAACAGCTTAAAAAACTAAGAACAAGGAAAAGGGAAATTGAGGAGAACGCTGTGAAACTATGCACTGCCACAGGTTCGAACGGAAGAAATTGACAACAGGACAAAACGGTTGACGAATGGGAAAGAATATAAAACCGAAAATACCTGCAATAACATCCACGGGATACTCAAGAGAAATAATAGTAGAACAGGAAGAAACGGAGCTCTGTGTCTCTAGGCAATTTTTAAGCAGAAAATTAGTTTGCAGCTGTGCACAGATAAACAAGTCTCCGGCCGAATATTACTAATACTCAAAGAGAAAAAATGGCGATCTGTAATGTATTGCCCGACGTCAGGGAGGATATGTTCGCAGCCTAAAATATTTTCCTACATTTAACTTCAGACCTTTTTTTTTCGAGCTATTGGTCATTTCTCCGCTCTGCTGCCCCCTTCGTCTGACGGACGATAACGCGGACTCGAAGTGAAGACACGATAAATTGAATTGCCCGAGTGAAAACAGAGAGCTCGCCATAAATAACGGGGGCTGCAGAGGGTACACACCTTATTAGTATGCGAAAAGCCGTCGAGATAAATGGGCTCCAGCGCTTCAGCGGCGGTGGGGACTCCGTTGATTATGCGTGGCGAGGACGCCTTCAATAGCTGCACTCCGTCACAGACGACCTTGCGTACTACGACGACAAACGAACCGCACGCTCAAACACTCTCCGTTCAGAGATTAATCTTACCCGCAATACTCATTCCTCAGTATTTGGAAGAACGTGTGCTGTGGTGTTTACTGCAGACTACGCCTAAAAAAATCAAAGCACCTAAAGTAGAACTCAGGACAACTCCCAACAGCTCAGTGGCGTTAGCACTGAGATGCTGTGACGAAAATGAAACAGAAAGTTAATGATGTTATGTCGTTAATTAGTACTGGTGAATCTGCTGGCTTTCCGTCTGGGCAGTGGAAGGAGTAACACTCAAATTTTAAGTATTTTAAAGGGACTTGCTCGTGAAAAGTGTCCAAAAATTTGAAAGAATATTTCTGCTCTATAGAAAAGAACATTTCAAGCCAAATACAAAAATTTGTAGTTTGTGGAGATTTTCATTCTCCATTTGTTAGTAAAGTTAGTTTGAACATAATGTTGAACAGGTGCCACGCATCTCTGTCCTTTTAAAGTGCATTAGAATATTTGATGTATTCTTCTTTTCCTTACCTTTTTTCAGATTTTACATATGGGTCGTAAACATACATGTATTATAGAAGGCTCTGCTTATCAGCAACTAAGTACAGTCGTATCTAGAAGGCTGTGGCTTAGCTGCAACCAAAGATCTTATGATATATTTGATACACTTCTTGCTTTTTCCTTTGGGAACGTTATGTAAGACTGTCATGTTACGAAAGATATCAGTAATGCTAAGCTTCCTGTATCTGAGATGATCTCCGATAGTTCTTTTGTTATGAGTACTAGTCTGTTCGTTAACTCCTGTACAAAACTGATCTACACGTCTGCTCCACATAATGCTACCAAAGGCAAAAGTTTAGATATCTTAGAAAATTTGCAAATTTATAGTTATAAGAATCTCCAAATAATTTATTGAACTACTAGCTAGAATCTAATGAGAAACATTTCTTGCTATACTTGATGATCTTTGGTGATTTGCTTTTACGAAATACCTCTTGTCAAGATGATGTGCTTCTATAATTTCAAGGAAGTTGAGGCCTCCTTGTTCTTCGATATAGCCGGCCGCGGTGGTCTAGCGGTTCTAGGCGCTCCGTCCGGAACCGCGCTACTGCTACGGTCGCAGGTTCGAATCCTGCCTCGGGCATGGATGTGTGTGATGTCCTTAGGTTAGTTAGGTTTAAGTAGTTCTAAGTTCTAGGGTACTGATGACCACAGATGTTAAGTCCCATAGTGCTCAGAGCCATTTGAACCATTTCATCAAAATGGCATTCTTTTGTGTTCTTGAGGATGTTGCCTTTCTTTCTGGCAGTGCACTTACAGTAATTACACTGCATCTCGTACTTTCACCGTCCTTCAATCTTTCTCCACAGCTACTCACGACAATAGCACGCGAAAAGCCGCCCAGCATCGCAACAGCAGAAAATTGTATAACGGGAGTAGGATTCGTAATGAATAGAAACTCACCTGTCAGAGTTAATCCAGCACGGCATGGATTGGGGTTTCCATGAGACCTGTGGTAGTAAACTAAGGAACCATGACAGTAGTGGACTTCGTGAACATCTTGTAGACTACCTGCATCCCTTAACCCTTGATGTCTTCTCCGGAGGCGCCAGTATCTTGCAGTAGGATGGCTGTCCTTCTCACAAGATCAGAATCGTGTTGCACTGGTTTGAGAAGTACGATAGTGAACACACGTTGATGTCTTCGCCCCCAAATTCGCCTGCTGTGAACCAGATGGGACATATTTCGGGCACTATAGAGTGTTATCTCCTCGCCCTTAAACCACCGGCCCGTAATTCATGAGAATTGCCACACACCTGCGAATTGCCACATACCTGCGGAAACCTACCGAAAACGTCCAATCCATGCCGTGCTGGATTAACTCTGACAGGTGATCATGACGATTCGCTCTTCAGTGTAAGTTGCGGATATCTCTGATTTACATAATTACGCCCCTCACGCTGTATTTTGCCCAGAAAGAGCCTCTTGCAAGGGAAATACCATACACACTATCCTATCCGTCTATCGGCTATCCTACTGGGGAATGCTGTGCCACTGTTCTCCCCACTTATAATGTCTGTCAAACATGCGTGTGCATCATACGCAGTTTTCATCTCACACAGTAAATAGGCCATCCAGCTCCCCTTAGGAAGTTCATAGTATATAGCATTTGTTTCAGGAATTGTGATGCAGAGTGATTGCCCATTCAGAGACTCTCCATGCGAGCGAGATGAAAGTTTTATTTCCCAATGTATTTGTGATATCATTATTGGCCTCTGAAAAGAATGCAACTTTGTGACACGATGCGCAGTGAAAGTTATATGGGTTGTCTGGCACATTATGATGTTCAAGTGGATGACAAAATACCAGGTTGAACTAACATGGCAACGATACAAAGTGAGTAGGCTGACTTAGTGGGAAGTAAGACAACTGCTGATGGGTATAAATATGCACCTACTTGAAGAAGGATGCATTGTGACAGAACAACCCTTCTGTATCTGTGCAGTAACTGTCAACACTTTCCTGTGCTTGAAAGTCTCTGCGGGTTTGCTGCCGGATCCTAAAATCAACTTGACTCGATATTTCGGCGATCCAACTGTTCGCCATCTTCAGGAAATGCTGCTTCTGCTGATGAGTCCCGCTGAGTTTCCTGAAGATGGCGAACAGTTGGATCGGCGAAATATCGAGTCAAGTTGATTTTAGGATCCGGCAGCAAACCCGAAGAGACTTTCAAGACTTATTACGCCGGGAAAGCATACATAATCACTTCCCTGTGCTGATTTGTAACACGTGTGTTCTCACCGCGGTCGCCGTTTCTTACACTGGCTTACGTAAAGAGAAACAAGATAACAATGTGCTTAGGACTGTAATCAAACACGCAAGACAAATATCACTATACATTTTCCTTACGGTGCAATACCAAGGACTAATAGTTACTACAGACGACGGAACAATGTGTGCTAAACCCCTAATTATTCGTCAGAGATTACTCCGTTCTAACTCAAGATTGTTGAATTACCAAGTTATTTACGTCGTACAAACAATCCGTTACGTCAACGCATCTAAAGTGATAGTGGTCAGAATTTCCAGTGTCCTAGCTCACTTTGTTTGTACGTGTGAAATCGTGAGTTTAGAATAAATGCTAATGTTATAATTAAATCCAGCACAATAAAGCCTAAACAGAAAATATCTCTTTCCTAGCGTATAGCCAGCTTTCAAAATGTATTTGACTGAACCAACAACTTTTCAGATAATGATTGACGTTTTACACTCTTCACATTTAATACAATTTATACCTCACCGTAAATAATCACTTTAATCTAAGAATTAATTCGGAATCATAGTGAAACTTCTTCATATCGTGTATGTGAGTAATAAATAAACCATACGGAAACGGTAATCAGAAGATACTTCTACATTCGCGGTGGATTCATCTATATCTTTGCTCTTCACGTTAACGTGAGATGAAATTGAACTATCTAATCGTATTAAAGTTAATTACACAATTAGCATTGACTCCTGCCTGCAATGTTACTTTATTACCTGATATATCTAGAAAATATCTAATTACTTACGATACAGATGTATTTAAAGACGAGAATGTTTATCAGTTATATACTTCAAGAAATTTAAAATCCATAGATATACCAGACGCTCAGTCAGCGATAAAGTTTTCTCACTGCAAATTATCTCTATTTTGTTTCTCTCCTTCCCGTACAGAAATCAATATCTTTGCTGCGTACGAGCCCATGAAATCTTGTGAGAGGCCCATATCGAATGCTAACGAAAGTCGGAAGCCGATCATGTGGTCGTCGATATTGTGTGTGACATTAAAATGACGTCACGTTCGTGGGAATTATTGTGAAACAGCGTTACCCCTTCGCACAGCTAAAAGTTAACGTCCAAGACTGTCTCTGACTGCTCATTACTAATATTCACTATGATTTTACTTCTTGTAATTTTTATTCAAACGATTATTTTGCTTTCGTTTAGAAGAAAACGTCTTTTACTTCTTTTCTTTCCTATTACGGGGTAAATTATGAGTCAGAGTTTTATTTCAGTGTAACGTGCCTTAGCTTTATTTTTTTTTTTTCGTGTACAGAAGCAGTCGACGATAGTGAACGAGTGAACACAAAACCTTAGATCCCAGACAGTCGTTCCGAAATTAAAGCAATTCAATTAAACAAAAATGCTATATTCCACCATAATTCTTTACCATAACATTTTAACAGATCAAAGCAAAATTAAGACTCTTCAGGTGTTGGCTGATGGTGACCCACTATGTATTCCTACTTTAAAGACACTCGTAGAAAAATAGTTCCAATTAATTGTTTAATTGTCACCCAATTTTCGAGGCAAGATGTTGGCACCGAGTGGGAGAAACTTAACCATATAAAACCAAACATTTATCAAGTTCCTAAATTCGTTAATGCCAGCAAAGTACTACTCATCGCTCCGGAGTTACTATTACCCAAAGTGAAAACAAATAAACTTCTCCAATTAAGATGCATCCCACTGTTAGCTCTACGTGTTCGCAGTTACATAATTTCCTACACCGAACACTCAATTCAATCAGAGGATACTAAATTCCCGCACCGAACAACAGTTACAGCACTCAATCGTAGATAAGTTTGCTAAAATGGAGTACACAAAAGCAAATTTAGGTAACTATTCCGGGCAACATATGATCGCTCTTTGTAATCACATCTCATTAACCAGAGAAACTCTGGACAGTCTACGCTATTGAATTTTCGCTTCCAACGAAACATTCTCACGTTTTATCTTCTCCCACTCCGCGCTGTCAAACCCTAGATATCCATCGCTATCTCCACTATTGATCACGTTTACCATTTACTATGAATCCATAGACGGAACTTGCAGTATCTATGTTTTTTCTAGGCCGAGTAAGTCAGTACTCGTCCAAAAGAAAAAAACAAATTCACTCCATACTACGAGAGCTACTGTTCCGCTGTAGGCAACAGGCCTACCAATATAGCAAGCAACAGCTACTGAAATGTCCTCTGTACTGAAATAACCAAGTTCATCCAGTCTCTTCTACTTCGACTCCCCCACCCCGCCCAACAATCCCAAACATAACTCATCCCACAACTGACTTAATCCAATAACAAAACATTTAGAAAGCATTTACCAAACAAATACAAATGCAGAACAATACCATTACTTTCAATAATTAATTTAGTTTTTAGATGGCCGCCGGGTCTTTTTTCTCATGGCCAACTGCTAACAGTGTAGTCTTTGCCGCTTGACCTGTTCGCGCTGTCTGCTTACAGTAAATAGCATCTTTGCCGCTAAAAGTTGTACCCCGGTCACTCACCAGCATGGGTAGACTATAACATATTGCACGAAGAACACACATAAGCAACATATATTAATAACATAATTGAATACATGTTGTGTACAATCCGGCCAGGTTAAAACCACTGCAACAATAACTTAAAACGAACAAGCATACTGTGACGACTTTTCGAATGACTATTTCCGTTCGGTCCGCCACAACTTGTAAAAAACATATCACTAAGAGCCAGTATTTAGAGCAGAATGTGTGTGCATTGATTGATCTACTGCTTATTGGTCGCACTGGGAAAGTGGAAGCCGATTCTGTCCCTTTATTGTCCACATAGCGTGGTATTATAAGTCATTTTCTTCGTTCTCTTCCCGTGAGTGAAAATGGAAGAAACTTCAACGTACTTTACTATAAAAAGAGCTATTGTCACACTTTGGTCGAGATTTATGGAGAATGGTTGCGAAACTGCAAACATATTGTGTTGGTGTCGTTCTGTGGCCAGCTTTCACAATGACTAAGCTTTCTGAACATCGCTGAACGGGAATTATTGACCATACAACGATCTCCTATCGCAGGAGAAGGAATGTTGTAGTTACAACGGCATCGCCAACCATTAGTGTGATAAAGGTCATACATTTTTACTTCTTTTCCTTTTACGGCTTAGAAACCTCTTGTAAAAGTATGTCAATATCGCTCCAAATGAGCTGCCGTTTCTGTAGAAGTAATTTAGACGTCAGTAATGAGTCTGAAAATATAAGTAATGTCACCATCGTGGTTTTCTTTATAACAGCGAATTTAGAAAATTTGTTCCAGTTTCACTCCGACAGCCAGGCAACCGGATGTCGCTAACTGCACATGCACCAGTGATTTTCCCCTTTAGAAATTCTACGCCTGTCTATAGACGGTATCATGTTTTATAGACTACTCATCCAGTACTGGTCAACCACGTGGGTACAACCCCTTATGCCTTCCAAATACGTTTCTCAGACATGCAAAGAAGATGTAATGCTATGATTTTAAAACAGTCCAAAGTCTCTTAAAACGTCACAGCATATGAGAGCAAAGTGCATCTGTAGCCACTGAAGTCGGACGGAAACTGTACCATAGAGTAGAAGACTTCATGGAACTTGACACCAGGAATACTTATCCTGTAACCAAAACGCACAGTACTGCTGCCCTGCGACAACTCACGTAGCGCCGGCCGGAGTGGCCGAGCGGTTCTATGCGCTTCAGTCTGGAACCGCGCGACCGCTACGGTCGCAGGTTCGAATCCTGCCTCGGGCATGGATGTGTGTGATGTTCTTAGGTTGGTTAGGTCTAAGTAGTTCTAAGTTCTAGGGGACTGATGACCTCAGATGTTAAGTCCCATAGTGCTCAGAGCCATTTGAACCATTTTTTGAACTCACGTAGCGTAAGACGAGATTCAATTGTGTATGAGTGTCAGTCGTTGCTGATGCGGAGGGTGTTTCCGAGGTCCACCCACAACCGTCAGATATACTTGACGTTCCCAGTATGCAGGCCGTGACTCTAGACGGAATTTTTACTGATTTTCAGTACACTACACGCAACTGATGTTTTCGTGAAAATAACTGCGCCATCTCCGACCCCGCCAATAATATTTTCCCAACATCTTAATCAGCAAAAACACCCATCGTAATTTTTTAGATGCTTGCGCCGACAATGACTGTGCCGGACTGTGACTGATTTCGCCAGCATCTGCCACTGTTCACGATTGCCTCTTCGCTATTTTACGTCGCCATTTACAGAAGAGATTTCTCTTATGACTTCCGTTGGCGTCACTGTAGAAGACAAACAGAATCATAAAAACTTCCTTTTCCATCTGATACTACACCAATGTTACGAGAAAGTGCAGCGGAAGGAGAGAAACGGCAGGAAGCAATTCCTTTAAACCGCTGCCGCCGAGCGTCGTGCGCCGTTTTATGAGACTTTCAAGAGGCGCATTACGTATCCGCTTTTCTCCCTATACGCTGCAAAAGCTCCCATTAGCGCAACTTAGTTATTGGCATAAGCACCACAGTTCGACCCTCGTGCTCAGTTACTGCGACGTTTCCAGCAACAATTATATCTTTCTGGTAGGGTCTAAAGGCATCCGAAAGAACTCTGGAAGCTTACAAGCTGTAATAATGTTACTGTAACTGATATCTTAATGTGGAATACTATTACTTTTTGCTGTAAAATAGAGCCCCCAGATAAATGAGGGCAGCGTCATGTTTAGGACATTTTGCAAAACAAATTAAATGGATTATTATTGGCAGGTTTCATCAGGCAATATTTTCTTCTTCCCTAAACAGAAATACATGATCTGAAGTTGCTATAGCGATCTTGGATGCACATTGTTTACTTATCATAGCTACGTTCATACGCCGTTGGTATTCCTCGGATTTTCCCACTGAAAGGATGTAATTTTTTCTCGATTCATAAATTTCAGAAATAAATTATGTCGATACTGATAATTCTGACACTAAAATGTTATGCTACCATATTTCACGCAGCTTTTGAATTAACAGAAAATCACTGATAGATAATGGGAAAGAGGCAACAATTATCTTGACGTGTGGCATCATATGAAATATGAAGATATGTTTGGCGAAGAAAGCAATCTGTCTAAAAGACAGATTAAAATAATTTAATCGGATACCACATTTTATACGTAGGGGTTGGAAAGGATGATATGAAAATACAGCCTGTACACCAAAATACACCTGAAAACGTGTTTAGCGAAGGCAACACGCTTCCATGAAGAACTCCACGAGATTCTGAAGCGCTGCAAATAGAATTTTCTCAGAATAACATATGTGAATGAAACTTCATAACTGTTCATTGCACTTTCAAGAACCTCTCTGCGCAGTGGGGCTGTGGCATCTGTAAATCATAACCTGTAGTTGGTCCTGGACTATATAGCTGTCTATCGTTTACTGTGGCCCAATATTCGATTTAGAAATTACTATCTTTTTCACTGTGCGTTAACCACGGCTGTTGAGTCTAGCTCCAGAAGTGTTCTCCCAGTCGAGGAGGACTCATACAAGCCATACACAAGAACCAAAGAAGAGCAGCGCGTTTCGTCATAGGATCATTTAGTCCGCACGAGAGCGTTACAGAGAGGCTCAACAAATTCCAGACGCTACAAGAGAGGCGTTATGTAGCACAGCGGGGTGTTTAATTGAAATTTCGTGAGAGTACTTTCCAGGAAGAGTCAGACAAAGTATTACGTTCTCCGACAAACATATCGTGAAATGACCACAAGAAGAAACTTCGAGAGACTGGAGCTAATAGAGCTTACCAACAGTCATTCTTACCACGCAACACTCGAGAGTGGATCAGGGAAGGGGGAATCGTTTGGTGGTACCACATGCACACTCCGTCTCAACGTCAGATGCACTGCGGAGTAGTGATGTAGATGTGGATGTAGACGTAGATGTAGAACAGGGTATCAGTGATCATAAGGCCGTCACAGCATCACTGAATACGGCTGTAAATAGGAACAGAAGAAACAGGTACGAAGATCTTTCTGGTTAACAAGAGTGATTAGAGACAGATTCCACATTATCTGACAACACGAAAACTTAACCTCAAGCACTGACATCGTTGAACATCAAAGAACAAAATTTAAGATATCACCTGGTAATTGGCTGAAAAGTGGCAAGCACTTCAGTTCATGATTACTCAAACAGACACTCTTCCAAGATGGTTATGGGATGAAACGCAATGAGAATTCATCTGGTAAATTACCGAAAAATACCTGTCTCTTCAGCAGGTAATTAATCAAACAGAATGCTCTACATTCAGGGTTAGGAAATGCAATGAGACTCGTAGTTCATTGAAACATCCATAACTCTTCAATAGATATTTACCTGAGCAACTTCTGCTTCCCTCAGGTGTATGCAATTGAAGCTAATGAGAGCTCACTAGGTAACTGACTGAAAACTTCATGACTCTTCGATAGGTAATTACTCAAAAAGAGAGCTTTACCTTCAAGGACACAGATTAAAAAGTAATCAGTGTTCATCTACTAACTGCCCGAAAAGACACTGACTCTTCTGTAAGTAATTCCTCGAACAGAATGTTCCGCCTTCTTGGCAGAAAAATGAAAGGTAGTGAGAGCCCACCTCAATTCTGAGAAAATAAAACGCCTAGAGCCGTCTTTATGATTTTATTTATTTTGTTGCAACTAGTTTCGGCGCTTCAATGCGCCATTTCAGGCTGTAGTTGATGCAGAAGGGGTTGAAACGATCCCTATATATATATGGCATCAGTGGCTAGCATAACTGGTTATGCATACTACCTGAAAATTCTGGTTACAGCACGCTAACCATCAACTGCAAGCTGACTGGAGAAACATTCAAAATACCTCATAACTGGTTGGAACTTCCTGACACTTCAGTAGGTAATTACTCAAACGGCACACCCTTACTTGAGGTTTAGGGATTGAAAGGCAATGAAAGCTCACTTGGTAACTGGCTTAAACGTGATTGTCTCTGTAGCAGATAATTATTCGAACAGCATGCTCTACATTCAGGAGTAGGGAATGAAAGTTAATCAGAGCTCACGTGGTAATTGGCTCAAAAGACCCTGACTCTTCACTAAGTAATACTCAAAAAGCAACTGCTACCTTCAGGAGAAGGGAATTTAAAGTAATTAGAGTTCACCTAGTAATTGGCTGAAAATTACCTGTGTCTTCAGTAGGTAATTACTCGAACAGCGTGGTTTACCTTCAGGGCTAAGGAGTGAAATCTAATGAGGGGTCACTTGGTAATTGGCTGTAAAGTCTGTGGCTCTTCAATAGGTCCTGGGGTAGGTAATGAGAGCGCATCGGTTAAGTAGGTGAAACGTTTCTGAGCCTTCGTAGTTAACTACTGGAACAGCGTGCTCTGTCTTCAAGGCTAGGGAATGAAAGGTAATAGAGCTCACCTGGAAATTGACTCTTCAGTATGCTTAAACAGCATTGTCTCGCTTCAGGAGTAGGGAATGGAAAGTAATGAAACTACTGAAATGTATTTCACTACATTGCTCCCCATATTTATGAGCGGATGCCACGCTGTACAGTGATACAAACACACAATTGATACGAACACGCAATTTAGATAAACAGAATTTTGATTCTTGTCGGTGACAATGGAGAACATTCTCCCAAAAATAAATTGAAGCAGTTCCAATGACCTGGTACGCTCCACAGTGTTAGGGAGGTTTCCCTTGGCCATCAGATAAATGGCAGGACTGATAAACTTGTCCTGAAACTTCCTGGCAGATTAAAACTGTGTGCCGGACCGAGACTCGAAAATGGTTCAAATGGCTCTGAGCACTATGGGACTCAACTGCTGAGGTCATAAGTCCCCTAGAACTTAGAACTACTTAAACCTAACTAACCTAAGGACATCACACACATCCATGCCCGAGGCAGGATTCGAACCTGCAACCGTAGCGGTCGCGCGGTTCCAGACTGTAGCGCCAGAACCGCTCGGCCACCAGCGGCCGGCGACCGAGACTCGAACTCGGGACCTTTGTAAAGCCAGGAAGTTTCATATCAGCTTACACTCCGCTGTAGAGTGAAAATTTCATTCTAGAAACATCCCCCAGGCTGTGGCTAAGCCATGTCTCCGCAATATCCTTTTTTCCAGGAGTGCTAGTTCTGCAAGGTTCGCAGGAGAGCTTCTGTGAAGTTTGGAAGGTAGGAGACGAGGTACTGGCGCAATTAAAGCTGTGAGGACGGTACGTGAGTCGTGCTTGGCTAGCTCAGTTGGTAGAGCACTTGCCCGCGATAGGCAAAGGTCCCGAGTTCGAGTCTCGGTCCGGCACACAGTTTTAATCTGCCAGGAAGTATCATATCAGCGGACACTCCGCTGTAGAGTGAAAATTTCATTATAGAAACGTGTCCTTTCTATTTATATTTGGGAACCTCTCTGCTCTGTGGCGCTGCGATTTCAGTAAACTATAACTGCCTTGTGGTTCTGGACTGTGTGGCTACACATCTTTTACTGTGGTCCAGCTTTCGACTGAGTAACGACAATTTTTTTCACTGTGCTCTGGATATATTCCCAGAAGTCATCTCTCTTCAATGTATTACTCGTGGGTGTTGACTCTAGCCTCAGCGGTCGTCCCAACCAGTCGAGGTACACATGGCACCCTCTATACTACAGTGTGAAAATCACCTCCTATATTGAGATTCGTAGAAAAAATCTTAAGGAAATTTATCCATCCACTAAAGGAGTGACTCTCAGGTCGTTCGTTCCACCGATGCTTCAGTACTGTTGGTCAATCTGGGATTCTTACCAGGTAGGACTGATAGAAAAGATAGAGAAAATCCTACGAAGAGCGGCACGTTCTGTCACGGGATCGTTTAGTCAGCGCGAGAGCGTTGCGCAGATACTCAGCAAACTCCAATGGTAGATGCTACGACAGATTCGATGTGCATCACGGAGAGGTTTATTACTGAAAATTCAGAAGAGTACTTTCGAGGAAAAGTCGGACGACTGTTACTTCGTCCCACAAGCGTCTCGCGAAATGACCCCAACTAGAAACTTCCAGACAACACAGTTAATACATACGTTTACCGATAATCATTCTTCCCACGTGCCATTCGCGTATGGAACAGCGTAATGTAGCTTACTTGGTACTGATGTAAATGTATATGTAGATATAGATGTAGAACAGTTAATCAATGATCATAAGGCCATTACGACATCACGGAATACGGCTGTAAATAGAAAGACAAGTGGGAGGATCTTCTGGTTTGGCAACAGTCGTGATAGATTTCAGGTTACCTAACAGTCAAACACGAAGTGTCGAGCTTCAATGGACAAAGCACGAAGTGTTGAGCTTCAATGGACAAAGTACAATACTTCGTACAATACCCTTTAGGTTCATACGTACAGAGCAGATTTGTGAGAGTCAGAAAAGACACACCGTTGTTCACCGACCTTGCTAAAAATCCTTTACGAAAGAGAGAAGCAGAGAGAGCTTCCTGCAAATTTAAAGTAGCAACAACTTCAGAGGAAAAAAATTACTTGAGGAAGACTATGAGTGAGGCTTTCAATGAATTCGAATGTAAAACTATCAACTGACTTGACAGAAAATCCTAAGAATATTTAGAATTATGGTAAACCAGTAAACGGATCGAAGGCATCTGTCCAGACACTCATTGACCACAATGACACTTAATCAGAGGACGACACAGAAGGTCTAAATACTATACGTCCTTTTTCAAAACTGCTTCACAGAGGGAGATCCCACTGCAATTCCTATTTTGAATCATTCACTATCGACAAAAAAAGTCGAAACAAGTGACCAAGTGATATAAATGCAAATGAAATGTCTCAACAGAGGAACGACCACTGGATCTGATGGGACACCAGTTCGATTCTACATAGAGTATGCGAAAAAACTTGCCCCTCTTCTAGTAGCAGTGTACCGAATGTCTCCAGAGAAGCGAAGCGTTCCTAATAATTGGAAAAAAATCACAGATGATTCCAGTATTCAAGAAGGATTATCGAACGGACGCACCAAACTGTAATTTTGGAACGTGATTTATGCTCGCGTATTACGTCATCTCTGAAGTCCGAAAATCTCCTCTGTAGAAATCAGCATGGTTTCCGAAAACAACTGTTGTGTGAAACCCAGCCCTATCTATTCTTCAACGACTCCCACAAAGTAGTGGAGACGGGCGTCCACGCACATTCCGTGTTCACTTACTACCGGAAGGTGTTCGGTATATCCAGAATGAAATTTTCACTCTGCAGAGGACTGTGAGCTGATATGAAACTTCCTGGCAGATTAAAACGGTGTGCCGGACCGAGCCTCGAACTCGTGACCTATGCCTTTCGCGGGGAAGTGCTTTACCAGGCAAAACACCGAACTTCGAGTGTCGGTCCGGCAAACAGTTTTAATCTGCAAGGAAATTTCGTATTTGATATATATCCGCACTACCAGCTGATGAAAAAAGTACGAGCAAGCGGTTATCACAGCATCTGTGTGATTGGAGTGAAGAGTTTATGTAACATAGAATGCACCTCGTCGCTCTAAACGGAGGAACGTCTTCGGACGTAGAAGTGACTTCGGGCGTGTCCCAAGGGAATGTTATAGGAGCATTACGTTTCACAACATGTATAAATGACCTGGCAGATAACGACGGAAGTTTTATGAGGCTTTTTGCAGAGTCACAACGCGAGAAAACTGAAGCGAAATGCAGGAAAACCTGCAGAGGATCGACGCATGGTACAGGGAGTGGCAGTTGACCCTCAACATAAACAAGTGTAACCTACAGCTAGAGTATTCGTACGGAACGAATTGAAGTGGCACGATCACATAAAAGTAATCACAATCGACCAATATTTTGTTCGTCAGTGTGAAATCCGTACCAGATAGGATAGATAAAGGAAATATACAAGATCCAAAGAATAGCACTACCTTTTATAAAACGTTCATTTAGTACGAGTAAAAACATAACTGGCAGACGCTACAAGAGAGGCTTTCTGCATCTCTTCCTTGGTTTACTGTTATACCACAGAAGTTCCAAGAGTGTACGTTCCTAGAAGAGTCAATCAATACATTGCTTCCTCCTCCTCTCGCGAAAAGACCATGAAGATAAAATTAGAGATATTCCACCCCACACGGAGGCCTACCAGCAATCACCATCCCACGAACCATACCCGACTGGAACAGTAAATGGGAAGTGAAAGGTAGTACAAAGGTACCCTCCCCGCACAACGTAAGATGGCTTGTGGAATATAGATGTACATGGATGTACTCCGTGGCACGTGAAAAGCCCTGTCGTTACAAGAACCTAGAGACGGAGTGTGTCGTCCATTAGATCCAGACAGTTTGATCTCCTTCAAATGCAGTGGTACCGTGGGTATTGCCCACTCCATACCCATCTGTAGCACTGACGACTCCCACTGAGTTGGAGGACTTCCCAGTCACGTCACACACCCTATTACTCCATTCGCCATTCCTACAACGCAGCTGTTTCTGATTCATTTTCACGTGAGTGTAATTGCATATTAATGGACTCTCTGATCAACAAGTCTGGCGTATCCAGATTGCTCGCATTGTGAGAGGTATTTGCATAAATTGAATAAATAGGATGAATTTGCACTTACAAATAAATTAGCCTCCGGTTGCAAGGACGCTTTTTAATTGGTTTAGTTGAAAAACCATCCTTTCAGCCAGAGGCTACTTCATTTATAGTTGCATATCATTACACAGTTCTGTTCTTACCATCCACTACGATGGAAGGTCAAAATGAACAAGTTACCAGTTACCTTTGTGTAGATAGTAGAGGTTGAAATTGCCGCTTCAGTCACAAAATTCTTTTTATTATTCACTACTGAAGTCGCGACTGGTGTCATGCTCTTACATACCCATCATGAGGTATGGTTCCGAAAATAAGCAAGAGACCAAGCCAATAATAGTGTTTACACGCTGTAGTACAAATGAGAAAATAAGGAAGATGTTTCATGTAACATTTTACAAAACAGCAGTTAGACTAGGTTCGGTGAAATCCAAGTCGGTGCCAAAGCGACACCAGGCAATACTACGTGTGACTTCCTGGGTGAATAAATATGCAATGAACACCAGGACACTCACACTTTATGCTGTGACCCCGAGGGCCGCGGCGGAGGAGCGTAGGACGCAGTGTACCCCCAGTGAGCGCAGAAGAAGGAAGCAAATTGATAAACTAGATCGGCAAAAGTAGTGCGATGTGTCGACAGGAAGGATAACGCGGGATCAACAAGCCCGCCCTTTCATAATTTAAATTAGTGATTTACTTTCAGAAAAAAAATTTGCACGAAAAGTGACAAGAGAATATTAGGAGTGGTAAGGCAGTACAGAACCATAGAAACTCCTAAATGGAAACAGGCGACTCAAAGTTTATGTATAAACCGTAAAACACAATGATTTTTCCCTTTCATTGAGTGTCATGCAAATTTTTAATTTAATGATGAAGCATATGGTGACGTGCAATAACGTGCTACAATCATACAGTCAAGGCTTAAAAGAACATACACGTGTGCCACTGTGCCACACCTATAAAAAAATCGCTAGTAAACAAAATGGATAGTAGTTCAACATTAAAGTCCACAGTGTCAAAAACTCCTCTACCAATTAATAGCTAACAGCAATAATGCTAAAGGGAGATTTTTTTTTAAATAGGACTGGCACGTGCATATGTTCTTTTAACTCGTGACCGTGACATGTTATTGCACGTCATCATATGCGTCCCCAGTCAATTAAAAAAACTGCATGCCACTCATCGAACGGGAAAGAAATTTCATTTTATTTTACGGTTTATACATAAGCTTTAAGTCGCCGGTTTCCAGTTAGGAGCTTTACTACAGTTCTGTACTGCCTCTGTTCAATATATTCCTTTACCACTCATGATGTACTTTTAACGCTTCTCATGTAACTTTCTATGTAATGTTTTCTTTTCCTTTTGCATATAAATCACTAATTCAAATTGTGAACAGAAGGATAATTGGTTCCACGTTCTTCCCGTCGACTTACTGCAGTGATTTTGCCAATCTAGTTTCCCAGTTCGCTTGTGTTGTAGCGCAACTAGCCCGACCGCTGTTTTTTTTAAAATGATACATGGAACATCATTTTTGTATTCTCATATGCACTGCTGGGTGTAAATATTATGATTAGTTTCGGTCTTTGTTTATTTTCGGTGTCACACCTGATGATGAACATGTAAGAGCCCGAAAATGGTCGTGGTTTAAGCACTGTTAAATGAAAAGAACCTAACAAAAGAGGCGGTATTTTCAACCTCTACTACGAGGGTTGGAACTTTAATAGCCAGCCAGTGTAGCCGAGCGGTTCTAGGCGCTTCAGTCTGGAACCGCGCGATCGCTACGGTCGGAGGTTCGAATCCTGCCTCGGGCATGGGTGTGTGTGATGTCCTTAGGTTAGTTAGGATTAAGTAGTTCTAAGTTCTAAGGGACTGATGACCTCAGATGTTAAGTCCCATAGTGCTCAGAGCCATTAGAACCATTTGAACTTTAATAGTGCCAACTATTTATTTACAGCTCGTAAGAAATACATACGTGTTTCAAAGTTTTACTGACCTTCAAAGTAGCCACCAGCATTATATATAACCCTTTGCCAGCGATTTGGAAGTCGTAGTATACTCTTAGCAGTGCCAGTTGTGTTGACAGTTCGAGCGGCGCGGTATATTGCCCGACGAATTTGTAGCAGTTCTGAAGCGAATGCCGTGAAGTGTTTCCTTCAGTTTGTAAATCGAGTTGAACTCACGAGTGCTTAAGTCAAGGGTGTGCAATAGGTGGTATAGCAGTTAGCAACCCCAACAGTCAAGCAAATCAGTAACAGCTTGCACTGTACGTGCTTGAGCATTGTACTGCAAAATGATGGTCAGGTCTTCCAGAAAGTGTCATCACTTCCGTCTCTATGCTGTTCATTTTTTGAACACAACCTATGACCGGCTTAGAGACAGAAGTGATGACACTTTCTGCAGGAGCTGACCATCATTTAGCAGGACAATGCTCAAGCACGTTCAGTGCAAGCTGTTACTGATTTTACGTTTGTTTGTGTGGCCATCTTCCACAGCAGCTGTTAACATCTCTTATTATAGGTTATCTGTCTTGAGCTGACGGCAATGTAATTACACCAAACGCGTTTCGCTTTTATTTATAAAGCATCTTCTGTGGCATTGGTGTTTCTTTACATAGTCTGCACCTTCCCCTCTTGCTAGCAGTGGCTGACGTCGACAGGCTTCAAAAATGGCTCTGAGCACTATGGGACTTAACATCTGAGGTCATCACTCCCCTGACAGGCTTCATTTCACATCTGCAGCGTTTGGCATTTTGCATTATTTCCTGCGCTGCATTATTTATAATTGACTTTCTTAGTTGTTTTTCATTTATCACTGCAGATGTGCAGAACTGCAAACGTGAAATGAAACCTGTCAACATGAGGCTCTGCCAGCAAGAGGGAAGGTGCTTTATAAATAAAAGCGAAACGCGTCTAGTGTAATTCTATTTAATTACATTGCAGTCAGCTCAAGACAGATAACCTATAATAACAGATGTTACTGATTTGTTTGACTGATGGGGCTAATAAGTGCTATACCACCCACTGCACTCCCCTGACTTAAGCCCTCGTGGGTTCAACTCCATTTCTAAACTGAAAGAAACACTTCACGGCATTCGCGTTAGAACTGCTACAGATTCGTCGGGAAACAGACCGCGCCGCTCGAACTGTTAACACAATTGGCACTGCTAAGAGTATCCTACGACTTCACATCGCTGGCAACGGGTTATACACAAAGCTGGTGTCTACTTTGAAAGTCGGTAAAACATTGAAACACGTACCTGTTTTGTACGAGCTGTACATAAATAGTTCCCACTATTAAAGTTCCAACCCTCGTATGATGCTTAGTTGCGGATGTTCCGCCAGCAGGACGGTTTGTTGGTGTAGATAGCTAATACGCTTAGAAGGGTGCGGTTCTCTTAACAGAATATACAGGGTGGTCCATTGATCGTGACCGGGCCCAATATCTCAGCAAATAAGCGTCAAACGAAAAAACTACAAAGAACGGAACTTGTCTAGCTTGAAGGGAGAAACAGGATGGCGCTATGGTTGGGCCGCTAGATGGCGCTGCCATAGGTCAAACGGATATCAACTGCGTTTTTTGAAATAGGAACCCCCATTTTTGTTACATGTTCGTGTAGTACGTAGAGAAATATGAATGTTTTAGTTGGACCACTTTTTTCGCTTTGTGATAGATGGCGCTGTAATAGTCAAAAACATATGGCTCACAATTTTAGAGCCGGCCGTGGTGGTCTAGCGGTTCTAGGTGCGCAGTCCGGAACCGCGCGACTGCTCCGGTCGCAGGTTCGAATCCTGCCTCGGGCATGGATGTGTGTGATGTCTTTAGGTTAGTTATGTTTAAGTAGTTCTAAGTTCTAGGGGACTGATGACCACAGATGTTAAGTCCCATAGTGCTCAGAACCATTTGAACCATTTTTGAACAATTTTAGACGAACAGTTGGTAAGAGGTAGCTTTTTTAAAATTAAAATACAGAACATAGGTACGTTTGGACATTTTATTTCGGTTGTTCCAAAGTGATACATGTACCTTTATGACCTTAACATTTTTGAGAAAATGGTTCTAATGGCTCTGAGCACTATGGGACTAAACATCTATGGTCATCAGTCCCCTAGAACTTAGAACTACTTAAACCTAACTAACCTAAGGACATCACACAACACCCAGCCATCACGAGGCAGAGAAAATCCCTGACCCCGCCGGGAATCGAACCCGGGAACCCGAGCGTGGGAAGCGAGAACGCTACCGCACGACCACGAGATGCGGGCGACATTTTTGAGAATGCATGCTGTTACAGCGTGATTACCTGTAAATACCACATTAATGCAATAAATGCTCAAAAGGATGTCCGTCAACCTCAATGCATTTGGCAATACGTGTAACGACATTCCTCTCAACAGCGAGTAGTTCGCCTTCCGTAATGTTCGCACATGCATTGACGATGCGCTAACGCATGTTGTCAGGCGTTGTCTGTGGATCACGACAGCAAATATCCTTCAACTCTCCCTACAGAAAGAAATCCGGGGACGTCAGATCCGGTGAACGTGCGGGACCAATCCGCCTGTCATGACATATGCTATTCAATACCGCTTCAACCGCACGCGAGCTATGTGCCGGACGTTCATCATGTTGAAAGTACATCGCCATTCTGTCATGCAGTGAAACATCTTGTAGTAACATCGGTAGAACATTATGTAGGAAATCAGCATACGTTACACCATTTAGAATACCATCGATAAAATGGGGGCCAATTATCCTTCCTCCCATAATGCCGCACCATACATTAACCCGCAAAGGTCGCTGATGTTCCACTTGTCGCAGCCATCGTGGATTTTCCGTTGCCCAATAGTGCATATTACGCCGGTTTATGCTACCGCTGTTGGTGAATGACGCTTCGTCGCTAAATAGAACGCGTGCAAAAAATCTGTCATCGTCCCGTAATTTCTCCTGTGCCCAGTGGCAGAACTGTACACGACGTTCAAAGTCGTCGCCATGCAATTCCTGGTGCATAGAAATATGGTAGAGTGCAATCGATGTTGATGTAGCATTATCAACACCGACATTTTTGAGATTCCCGTTTCTCGCGCAATTTGTCTGCTCCTGATGTGCGGATTAGCCGCGACAGCAGCTAAAACACCTACTTGTGGATCATCATTTGTTGCCGGTCGTGGTTGACATTTCACATGTGGCTGAACATTTCCTGTTTCCTTAAATAACGTAAGTATCCGGCGAACGGTCCGGGCACTTGGATGACATCGTCCAGGATACCGAGCAGCATACATAGCACACTCCCGTTAGGCATTTTGATCACAATAGCCATACATCAACACGATATCGACCTTTCCCGCAATTGGTAAACGGTCCATTTTAACACGTGTAATGTATCACGAAGCAAATACCGTCCGCACTGGCGGAATGTTACGTGATACCACGTACTTATACGTTTGTGACTATTACAGCGCGATCTATCACAAAGCGAAAAAAGTGGTCCTAGTAAAACTTTCGTATTTCTTTACGTATTACACGAATATGTAATAAAAATGGGGATTTCTATTTTTAAAAAACGCAGTTGATATCCGTTTGACCTATGTCAGCGCCATCTAGCGAGACGACCATAGCGCCATCTGGTTTCCCCCTTCAAGCTAGACGAGTTTCGTTCTTTGAAATTTTTTCGTTTGACGCTTACTTTGTGAGATATTTGGCCCGGTCGCTATCAATGGACCACCCTGTATTTATGTCGAGTTAAGTTTTCGATAATATGTGTACGAATTTTGTATATTTGTCTGAAGCATATCTAGCTTTAATGTTTCTAATATGTCTGCGTAATTTGGAAATGAGAAGCGAAATTAATCTTTCAAATAGTATTTCTCGTGTTATTTTATTTAATGGTGGTTTATTGTACACTGACGTGACAAAAGTCATGGAATATCTTCTAATATCGTGTCAGCGCTCCTTCTGCCTGTCGTGGTGCAGCAAATCGACGTTGCATGGACTCAACAAGTCGTTGCAACTGCCCAGCAGAAATACTGACACACTGCTGTCTTTCTAGACGTCCGTATTTGTGAAAGTACTGCCGGTACAGGATTTTGTACACGCACTAACCTTTCTATTATGTCTCATAAATATCTGATGGGATTCATGTTGGGCGATCTTTATGACCAAATCGTCATCTCCAATTGTCCAGAATGTTCTTCAAACTATCGAGAGCAATTGTGGCCCAGTGACACGGAGCATTTTCATCCATAAAAATTCCATCGTTGTTTTCGATCATGAATCCATGAATGGCTGTATGTTGTCTCCAAGTAGCCGAACTTAACTGTTTCCAGTCAATGTTCAGTTCAGTTGGACCACAGGATCCAGTCAATTCCATGTAAACAATATGGAGTCACAATCAGATGGCACAGTGCCTTGCTGACAACTTGGCTCCATGGCTTCCTGCGGCCTGCGCCACACTCGGGCCCTACCATCAGCTTGTTTTCGCATTAACATTTCCGAAGCGCCGCTTGTGCCATAACAGCTTGTAAACGGTGATAATGGACACAATCGCGAATCAGACGCAAGTAGATCGAGATGTGACGAATGGTCAGAGTTCTTTTGTAATTCTGATGTAAACGTCAAGAAGGATAATAAAACAAAAACTGTTGCATTTACCCCCTTATGTGCACGTTGTAGTTTTATCAAGTGACAATAAATCTCAGTCATTGAATTATGAAAAGAAACATATTAACGCTGTTTGAAAACACTTGATTTAATGATAATAGGTCACCTTCCAGGGCTACGTTAACACACGATTCATAGTACGGTCCACCAGCGTAGCTTATTACGCCAGCACGGTAGCTCAACCTATTCGGTAGGAGGGTAAGCTGCTCTCTGTAATAAAAAATTGAGTTAATGGCTCAACGATGAACTTGAACAAGCGTCAGGGAACGTCTTCTCCGCAAAAATACAACGAACAATTTGGAACAAAATGAGATCAACAACAAAAAAGTAGAAAAAAGTGGTTATGTGTTTTCCTACCACACAGTGGGCCTCGGTTCGATTTCTCGCGGGGTTGGAGATTTTCTTCGCCCATGGATTGGTGATTATGTTGTTCTCATCATCATCACCCACAAGCAAGTCGCCCAATGTGGAGTTGCATGAAATAAGACTTGCAACCCAGCGGCCGAACTTCCCCGGTTGGGGCCTACCGGCCTACAATTCCACACGACCATTTCATTTTTTTTTTCATCAGTATGGTATTATTCGAAGTACAAATTGAATTGTTCACGCCTTTGTCAGTGCATGGAAAGCAGTTTGCAGGCAAATTACTATACGCGAATACAAAAATTGACGTTATGTAGTGCTCAAAAGACAACCGGCTACTGATATTTCAGAAGCACTGAAACGTCTATTTCAGTCCTAACGTCAAAATCGATTTCCAAATGGCCGTACTCAGCTCGCATACCCGAGCGGCATTTCGCCAACTAAACGATTTTACCTGATCGGCGTCCACCGACGAAAGATCGCGTAAACACCTCTGAATGTTCCCAGTTCCGCAAGTCACGTGATCACTACTCTAGTCAGAACTCCACCTGCGGCCAGCCACATTTGATCGCGAACAGTAATGTATGCTTACTTTTAAATCATATTCATTAAAATTATTTATTACAAAATTTAAAATGTTTTTTTTCATTCACAATTGTTATAAAATTCCCTTTTTGGTTTTTAGATCATTACATCGCCGGAATCCACACTCACTACTCAAGAGTCTTACTATACAGGGTGTCCCAAAGCGATGTATACACTCTTTGAAACTGAACATCTCTTTCATTAAAGAGGCTAGAAATATAATTTTAGTGGTGTTAGGTGCCTCATGGTACGACGTAAGGTGGTAAATGTTGAAACTGGTGTCCGTCCTTCGCAATACACCGTCGACAACGACTTACGACTCAGCGACATGCCAACTTCATTGTTTCCAACGCAATAGCGTCACAGGCTTGCTCCATCTGCTCTCTAAGATCATCCAGCGTGTGTGGTCTGGCAGTGTAAACTGTGTTCTTGAGAGTACCCCACAAAAAGAAGACTACAGGAGTTAAGTCTGGAGATCGAGCGGGATACTCTGCACTTCCCCTTCGTCCTATCCATCTGGCAGGGAATGTACGCTTGAGAAGTGCCCTCACATCCAGGTGAAAGTGACGTGGCCCCCCATCCTGTTGAAAGTAATAATCTTCATTTCCAAACACATCCCTAAGACCGGGAGTTATAATTTCCAACATTTCCAAGTACGAGTCGTCCGTGACAGTGTTGTCAGAGAAGTACGGACAGATTAACCCTCTAGAAGACAGACCACACCAGACAGTTACTCTTCGTAGATTAAAATCTATGAACACTGCTTCTGTAGATCATAGTCTCACGAGAGCATTGCCTCACAGATTTCTTCGGGGATCGTGTGTATGTCTGGATTACTGCATCAACACTCTCATTGTCTGCAGAACTTCTCTTTCGTCCTCTTCGATTCAACACAGAGTACGCGAAAGAACATACCCCCCATCTAACAGCCGTGTATCGCAAGTCTCTAGGGGAACGGAAGGTTCCAAATGATTGGATAAGAGCACAGGTGGTTTCAGTGTTCAAGAAGGGTCGTCGAGCAGATGCGCAAAACTATAGGCCAATATCTCTGACATCGATCTGTTGTAGAATTTTAGAACATGTTTTTTGCTTACATATCATGTCATTTCTGGAAACCCAGAATCTACTCTGTAGGAATCAACATGGATTCTGGAAACAGCGATCGTGTGAGACCCAACTCGCTTTATTTGTTCATGAGACCCAGAAAATATTAGATGCAGGATCCCAGGTAGATGCCATTTTCGTTGACTTCCGGAAGGCGTTCGATACAGTTCCGCACTGTCGCCTGATAAACAAAGTAAGAGCCTACGGAATATCAGACCAGCTGTGTGGCTGGATGTAAGAGTTTTTAGCAAACAGAACACAGCATTCTGTTCTCAATGGAGAGACGTCTACAGACGTTAAAGTAACCTCTGGCGTGCCACAGGGGAGTGTTATGGGAACATGGCTTTTCACAACCTATATAAATGACCTAGTAGATAGTGTCGGAAGTTCCATGCGGCTTTTCGCGGATGATGCTGTAGTATACAGAGAAGTTTCAGCATTAGAAAATTGCAGCGAAATGCAGGAAGATCTGCAGCGGATAGGCACTTAATGCAGGGAGTGGCAACTGACCCTTAACATAGACAAATGTAATGTATTGCGAATACATAGAAAGAAGGATCCTCTATTGTATGATTATATGATAGCGGAACAAACACTGGTAACAGTTACTTCTGTAAAATATCTGGGAGTATGCGTACGGAACGATTTGAAGTGGAATGATCATATAAAATTAATTTTGGTAAGGCAGGTGCCAGGTTGATATTCATTGGGAGAGTCCTTAGAAAATGTAGTCCATCAACAAAGGAGGTAGCTTACAAAACACTCGTTCGACCCATTCTTGAGTATTGCTCATCAGTGTGGGATTCGTACAAGGTCAGGTTGACAGAGGAGATAGAGAAGATCCAAAGAAGAGCGGCGCGTTTCGTCACAGGGTTATTTGGTAAGCGTTATAGCGTTACGGAGATGTTTAGCAAACTCAAGTGGCAGACTATGCAACAGAGGCGCTCTGCATCGCGGTGTAGCTTGCTGTCCGGGTTTCGAGAGGGTGCGTTTCTGGATGAGGTATCGAATATATTGCTTCCCCCTACTTATACCTCCCGAGGAGAACACGAATATAAAATTAGAGAGATTCGAGCACGCACGGAGGCTTTCCGGCAGTCGTTCTTCCCGCGAACCATACGCAACTGGAACAGGAAAGGGATGTAATGACAGTGGCACGTAAAGTGCCCTCCACCACACACCGCTGGGTGGCTTGCGGAATATAAATGTAGATGTAGATGTATGTCCCTTCTTTATCGTGCACCGTGGCTTCGACTTCAAACTTATCTCTGATTCTTGTAATTGTTACTCTTGTCGGCGTTCCAAATTCAACTCTCCAACGTCCACGTACCGCACTCCAGTAACACTTTAGCACCCATTTCTGTTCAAACGATAACGCCATGTTTTTCACCGCCTTATAAATTGTTGTTGTTGTTCTGGTCTTCAGTCCTGAGACTGGTTTGATGCAGCTCTCCATACTACTCTATCCTGTGCAAGCTTCTTCATCTCCCAGTACCTACTGCAACCTACATCCTTCTGAATCTGTTTAGTGTATTCATCTCTTAGTCTCCCTCTACGATTTTTACCCTCCACGCCGCCTTCAAATACCAAATTGGTGATCCCTTGTAGCCACAGAACATGTCCTACCAATCGATCCCTTTTTCTAGTCAAGTTGTGCCACAAACTTCTCTTCTCCCCAATCCTATTCAATACCTCCTTATTAGTTATGTGATCTACCCATCTAATCTTCAGCATTCTTCTGTAAAACCACATTTCGAAAGCTTCTATTCTCTTCTTGTCGCCGGCCGGTGTGGCCGTGCGGTTGTAGGCGCTTCAGTCTGGAACCGCGTGACCGCTACGGTCGCAGGTTCGAATCCTGCCTCGGGCAGGGATGTGTGTGATGTCCTTAGGTTAGTTAGGTTTAAGTAGTTCTAAGTTCTAGGGGACTGGTGACCACAGGTGTTAAGTCCCATAGTGCTCAGAGCCATTTGAACCATTTTTTCTCTTCTTGTCCAAACTATTTATCGTCCATGTTTCACTTCCATACATGGCTACGCTCCATACAAATACTTTCAGAAATGACTTCCTGACACTTAAATCTATACTCGATGTTAACAAATTTCTCTTCTTCAGAAACGCTTTCCTTGCCATTG
Source organism: Schistocerca nitens (assembly GCF_023898315.1). Lineage (NCBI taxonomy): Eukaryota > Metazoa > Arthropoda > Insecta > Orthoptera > Acrididae > Schistocerca > Schistocerca nitens. Next base: position 786,227,694 of record NC_064618.1, on the reverse strand, counting down.
TCAGTCTACATTTTATATCCTCTCTACTTCAACCATCATCAGTTATTTTGCTCCCCAAATAGCAAAACTCCTTTACTACTTTAAGTGTCTCATCTCCTAATCTAATTCCCTCAGCATCACCCGACTTAATTAGACTACATTCCATTATCCTCGTTTTGATTTTGTTGATGTTCATCTTATATCCTCCTTTCAAAACACTATCCATTCCGTTCAACTGCTCTTCCAAGTCCTTAGCTGTCTCTGACAAAATTACAATGTCATCGGCGAACCTCAAAGTTTTTATTTCTTCTCCATGGATTTTAATACCTACTCCAAATTTTTCTTTTGCTTCCTTCACTGCTTGCTCAATATAGAGATTGAATAACATCAGGGGATAGGCTACAAGCCTGTCTCACTCCCTTCCCAAGCACTGCTTCCCTTTCATGCCCCCCGACTCTTATAACTGTCATCTGGTTTCTATACAAATTGTAAATAGCCTTTCGCTCCCTGTATTTTACCCCTGCTACCTTTAGAATTTGAAAGAGAGTATTCCAGCCAACATTGTCAAAAGCTTTCTCTAAGTCTACAAATGCTATAAATGTAGGTTTGCCTTTCCTTAATCTAGCTTCTAAGATAAGTCGTAGAGTCAGTACTGCCTCACGTGTTCTAATATTTCTACGGAATCCAAACTGACCTTCCCCGAGGTCGGCTTCTACCAGTTTTTCCATTCGTCTGTAAAGAATTCGTGTTAGTATTTTGCAGCCGTGATTTGTTAAACTGATAGTTCGGTAATTTTCACATCTGTCAACACCTGCTTTCTTTGGGATTGGAATTATTATATTCTTCTTGAAGTCTGAGGGTATTTCGCCTGTCTCATACATCTTACTCACCAGATGGTAGAGTTTTGTCAGGACTGGCTCTCCCAAGGCTGTCAGTAGTTCTAGTGGAATGTTGTCTACTCCCGGGGCCTTGTTTCGACTCAGGTCTTTCAGTGCTCTGTCAAACTCTTCACGCAGTATCGTATCTCCCATTTGATCTTCCTCTACATCCTCTGCTGGCGGCTCACCTCCAACTGCGCAATGCTACGCGCTGTTCACATCCAACTGCCCAACACTACAATAGAGAAAATTTCAACAATTCCAACCAGCCGCAGAGAGCACACAGCACAGTCAGTGATTTTCATACAGAGCGCTATGTGGTGTTATCAACATAAAAACCTAAAGAGCCTACTTACAACCTGATCGTTCTGTAACAGGTCTTCAATTTGCTTCCCCGCTCCTGTGGCTATGCGAATTGGGCAATCGTTTCGAGACCGTTGACCCTTGCAGCCCGACCGTTAGGCCGAACAATAGGCGCGCATCATTGCTATTCGCAGAACACGTGTCGCTAGGTGGCGGCCCGCCGCAGGGAGACAGAATCCGGCGCTGGGCCGTCCCGGGCTGTCAGCTGCCGTGACTGTCCGCCCTCGGCGACGGGAGGGTTTCATATGCAGACGCGGTGCCCGGGCTGAGCTAGCGCGACGTGAGGCGCCTCTTAGATTCACGGAGTCGCATATGGATTCCATGAGTCGCGGCTACCGGAACAGACCCACTGCTGCTAACCGTGCGCTGGGTCATCGGAATTTTCCACGAGTTTTACCACTGCTAAGGTGGAAGTTTAGTTTTGCTCCAACGTACAAGGTGTAAGATAAGAGGCAGTAGTGCCGCATGATAATACATATCAAAGCTGTGGCACCATCTGGTGAAACATGTGCATTGTGGAAAATTTCGCCAATAATTTTGCGACGCGGGAGAGAAGAGTGATTTAGAAAAAATAGGTTCCATGGCGAAACAGCTCTACGTTAATCCAGATAAAATTTGACTGTGTATTATGAATGGAAAATTAGAAATTGGTGTCAAAAAAAAAGAAAAAAATAACACTTGAATAACGCTGGAAAGAAAGCCATAGTAAATACAGGGTGTCCCAAAATAATGTTTATGCTCTTTGAAACAGAATATCTCTTTAAAGGAGACAGAAATACAATTTTTATAGTAATAATTTATAAGGATACATGGAAGAAGCCTGGAGATACTTCCAGTTTAATGGTAGGACAGTGATTTAGGAACCAGGTTTTAAATTGTAAGACATTTCCATGGGCAGATGTGGACTCTGACCACAATCTATTGGTTACGAACTGTACATTAAAACTGAAGAAACTGCAAAAAGGTGGGAATTTAAGGAGATGGGACCTGGATAAACTGACTAAACCATAGGTTGTACAGAGTTTCAGGGAGAGCATAAGGGAACAATTGACAGGAATGGGGGGAAGAAATACAGTAGAAGAAGAATGGGTAGCTTGAAGTAGTGAAGGCAGCAGAGGATCTAGTAGGTAAAAAGAGAGCTAGTAGAAATCCTTGGATAACAGAAGAAATATTGGATTTAATCGATGAAAGGAGAAAATATAAAAATGCAGTAAATGAAGCAGGCAAAAAGGAATACAAACGTCTCACAAATGAGATCGACAGGAAGTGAAAAATGGCTAAGCAGGGATGGCTAGAGGACAAATGTAAGGATGTGAAGGCTTATCTCACTAGGAGTAAGATTGATGTGGGGAGTGAGATAGCGGAGTTATGAGAGTGGATGATCTGGACGTGTGTCCATCAGAGAGAGTAAATTTGTAAGACTGAACTGATATATATATTACGACTTTTGAACACTATTAAGGTAAATACATTGTATGTTCTCTATCAAAATCTCTCATTTGCTAACTATGCCTATCAGTAGTTAGTGCCTTCAGTAGTTAGAATCCTTTATTTAGCTGGCAGTATTGGCGCTCGCTGTATTGCAGTAGTTCGAGTAACGAAGATTTTTGTGAGGTAAGTGATTCATGAAAGGTATACGTTATTGTTCGTCAGGGCCATTCTTTTGTAGGGATTATTGAAAGTCAGATTGCGTTGCGCTAAAAATATTGTGTGTCAGTTTAGTGTTGATCAGAGTAAGTAATGAGAGAAATGTCTGATTACGTTAAGTTCTGCTCAGCTGTTTGAAAATCAAATAACGTAAGAGGTTTATCAGCACAGTAATTCATAAACTTTTCTAAGGGGACGTTTCAAGGTTTGCTTGAAATTATCTATCACTTTACTTACCGGAAGACCACGTCTGGGATTGTTCGTCCGTCTGTTGCAAGTTTCTCTATTTGATGTCTCTTCGGCGACTTGTGCCACTTTGTGATGAGGATGAGATGAACTGGCCACGGCAGCGCCAACACCCGCTCCCCATGTGAAGGAAATATCTGCGCCGGCCGGGAATCGAACATGAGACCTGCGATCTAGAGATAGCTATGCTCGCCAACACGGACTGCGTTCGGTCTACGTTTAAGAAAGACAAAGGCGGCAGGGAGGCTGACGTTACGTTTGATAACGGAACCAAGACATGTGATAAAATCAGTACTCTTTCGTGGCATTGTTTATTTATTTATTTAACCTGATCTGATTACGGCAACCAGGCCCTCTCTTTCATTGGAAGAGAGTTTCATACATATGGTAACTCTTACGTCATAATTACCTCAGAAATACAAATTTTATTATGATAACTACACTCCTGGAAATTGAAATAAGAACACCGTGAATTCATTGTCCCAGGAAGGGGAAACTTTATTGACACATTCCTGGGGTCAGATACATCACATGATCACACTGACAGAACCACAGGCACATAGACACAGGCAACAGAGCATGCACAATGTCGGCACTAGTACAGTGTATATCCACCTTTCGCAGCAATGCAGGCTGCTATTCTCCCATGGAGACGATCGTAGAGATGCTGGATGTAGTCCTGTGGAACGGCTTGCCATGCCATTTCCACCTGGCGCCTCAGTTGGACCAGCGTTCGTGCTGGACGTGCAGACCGCGTGAGACGACGCTTCATCCAGTCTCAAACATGCTCAATGGGGGACAGATCCGGAGATCTTGCTGGCCAGGGTAGTTGACTTACACCTTCTAGAGCACATTGGGTGGCACGGGATACATGCGGACGTGCATTGTCCTGTTGGAACAGCAAGTTCCCTTGCCGGTCTAGGAATGGTAGAACGATGGGTTCGATGACGGTTTGGATGTACCGTGCACTATTCAGTGTCCCCTCGACGATCACCAGTGGTGTACGGCCAGTGTAGGAGATCGCTCCCCACACCATGATGCCGGGTGTTGGCCCTGTGTGCCTCGGTCGTATGCAGTCCTGATTGTGGCGCTCACCTGCACGGCGCCAAACACGCATACGACCATCATTGGCACCAAGGCAGAAGCGACTCTCATCGCTGAAGACGACACGTCTCCATTCGTCCCTCCATTCACGCCTGTCGCGACACCACTGGAGGCGGGCTGCACGATGTTGGGGCGTGAGCGGAAGACGGCCTAACGGTGTGCGGGACCGTAGCCCAGCTTCATGGAGACGGTTGTGAATGGTCCTCGCCGATACCCCAGGAGCAACAGTGTCCCTAATTTGCTGGGAAGTGGCGGTGCGGTCCCCTACGGCACTGCGTAGGATCCTACGGTCTTGGCGTGCATCCGTGCGTCGCTGCGGTCCGGTCCCAGGTCGACGGGCACGTGCACCTTCCGCCGACCACTGGCGACAACATCGATGTACTGTGGAGACCTCACGCCCCACGTGTTGAGCAATTCGGCGGTACGTCCACCCGGCCTCCCGCATGCCCACCATACGCCCTCGCTCAAAGTCCGTCAACTGCACATACGGTTCATGTCCACGCTGTCGCGGCATGCTACCAGTGTTAAAGACTGCGATGGAGCTCCGTATGCCACGGCAAACTGGCTGACACTGACGGCGGCGGTGCACAAATGCTGCGCAGTTAGCGCCATTCGACGGCCAACACCGCGGTTCCTGGTGTGTCCGCTGTGCCGTGCGTGTGATCATTGCTTGTACAGCCCTCTCGCAGTGTCCGGAGCAAGTATGGTGGGTCTGACACACCGATGTCAATGTGTTCTTTTTTCCATTTCCAGGAGTGTAGTATGAAAATGATCTGAGTCTCTGAAGTGGCAGTGTGAGTAAATTGTACTATGAGCTAACAAAAGTCAATATTGACATTACCTGTGCTGCTGCAGTTTCTGATGATGCAGTGTTTGGAACGCTGTACCATCGATTTGTTCCCTCCACGTGACACATGGAATGTAAGTAGCTGTAGGTTTGTTATAATGTTTAGATATGGTAAAATGAATTTTGTAAAATTTGTTGTTACAACTGCAATACCGGAAGAAACGTTTGTATTTTATTTCTGTTTCATGATACTAGGGGGTGTGTGGCAGTAGCGGAATGAAAGGTCTTCCCGTCGTCACACAGTCAGAGCTACCGGCCATCAGAAACGTGACAACGACGGTCGAGTTCCAAAGAAGACGTCCCGAAACAACTCGCCCAATCTTGCCGTAATAATGGAAAAAAAGAACAATGTTGCAAACTGAAAAAGATTTTCTATGGAATTGATAATGTAAAGGTCGAGAGAGTTCATGTTCAGCTTTAGTCACGAATGGGTGCAAACTTACTCATCCACGTTGTTAACGTTTGATGCGTGGCTATTTATAATCGTATGATTTCACTGTAATAACGTGGATAAAAAGTGATTAATTTTGAAGTATTCAGTCGAAAAGTTTATATGAATGTAATTGTTACGAATTGACTCTGAGTGGAGTATATTGTGGGTTCAGTGAAGTTGATTTTTAAAGTTGAAGTGAGCTTAATGAAACGGGAGATCAAATTATACGGGATAATACTATCTTTGGAATATTGAATGCACGGACGTAATATTTCATGGACTATGCCTCGCGGCGACTAGGATGCTGAGATTTTCTTTAGCAGACATACAAAAGACAAATCTAAATTCATAACATTGCAGAAACGAAGGTTTATCAAATTACGGGTGAAATAAGTTTTCATTTGACAGTTATAAATCAAGAGGCAAAGATCATCTTTGTACCTGAAGCGGAGCTGCGGCGGACCACTATACTAAAGTCGCTGGGTATTGTAAGTTACGTTAAATGCAATTTTAAAGTGGAAAGTCATACTAATCTTGGAAAAGTGTTAGGTGGAACTAGAGAAAACCCAATTATTCTTCAAAAGTGAAACTTAGTGAATCTGTGTTTCTTTTTAGTGAAAAATTATAAACTGTTCCAACATTAAATGTTATTAGGACCAAAGATTAATTGCTGTGGAAACTTGACAGAAGATATACAAGACCGTGATAAGGAAATTTTTATAATCACGAATACTACTAAAGCTACTGCTACCAATGCGCTTAAGCCCTCGACGATCGACCGTTAGAACTGAACCTGCATATTGATTGTATCTTCGGAACTATACAATGTACAGCAGCTGCATTAGGTGCTTGGCTTTATTGCAGTAGCATATCGTAACTGACAGGTAGCACCTTTTCGTCTCCAAGCAAGAAAAGTTGCCGTACCACTGTAAGTTAAGGAGAATAATAATGTTAATAATAATAATACTACTTACAGTGTCAGATATGAGAAGAATTTATAGGTATGCAAATTAGATGTATTCCGATATAGGAAATTTAAGGAGACTACATAGTCTAGGAATGTTGGGAAAGGAGGAAGATCAGGTTGGAAAGACGGTTGTACGAGGGTGAGGACTGAAAAGTATTCGGGACTGTTAACTGGTGCAAAACTTTTGCAATTCCCAGAAAAACGTAAGTACGATATAGGGTAAGACTGATAATATACAGTAGGAACAAAACCAAGACAGAACAAAATAAAATTAACCGAGAGAGCACTGCTTCTGTTAAAAAGGATGTAAAGAAGTGCTGCAGTTTTGCTCCTCTACTCTGGAGCGAAATAAATGGAAGGTAATTTAGTACGATTAAAATTCAAGTCGAATTGACATCACTGATAAGATTCTCTTACGACATTCCTCTGCTCTGTGAAAATGAAGAACAATTACCGAACTTGTTGAAAGGAGTGAACACTTTAAATGTATAGCTCTAGGGAGCCTGTACGAATAACTTTTTCCTTTTATTATTTTGCTTTATTCATCATATTTAGTAGTAAACATCTATAGGAGTACATTCAAACAATACATCCGGACGAACATGTATTTTTCAGTGTATTTGTATGGTTTTATTATTATTATTATTATTATTGCTATTATTATTGTCAGTATTTATAGGAGAGGCTGTTTTTGACTGTCTAAACTTGTCACGGTTTCCTGGATAGTCAATAAAAACAAAACGTGAACTATGAACGGTCTCCCTTTCCCCCCTCCCAATCGCAGCGTCACACCCCCACCAGTCAGGATTTTTGTGTATTATTCATTACGATTTCCTCACCTTCTGTCACTGAACAAAAATTTGCGGCTATACGAAATTTTTTCTCCTAATTTTCCTTCGTTAAAAGACGTGGTCACTGAGGGTTGCGCCACAGATAACAGGCGGTATGGAGTTCGTATGTACTATGCATGAGTGATCGAACGAATTCAGAAATACACTGTTGGGATGATGTGTGTGTGTGTGTTTGGAGTTCACGATCGCTCAACAAATATTAAGAGAAACGAATGTGCAGAAAAGTTACAAATGTTGTCACACAGTGAGAAGTACAGCCATGAAATGACGCCCACTATCTCAGTCCCTCCTCACTCGCTTTGGCCCATAAATCACTCTATCTTAAACGCGCTAAGCCAACGGAGAGAGGATGAAAGATGCTGTACTTGGGATTAAAACATAAGTAAAATAGCAGAGAAGATAAAATAACAGCGCCGGAAAAATTGACAGGCTGACCACTTACAAAAAACATGGGTGAGCCATTCAGACAGTGAATACATTAAGAACATCCCCCTAAACTCTTAGAAAACAAGTTGGACTGTACGAGGTCGCTAAATGCCACATGAAAACCTAACAGAGATACTCAGAAAGTTTAAATGGAAATCACTGGAAAAAAATTCAACGTATTTTTCTCCATGCCCTATTGAGTAAATATACAGAAACTCTGTAAATGCAAGAGTGAACGACCATTCTACTGCCACCGTCGCACATGTCACATTGTGACCATGAGAGAGAGAGAGATGAGGACGATTAAGGAAGTATACATCGGTTTACAGACAGTTACATTGTCCTCGTTCAGTACGCAAACGGAATAGGATAGAAACATTTTACTGCGACTTACGGAGCCAAAACTTTGTGACCACTGGCCAGCGTGACATTTAAAGCCGTCTGGCGACGTTGCAAACACCTGATGCAGTAAGGGAAGTACAGGGCGTCCCACATAAAACCGGTACGCCTCACTCCCAATATTCAAGTAACAATGAGATAACTAAAAAAGAATACAAAACAGTAACGTTAAAAAACGTGTACTTACCTGATTATGAGAGGTACTGAAAGTGGTGACCACGGACATGCAGGCATCGCTGACTTCCTGTGATGACACGCTCGAATACTTCAGGCGTGATGATGTTAACCTTTTGTATAATTTCCCTTTTAATATCGTCTATTGTGCGACGATTGTAAGCAAACATTTAGCTTTTTAGTGTGTCCCATAAATAAAAATCACACAATGTCAGTCCGGGAAGCTTGGGTGCCAGAGAATTCTATTGACAAGTCTGTCTTCCAGTGAACACGTTGGTGATGTGGGCCATATTTTGGTTTGATCTATGAGAGGTTTCTTCATCTTGGTGTAATATTGCTCACAGCTCCTCTGCATCTGTTATTAGATATAACGAAATAATGAGCAACCAGTTGCATAAAAGAAATTTAATTTCTTTATTGCTTTTTGGCACCTAGCGCCCTTCGCCATAAGGCTATGCCTATCGGTTTATTTGCGAGTGTCAATGATGAAGTGTATACAGCACAATGCGATGGCCCAAAAAAATATATGCGTTAGCAGTAAGTAAGACAATACTAAAACTGAATGGGAATCTCTGGAAGAAAGTCAACGTATTTTTCTCCATACGCCATGGAGTGAATGTGCATGTATAAAATGTATGTGTGTAAAAATGTATATGTATAAAATGTATAAACGGAACAGTGTACGATCACTTGGTTGTTAGCACGGTACATATCGCGTAGGGACTCAAATTTCAACCCTAGCACCACACTCAAACGATGGGCTTTTAATTTCACATCTTTTAGTACATAGTGAAACGCTGTATGCACTTCACACTCGCAAATAACGTGATAGGCATAACATTCTGAAAAAGAGCAGTAAGAGCCAGAAACCTATAAAGAAATTAAATTTCTTTTATGCAGCTAGTTGCTTATTATTTCATTATATACAACTACACTTGCTGAAGATGGATAAAATGCTAAATCTGTTATTCTGCGCAGAAAGAGTCAAAGATGTCTAAATACCTGGCACTGTTTAAGGTGTAGTTGGAAAATATGGGACCAATAATGCGCACACCGGATAATGCACACATAACACCTATCCTCTCTGAGTGGAAAGATTCTTCATGCAGGTATGTGAGTTGCGACCAGTATCTGCTATTCTGGGAGTTCACATAAACTGACAAATGAAACCAGGTCTCATCTGACATGAAGTAAAGCAAAGGGTCCACGTAACCGTTAGCATTTGATGTTAACGGCAAGTTACAGTAATGAACTCTTTTTTGCCAGTCCTCATATTTCAACTCTTGCACCTGTGGTGTCACCGCCAGACACCACACTTGCTAGGTGGTAGCTTAAATCGGCCGCGGTCCATTAGTACATGTCGGACCCGCGTGTCGCCACTGTCAGGATCGCAGACCGAGCGCCACCACAAGGCAGGTCTCGAGAGACGTACTAGCACTCGCCCCAGTTGTACGACGACTTTGCTAGCGACTACACTGACGAAGCCTTTCTCTCATTTGCCGAGAGACAGTTAGAATAGCCTTCAGCTAAGTCCATGGCTACGACCTAGCAAGGCGCCATTTGTACCATTGCATGTATCTCAAGATAGTCTCACTTGTCTCATCAAGATTGCTGTATACCAAAGGACGATATAAAAGTTAAGTGTTCTAGTAGCTACGTTCTTTTCTTTATCACATTCATTACGAATCCTGTTCCAGACTTCGCGCCAGTCGGCGTGTGTGTACGCGTGCCTATCGGCTACCCGTCTCTGTGGACTGGCTGCCTTGTCAGTCCACTACAGCACCAGTTTCACACGATAGGCTTCTAATTTCATATCTTTTACTACACAATGACACACTGTAAGAGATATACCAACCTGCTGCGTTAACCTCCTTACCGATCTGCGAGGACTTCTCGTAAAGTCCATGTGAATTCCGTCTATAGTTTGAGGAGTCCTCACTGTCCCCTGCCGGCCGGGGTGACCGAGCGGTTCTAGGCGCTACAGTCTAGGCGCTTCGGTCGCAGGTTCGAATCCTGCCTCGGGCATAGATGTTTGTGATGTCCTTAGGTTAGTTAGGTTCAAGTAGTTCTAAGTTCTAGGGGACTGATTGTTGTGGCGTAACAAGACAGCCACGCCACTCGGAAGTAGCCGAAAGGCACGCGTTAACTCACGCAGGCTAGTAGATAGGTCTGAAACAGGATACGTAATGAATGCTATAAAGAAAGTACGTAGCTCCTGGAATACTTAGCTTTAATCCATCCTTGTGGTACATCGCTCTTGACGATACAAGTGAGACTCTTTAGATACAAGCTATGTAATGCTAATGGCGCCTTGCTAGGTCGTAGCCATTGACTTAGCTGAAGGCTATTCTAACTATCTGCTCTGCAAATGTGCGAGGCTTCGTCAGGGTGCATCGCTAGCTACGTCGTCCGTACAACTGGGGCGAGTGCTAGTCCGTCTCTCGAGACCTGCCGTGTGGTGGCGCTCGGTCTCCGATCACTGACAGTGGCGACACGCGGGTCCGACATGTACTAATGGACCGCGGCCGATTTAAAGCTACCACCTAGCAAGTGTGGTGTTTGGCGGTGACACCACACTGATGACCTCAGAAGTTAAGTCCCATAGTGCTCAGAGGCATTTGAACCATTTGAACTGTCCCCTGAACATCTTGAACAGTGCTGGTCGTGGGGAGTTTCCTACCAGCATACTTCGCTTGAAACATTTCTTTGCATAACTTGATGGAGCCCGTCTTCATGTAACATTCTACGATATCAATTCGCTCGTCTAATGCACATTGCCTCATTTCTAAAACAACTCAACCATCACTGCGTTTACATGCGACACATTCCCGAAAAACGAGAACCGAATTTCGAAAACAGTTTCCCGCTGTCGACTTTACAAGTCATTGCCTGAAGCGGATTTGCTAGCCCAGTTAAATATGGCGTCCGAAAAACAGCTGATTCATTTTTTGATTCAGTCAACACGGTCATTATTTCTCTTCACGTAAGTACGAGTGTTACACGTAGACAGGTTCATGGTCAGTTTAATATTTCTACTTCTCCCTCACTGCATAATAAGGCACCATTAAGCGAATATTCTAAAAACAATACATAAAAAAACGTTAGAAAACCGGTTACGTTTACATGGGAGCGAAAATCGAATGCGGAATTGGAAAACCGGCAACTAGAAGCGGATTTCCAGGCTTGATTTTGAAGTGTTTTCATGACCACCCAGAAGCGCTACTGGGAAATCGGTTTACGAAATCCGGTTTTGGGAGCCCCATGTAAACGGAGTGATTACGAGTTTCTCACAACAACTGACGCACGAACACGCAGCTGCACTAAACTTTCCGATTAAATGCAGTGTAGCCAGCTTTCGAGACAATGTTGTCACTTCACAAGCAGTTCGACTAGAGGCGATTAACCGGGCTGTGAGGCGTCCAGGTCTTATTTGGGACACCCTGTATATGAGCATGGCACAGGCGAATAATTCTAGCAATGATATTGGTCGCAAATGAACAAATTCACCGGCATAAACGACTTCGATCAAAAGTGGATGACAGCCAAAGCAGAACAGGAGGCGATCTATGGCACATCGGGTGACAGAACACAATACTGGAGCATTCACAAGTGTTTCGGAGCACACAGTTCAGCTTGGGTTGTTGAATATTGGTCTTCGCTGCTGATCAACGTGTTTTCATGTCCTTCCAACAATATCAGCAATTACAGGGTGTCTCAAAAGCTACTTTGCAGCATCAGTGTGTTACAGCTCCCAAACTAATTAAGATACTCACACCATGTTTGACTTATGTGACAGACAAACTCACAAAGGTTTGTTTATGAGTGTTTAATGTTGTCATGGCTGAAGAATGATGACAAGGGTTCAAAAAAAGGCTCTGTGCGTCGGATAGTTTATTCAGACCAAATCGGACAAGCAGGTTCAAAGGAACATGGCATAGAAAACAACCACCCTTACGGACGTCGATAGACCAGCGGTGCAACAATTTTATGCACCGCCACACTGGGTTCAGATTGTTCGCTATGTTCTAGACTAGGTGTTCCCTGACCGCTGGATTGACAGGGGTAGTACAATTCCCTGGCTTCCGAGGTTGCATGACATTACACCGATTGTGTTCTTTCATTGGGAGCATGTAAAGAACGGCATCCACTAACCGCCTGTCAACCACATTAAAGAACCTAATCGTGGCTGCCATTTCCACAGCTGACGCGAGTATGTTGCACCGGTTGTGGATAGTACTCGAATACAGACTGGGTGTCGTTTGCACCACCAGAGGCGCACTTGTTGAAACTGGCTGAATGGCATAAAAACTTTGTGAGATAATGTGTCACATAAGCCGAACATGGTGTGAATGTCTTAATTAGTCTGGATGCTATAACACATTAAAGTTGTACCGTACTCTTTGAGACACATCTTACAATTGTAATGGGCAAAGGATCATAGAGGCTGGACAGAATATCAATGGAAACGTGTCGCCTGTTCGAATGAATCGCATTTCTTGTTATATCGTCTATGGTTGTGTCCTGATATGCCATGATGCAGGCGAAAAGCTGCTCGAAATAAATATCGCACCACGCACTTAAGCCGACAGGGATGGTATTATGCTATGGAGGATATTCATCTGGGATCCCATCGGACCTGTGGTAATAATCGAAGGCAGCACAACAGCTGTGGACTATGAGAATTTTGTAGCGGACTACCTGCTTCTCTTCACGCTTCATCCCTTCCCCGACGCTAATGATATTTTCCAATAGGATAACTGTTTGCATCGCAAGGTCATCATCATCCTACCGTAGTTTCAAGGGCGTAATAGTGAATTGATGCTGATGTCTATAACGAATTTTTACTCTGCAGTGGAGTGTGAGCTGGTTTCAAACTTCATACCGTATTAAAACTGTGTGCCAAATTGGCAGAAAGTTTTCGTCTGCCGGGAAGTTCCAGATGACAGTGACTTCTTGGTGACCAAACTACGTTAGTTGAACCGGAAGGAACATATCTGAGACGTTATCGGAAAACATTCCTGAAGCCACAAAACACCTACCTGTAATTTAAGGAAATTGCAAGACCCAAGCCTAGTAAACTCGAGAATCCTACTAAAGACTTGTGAGATCGCTGGTATAAATATGATTAGTTTCTTTTGTATAGAAAAATATTTTTTCCAAGTGATTGATTACGCAAACTGTTATACACTGAAGAGTAAAAAAAACTGGTAGACCTGCCTAATATCGTACAGAGCCCCCGCGAGCACGTAGAAGTTCCGCAAAACGACGTGGCGTGGAATCAACTAATGACTAAAGTAGTGCTGGAGGGAACTGACATCATGAATCCTGCAGGGCTGTGCATAAACCCTAAAACTACGAGGGGTGGCGATCTCTTATAAACAGCACATTGCAAGGCATCCCAGATTTACTCAATGACATTCGCGTGAGGTGACCACCAGAAGTGTTTAAACTCACAAAAGTGTTCCTGGAGCCACTCTGTAGCAATTCTGGATGTGTGGGGTGTCGCATTGTCCTGCTGGAATTGTCCAAGTCCGTCGAAATGCACAATGGATGTGAATTGGATGCAGGTGCTCAGACAGGATGCTTATGTCAGAGTCGTAACTACACTCCTGGAATTTGAAATAAGAACACCGTGAATTCATTGTCCCAGGAAGGGGAAACTTTATTGACACATTCCTGGGGTCAGATACATCACATGATCACACTGACAGAACCACAGGCACATAGACACAGGCAACAGAGCATGCACAATGTCGGCACTAGTACAGTGTATATCCACCTTTCGCAGCAATACAGGCTGCTATTCGCCCATGGAGACGATCGTAGAGATGCTGGATGTAGTCCTGTGGAACGGCTTGCCATGCCATTTCCACCTGGCGCCTCAGTTGGACCAGCGTTCGTGCTGGACGTGCAGACCGCGTGAGACGACGCTTCATCCAGTCCCAAACATGCTCAATGGGGGACAGATCCGGAGATCTTGCTGGCCAGGGTAGTTGACTTACACCTTCTAGAGCACGTTGGGTGGCACGGGGTACATGCGGACGTGCATTGTCCTGTTGGAACAGCAAGTTCCCAGGCCGGTCTAGGAATGGTAGAACGATGGGTTCGATGACGGTTTGGATGTACCGTGCACTATTCAGTGTCCCCTCGACGATCACCAGTGGTGTACGGCCAGTGTAGGAGATCGCTCCCCACACCATGATGCCGGGTGTTGGCCCTGTGTGCCTCGGACGTATGCAGTCCTGATTGTGGCGCTCACCTGCACGGCGCCAAACACGCATACGACCATCATTGGCACCAAGGCAGAAGCGACTCTCATCGCTGAAGACGACACGTCTCCATTCGTCCCTCCATTCACGCCTGTCGCGACACCACTGGAGGCGGGCTGCACGATGTTGGGGCGTGAGCGGAAGACGGCCTAACGGTGTGCGGGACCGTAGCCCAGCTTCATGGAGACGGTTGCGAATGGTCCTCGCCGATACCCCAGGAGCAACAGTGTCCCTAATTTGCTGGGAAGTGGCGGTGCGGTCCCCTACGGCACTGCGTAGGATCCTACGGTCTTGGCGTGCATCCGTGCGTCGATGCGGTCCGGTCCCAGGTCGACGGGCACGTGCACCTTCCGCCGACCACTGGCGACAACATCGATGTACTGTGGAGACCTCACGCCCCACGTGTTGAGCATTTCGGCGGTACGTCCACCCGGCCTCCCGCATGCCCACTATACGCCCTCGCTCAAAGTCCGTCAACTGCACATACGGTTCACGTCCACGCTGTCGCGGCATGCTACCAGTGTTAAAGACTGCGATGGAGCTCCGTATGTCACGGCAAACTGGCTGACACTGACGGCGGCGGTGCACAAATGCTGCGCAGCTAGCGCCATTCGATGGCCAACACCGCGATTCCTGGTGTGTCCGCTGTGCCGTGCGTGTGATCATTGCTTGTACAGCCCTCTCGCAGTGTCCGGAGCAAGTATGGTGGGTCTGACACACCGGTGTCAATGTGTTCTTTTTTCCATTTCCAGGAGTGTAGACATATTAGGGGTCCCATATCACTCCAGCTACAGACGCTCCACACCATTACAGAGCCTCCAACAGCTTGAACAGTCCCCTGCTGACAAGCAGGGTCCATGTATTCATGAGATTGTTTCCATACCCGTGCACGTCCATCCGCCCGATATAATTTCAAACTTGAATCGTCCGACAAGGCAACGTATTTCCAGTCATCAACAGTGCTATGTCGGTGCTGACGGGCCTAGGCGAGGCGTAAATCTTTGTGTCGCACAGTCGTGAGGGCACACAGCAGGTCTTCGGCTCCGAAACGCCATATCCATGATGCTTCGTTGAATGGTTTGCAAGCTCACACTTGTTGATGATCCAGTATTGTAATTTGCAGCAGTTTGCAGAAGGGTTGCACTTCTGTCACGTTGACTGATTCTCTCAGTAGTCGTTGGTCCCGTTCTTGCGGGATCTTTTTCCGGCTGCCGCGATGTCGGAGATTTGATGTTTTACCGGATTCCTGATATTCACGGTATACTCGTATATGGTCGTACGGGAAAATCCCCACTTCATCGCTACCTCGGAGATTCTGCGTGCTATCGGTCGTGCGCCGACTATAACATCACCTTCAAACTCAATTAAATCTTGTTCACCGTCTTTGTAGCAGCAGTAACCGATCTAACAATTGTACCAGACACTTGTTTTCTTACATAGGCATTGCCGATCGTAGAGCCGTATTTCTTTTATTTTAGTTTGTGTTATTAAACATTTTGACTTCAAATGTAGGACTGGTGGACTGTAGTGAACCTTTTAAACTGACCAACTGATATTCGTTTACAGTATTACAGCATCATTGTGTGTGCTTTTTCTCTTTTCTGTCAGAAATTCGGGTTATCGCATTTAAGTACTGTGTGTGTTTTACGCTGGTAAGTGTAACAGAGAGTGGATATGGTGATAGTTTGAAAGGAAATGAATCATGGGACGAAAAGATGAAATAAAAAAGGTATCTGGCGTGCGAAAATAGGCAAATGTTAAGATCACTTAAATTACTGTTATTGCAAAGGTACACAAACTGGTGGAAATCTAATTAAGAAATTAACTTACATAATTAGTATTCTTGTTATTTTTCATTGTTAGATACCGAGAAAAGGATCATCATCTGATGAGCTTCGAACTTCTTTGCCAGCGTAGATAAGGACGCTTCCACTGTTGTTAGATTCCAGCAAACAATCTTCACAAAAGTAAAATGCTAGTGTTTGCTAAACCACGCAGGAAACAGAAAGCTAAAACGATTTCTATCCCTCTCAGTGTGAGGAGTCTCAGCGTAGGAGAGTTTGGAATGATCGGATCGTCCAATAGAACACAAGAAACTGCATTTAGATCGTCACAAAAGTCCTTATATGTTGAAAGTAAACAAAAAAATTACCCTGTAATAAGCGCATTTTTATCAGTAGCTCTACTCTTGTTCTGTATGAAATTTTGAAAGAAATTGGCCATGTGCGAATAGGACTCGGGCACTAAGGTTTCCGCACAAATTTAATGATGCATATAGAATCTTCATCCATTTCGGGAATTAAGAACCTCGACCATTTTTTCCCGACACTGACAAGATATCGGTCCCAGGGATTTCAAGATTTTCGAGAATGTTTTAATTTTAGTCATATATTTTATAATAATTAGTATTTCTTCCTTCAGGCTGACTGGGTCTATATGGAAAAAGTCAAACATCAAGAACACGAATGACTTTATCGCTCACATGAGGAGTTTTGGAATTTATCGATCTTCAGATATCCAGGAGCAATTACTGTACGTAAGTATGACGTTTCAAGATGTTTGTGAAACGTCATATCTACTTACAGCAGTCGCTCCTGGACGTCTGGTGTTCGATAAATTCCGAAAAGCCTCATAAAGTCATTCGTGTTATTGATGTTTGACTTTTCCCATGTAAACCCTCTCCTCGGCCTGAATGCGGAACTATTGATTGGCTTAATTTCAAGTTTGACGTCGGATAACAAATGAAAAAAGAAATATTTTTTAGTGTGATATAATTAAAAATTGAAAATTTTCGGATTTTTTTCTTTACTTGAACTGTGAAACCTTGCTTCTTGTCAGATTTCATGATTCTAGGCCAATGGGAAGTACCCTATGGGTTTCGGTGAATGAGTCTGCGAGCATTAAACCATGTGACATAAATGGCCATGTTTTTTGAGTGCATTTACTTAGAACCTTCAATGTTCTACACCGCCAAGAAGACATACATCTTAGTATGTAACATAATTTGTAATTTGATACGTCAACCTGTTTCTGAGAAAAAAAGGTTTTTATCAGTCGGACAGACAGACAGACGAACAAAACTCGATCCGATAAGGGTTCCATTTTTGCATAATGAGGTATGAAACCCTAATTAATAAAATACATTTTTTCTGTGTAAGTTTTTTTCTCCTGAAAATTTGACGTTCTGTGACATGCATTTTGAAAAGTAGCCCCTCATCATCCTTAGCTCTAAATAATGGCTAATGAGCTTTCGCTTAAATCTAAAATAAATTCAGCTATTGTTTTTGAACGCATCCTTTACCCGCCTACAAACGTAGTTTTCTCTTTTCGAGCCTTACTTTCTCATTCCTTAACGCCCTCAGGTTAGACAGTATACTCAATTTATTTCTAGTAGAGTCATTACTTCATAACACCTCACTTCTCTACTCCATGTATACATTTATATCCTCTATTGTTAGTATTGCTATTATTATTGGAAGTGCTAGTAGTAGCTGTAGTTTTAATGCAACTTTTAATGTTATTACTATTAAAAACAGTCTTGATCACGATTTATTTAACAAGGTGACCGGTTTCAACCACTACTGTGGTCATCTTCAGACCATTGAGTAGGAACCTCTTTCTGTTGAAGAATCACTACTGAATCAGTTTTCAACAGAAAGAGGTTCCTACTCAATGGTCTGAAGATGACCACAGTAGTGGTTGAAACCGGTCACCTTGTTAAATAAATCGTGATCAAGACTGTTTTTAATAGTAATTATTTATAAGACATTGATCACTGCTGTGCCCATAATGTATTCAAAAGTAATTTTAATGTTATTTTTGTGTTGTTTATTTTATTTTCTCTCGGGTCCGCAGTATGGTATATGTCTTGTAATGACATTGTAATAGTAGTACTGAACCAGAATGCTACTATAATGTCATTATTTTCATCATGGCTACTATAATGGGCGTTATTTTATTGCTGTAGATTATACCGTAGGTACACTATGGGATCGAAAGTACCTGAACACCACCAAAAACATACCTTTTTCATATTAGGTGCATTGTGCTGCCACCTACTGCCAGGTACTCCATATCAGCGACCTCAGTAGTCATTAGGCATCGTGAAAGAACAGAATAGAGCTCTCCGCGTAGCTCACGGAATTCGAACGTGGTCAGGTGGTTGGGTGTCACTTGTGTCATACATCTTTACTCGAGATTTCCACACTCCTAAACATCCGTATGGACACTGTTTCCGATGTGATAGTCAAGTGGAAAAGTGAAGGGATACGTACAGCACAAAAGCGTACAGGCCGACGTCGTCTTTTGACTGATAGAGGCCGCTGACAGTTGAATGAGGGTCGTAATGTGTAATACGCAGACATCTATGCAGACCATCCCACAGAAATTCCAAACTGCATCAGGATCCACTGCAAGTACTATGAGAGTTAGACGGGAGGTGAGAAAACTTGGATTTCATCGTCGAGCGGCTGCTCATAAGCCACACATCACGCCGGTAAATCCCAAACGGCACCTCGCTTGTTGTAAGGAGCGTAAAAATTGGACGATTGAACAGTGTAAAACAGTTGTGTGGAGTGATGAATCATTGTACACAATGTGCTCATCCGATGGCAGGGTATGGGTTTGGCGAATACCCGGTGAACGTCATCTGCCAGCGTGTGTAGTGCCAACAGTAAAATTCGGAGGCGGTGGTGTTATGGTGTGCTCGTGTTTTCCATGGAGGGGGCTTGTTTTGCGTGGCACTATCTTAGCACAGGTCTACATTGATGTTTTAAGCACCTTATTGCTTCCCACTGCTGAAGAGCAAATAGGGGATGGCGATTGCATCTTTCAACATGATCGATCACCTGTTCATAAATTACGGCATGTGGCAGTAACATCCCTGTAATGGACTGGCCTGCACAGAATGATGACCTGAATCCTATAGGACACCTTTGGGATGTTTTGGAACGCCGACTTCGTGCCAGGCCTCACCGACAGACATCGATACCTCCCCTCAGTGGAGCACGCCGTGAAGAATGGGCTGCCATTCCCCAAGAAACCTCGCAGCACCTGATTGAACGTATGCCTTCGAAAGTGGAAGCTGTCTTCAAGGATAACGGTGGGCCAACATCATACTGAATTCCAGCATAAATACACTACAATCACCAATGTAGGGTGCCACGAACTTTTTCAGCTCTGTGGCCGTCTTGAGGTTATCTGCAGGCAAATACGTTTTGTTACCGGTTACAGAATTATGCACTACTGGCCATTAAAACTGCTACACCATGAAGATGACATGCTACAGACACGAAATTTAACCGACAGGAAGAAGATGCTGTGATATGCAAATTATTAGCTTTTCAGACCATTCACACAATGTTGGCGCCGGTGGCGACACCTACACCGTGCTGACATGAGGAAAGTTTCAAACCGATTTCTCATACAGAAACAGCAGTTGACCGGCGGCCACCATTGACCAGACGTTTTCAATTGGTGAGACATCTGGAGAATGTGCTGGCCAGGGCAGCAGTCGAACATTTTCTGTATCCAGAAAGGCCCGTACGGGACCTGCAACATGCGGTAGTGCATTATCCTGCTGAAATGTAGGGTTTCGCAGGGAGCGAATGAAGGGTAGAGCCACGGGTCGTAACACATCTGAAATGTAACGTCCACTGTTCAACGAGCCATCACTGCGACAAGAGGTGACCGAGACGTGCAACCAATGGCACCCCATACCATCACGCCGGGTGATAAGCCAGTATGGCGATGACGAATACGCGCTTCCAATCTGCGATCACCGCGATCAACACGGATGCGACCATCATGATGCTGTAAACAGAACCTGGATTCATCCGAAAAATGACGTTTTGCCATTCGTGCACCCAGGTTCATCGTTGAGTACTCCATCGCAGGCGCTCCTGTCTGTGATGCAGCGTCAAGGGTAACCGCAGCCATGGTCTCCGAGCTGATAGTTCATGCTGATGCAAACGTCGTCGAACTATTCGTGCAGATGGTTGTTGCCTTGCAAACGTCCCCATCTGTTGACTCAGGGATCGAGACGTGGCTCCACGATCCGTTACAGCCATGCGGATGAGATGCCTGTCATCTCGACTGCTAGTGAAACGAGGCCGTTGGGATCCAGCACGGCGTTGCGTATTATCCTCCTGAACCCACCAATACCATATTCTGCTAACAGTCATTGAATCTCGACCAAGGCGACCAGCAATGTCGCGATACGATAAACCGCAATCGCGATAGGTTATAATCCGATCTTAATTAAAGTCGGAAACGTGATGGTACGCATTTCTCCTCCTTTCACGAGGCATCACAACAACGTTTCACCAGGCAACGCCGGTCAACTGCTGTTTGTGTATGAGAAATCGGTTGGAAACTTTCCTCATGTCAGCACGTTGTAGGCATCGCCACCGGCGCCAACCTTGTGTGAATACTCTGAAAAGCTAATAATTTGCATATCACAGCATCTTCTTGCTGTCGGTTAAATTTCGGGTCTGTAGCACGTCATCTTCGTGGTGTAGCAATTTTAATGGCTAGTAGTGTATTAGATTAAGAAACGGACCTGTAACATAAAAATTATGCAGATAATTTTATTGAAATCATACAGCTCGATTTCGGACAATCGAAAGCAAATAAAAACAAGCATACACACTATGAAAACGTAACAAATATTATGTTACCATGTCAGAGTTCGTTATGATAAGCAGACAAATAAATAAGCAAATTGTAACCATACAGCGTCTGTCGAATAGCTGTCAATGTATCTGTCAAAACTACAACAGCATACACCATCGATAAAAGACCTTAGCTGACATTTCTGAACAACAGCAATAATAAGTGAAAATTAATTGATTAACACACAAAATTTGGCTGCAATTGAAGGTCTATATGCAGCAGCAATGTTGTAAGACACCGTCTGGCCCAAGACGCAAAATGGCTGCTCATACCAACACACAATCAAAGAAAATTGTTATTAGTTATAATCTTACAGATGCTAAAAAAGCGTATTTGGCTGCAGGTAGCCTGGGTTTGACTATAGATTTTAATCGGCCAGTTGCTACTTTGTAATCTACAGGAATAAAATAACATCATTTATAGCACCAGCCTGGTTCGGTGTTATTATTACAACTATTTTGTTCGTTTACAGTCAGCACTGTTATTCCAAGGGCTTTAGAGATATGCAAATCTTATTTCATAATACTCTTTCATTTTCATTATGTGGTTATATTACTATATTTAAGTCACACTCATTTCTTCCTGTTTCTACATGGAAGGTAACATCAAGTACTACTGCAAGGATTTTTGTACTCTTTCCATTTGTAGATAGACTGATTGACGAGGAAGGTTTATAGATGTCATGTATTAACGGCAACGCCAGCCAAGCCGTCCGGCCGAAGTCATTTAGTGTTACTCGTGCGAAGCTGTGGTTGGTCATTAGTTGTACTGTTTATGACATTATTATTATATCATTAATTAAGTAAATTGTGATATAAGAAGTTTTTTATGCGAAAACCATTGTCAGACCTGCGGGAGATATGACCAGATTAAACAAATAACTTAATTAATTAATTAATTGAAAGTAAAGTTTTAGTGGTAAAAGTTGGTGGATCCAACAGGATAACAGCTCTACTACGTAATAATTCCAGTGAATGTTTTTATCACTATGCACACGCTAAAAATATTTTTTCTCAACGTTTCGCCTCAAGATGATGATGATTTGTGGGTGAGGGCGCTGAACAGTAAGATCATCAGTGCCCTTACATGAATGACACACAGACGAGCACGGAGAAAATCTCTTAAGAAATGACAATAAATCGGAAAACCAAGTTGCGTTCTCCCACAAGAATTGAGATGCAGTCCCGACAAGTTGAATGGTAGAAAAGCCCTAACAAAATTCCAACGAAACATAGCTGAGTAACCAGATAAAATCAAGAACAAAATATCAGTACAGACACGGTTAAAAGAGGACAGACGGCTGTGGCTGGATGACTACTAAGAAATAACGGATGACAGGGCTATTCTGTGACACATTAAAATCTCACACCCAATATTTTGGGAAGACTTTAAAGTCAGTATCGCCATTAGACAAACACTTGATAAAAGCACTTTGAAGCCGAAATCATGATTGCGTAAGTGTAAATGTACCATTGTAAATAAACAACAGTCAAATGGCGGTACTGACTTTAAAGAAATATATTATGATTGTGGCGCCACATTATGAAAAAATTATTTTGGAAAGATGTCTGGATATCACACAAAAACAAAACACAAACCACATTCGCCTCATTATCATTTAAAATGAAGGGCAGTCTTAGATCAACCCTCAGATAGTCATATAAAACACAAAATATGTCACACTGACAGCTGTATCCCACATCTGTGACATACCTGCGGGCTCAGCACGACGTATAAGAAAGCCAAGCGTCAATGGACAATGTTTCACTCTAAGCCATGTAATGGCAACTTCTGCAGCTCATCGCGAGCAGAAGGAGGTAATTCGTGGTCGCACTAAAGGTTTTACATCCAGCCGCTGGGTCTCCCACCAACACATGGTGTTCTTGGTCACAAATGAGGTGACAGCCTGCAGAGGTACTGAACAGTGAGTAGGAGGTGGAAGGAAGCAAGCCTCTTTGGCAGCAGCATCTGTGAGTTCGTTTACCTGGATCCCTAGGTGCCCCGGAACGCAGCAGAAAATTGTTTCCTTGTCTTGCCTTTGGAAGAGATGGAGAGCAGCATACGATCTGTTGGGTACATTTGACCGACAGTGCGAAGGGCACTTTGAGAATCTGTGCACATAATGAATTTCTTCTGATGATGCTGCCTCAGCTCTTTCACTGGCCTAAGGATAGCAAACAGTTCCAAGTAATAAACCGAAAACTGATCTGGGCGCCCTATCCTTAGGACAGTTTCGGGGAAAACGACAGAGCAAACGGTAAAATCTCCCCGCTTAGGCACATCCGTGTAAACAGTAATTAAATCCAGGTGGTGAAGTAAAATCTCGTTAAATCTAACTTTAAAAGGTTAATCTGGTGTACAATGTTTGCATTGAGCTGCTAAGTCTAAAAGTAATCTGGGCCTCTTTAGTAACCAAGGGGATGCACTACTCCATCCCTGGCTTTGGATTTTAATACCACCTCCACCTAAAGTAAGTCAAGGATCTCCCCCGCAAGCATCCCCAATGGCCTCGACGCCCGTGGACGGTGACTGAACAGCTGTTGCATTGGCGGCTTAGTAACTTAGCTGGATGCTAGCGATGTAGGAACGGAGGAAGCCCTACACTACATGCTTGGGCCGCTACGAACAATAAACGTCGAACTGACAGTGGAGGCTCACCAGCGTCTGCACACAGGCTGGAAACAGGAGTCCTGCGATAGGAACCTGTTGACTTTCGCCACAAAACCACCACGAAATATGATATCTGTGAATTCAGGATGTATAAATATTGAAAGAAGTATACTGGAGTACACTTGTATGTTGCACCCGAATATGGTAATAATACTAATGCAAACTAGAATGAAACTATTATATCATAAATGATGTATATGTCTCTGGTGGATTGTATAAAGTGGATCGCTGACTGTGCACGACCGCAGAGCCAAAGATACTGCTTCCGGTCTGAGACTGTAGTGTTGGAGTAAGGGAGCGCTTGGCGCACAGCAGAGAGCAGCGGTCTCTGAGCGAAAAAGGACGGAGTAAGCAGTTTTTGTGGTGTGCTCTGTGAAGCCACCAAGTGTGAGGCTATAACGTAGGAATTACGAGTACATGTATTGTTGGAAGTAGAAACCTTCTCGCATGCAACGTAAAAATGTTAAATGTTTATGACTTTCGTTTTGCCAGCGCGTTATTGTAGATGAGCTGGCTGATAATTATCAATTGTTGAGTAACCCCAGAATGTACGTAAACAAATTTGATGTAAAGGCTACTTAGATGTTTCCCTTTTGTAATGTTTCTAAGATCTGTTAACACAGGTATACATAATTTGATGTTTTTTATTCATGCTTTTCTGGTGAGGTTAGACAATTCTTGCTGTATAAATCTCATTATGAATTAATAAAAAGGCTGTAATTTTTCTGAGTAAAGTAATTTCAATTTTCAGATGTTTTGGAAAGCCAAACTTAATTTCCAACAGGATTTCGCTACCGAGAAAGTCAGTGTTAGTAATTCACCCAAATCAGTACCGCCTCCCTGTCCAGGTCAAACGTTTTTCAAAGACATTGAATTTTTCTTAAGTGTTTTCATTTATCAGCAAAAAGAATTTCTTATACATTTCAAAATGTTACGGTCAGCATTGCACACCGCTGAGCCTGTAGCTAGTACACATTATTTTTTTCATGGGAGACCACCATATATCACGCTCCACCTTTGCTGCTTTAGAGGTAAGACAATTTTATTTATGTGTTATGTGCACAGGGACCAAAGTTGTCAGTTTTGAGCAGGCCAGAGAATTCAGTGCCTAAGGGGCTGAATGTATTTTGCAGTGAGCGTATTTCTTTATAGGTACTGGGAATTTTATTGCCCAATCAGTTCGTATAAAGTTTTAGCTAACAATAATACAGAGTAAGTTCACCACTGGCAGCTACAACAAGTTACACGATAACTCCAGTTATGTATGCATTCTGAGATACATTTTCATACAGCGTAATCTAAAGATTAATAATTAAAAAATAACTTTATACTGTCATTCAGCGTAATCCAAAGATTAATAATAATAACGGAAGTTACAATATTTTTGCAGACAACGAAAACCTGATGCGAAAGTTAACAGGTGGGAGCTATTTCCACAGGTAATTTATTTCATACTGATATTGCTTCGGAACAGTATGCAACAATTTTGAGAAACACAGACACTGTTATGTGTGACTGCTCATACATCCACGTCCTCAAATATTGTTATATCTGGAATACTACAAGTAACCGTCAAAATTAAGTGACAGCTAACATTTTGCAACCAGTATTGAATGCTTTTGTAAGTTTGTAACGGTCCTATCTAAGGCCACATTACGTGTTTTGGTTTCACTAGATCAGGAGACGGAAGACGATGATAACTAATGACACGACTGTTGCTGCCCCCTACCAATGGCAGTCTAACTGGGTTTTCGACGTCCCTAACGAAGCGAAAACATTTACCTTTCGTAGCAGCTATTCTCGTTTATGCAAGATTCACTAGACAAAGTGAGTGCTTATTTGGAACTAATGAGGCTGTCGTCTAAGCGAGATCCGTTCAGGTCAAAGTCTCTCCATTAGTCGCGAACGTAAGATGACCAAACCTGCTGCTCATTAAGGAACGCGTCGAGATTCGTGGTGAAAAAGTTGCTAGAAACACACAAACATGTGATTTCTGATCGGGAGCAAGCAGAGGCGCGGGGACGTGAATGTAAGCGTCTGTGTGTGTGTGTGTGTGTGTGTGTGTGTGTGTCACCAGAAACATAAGTGATTGTACATAAATGCAGCTCCAGTTACGTGTTTTTAAAGGAAGGCTAGACAAATGATACGATAATTGCATCTCAATACTAGCGCCTACACAAAACGCCGTAATTTCTCTGCTAGTTACAGCACTTCTTCCGCCAGTAAAGACGCCGTCGGCGGACCATTAAATCTTAATTTCCTCTTCTTTCAGCGTTACTCGCTCTACCAGTTTTCACTTTTACGCCTCTACTCATAAGGGTTTAAGTTTTCTTCGATTACGTAACACATGAAAATATACCTAATTAGTTTCATGCTGTTGTTAAACTTTTTAGCCGACTTCTCTCTTGAAAGGAAATGTTTGCTGAATTGTGGGTCTACTATCGCATCCCATTGCCTGCAGCTCACTGAAATTTATTAACTTCAGAAGACTTTATTTATCGTTTGTAAGTTAATTTATTCTGGATATATGTTTCGAATCGTGTTTTACAGAATACTTAGAAACACAGAAGTTTAAAAAAAAATCTCAAACACTGTTTCTTAATTGTGTTGTCCTCATAATCGTATTTCAATCTTACTTACTTCGAAGAAGAAATAAAAATAGTAGAATTTCTCACAGCTTGAGCGTAGACTTTGGAGATTTGGTCTGAAATATTGCCTTCCTGATTCACGGTTAATCACGTTACAACACAACACATAGGTCACCGCTGCTTGCACGTTTCCTGTTCTGCTTGTACAGGAATATCATAACTACTGACACAGTTCAACATCATTCTCAGTGATCTAGGAATGTATATAATTCTCTTTACCTCTAATTTCACTAAATATGTCCTAAATATACTGTGTTTGTGTCAGTCAGTGTTTTTATAGAAACCTTTCTGTAGTTTGGGTGACAGGGAAATAATGTATCTCTTCTTCTGATTTGCTAAACCAACGAATTATTAGCATTTGGTACTCAGAGATAAATGGAATCGCTCCATGAATGGATATATCATATGGTGGTACATTGGCTTCACGTTGTCTGAACAGATGGACAGTAATATCAATGGCCCCTTTGGATTAATTTGCATAGCAATTGAAACTGAATAATTTTACAAGAGATGCCAGCCAGTAAAAAATAAACATAAATTTCCATCTAGTATCAATTACGTAGCACAAATTAGAACAAATAAAAAAAATTATATCCCGAATGAATATTTTATACACTCCACTTGTTCACAATATTAGCTTATTCCCAAGAATAAGCAGCTTCCACTAGGTTAATACTCGGTAAAAATCAAACCTGCTTTTGGATCGGACTTCTTTAACTCTTGTGAAAAAAGATGTGCAGTATACTGCTGCATCCATTTTCAATAATCTACCACTCGAATTCAAAAATCTTAGGAGAAATCCACGAGCTTTTAAATCGAAACTGAAGAGTTTCCTCATGGGTCACTCCTTCTATTCTGTCGAGGAGTTCCTTGAAAAATTAAGCTGATTCTTATTGTAGTGTTGATTGCGTTTACTTAAACTTATGGACTGACATTTTTCGGGTTCATAAACATTTATTTTCATCTGTTATTACTTTTACGTTGTAATTTCATGTACTGATACGTTTCATGACCTTGGAGATTTGCTCTTCAATTTGGTCCTACGGAATGTGACGTGTAAATAAATAAATAAATAAATGTAGCACTTTAATCGATATTGTATTCGTATGCAGGAGGATTGACGTTCAAATCCTTGCCTGCCAGTTTATGTTTTGGCTACCTAGGGTTTCACCAAATCCGCTAACGTGAATACCAACGATTTGTTTGAACAGGACCAAACTTACTTTCCTCTGAATATATTGGTCTTGTTTCAGTTTCTCCTTCGTCCCTAATGACTTCATCGTCAATGGTATGTTAAACGCTAGTCTTTTTTCCCTCACTTCTTCGTCGTATGTTACTTTTTCCGGTGCAGCTAATCAAAGAAACATTGAAGCGCAATCCAAACGCGGGGAACACGTTTGAAGGCTTTCCGCTATTGTCTTTACCGTAGTTTTTATTTAAACTCCTTGCCATATTTAAGCTATGTTCTTCTTTTGGTCTTTGTTTTTGGCAGACAACTCACATCTAAGGCAGAAAGCACGCCTCACTGCCAGACTCCAAACTCGACCAGTCTTTGTCTAGTGCTCTCGCTAGCTTCAAAAAGGTACTCAAGCATACTTTGCAGGACTTAATGTTTCCAGCAATTTTAGCGTGATGATCTGCAGCTGTGCCTCTGTTGATAAAATGCGAAGTGTATTGCGAGCGTGTCTGCAGTTACTTTTTGCGTAACAGTCTCTTTGCATGCGTCCATGCATTTCCTGGAATTTACACCGTAATAAGCTGAAGGAAAACGTAATCCACGTCTCTCCTTACTTCAGACACAATGTGGGAACAGAATCAGACGCGGGGCATGACGATTACATCGCGCATGTGCGTCAGCAAACGTTGCCAGCAGCGGCCGAGCCTCCCAAAACAGGCAGTGACTACTCTCTCCGGTTTATATGGAGATGAAAACCAGTGCGGCGTTTGACGCAAACTCTGCCCACGCGTTCCCTCACTCAAATTGTTGTGACTACTTGTGGTCTTTAAAGTACTCCATTTTACTAAAAACAGTTGCAACCAACGACACGAAATATACCGCCACAAACAACGCTTTAGAAGGCTTCATTAGCGCGTCGTTTGGTGCAGTTCCATAAAAAAATATCAAAGCCACAGATATTACCAGCTGACAACGGTGTACCATCTCTGCTTATTTCGCCAACGACGAATCATTGCTCCCAAGATTGTTCAATGAACAAACAAATTGATTCTGTGCGGCTGCATCTTGTGGATAAACCACCAACTGTTGTGTTATCGCGTTATTCAGACTCAGATAGACGTGACGAACGTACCAGACAATCAAAGAATTCCATCTCATTTGCTGATCGAGCTACTGAGATTCGCTGTGGTCCTGTGATGTATATGTAGACACTGATAGAAGACGACGCGGTCAGAGATGTTTGGTTTCCAGACATATGTAGGAAAATACGAAGAAATTTGACGAGAGAACATAAATTCAAGAAAGGCAAATACATATTTACAGCATCTGCAGATTTCAAATAATGCTTTCGGCTATGATCGCTGGAATACACTCTTAGAAACTCTGATTTAGTCTGCGATAGTATTTAGGTAGAGATTGATAATTTAAAACTTGTACACAAACTATTTTTAATAGTCGCTGCACACGAACGGGAAACACTAACTTACTCCACATGTTATTCTGTCTGTAAATAGAGCAAGAGTAAATCAAACAAAGGAGGAATTTGAAAACAAGCGAAAGTTCAGGGTTTGCTGATGACACTGTATTTCAGTGAGAGATGGCAAAAGAGACGGAAGATCAGTTACAAGGAATGGATAGTGTCTTGAAAATGGCTTGTAAGATGACCAACAAAAGTAAAACATAGGATGTAGTCGTTTGAAATTAATCGTTGCTATGCTGAAGAAAACTGATTAGGAAATGACACATAAAAGTGATAAATGAGTTTGTAACTTGGGCAGAGAAATAAGATGAGAGAAGAAAAGAAGGAAAAATGATTGATGTTGGAAAAATGCTATAAAAGTTGAAACAACCGACAGAGAAGTTTAGGGAAAAAGTATTGAACATGGAAGGATTCCAGGGTAGGAGAGTGAAAGTAACTGGTCGAAAATGGTTGTAAACCAGAAGGAAAAAACAGTGAACGGGTGAAACAGTTCTGGAGGAAAAGAACAACGAAAAGTAACTGAAACTGGCACTTGGTGCTCTGTTGGCTGATCCGTAAAGAAAAATAATGTACTGGCAATAGAATAAAAAGTGTCTGAGTAAAAGAGAATTTTGTTAACAAAGAACATGAACTTTAATGTCGGATGGAATTTTAGTAGTGTTGGGTGAAAAATTGTTGAGGTACGCTAAGGCTTGACTACAGTAAGGAATTTCAGTGGATGTAGGATGCTGCAGTTATAGAGAGAAGAAGAGACTGGAACAGTATACACCAGTCTGAAAAGTTGCATCAAGTCAGTTTTCATTCTTGAGACCACAACAACCTGCATAGTGGTGTTTCCTTCCACAATCAGAATAATGAAAAATATAAGATCTGGTTGTCAACGTTTCAGAATGGTTCTGAACCCTCCCTTTCGCCATTGATACATTGCAGCAGAACACTGATATAGTTGTGGTATGGGCAGAGGGCAGCGATCTACAGGAGACCTCGGAGTTAATGGGAAGAGGTGACAGCCACCACTCGTCTTCTTTGGAAGCTGTAGGAAAATGCTAGGATCAAATAATTAAGTAAATGAATGCACAGTCACAAATCTCTTCTTCAAATAAAGTGAAATATAGTTTGCCTAGAATAGTTACTCAGGGCAGAAAGAAAATTACTGTAGCCACTCTTGAGGAGACATGGACAGGATCTGCCCGACACAGTCACATGAAGAGCGTTGTCTTGATGTTTCGGATGTAAAACTGATTTAGTAGCCATCTTTTCACTTCTGTGTCCGGATGGATCGCTAGGCTATTGTAAAACTTAGTATGGTTTACAGTGTTAAGTTTCGACGGAGTTGGATATTCTGATGGCTCTTAACAGAACTAATAAAACGAATTCAAGAAATCATTCATGTTTGTTTCACCGAGCCATCGGAGTCAACCTGTTCTGAAAGAGAACGAAAGAGTAATTTCCTTTGAAAAATGGCCAAGAACGAGCTGCATGTTATATTATCCTGCAATAATGATGTAATGTGGAATGGACGACAACATCGAGCTGGACGATAATGGAAAAGGAAATCAGCTGATCTAAATCAAAATAAACGTTCTAATATTTCAGTTTGTCTTGTACGATTTAGAGCTACTATGGAAAACATAAATTTCTATGGTCGGCTAGTTATTTGTTGTCTCATCTTCTCAATTGTGAGTTCAGGACATCGACCACTTTGTCACCTTGATTATCGTAGTTATTCTGTGAGGTGTTCTAGCAACCATAATCATCACGTTGACTTTTTTTGTATAAAAAGATTGTGTGTACCGCATTCCAGTCCAGAACAACAGAATGCTCTTCCCCTTTTACCAGCTGGTATAGTGGGAAGAGCAGACTTTTTGCTGGGATAGTTTTCCAAAATAGGTAAAATGGTTGTCTTTGCGGTGCAATGCTTGGCTATATACCCTAATTGTAGTACTTCACACACCAATTGATTTCTTCTGGATGTCCACCATACCCTCAATAAATTCAATGCCTGTTTTCATTTCCACCTAGAGGTGCATAAAGCCAGAGAAAAACATAATTCCATACAGATTGTGTGGTTGAAACAGGAGTTCTTTTTTTGACAATGCCAGCCAGTTTCAAGTTTATCTCTATTTTATGTGCACAAATAGGTTCCAGCACATCCTCTTAGTAAGTATATCAAACCTACAATTTTGAGATTTGTGATTTCATAGCCAGTTGAGCCCACTGACGAATATTGTGCAACTTCACCCATTTGCCTTCCACAACTCTGCAGAATTGGTTGGCAAAGGTGAAAGAACTTGCTTTAGTCTGCATATTGCTGAAATTGGTTAATTTTCTCACATTGTAACAGAGGTAAGAAACACCAATCCAGTTCTGGACGATGACAGCGAGAGAGCATCAAGATAATGCAGAACCACAATCTCGCTATGGGCTACAGTTAGCACTACTTCATATATATGCTTCTGCTCATCACAGATCGTGAGTAACATAAATTAGCATAGGATAAGGCGTCGTTTGACACTTGGAAGAAGGTCAGTGCGATGAGTTATTTAATATGTTGGTGCCATTAGTACATGCAGATGGCTCAGTAAAACTTCATCGAAAAATTTGCGCTGATAAACCAGAACTTTATGACTATCTGCTTGGATAGAATGTTGGTCTATTTTTAGATCACAGTTCAGCATTGATTCTGCAAGTCTGTGGTTTGTAATACAAGGAAATCAAAACAATCTTTGATCGAAAATTGGTTTAATTCAACTCGGTAACCGGTTTCTATCATTGTGATCACCATCACATTGATCTATCTTCAGATTGACCTACCTCTTTAAACTCAGATAAAGGTGCAAATAATACTTATAGCCATTACTAGACTCTCCCCATGGCTTCACCTACTTATACATTCGACATATATATTAAACACACCTCTTCTCTTCCTGAGCATCTCAGTTCTCAGTATATATGATCGCTCTAAGCTTGTTGACACCAGTGCCTACCAGTTTAAATTATATATTACAGCACTGAGGATGGTCACTAAGTGACCGAAAATCGATTTTGTGGTTAATAAAACAAAAACAAAAAAAAAATACGACCAATGCTGTCTCTCCTTCTAAGTATATCCATTATCTGGTCGTGGTGCACAGGACAGTCCATGGAGTCGCCAATCAATAATATCTGGGATGCCTTGCAACGTACTGTTCAGAAGAAACCTTCACCACTTCGTACTCCTACGGATTTATGAACAGCTTTGCAGGATTCATGGTGTCAATTTCCTCCATCACTTCTTCAGACATTAGTCGAGTCCATGCCACGTCTTGTTGCGGCACTTCTGCTTGTTCGCGGGGCAGTACACGATACTAAACAGTTTTCCCATTTTTTTTTCTCTTCCGTGTATAATTACAGCGAGCACAATTCATTCCAGCCTATTCCAAACACGTAGACTCGTTTCTAATGCTAGTGGTTTGGACATCCTGCTGCTTATGGGGCTTCCTGAATACTCATGCTATTTCATCGACGGAGGTACACACTTTGCTAGGAGCCGGGGCATGATATGGGAAATAGTTTCATAATATTCTACAGAATAATAAAACTGTTAGGCATGGTTCTGTGACGTCATGAAAAGAGTGTGAGGAACGCATCGAGACTGAAGTATTTACTGTAGGACATTGACAAAATCTGTTTCATAAACGAGTGGACATCTATCGGCAACTCATAAAGTATTTGCTGAAAGTCGCCCTTGTTCTGGACACTAGCAGTATATTCGACATTGCACTCAATATATGGAAACAGAGGCATAGTGGCGGTATTTGTAACATTACCCACCAAGCACAACAACCAGGAATCCAGATAACTCGCTTGATGATTCATGCATATTTAACTTATGCTCAAGTTCTTTAAATTTTTCCCAGTTTTCTGACTAGTTTGATGCAGCAAGCCACAAATTGCTCTCCAGCGCTAACCTCTTCATCTCAAAGTAGCACTTGTACCCTAAGTCCTCTGTCTTCCCCTACAGTTTTTAACCTTCTACAGCTCCCTCTAGTGTCATGAAGGATATTCCCTGATGTCTCAACGCATATCGTATCGTGCTGCCCCTTCTTCTCGTCAGTGTTTTTAAGTTCCTTTGTTCGTCGATTTTGCAGAGAACCGTCTCATTCCTTGCCAGTAACCCTAATAAATTTTCAACTTTCTTTGTAGAACCACACCTCTAACGCTTCGATGGTCTTCTGGCTTCCCCACTGTCCATGATTCACTACAACGCAATGCCGTGCTCTAAAGGTACATTCTCAGAAATTTCTTCCTCATTTTAAGACCTGTGTTTGACACCAATAGAATTCTCTTGGCCAGAAATACACTCTTTGTTGTGCTAGTCTAATTTCTGTGTCCTCCTAGCTTCGTTCGTTGTTTTGTTTTCGAGGTAGCACAGTTCCTTAAGTTGGTCTGCTTCATGCTAATCACGTTTCTCGCTATTCTCATTCCTGCTACTGCTCATTACCTATTTCTAAACCTCCCCCCATGAACCATGGACCTTGCCAATGGTGGGGAGGCTTGCGTGCCTCAGCGATACAGATAGCCGTACCGTACGTGCAAACAAAACGGAGGGGTGTCTGTTGAGAGGCCAGACAAACGCGTGGTTCCTGAAGAGGGGCAGCAGCCTTTTCAGTAGTTGCAGGGGCAACAGTCTGGATGATTGACTGATCTGGCCTTGTAACACTAACCAAAACAGCCTCGCTGTGCTGGTACTACGAACGGTTGAAAGCAAGGGGAAACTACAGCCGTTATTTTTCCCGAGGGCATCCAGCTTTACTGTATGGTTGATGATGATGGCGTCCTCTTGGTTAAAATATTCCAGAGGTAAAATAGTCCCCCATTCGTATCTCACGGCGGGGACTACTCAAGAGGATTTCGTTATCAGAAGAAGGAAAGCTGGCGTTCTACGGATCGGAGCGTGGAATGACAGATCCCTTAATCGGGCAGGTAGGTTAGAATATTTAAAAAGGGAAATGGATAGGTTAAAGTTAGATATAGTGGGAATTAGTGAAGTTCGGTGGCAGGAGGCACAAGACTTCTGGTCAGGCGAATACAGGGTTATAAATACAAAGTCAAATAGGGGTAATGCAGGAGTAGGTTTAATAACTAATAAAAAAATAGGAATGCGGGTAAGCTACTACCAACAGCATAGTGAACGCATTATTGTGGCCAAGATAGAGACGAAGCCCACGTCTACTACAGTAGTACAAGTTTATATGCCAACTAGCTCTGCAGATGACGAAGAATAGAATGATTGTATGACGAAAACAAAGAAATTATTCAGGTAGTGAAGGGAGCCGAAAATTTAATAGTCATGTGTGATTGGAATTCAGTAGTATGAAAAGGCAGAGAAGGAAACATAGTAGGTGAATATGGATTGGGGCTAAGAAATGAAAGAGAAAGCCGCCTGGTAGAATTTTGCACAGAGCACAACTTAATCATAGCTAACACTTGGTGCAAGAATCATAAAGGAAGGTTGTATACATTGAAGAAGCCTGGAGATACTGACAGATTTCAGATAGATTATATAATGGTGAGACAGAGATTTAGGAACCAGGTTTTAAATTGTAAGACATTTCCAGGGGCAGATGTGGACTCTGTACACAATCTATTGGTTATGAACTGTAGATTAAAACTGAAGAAACTGCAAAAAGGTGGCAATTTAAGGAGATGGGACCTGGATAAACTGACTAAACCAGAGGTTGTACAGAGTTTCAGGGAGAGCGTAAGGGAACAATTGACAGGAGTGGGGGAAATAAATACAGTAGAAGAAGAATGGGTAGTTCTGAGGGATGAAGTAGTGAAGGCAGCAGAGGATCAAGTAGACGGCTAGTAGAAATCCTTGGGTAACAGAAGAAATATTGAATTTAATTGATGAAAGGAGAAAATATAAAAATGCAGTAAATGAAGCAGGCAAAAAGGAATACAAATGTCTCAAAAATGAGATCGACAGGAAGTGCAAAATGGCTAAGCAGGGATGGCTGGAGGATAAATGGAAGGATATGAAGGCTTATCTCAGTAGGGGTAAGATAGATACTGCCTACAGGAAAACTAAAGAGATCTTTGGACAAAAGAGAACCACTTGTATGAATATCAAGAGCTCAAATGGAAACCCAGTTCTAAGCAAAGAAGGGAAAGCAGAAAAGTGGTGGGAGTATATAGAGGGTCTATACAAGGGCGATGTACTTGAGCACAATATTACGGAAATGGAAGAGGATGTAGATGAAGATGAAATAGGAGATATGATACTGCGTGAAGAATTTTGAGGTTCGCCGAAGACTGAAAGACCTAGGTCGAAACAAGGCCCCGGGAGCAGACAACATTTCATTAGAACTACTGACAGCCTTGGGAGAGCCAGTACTGACAAAACTCTACCATCTAGTGAGCAAGATATATGAGACAGGCGAAATACCCTCAGACTTCAAGAAGAATATAATAATTCCAATCCCAAAGAAAGCATGTGTTAACAGATGTGAAAATTACCGAACTATCAGTTTAATAAGTCACGGCTGCAAAATACTAACGCGAATTCTTTACAGACGAATGGAAAAACTAGTAGAAGCCGACCTAGGGGAAGATCAGTTTGGATTCCGTAGAAATATTGGAACACATGAGGCAATACTGACCCTACGACGTATCTTAGAAGCTAGATTAAGGATAGGCAAACCTACGTTTCTAGCATTTGTAGACTTAGAGAAAGCTTTTGACAATGTCGATTGGAATACTCTCTTTCAAATTCTGAAGGTGACAGGGGTAAAATACAGGGAGCGAAAGGCTATTTACAATTTGTATAGAAACCAAATGGCAGTTATAAGAGTTGAGGGGCATGAAAGGGAAGCAGTGGTTGGGAAGGGAGTGACACAGGGTTGTAGCCTCTCCCCGATGTTATTCAATTTGTATATTGTGCAAGCAGTGAAGGAAACAAAAGAAAAATTCGGAGTAGGTATTAAAATCCATGGAGAAGAAATAAAAACTATGAGGTTCACCGATGACATTGTAATTTTGTCAGAGACAGCAAAGGACTTGGAAGAGCAGTTGAACGGAATGGATAGTGTCTTGAAAGGAGGATATAAGATGAACATCAACAAAAGCAAAACGAGGATAATGGAATGTAGTCTAATTAAGTCGGGTGATGCTGAGGGAATTAGATTAGGAAATGAGACACTTAAATTAGTAAAGGAGTTTTGCTATTTGGAGAGCAAAATAACTGATGACGGTCGAAGTAGAGAGGATATAAAATGCTGACTGGCAATGGCAAGGAAAGCGTTTCTGAAGAAGAGAAATTTGTTAACATCGAGTATAAATTTAAGTGTTAGGAAGTCGTTTCTGAAAGTATTTGTATGGAGTGTAGCCATGTATGGAAGTGAAACGTGGACGATAAATAGTTTAGAAAGGAAAAGAATAGAAGCTTTCGAAATGTGGTGCTACAGAAGAATGCTGAAGATTAGATGGGTAGATCACATAACTAATGAGGAGGTATTGAATAGAATTGGGGAGAAGAAGAGTTTGTGGCACAACTTGACTAGAAGAAGGGATCGGTTGGTAGGACATGTTCTGAGGCATCAAGGGATCACCAATTTAGTATTGGCGGGCAGCGTGGAGGGTAAAAATCGTAGGGGGAGACCAAGAGATGAATACACTAAGCAGATTCAGAAGGATGTAGGTTGCAGTAGGTACTGGGAGATGAAGAAGCTTGCACAGGATAGAGTAGCATGGAGAGCTGCATCAAACCAGTCTCAGGACTGAAGACCACAACAACAAACAACACCAGTTTACTCTCAATTCGTATTCTCTACTCATTAGACTGTTTATTCTTTTCAATAGATTCCACGAATGAACCTGTCCTTTATATCCATCATTCGATGAACAGTAGGGGCGAAAGACTGTATTCCTGTCTTACACCTTTTTTAATACAAGTTCTTCGTTCTTGAAGTCGAACTTATTGTTCGCTCTTGGTCCCTGTACATATTGCATATTACCTATCCCTCCCTATAGCTTACTCCTATTTTCCTCAGCATTTCGACATCTTGCACCATTTTACATTGTTGAATGCTTTTTCTAGGTCGGCGACTCCAATGAGAGTTGCTTGATTTTTTTTCAGTCTAGTTTCCATTATCAAGCGTAACGTCACAACTACCTTTCTGGTGTTTTAACCTTTTCTAAAGCCAAACTGATCGTCGTTCAACAGATCCTCGATTTTCTTTCCCAATCTTCTATTCATTATTCTTGTCAGTAGGTTTGATTGATAAGCTGTTAACTTGATTGTGCGATCATTCTGGCACTTGTGGGCTTTTGCAATCTTGAAAATTGAGTGGTTGATATTTTTCCGGAAGGTTTATGATATGTCGCCAGTTCCGTAGGTACCGCAGACCACTTTGAATAGTCGTTTGGTTCCCACTTCCCTAATGATTTCACAAATTCCGATGGAATGTTGTCGAGCCCTTCTTCCTTATATCATCTCAGTTCTTCCAGAGCTCTTTTTAATGCTGTCTGTAATACTGCGTCCCCTCTGTCTTCCATACGGACTCCAGTTACTACCTCTAGCTCGGAAAAGACAAGTTCTCCCCCTCAAAGACGCCTTCATTCCATTCTTTCAACCTATCTGCTCACTCCTCTGCGTTCAACAGTGTAATTCCTGTTGCACTCTTAATGTTACAGTGCTTTTACTTTCACCAAAGACTGTTTGACTTTTCTATATGTTGAGTCAGTGCTCCCGACCATCATTTCATTTTCGATTTCTTCATATCTCTCCTGCAGCAGCTTCGCATTGGATTTCCTGTACTTCGTTTTTATTTCTTTTCCAAGGGATTTATGTTGCAGTATTCCTGTCTTTCTCTGAACATTTCTGCACTTCTTTCATGTCAATCAGTTGAAATATTTCTTCTGTGACCCAAGGTTTCTTTGCCGTTACCTTCGTTGTCCCTATCCAACATCTGGAATTGCCCTTTTTCGAGATGGCCACTCCTCTTCAACCGAACTGCCTACTCTACTATTCCTCCAAACAGTCTTATCCTTTCTCAAAACTTCAGTATTCCAGTTCCATCCACACTGGTTCTTCTGGAAGTTTATCTTAAACTTCAGTCTGTTCTTCGTCATTACGAAATTGGGATCTGTATCTACATCTGAATCTGGGTGTGCCATACAATCCTATTTCTGATTTCGGAATCTCTGATTGAACATGACGTGATCTGAAATCTCCTCCTCTTGTGATTCTTGAACAGAGAATTTTATATTACTATCTCTACTAATTACCTAATATGACGTCCTAAAAGCCATATATTAAGGTAGTCAGATGGATACAGTATTTCTTAACTCCTGAAAAGAATTTGACACTGCCACCCCCTCACCTATTAATGAATGTTTTATCATATAGGCTTTCTAACGAAATTGGTGACTTGAATGAAGATTTCGTGGCATAGAGGATGCAGCATGTTATCTTGTATGGGAGCCACTGTCAGATGCAGAAGTAACTCCATGCGTTTTGTGTATACCCAAGGAGGTTTTTTGGAACCTGTGCTATTCATATTGCCTGTTGATGACGTGACAGACAACAGTAATAGTAAACTCAGATATTTAGCAGATGACGCAGCGAACTGTCATGAAGTACTCTCTGAAAATGTGCACAAATATTCAGTTAGAACTTTATAAGATTTAAGACTGCTAACTCATTTTTAGTGTTCAGAAATGTAAAACGTTTCACTTCTCTAAACAAAGATATCGTATTTTCTGTTGCTGTTATAGTCCTCATTCCGAAAACTGGTTTGATGCAGCTCTCCACATTACTGTACCCTGTGCCGGCCTCTTCATCTCTTCATAACCACGGCCACATATATCCATTTGTACCTGATTGCTATCTTCAAGCCTTGGTCTCCATCTAGAATTTTATCCCCTTCCTCTCCCCACCCTCCAACGTTTCCGTCCATTACAATAATGACCAATTCTTGATGCCTCAGGATGTGTACTATCAACTTATACGTACTTTTGGTACCATCTGTTTTCTTTTTCTAATTCGAGTCCCCAACTTCTCATCCGTTAGTCTTTCTATCCATCTAATCTAGTGGGTCCATCTACACCGCAACGTTTCAAAAGCTTCTACTCTTTTCTTATCTGAATTGCCATCGTCAGCGTTTCACTTCCATACAATGCTACACTTCAGATAAGTACCTTCAGAATAGACTTCCTAACTCTTACATTTATATTAGATGTCAACAAATTTGTGTTTAGCGTAAACAGTTGTTTTGCTTTTACCTGTCTGCATTTTATATCATTCTTACTTCAGCCATCATCAGTTACTTTGCTGCCCAAAAAACAAAATTCATCCACTACTTATTGTCTCTCATTGTCTGATGTAATGTACTCAGCACTGGATGTGTTATTTCCACTACATTCCATTACCTCTGTATTACTTTTATTGATGTTCATCATAAACTGTTTTCCAGACAATACCCATTCCGTTCAACTGCTCTTCCAAGCCTTTGCCGTTTCTGAAAGAACAATAATGTCACCGGAAAGCCGCAAAGTTTTTGTTTCTCGTTTCTGAACTTCAACTTATTTTTCAAATTTCTCATTGGTTTACTTCACAGCATCCTCAGTGTACAGATTTCATGACGTCGTGAATAGTCTGCAATCCGCCT
This sequence comes from Schistocerca nitens, assembly GCF_023898315.1. NCBI lineage: Eukaryota > Metazoa > Arthropoda > Insecta > Orthoptera > Acrididae > Schistocerca > Schistocerca nitens. The sequence goes on along the minus strand of NC_064618.1, from coordinate 786,187,812 downwards.
CACTCACCACTTCCTTCTCAGCTATGGCTTCCCTTTCATGTTCTCCCACACTTATACTGCAGTGTGGTTTCTGCATAAATAGTAAATTTCAAACAGTCTATTCCACAGAGCAAAGAGCGTTCTCATAATCCATAGATGTCATAATTCGAGTCAGCAACTCCTCATTTGTTAGTCGTTTTTCCAATCAGATCTTCAGGTTTCTTCTGTACAGCAACATTTCAAGAGTTATCTTCTAATACAAGTCTCGATATCAGTACTTCGTTTCGTGTTCTTGCATTTCTCCGGAACGCAAACTAATACTCTCCAAGATCGGTCTCTCCCAGTTTTTTCTATTCTTCTCTAATTCATGTCAGTGTTTTGCAAACGTGACTCATTTAACTGATGGTTACGTCATCTTCACACTTGCCAGCACCTACCTTTTTAGAAATGGTATTATTACATTTTTGCTGAAGTCTGAGGGTATCTCTCCTATCTCACATATCTTACACATCAGGTGCAATAGCTTTGTCATGACTGATTCTCCAAAGGATTTCGTCTATTTTAAGGCCTTCTTTCCACATCTTTGAGCGGGCTGTCAAATTCTTCTCGCAGTATCTTATCGTACATCAAATCTTCACCTACTTCTTCATCTATTTCTATAATACTGTCCTCAACATTCTTTCCCTATATACAGACCCGTTTGTATTATTTCCCATCTTTGCTTAGCACTGGCTGACTATTTCAACTATTGATATTCATACAGTTCGTTCTCGTTTCTTTAAAGGGCTCTTCATTTTTTCCTATGAGCAGCATCTATCTTTGACCTACTTATGCGTGCTTCACCACCTTATCACTCTGCTGAGGGATCTAACATTTCACGCTACAATCTATAGGATGCTAGTCTTATGTTTCCTAATGACGACACCAACCTGCGTAGTCCCCACCTGAACATCCAAATCTGGGACTATTTTACTTCTGGAGTATTTTACCCAAGAGGATGCCATCATCATTAAGCGATACAAAAGAACTGCGTGCTTTCAGGAAAATAACGGTTTCAGTTTCCCCTTGCTTCCATCTGTTTGCATTAGGAATTGTTGCCTGAAGGAAATAGGGAAATTTGTGGTAAGCTCCTATGGGACTAAATTGATCAGGTCATCGGTCCCCATGCTTACACACTACTTAATCTAACTTAAACTAACTTACGCTAAGGATAACACACACACCCATGACCAACGGAGGACTCGAACTTCCGACGGGGTAAGCCGCGTACCGTGACAAGGCGTGTGAGACCGCACGGCTACCCGTCGCGGCAGTTGGCTGATGTTACAAGGCCACACTTGTCAATCATCCAGGCTGCTACACTACTGGAAAGGTTGCTGCCACTCTTCAGGAACCACAGGTTAGTCTGATTTCTGCACAGGTACCCCTTCGTTGATATTGCACCAGTGGCACTGCTGTCTGTATCGCTGAGGCATGCAAGCCACCCCCACTTAGGCGAGGTCCATGGTTCATGGGATGAGAGAGACTACAATATCAGTAAGTCACAATTAGAATCAATCGATAAAAATACCAGGACTTAGCAGATCGTAGAGATATGAAATGGAATGATCACATAGGCTTAATCGTAGATGAAGCAGGTAGATTTATCGGCAGGAAACTAGAAAAATGCTGTAAAGGAGGCTGCCTACAAAACAGTCGTGTGACCCATTCTAGAACACAGCTGAAGTGCGTGTCGCTCATACCAAATGGAATGTCGGGGTATACTGAACGTACATAGAGAAAGGCAGCACGTGTTGTCACAGTTTCTTTCACCCACCGGAAAGTATACCGGTAACGCTGGAAAATCTGAACTGGCAGACGTCTGAAGATGACCACTATCTATCCAGGAAAGCCTACTTCAAAGATTTCAAGACCCAGCATTAAGTGGATGAAGGGTATCAGACGGATGCCATATTCTTTGACTGCCGGAAAGCGTTTGACTCGGTGCCCCACTGCAGACTCCTAAGGTACGAGCATATGGGATTAGTTCCCTAATATGTGAGTGTCGCGAAGACTTCTTAAGTGCCGGCCGAAGTGGCCGTGCGGTTAAAGGCGCTGCAGTCGGGAACCGCAAGACCGCTACGGTCGCAGGTTCGAGTCCTGCCTCGGGCATGGATGTTTGTGATGTCCTTAGGTTAGTTAGGTTTAACTAGTTCTAAGTTCTAGGAGACTAATGACCTCAGCTGTTGAGTCCCATAGTGCTCCGAGCCATTTGAACCATTTGAACTTCTTAAGTAATAGAACCCAGTACGTTGTTCTCGATGGCCAGTGTTCATCGGAGGTGAGCGTATCATCTGGAGTGCCCCAGGGAAGTGTGGTAGGTCCGATCTTTTGGATAGGGTGGATAGCAAGTGCGGCTGTTTGCTGATGATGCTGTGGTGTACGGGAAGGTGTCGTCGTTGAGTGACTGTAGGAGGATACAAGATGACTTGGACAGGATATGAGACTGGTGTAAAGAATGGCAGCTAACTCAAGTGGCTCGGAGCACTATGGGACTCAACTGCTGAGGTCATTAGTCCCCTAGAACTTAGAACTAGTTAAACCTAACTAACCTAAGGACATCACAAACATCCATGCCCGAGGCAGGATTCGAACCTGCGACCGTAGCGGTCTCGCGGTTCCAGACTGCAGCGCCTTTAACCGCACGTCCACTTCGGCCGGCGCAGCTAACTCTAAATATAGATAAATGTAAATTAATGCAGATGAATAGGAAAATGAATCCCGTAATGTTTGAATACTCCATTAGTAGTCTATCGCTTGACACAGTCACGTCGATTAAATATTTGGGCGTAACATTGCAGAGCGATATGAAATGGGACAAGCATGTAATAGCAGTTGTGGGGAAGGCGGATAGTCGTCTTCGGTTCATTGGTAGAATTTTGGGAAGATGTGGTTCATCTGTAAAGGAGACCGCTTATAAAACACTAATGCGACCTATTCTTGAGTACTGCTCGAGCGTTTGGGATCCCTATCAGATCGGATTGAGGGAGGACATCAAAGGAATTCAGAGGCGGGCTGCTAGATTTGTTACTGGTCGGTTTGATCATCACGCGAGTGTTACGGAAATGCTTCAGGAACTCGGGCGGGAGTCTCTGGAGGAAAGGAGGAGTTCTTTTCGTGAATCGCTACTGAGGAAATTTAGAGAACCAGCATTTGAGGCTGACTGCAGTACAATTTTACTGCCGCTAACTTACATTTCGCGGAAAGACCACAAAGATAAGATGAGAGAGATTAGGGCTCGTACAGAGGCATATAGGCAGTCATTTTTCCCTCGTTCTGTTTGGGAGTGGAACAGGGAGAGAAGATGCTAGTTGTGGTACGAGGTACCCTGCGCCACGCACCGTATGGTGGATTGCGGAGTATGTATGTAGATGTAGATGTAGATGTAGAAGTCAGGAATGTAGAAATATGCTACAACTCCTACGCTTCGCTCTTGTAGGGACCGCAAAGGCAAGATTTAACCAGTCATATGACTCACAGAGACGATCAAGCAATTGTTCTTCCAACGATCATACGACAAGGAGAATACAGACGTAGATGTGAGACGACGTTTTGACTTACTAACCTCCGCTCCATTGAGTTGTTTCTGTCAGATGATATCAACCCAGTCTGTTTTTGTCAGATGATACCAACCCAGTCAGCGTGCGCGTAGCGATCCGCCACTCCTGCCGACCCCGTTCGCCGCTTCGGATTCCTTTTCTCAAAAGTAGGCGAGTGCTCATTAAGGAGCAGCCGCTAATTGCGAGTCTGGGCTTTGAGTCCCGGGTGAGTCAGGCCGATTTCCCCTGGCCGCTGGCGGCCTGCCACCGCACGCAGAAGGCCCGCTAAACGGACGAGTTCGCATACCACTGTGCCAAATTTATGCGCGGCGGCAGCGGCAGCGGCCACCTGGCCCAGAGGTGATTCAGCCAGCGCCTCACCCGCCGAGGACACACATAAACAAGGCTCTGCTGCGGCCAGCTGCCGCCGCCAGGGGGGGCCACGCTCTCTACGCGAGTCTTGCTCTGCCAATCAGGGTCGCCGTGATTCACTGCCGGCGTCAACCATTCATCCGTTTGACGGTGAGCTGCAGCGATGGGAGTTCGACGGATCTACGAGAATCATGCGCACCGAACCAAGTACAGAATTTTATGTTTTGGGCCCCGTGCCATGAATTCTTCTCCTGTGCCAACTCTTGATCTCAGAGTGGCACTTGCAACCTAGGTCGTCAATTGGATGTATTCCAATCTCTGTCTTCCTCTACAGTTTTTACCCTGAATAGTACCATGAAAGTTAATCCCGGATGTCTTAACAGATGCCCTATCATCTTGCCTTTCTCCTTGTCAACGTTTTTCAGATATTCATTTCCTCTTCGATTCTGGAGAGAACCTTCTCATTCCTTACCTTACCCTATCAGTCCACCAAATTTTCAACCTTCTCCTGTAGCATAACATCTCAAATCTTCGAGTCTGTTCTTTTCCCACAGTCCATGCATCACTACCACACAATGCTGTGCTCCAAAAGTATAGTCCCAGTAATTTCTTCCTCGAATTAAGGCCTGTGTTTGATACAGATTTCTCTTTGTCAGTGCTAGTGCTAGTCTGCTTTTGAAGTACTCCTGCCTAGGTAACAGAATTCCTTAACTTCATCATCAATCCTGACGTTAAGTTTCCCGTTGTTCTCATTTATACTACTTCTCATTACAGTCGTCTTCCTTCCATTTACTCTCAGTCCATACTGTGTACTCATTAGACTGTTCATTGCATACAACAGGTCCTGCAATTCCTCTTCGCTTCCACTGAGGATAGCAATGTCTTCAGCGAATCTTAACGTTGATATTCTTTAACCTTGAATTTTAATCACACTCTTGAACCTTTCTTCTATTTGCGTCTTTCTTCTTCGATAACGCTTCAACAGCATGGTCAAATGACAAGGACTCTGTCTTACACCCTTTTTATCCGTGTACTTCGTTCTTGGTGTTCCACTCTTATTGCTCCCTCTTGGTTCTTACACATATTGTGTATTACCTGGTTTAAGGAAGAGTATTTAAATCAGACCAATGCCGGTTTCGGATTTATTACAAATCCACCATCAGATGTCTTTCACAAATTCTCTTGTCGCCTGCTACGGCCTCGTTTTGTTGTTGTTACAGGTTTTGTGCTCTACGATGAACAAAAACGTTTTCTTTCAACTTCAGGTACACTTACGACAGATGTTTCTTCTTATCTTCTGTCGTTGACATTCACGGACAAATACTTCAAATGAATTTAATGTTAATATTAACAAACATAAAGCGCAGTGAGAACTTATAAGGTGTGTATTTTTGTGTGCCAAATTAGTCGTGTATTTATGTAATACATTTTAAAGTTTCTACATTTTGGTATGTGCGCTGTGTGCTTTCAAATTTCAGGGGAACTTCCCGAACTCACACCTTTCTACGTTTTACGGCAGTGCGTATCCTTGCAGCTGGCCGCTGCTAAAAATAATATACATTATAAATATACTACTGCCACATTTCTCCTGCGTACTTTGGACAAGGTAGACTTAAATCTTCCTACTAGGGTATTCATGCTTTAGAGGTGTGGTGTAACTGAATGAAACTGAAAATGCAATGGGCTGATGAGACAAAGCCGTCCGCTGTGGGCGAGCGGTTCTAGCCGCTTCAGTCTGGAACCGCGCGACCGCTACGATCGCAGGTTCGAATCCTACCTCGGGCATGGATGTGTGTGTTGTCCTTCGGTTAATTAGGTTTAAGCAATTCTAAGTTCTAGGGGACTGATAACTTCAGATGTTAAGTCCCATAGTGCTCAGAGCCATTTGAACCATTTTGATGGGCCAAAGAATTTGCATACCACAAAATATAAGGCTAATAGTGACTGGAAGAAGATATAGGACGATAGGACGTTGTTTAAGACATAAGGCAGTAACTTCCATGGTGTATTGTGTGTGTACTGAACCGGGGACCAAGAAACGATGGACAGGCTTCATCCTCCGTAGCCCTCAGTGGTTCACAACCCCACAACAGACTCCACCCTCCTCACCGCCGCTCCACACTGAATCCAGGGCAGGGTTATTGTGCTGTTCGGCCCCAGTACCCCAGTAGACGCCCCCCCCCCCCCCGGAAATTGTCATAACAGACAAGTGTAACCCCATATGTTCGCGTGGTAGAGTAATTATGTTGTACACATAAGTGGAGACAGTGTTTGCGCAGCAATCGCCGACATAGTGTAACTGAGGCAATGTAAGGGAAACCAGCCCACATTCTCCGAGGCAGATGGAAAACCGCCTTAATAAACATCCACAGGCTGGGCGGCACACCAGATCTCGACACTAATCCGCCAGGCGGTTTCGTGCCGGGGACTGGCATGCCTTCCCTCTAGGGAAACAGCGCGTTAGACCACATGACTAGTCGGTTGGGCCTGACTTCCATGGTACTAAACCGAGCAACAAAATTAAAGGATCACTTTTTCCAAACATCGTAATTGTGTTGCTTTGTGAGGTTTAAGTTTGAAACTCGGCTCAAAGGTGTCTACAGCCTTCCTCTGCAATCCGATATTGCAGTGGCTGTCTTGTTCAGAAGCACGATGCAATGCTCCTTCAGATATGGATGCATCGTACTTCTGAATAACACATGGTATGTGGCTTTCAATTACAGTATGTCCCCTGTACTGGAATTTATGTAATGAATGAAGGAGTGCACATTGTAGACACATGAGTGTGACATATAGAAATTTGGGTCTGTCCATGAGTCGTGCTCGCATAGTCTAATTGCAATACTACTGTAGTGTTGGCAGAAGAGCCAACACCGTGTTGCTAGAGGAGGCCGAAATACACGCGTTTAAGCTCACGCAGACTGGCGTGAGGTCTGGAACAATTAAAGGAGTTGAGTCTAATAAATAAAGGACGTAGTGGCTTGAATACTTAACTTTAATCCATAATTGGTGTACATCGCTCTTGTTGATTCGTTAATAACAATCTCAATATAAACTGGTAATGGCGCCTTGCTAGGTCGTAACTAATGACGTAGCTGAAGGCTATGCTAACTATCGTCTCGGCAAATGAGAGCGTAATTGTCAGTGAACCATTCCTAGCAACGTCGGCTGTACAACTGAGGCGAGTGCTAGAACGCCTCTCTAGACCTGCCGTGTGGCGGCGCTTGGTCTGCAATCACTGACAGTGGCGACACGCGGGTCCGACGTATACTAACGGACCGCGGCCGATTTAAAGGCTACCACCTGGCAAGTGTGGTGTCTGGCGGTGACACCACAACTACCACTCACGATAAGTAGTAGATCCGAGTTCAAATCCCATTCCGGCACACTTTTTCACTGTCGTCATTCCGTTATACAATTTTTGGTTTTCCATGTCTACAACTGCTACTACTAACGTATTCATCTGTAACAGTGGCGCCCTCCAACTTCACCCTTGGCGATGCTTCAAACAATACGGCGCTGACACACGCATAAATGGCCAGAGATCAGAAGTTCATGTGAGCTGTAAGGAGGTTTAATGTCATCACATTGGCACCAATTTTCACCATAATTTGACCCAACACCATCTTGGACGTGTCACGCGATGGGAAGGTCATACTCCCTCTTACTGGCATTTTTCCATTTCTTATGACGCCTCTGCAATAGAGCTTTGAAACCACATGGTTTTCTTATGGGTGGCCGACGAAAATATTTCAGACACACCACCGCTCAGAATCGACACGAAACAGATTCAGTGGGTGACAAGAGGAGCGCCAATGAAGCCACTCCTTTCCCTGGGGCGTTGACTCCCACTCATTTTTCGGTCGAAAACGACACTTCACATTGTGATGAATAACACCCTGAGAGAGGAAAAGTTACTCGCTCACCTATTTTTCGTATAAAGAAAATTATCAAAGATTTTGTTACCTTACACACCTTGAGCGAGACTCTAGAAAGTCTGAGCAGACATTGGTGGAGCGTGGTAGGGCACTAAAAGCATGAGGTATTTTTGTGGTTCTTAGCTCGCAGAAACAGAATATTGGAAGGTGAAAGCAATTGGCGGCGAGCCCATCCCTCAGTAAATCTTGCTGGACAGGCCCACAGATGTACAGGGCAGACAGAGCAGCCCCTAGTCGAGACAGCTTTCCAGCAGAACAATGCTGAGCTACCTGCCGTGGCGCCAGTGGAAGGCTGTGCTGGGGGCAATAAACTGAAGGGATGCATCTACACAGTGGAGTCTTAAGTCAGGCATTGTGTGCAGAACCACGTGTAATAAAAATTCACAAGTTTTCGTGTTCACCGATACTGCAAATAGGCCTGTGACCTATTTCCACTGGCCACCTCGGTTGAATAAGAAACTCCAGTGTCTTTATTACAGCTCATAGTTAGGAGTGACATGCTCCAAGGCACATGCGATTTAGGTAAAGATCTTTAAGATTGTATCTGTTCACTTGTTGCTGTGGGAAGCGACAAGAAATCGCAGAAAAACATCTTTCCTCTCCGCATGAACTTAAAAAAGTCAGTAATTGGCAGTTTCTTTTTTTTCAGAGATGCAGGTTTCTTAACTCTTGCACTGGTTCGACCTGAGTTTGTTCTGTCGTGTAGGAGGGGAGATTTAGCGGCTTTAAAGCCCTGTGATTGGCTCAGGATGGGGTGAAGGCGGTGTCGTTCGTGCGCTTTGCGGGAAAACGGTAATTTTTATCTGGAGAGGTGCGAGGCACTCGGTGTCTGGACTTCAGTCAGGAAACGTCTTTCGGTTGAAGCTCTGGCTTGTGTGGTTGGTGCTTGGGACCTGTCCTGAGACTGACCTCACTTGCAAGTAGTTAGACTGGAGATCCTGTGGTGAAGTTCTTACTGTACCGACAATGTGACTTCAAATGTTTTGGACTATTCGTTTGCTGAGGGCACACTTATTCGTTTTTGGTTTACCAGTCTCAACGTTTGGTATCCCTGTGCGCTCTGTCGTGTAAGTGAGCCAAATTGTCCTTGGTACGACCAGCGAACGGTTGAGTTACACACTGAAATCGACTGTAATTTCAGGGCTCTGATAGAGAGTGAATTGCAATATGTCTGCCTGATCGCTAGACCGTGAGATTTTTGGATTTTTTTTTTTCGTGCCCTCGGTCGATTCACAGTTGCCGCCTCCACGTCTCGCCACCACCGCGCACTTCTCGGCAGCTGCAATTTACATCGCCGCTTGAAGCAAACAGCGTGACGTACCGCTGCTCTGGCCTCATCAGGCCGTACAGATCTCAATCGCCACTTCCTCTCAGCTACATCTATATTGAGAAACTTCTGTAGATTATCAATCAAAGTCTTCTCAGCGTCAGATCATTTCAGATTGCGTTATCCTAATTTTTAGGGTCAAAGTACTTGACTCACTTCTACATCCCAGGATCCTTGTCCATTGTTCTCTTAACCAAACTGTTAGTTGTTTCCAGTATTCAATCAATAACTATAATTTATATCTGTCTTTTCTTTTGAAAAATAATGTTGTTAGTAAATTTTACTACATTATCTATCGTTTTGTATAGTCAGCACTAAGGGTTAACTTCCATTGTGGCGTCCCTTTCAACCTTATGGACGCTTCAACCCTTCTCTAAGAACGTCGTGGGATACCAATATCAATGAATGTGATGGCACCCCCTTCGAGTGCAGAGCGACCTCAATTTTTGCTGTGTTATGCACACTGAAACCCTTAGGGACCGTTCAAGGCCATTCGACGAAATTTGAACATGATACAAAGCAGCAAAGGGTGCTTATGCTTTCTCATCACTCCTATTTTGCGTCTCCTCTGGCGTGATCACTTTTGTTCAGCATGTACCTGCCAGAAACGTCGACACCAATTCAGTCTCACAGCTGCCTTAGCACCTGAGAATTAGTCAACCTCTTGGAAATTTGATTCGGTCAGCGACCATGTCCAAATAGTACAGGTGGTCAAAGCAACCTTTCGCGAGAAAAGGAAGAAAATCCGGTTACAACTCCCCTCTGGCAAAAATTTTCAATTCTCCTATTCCCTTTGAAACATAATCATATGGGACTGCAGGATTAAATATTGTGTCTCTTCTGCCGGCCATGGTGGCCGTGCGGTTCTAGGCGCTACAGTCTCGAACCGAGCGACCGCTACGGTCGCAGGTTCGAATCCTGCCTCGGGCATGGATGTGTGTGATGTCCTTAGGTTAGTTAGGTTTAATTAGTTCTAAGTTCTAGGCGACTGATGACCTCAGAAGTTAAGTCGCATAGTGTTCAGAGCCATTTTTTGTGTCTCTTCTTTCAGACATGTTCGAAAGAACAGACACCACATACATACGCCCTGAAAAGCCAAAGAAACTGCTTCACCTGCCTAATATCGTGTAGGGCCCCCGCGAGCACGCAGAAGTGCCGCAACACGACGTGGCATGGACTCGACTAATGTCTGATGTAGTGCTGGAGGGAACTGACACCTTGACTCCTGCAGGTCTGTCCATAAATACGAAAGAGTAGAGGGGATGGAGATCTCTTCTGAACAGCACGTTGCAAGGCATCCAAGATATGGTCAATAATGTTCATGTCTGGGGAGTTTGGTGGCCAGTGGAAATGTTTAAACTCATAAAAATGTTCCTGGAGGCAATCTGTAGCAGTTCTGGACATATGGGTTGTCGCAGTGCCTAAGTCCGTAGGAATGCACAATGGACATTAATCCATGCATCTGATCAGACAGGATGCTTGCGTACGTGTCACCTGTCAGTCGTATTGAGATGTATCAGGGGTCCCACACCACTCCAACAGCACACACCTCACATCATTGCAGACCCTCCACCAGCTTAAAGAGTCCCCTGCTAACATACAGGGTCCATGGATACATGAGATCGTCTCCATATCCCCGTACATGTCCATCCGTTCGATACAATTTGAAATCCTGCTCTCATGCAGGGTCCATAGAATCATGAGATTGTCTCTGTACCCCCGTACAAGTCCATCCGCTCGATACAATTTGAAATGAGACTTGTTTCCAGTGATCAACAGTCCAATCGCTTTGTTTACAGGTCCTGGCGAGGTGTAATGATTTGTGTCGTGAAATCATCAAGGCTACACGAGTGGGCCTTCGGCTTTGAAAGCCCATATCAATGAATGTTTCCTTGAAAGGTTCGCACGCTGACACTTCTTGATGGCCAAGCATTGAAATGTGTAGCAATTTGCGGAAGGGTTGCACTTCTGTCACTCTGAACGATTCTTTTCAGTCGTTGTTGGTCCCGTTCTTGCAGGATCTTTTTCCGGCCGCAGCGATGTCGGAGATTTGATGCTTTACCGGATTCCCGATATTCACAGTACACTCGTTAAATGGTCGTATGGGAAAATCTCGGAGATGCAATGTCCCATCACTCGTGGGCTGACTGTAGCACCACGTTCAAACTCACTTAAATCTTGATAACTTGCCACTGTATCAGCAGTAACTTATCTAACAACTGCGCCAGACCCCTGTTGCCTTGTATAGGCGTTGCCGACGGCAGCACTGTATTCTGCCTGTTTACATACACTTCTGGAAATGGAAAAAAGAACACATTGACACCGGTGTGTCAGACCCACCATACTTGCTCCGGACACTGCGAGAGGGCTGTACAAGCAATGATCACACGCACGGCACAGCGGACACACCAGGAACCGCGGTGTTGGCCGTCGAATGGCGCTAGCTGCGCAGCATTTCTGCACCGCCGCCGTCAGTGTCAGCCAGTTTGCCGTGGCATACGGAGCTCCATCGCAGTCTTTAACACTGGTAGCATGCCGCGACAGCGTGGACGTGAACCGTATGTGCAGTTGACGGACTTTGAGCGAGGGCGTATAGTGGGCATGCGGGAGGCCGGGTGGACGTACCGCCGAATTGCTCAACACGTGGGGCGTGAGGTCTCCACAGTACATCGATGTTGTCGCCAGTGGTCGGCGGAAGGTGCACGTGCCCGTCGACCTGGGACCGGACCGCAGCGACGCACGGATGCACGCCAAGACCGTAGGATCCTACGCAGTGCCGTAGGGGACCGCACCGCCACTTCCCAGCAAATTAGGGACACTGTTGCTCCTGAGGTATCGGCGAGGACCATTCGCAACCGTCTCCATGAAGCTGGGCTACGGTCCCGCACACCGTTAGGCCGTCTTCCGCTCACGCCCCAACATCGTGCAGCCCGCCTCCAGTGGCGTCGCGACAGGCGTGAATGGAGGGACGAATGGAGACGTGTCGTCTTCAGCGATGAGAGTCGCTTCTGCCTTGGTGCCAATGATGGTCGTATGCGTGTTTGGCGCCGTGCAGGTGAGCGCCACAATCAGGACTGCATACGACCGAGGCACACAGGGCCAACACCCGGCATCATGGTGTGGGGAGCGATCTCCTACACTGGCCGTACACCACTGGTGATCGTCGAGGGGACACTGAATAGTGCACGGTACATCCAAACCGTCATCGAACCCATCGTTCTACCATTCCTAGACCGGCAAGGGAACTTGCTGTTCCAACAGGACAATGCACGTCCGCATGTATCCCGTGCCACCCAACGTGCTCTAGAAGGTGTAAGTCAACTACCCTGGCCAGCAAGATCTCCGGATCTGTCCCCCATTGAGCATGTTTGGGACTGGATGAAGCGTCGTCTCACGCGGTCTGCACGTCCAGCACGAACGCTGGTCCAACTGAGGTGCCAGGTGGAAATGGCATGGCAAGCCGTTCCACAGGACTACATCCAGCATCTCTACGATCGTCTCCATGGGAGAATAGCAGCCTGCATTGCTGCGAAAGGTGGATATACACTGTACTAGTGCCGACATTGTGCATGCTCTGTTGCCTATGTGCCTGTGGTTCTGTCAGTGTGATCATGTGATGTATCTGACCCCAGGAATGTGTCAATAAAGTTTCCCCTTCCTGGGACAATGAATTCACGGTGTTCTTATTTCAATTTCCAGGAGTGTATCTCTGTATTTCAATATGCATGCCTATACTAGTTTCTTTGGCGCTTCAGTGTATATAACTTGGGCGAAACAGCACAACGTTCCCTTCGGTGTAGATGCACAATACGCTCGAACTCTTACGAGAATCAGCAAATCGCTCCGAGTAATTAGGCTAATGGGCAGGCGTACTTCGTCAGTAGTGTGTGGATAAGTTGGAAATTTGAATCGGACAGAGACCATGTCTTGATGGCCGAGGCAGTCAGGAAGATCGTTCGCAGAAACAGAAAATTCCGGGTTAGAGTCCAGTCCGGCACAAATTTTCAACATTCCCCATTAATGTATTTCAACGGCCAATAGCAGCTAATGTGACTTTCTCCTATGCATCATAACAGCAATAACTACCTGTCCTCAGATAAACTGTTCCTACTCAACAGCACTTAAGAGACATTTGATTCTTGTATTCTGAATTAATGTTAGTCCACCACAAACCCTGTACAGTGTAAAATAACGGGTAACAGATATTACACATTATTCCCTTCTGAAAATTAAACTTTGCCGGTATATAGACTGTTTAAAAATTGTGGTCCAGCTACTGATACTGGGCATCTTGCCAGAAAATTTATGATACATTTTTTGGTTGTTAAAATCGATTATATATTTAACTGCTGACATTGTCGTAACCCCGACTAATTACCTGTGGATCAGAGTCTGTGGTCACTCTTAGATGTTAGCCAAACTCTTACATATGATCCAAGTCTAGTCTAAAATCTCCAGATACACTGTCTCGTTTTCTTTTCTCTGTCTTTCCTACACCTCGTAAATTATGGTTTTACATTAAGTTGCTATGCCATTAACTAGTAACATATCCTCTACTATTACTAATAGTTCAGTCTAATTTCTGAAACGCAAGTTGTCTTATCTAATGTAAGCAAGCCAAAAAATACTAATCGGAATAGGTCAAAGAACCAAATAAACAGCTACTACTCTTAAAATATTTTTGACTAACTGCGAATATTTGAAAGTTAATTTCCGTATAAGTCTATTATCTACCCGAAACAAAAATTGTATAAAACATATATACCAGTAATATACTGTATATTGACAGTGGGACAATGATAGGAAACGTTCAGACCATCCAGAAATTGACTTCTGCAATGGATATGAGAAGAATGGGCTTGAAATAACGAGAAATGTCAGGAAGGCAAATAAATGGATTCATAGTGGCACCTGTTATGACAATTAGTGAAGCATATGGTCAGCTGAACTGAAAGGAGACGGACAACTGAAATTGTTCGCAGGATTGTGAGTACACTTTAAGTAAACAGTAAAATAAAAAGACACATGGCATCCACATTAATAATCTAAACGTGTTTCTTCAATGTGCCATTAACTCGCAGAACTTTACACATTAACTTCGCTAATGAGAACTGTGGTATCACCGCTAGACACCACACTTACTAGGTGGTAACTTAAATCGGCCGCGGTCCTGTAGTACATGTCGGACCCGCGTGTCGCCACTGTGGGATCGCAAACCTAGCGCCACCACAAGGCAGGTCTCGAGAGACTGAGGAGACCTCGTCCCCAATTGTACGGACAACATAGCTAGCGATTGGACGTGCTAAGCCTTGCTCTCATTTGCCGAGAGATAGACAGTAGAATAGCCCTCTGCTAAGTTAAATGGCGACCACCTAGCAAGGCGCCATTTGTATCAGTGCCTATAGCTTACTAATATTCAAGAGAGATGTATTCCAAGGACTAATTAAAAGTTAAGGAACAAGCAGCTACGTACTTTTCTTCTTATTCATTTATAAGTTCTCATGTTCCAGACTTCAAGCCCGTCTGCGTTAGCATTGCGTGCCCTATCGGCTACAGCATTGTGTCTAGGCTGTATGGTCTAGACACAACATTATTGGCGACGAGAAAAAGAGTTTGTATTAATTCGTTTGTGTCATGGCTTCGCCACAATCTCCAGATGTACTGTCCGAATTTTTTCGCTTGCAGAATCAGCAGACGCAGGCGTTATTGGAAGCCCTTGGACAGCTCGTCCAGGGTCAACGTGCGCTGCAAAACGATGCGGCAGCCGCCGCTTCATCGCTACCGCAGCCACACAACGCCGTTGCGCCGCCCTTCCGTCAATTTGATTCTACGTCCGAGACCTGGCACGAATGGTCTCGCCAGTTCAACTTTCAACTAGCAGCCTACAGAATTCAAGGTACAGAGCGGCAGCCGTTTTTGCTTTCTTCTGTCGGTGTGTCTACCTACCGTGTGATAGTGAAATTGTTTCCCCGACGCGACGTAGCAACTCTGGCCTACGAAGAAATTTTGTCTGCTTTAGATGCCTATTTCAAAGAAACAGTGAATGTCGTTGCAAAAAGGTATACGTTCTTTTGTACAAAACGTACGGCCGGTCAGACTAATAGGGAGTGGGTTGCAACTTTGCAAGGACTTACTAGGGAGTGTGCCTTTGAATGTGACTGTGGCCTTCCTTATTCAGACACTATGGTGCGTGATGCAATAGCACAGAACGTTTCTGATGTTCGCATACGGGAACAGATTTTGAAACTCGTTAATCCCTCCCTTCAACAAGTGATAGACATATTGGATAGGCAAGACACACTTGACTTTGCTCAGGACTCATTTGAAACTTCGCCAGCAGTGTGTCACATTAACCGGCCCGCCGGGCCCGCTGCACGGGATGCTAAGCAGCCCTCGCGCCCGTTACCGCAGCGGCAGCCTACCTTGCAAACACGTGCGCCGCGTAAGCAAGCAACTGCAGTGAAATCATGCCCGCGGTGTGCCACTAGACATTCGCGTGAAAATTGCCCGTCACGCCAAGCTATTTGCTTTTACTGTCAAAAGAAAGGACATGTTCAAAGTGTTTGCCAGAAAAGGCTTAGATCAGACAATCACAATAATTCCAGGCCCTTTGCTTCGCGCCGGAATCGAACCCAGGACAATCAGGCTCGTGGACCTTCGCCCATGGACATTCATGTAGTTCATTCCCACCCGTCCAGTGACACTTTAGCTAACGGTGACTGTGTTCGTCCCACAAACAGTGTGCGTCGACGTCGCCGAAAATCCCGTGAAGTCGCAAGTGCTTCTGTATCTGTATCAGTTCAAATTGCACGTGACAGTCGCTCTTGTCGTCGGCAGGACAATAAACTTTTTGTGGACTTAGACTTTGAAGGCAAAGTGATACCCTTCCAGCTCGATACCGGAGCTGCAGTTTCATTGCTCAATCACGACACGTACAAACAACTGGGCAAACCGCCATTGCGTGCCGCAAATGTTAAGTTACATAGTTACTCAGGACAGCATATCCCTGTGTTAGGACAGTGCAGCCTTCTTGCAACATACAAGGGACAAACGAAACTTGTTTCATTTTACGTTCTTCGTTCTTCTACTGCAGTGAACTTGTTTGGTTTAGATTTGTTTCAATTGTTTGTCTATAGTAAATCAGGTCCTATCAGTGAATCAGACTGTGCCTTCCGCCAGTGTTTCTAGTCTTTGTGAAGAATTTGCAAACATTTTTGCACCGGGCCTTGGTTGCGCTAAGAACTATGAAGCGCATTTGGAACTGCAAGAAAACGCGCAACCGAAATTTTTCAGAGCGCGCAATGTTTCCCACGCATTGCGTGATGAGGTCGCCAGAACATTAGCCGATTTAGAATCTCAAGGTGTAATTGAACGTGTGCAGGCTTCTCTCTGGGCCTCACCCTTAGTAATTTTGCCAAAACCTTCCGGTAAACTGAGACTTTGTGTGGACTTCAAGGCAACAGTGAATCCACAACTTGTGACTGCCACTTTTCCTTTGCCCCGCCCGGAAGATCTTTTTGACAAACTGTGCCCGGGAAAATATTTTTCAAAATTGGACCTAGCAGATGCGTACTTGCAAATACCTGTGGACGCAGAATCCCAGCGCGTCTTGGTGGTAAACACGCATCTTGGCTTGTATCGCTTCAAAAGACTGCCATTCGGGTGTGCATCCGCCCCTGCTTTGTTTCAGCAATATTTACAAACTGTTTGTGCGTCGGTCCCTACTGCTGCGAACTATCTGGACGATATTGTGATCTCAGGAAAGACAGAAGCCGAACATTTGCAAAATCTCCGAACATTATTTCAGGTCTTGCGTCAGAATGGTCTTCGCTTGAGGAAGGACAAATGTGTGTTTTTTGCTTGGGACTTACCCTACCTGGGGCATGTCATAAATGCCCAGGGTATACATCCGAGTCCAGAGCACCTCCGTGCCATACAGGAGTTGCCTTCGCCACGGGATGTTAAACAACTACAGAGTGTGCTGGGTAAAATTAATTATTATGCAAAGTTTGTGCGCAATGCTTCTTCCATTTCAGCTCCGCTTCATCGCTTACGCCGTAAAGGTGTTCCGTTCGTCTGGACGACGGAATGCGAACGCGCCTTTCGCCAGTTGAAATCGGCGTCACTTTCAAATATGTGCCTTACGCCATTCGATCCCCAGAAACCCCTTTTGTTGATGGTGGATGCATCGGATTTCGGGATCGGTGCTGTGCTTGCGCACAAGGATGGCTCGCATGATCGCCCTATTGCCTTTGCGTCCAAATTGCTCTCATCTGCGCAAAGAAATTATTCCCAGATAGAGAAAGAAGCTTTAGCTCTCGTGTTTGGTGTTACAAAGTTTCATGATTTCTTGTATGGTCGTCACTTTACAATCATCCCGGACCACAAACCTTTGACATCGCTTTTTCATCCGAATAAGCCTGTACCTCCACGTACAGCGCAGAAATTCATTCGCTGGTCACTTTTTCTCTCGCAGTACCGCTACGATATCTTGTATCGGTCCACTGCTAAGCACGGAAACGCTGATACGTTGTCCCGTTTGCCTGTTGCTGAGGATAAAGCATTCGATTCTTCCGAACTTGCTTGCATGTTCATTGATTCGGAAACCGATGACGTGGTCGAATTGTTTCCGATTGATTTTCGTCGTGTAGCTACAGCCACAGCTGCTGACCCTGTCCTTGCTACTGTTTTGCGTTTTGTTGCTACGCAATGGCCCTTGTCAAAGTCACGGATCGAGGATCCTTTGGTTCGCCGTTTTTTTGCCCACAAGGGGAGACTTTTTGTACGACGTGGTGTTTTGTTGTTGCGTTCTGATAATGATCAGTCCAGAGTCGTGGTCCCACGTTCGTTACAGTCCTCTGTCTTAAAGCTTCTCCACCAAGGACATTGGGGTATAGTGCGTACGAAACAACTTGCTCGTCAGCACTGTACTTGGTTCGGAATCGATGCTGCGATTACGAATATGTGCTCCTCTTGCGTGGCGTGTGCCGAACAACAATCCACACCACCGCGGAAATTCTTTGCATGGCCGAAAGCCACTTCCCCTTGGCAACGTTTGCACATCGATTTTGCTGGTCCATTCTGGAATGCTCGATGGTTGGTTGTGGTCGATGCTTTCAGTAATTTTCCTTTTGTTGTCCGGATGTCTTCCACGACGTCTTCTGCCACAATCCAAGCCTTGTATGCTATCTTTTGCATTGAAGGTCTTCCGCAGACTATTGTTTCCGTCAATGGCCCACAATTCATGTCCGCCGAATTTCAGTCTTTTTGCAAGGCCAATGGTATTCAACATCTGACATCCGCGCCGTTTTCGCCTCAGTCAAACGGTGCCGCTGAACGATTGGTCCGGACTTTCAAATCACAGATGTTGAAACTGAAAGAATCGCATTCTCGGGAGGACGCTTTGTTGCTCTTTTTGTCTTCGTATCGCTCTCAGCCCCGCGATGGTCGCTCGCCGGCTGAATTGCTCCATGGTCGTTCTCATCGCACCTTGATGTCTTTGCTGCATCCGCCACATCAGGTTCCTGTGCAGCGGCAGACTCCTGCTTTTGCTCCTGGCGACGTTGTCTATTATCGCACCTATCGCGGTTCACGGCGTTGGCTCGCAGGGCGCATTCTTCGCTGCCTCGGCCGCGCGATGTATTTGATTTTGGGGGCCTCTGGTGAGGTGCGTCGGCATCTCAATCAGCTGCGCCTCTGTCGTCGCCTGGGTTCTGCCGCTCCCCGTCTGCTTTCAGCGACGGAGCCGTCCGGTCAGCGCCTTGGGGACCCATCTACTGGCTCGTCTCATCCCCAGGTGTTACCGACGCTGCCTTCCCTTTTGCCTCATGGCGTCGCGCCGCCGCCGCAGCCGCCGCCGGCGCCGCCCGCAGTGGACGCTTCGCTGCAACCGCCCGGCGCCTCCCAGGGTCACGCGCCGCCGCTCGCTTCCCGTGACCAGCCGTCCTCCGCCATGGACCTCTTGCCCGCTCCGGACCAGATGTCGTCATCGCGCGTCGGATTCCCCGACGCAATGGAGGTTGACCATTCGGCCCCTCCTGTCTCATTACGTGCGCATACACCGCATGTTGACGTGCACCCTGGACTAGGTTTTCAGGCGTTTCCTAGCTCCCCTCGGACCGAATGGCCGGGTGCGGGTGGCACAGCCTCGCCTGTTGTTAGGCTCCCCACCTCATCGCATACGTCAACATGCGGTCCTCCCCACGGCGGGCGGAAGCCTTATCTCACGACCGTTCGCCGATTTGCGGGGGAGGAATGTGGTGTCACCGCTAGACACCACACTTACTAGGTGGTAACTTAAATCGGCCGCGGTCCTGTAGTACATGTCGGACCCGCGTGTCGCCACTGTGGGATCGCAAACCTAGCGCCACCACAAGGCAGGTCTCGAGAGACTGAGGAGACCTCGTCCCCAGTTGTACGGACAACATAGCTAGCGACTGGACGTGCTAAGCCTTGCTCTCATTTGCCGAGAGATAGACAGTAGAATAGCCCTCTGCTAAGTTAAATGGCGACCGCCTAGCAAGGCGCCATTTGTATCAGTGTCTATAGCTTACTAATATTCAAGAGAGATGTATTCCAAGGACTAATTAAAAGTTAAGGAACAAGCAGCTACGTACTTTTCTTCTTATTCATTTATAAGTTCTCATGTTCCAGACTTCAAGCCCGTCTGCGTTAGCATTGCGTGCCCTATCGGCTACAGCATTGTGTCTAGGCTGTATGGTCTAGACACAACAAGAACCAGTGAATTAACATTTTTGATTTGCTCAAATAAGATTTTAATACTTAGAACAGCCGAGAGATAACGCTGGAATATGACACACTCATCAATCAAGAAACAAACAAGTACACAATCAAACAAAAATTTAAATATTCACATCAGTGTGCAGAACAATTTGCATTACCTTTAATTGCCAATAAAATGCACTGATACAGTGTTTCAGAACGGAAGTTACGTTGTTACATATTGTCTTTTTTGCTGTTTGGTCTAGTTTTCTGCAGTCACAGTTATTCACACGTATTATAAAAATCCTAAGTCACTGGACCGATAGCAAGCAAAACTTGATACACATATCCATCACTGTCGAGCAACAATCGCTGTGGGGTAAGGACCACCTGCCTGTTATAGTTGAGGAGACACACGTTTCCCTAGACATATGGTTCTCTTGACGAAACATACACAACTAGTGATATTCATCACCAATAGTAATATCCGCTGTTGTTGTCGTTGTTGTGGTCTTCAGTACTGAGACTGGTTTGATGCAGCTCTCCATGCTACTCTATCCTGTGCAAGCTTCTTCATCTCCCAGCACCTACTGCAACATACATCCTTCTGAATCTGCTTAGTGTATTCATCTCTTGGTCTCCCTCTACCATTTTTACCCTCCACGCTGCCCTCCAATACTAAATGGGTGATCCCTTGATTCCTCAGAACATGTCCTACCAACCGATTCCTTCTTCTAGTCAAGTTGTGCCACAAACTTCCCTTCTCCCCAATCCTATTCAGTACCTCCTCATTAGTTATGTGATCTATCCATCTAACCTTCAGCATTCTTCTGTAGCACCACATTTCGAAAGCTTCTATTCTCATCTTGTCCAAACTATTTATCGTCCATGTTTCACATCCATACATGGCTACACTCCATACAAATACTTTCAGAAACGACTTCCTGACACTTAAATCAATACTCGATGTTAACAAATTTCTCTTCTTCAGAAACGCTTTCCTTGCCATTGCCAGTCTGCATTTTATATCCTCTCCACTTCGACCGTCATCAGTTATTTTGCTACCCAAATAGAAAACCTCGTTTACTACTTTAAGTGTTTCATTTTCTAATCAAATTCCCTCAGCATCACCCGACTTAATTCGACTACATTCCATTATCCTCGTTTTGCTTTTGTTGATGTTCATCTTATATCCTCCCTTGATGACACTATCCATTCCATTCAACTGCTCTTCCAAGTCCTTTGCTGTCTCTGACAGAATTACAATGTCATCGGCAAACCTCAAAGTTTTTATTTCTTCTCCATGGATTTTAATACCTACTCCGAATTTTTCTTTTGTTTCCTTCGCTGCTTGCTCAATATACAGATTGAATAACATCAGGGAAAGGTTCAACCCTGTTTCACCCCCTTCCCAACCACTGCTTACCTTTCATGTCCCTCGACTGTTATAACCGCCATCTGGTTTCTGTACAAATTGTAAATAGCCTTTCGCTCCATGTATTTTACCCCTGCCACCTTCAGAATTTGAAAGAGAGTATTCCAGTCAACATTGTCAAAAGCTTTCTCTAAGTCTACAAATGCTAGAAATGTAGGTTTGCCTTTCCTTAATCTTGCTTCTAAGATAAGTCGTAGGGTCAGTATTGCCTCATGTGTTCCAACATTTCTACGGAATCCAAACTGATCTTCCCCGAGGTCAGCTTCTACTAGTTTTTTCCATTCGCCTGTAAAGAATTCGCGTTAGTATGTTGCAGCTGTGGCTTTTCAAACTGATTGTTCGGTAATTTTCACATCTGTCAACACCTGCTTTCTTTGGGATTGGAATTATTATATTCTTCTTGAAGGTTGAGGGAATTTCGCCTGTCTCATACATCTTGCTCACCAGATGGTAGAGTTTTGTCAAGACTGGCTCTCCCAAGGCCGTCAGTAGTTATAGTGGAATGTTGTCTACTCCTGAGGCCTTGTTTCGACTCAGGTCTTTCAGTGCTGTCAAACTCCTCACGCAATATCATATCTCCCATTTCATCTTCATCTGCATCCTCTCCTATTTCATTGATATTGTCCTCAAGTACATCGCCGTTGTATAGAACCTCTATATACTCCTTCCACCTTTCTGCTTTCCCTTCTTTGCTTAGAACTAGATTTCCATCTGAGCTCTTGATATTCATACAAGTGGCTCTCTTTTCTCCAAAGGTCTCTTTAATTCTCATGTACGCTGTATCTATCTTACCCCTAGTGAGATAAGCCTCTACATCCTTACATTTGTCCTCTAGCCATCCCTGCTTAACCATTTTGCGCTTCCTGTCGATCTCATTTTTGAGACATTTGTATTCCTTTTTGCCTGCTTCATTTACTGCATTTTTATATTTTCTCCTTTCATCAATTAAATTCAATATTTCTCCTGTTACCCAAGGATTTCTACTAGCCCTCATCTTTTTACCAACTTGATCCTCTGCTGCCTTCACTATTTCATCCCTCAGAGCTACCCATTCTTCTTCTACTGTATTTCTTTCCCCCATTCTTGTCAAATGTTCCCTTATGCTCTCCCTGAAACTCTGTACAACCTCTGGTTTAGTCAGTTTATCCAGGTTTCATCCCCTTAAATTCCTACCTTTTTGCAGTTTCTTCAGTTTTAGTCTACAGTTCATAACCAATTGATTGTGTACAGAGTCCACATCTGCCCCTGGAAATGTCCTACAATTTAAAACCTGGTTCCTAAATCTCTGTCTTACCATTACATAATCTATCTGAAACCTGTCAGTATCTCCAGGCATCTTCCATGTATACAGCTTTCTTTTATGATTCTTCAACCAAGTGTTAGCTATGATTAAGTTGTGCTCTGTGCAAAATTCTACCAGGCGGCTTCCTCTTTCATTTCTTAGCCCCAGTCCATATTCACCTACTATGTTTCCTTCTCTCCCATTTCCTACTACCGAATTCCAGTCACCCATGACTATTAAATTTTCGTCTCCCTTCACTATCTGAATAATTTCTTTTATTTCATCATACATTTCTTCAATTTATTCGTCATCTGCAGAGCTAGTTGGCATATAAACTTGTACTACTGTAGTAGACGTGGGCTCCGTGTCTATCTTGGCCACAATAATGCGTTCACTATGTTGTTAATAGTAGCTTACCCACATTCCTATTTTTTTATTCATTATTAAACCTACTCCTGCATTACCCCTATTTGATTTTGTATTTATAATCCTGTATTCGCCTGACCAAAGGTCTTGTTCCTCCTGCCACCGAACTTCACTAATTCCCACTATATCTAACTTTAACCTATCCATTTCCCTTTTAAAATTTTCTAACCTACCTGCCCGATTAAGGGACCTGACATTCCACGCTCCGATCCGTAGAACGCCAATTGTGTTTCTCCGCAACAGTTGTAAAAATTATTTATTTACAAACAGGGAAGGTTTAACACCTCCATTTTAATCCCGACCTGATCTGATCGAGTAGCAGCCCAATATTTATTATTAACATGACCGTGAACCTAATGGGGCTGGTAATCGGAACTGACTGCTACGGAAGTTGTTACTTTCCAGTTCGTCCTGTTCAATACTATAATACTGAATGTATGGTAATAAGGAACACCAACACAGTTTTACTAATTTCTAACTTATATTCTTCTGAAAACACAAAAAGGAGACAGCCACTGCCTTCCTCATACATATCTGATTACGGCTAATCTCATCACAGGCTTTCTTCATTTGCCATTATCGTCACACGCTAATCCATCACTGCATCCAACACTGCAATCCAAGGTTATGCCGGCGCAGTAGACGCGAAACTAAATATCGGCACTAGTAACGTCGCTGATCACTTTTATAAAGATACATAACTTTCGCGGTATTTATTTATTATTTAGGGGTCTAACCACGGCAGTGGTGACACCCTTCTAGGTTAAAAAAACCCTGTATTCCAATAATGGCCTCCACACACACACACACACACACCATTCCCACCAATCACTCTGGCGCATCTCGACACTCGCCCTCGCAACACGTCATAATCGATTGTTCACCCCATCGACCTGTGCCGAATGCAAACGTATAGTAAGGGCCTACGGACCCCTTACATCCCCGCCCTAGAAGACTTCTTTGGGGCCTCTGGCGTAAAAGAATCGGCAAAGAAACTAGATATCTGAACAACTAGATTTCTGAACAAAACACACAGTGTAAATAATTAATGAAATTACAGTTTACCAAATAATCCCTCGACTCTGGTAGTGGGCTGCCTCCATAATAATATTCTACAGAAGGTTATTACATCTCACAAACATGGGATTGTCCAAATCACGATTTTCCATCAAGCAGCAATAATCCTCTACAGTCCATATTGAATATAACACACAACACACAATCAAAAATTATTACGTGAACACATGACATATGAGTTATTATATTACAATTGAGTTGTTACAGGTTTTACAGCCATTCTCAAGTAATTATTGATATGAAATATGAAGCTCTGTTTATAATACATCAGAAAATACAATACAAATAAATATTCCCCTTTTTCAAATGTCCGATTAACAACTAAATGTTCCAAACATGTCTTACCCAACTACATCAAGGAGCTTGAACACCCCATTTCAACATTCGCCCTAATCGAATTCCACTTCCTCATCTGGGTTATCCCTGTTCTCGTCTGAGTAGTACCTTTTTATGTTTTCCACATGCTCCTTACCATGCACTCTCTTTGTCTGTGCATATTCCAACTCCGCCGTGTTAGGATGTCCAATTTTTATAATCCTGTATGGTCCCTTATAAACGTGGTTGAATTTGTGTATTTGAGAGTTTATTTTTTTTTTATTTTGCATGAACCTTTACTAGTACTATGTCTCCCACTCGGTAAGTTATCGGTTTCACTAGCTTGTCGTGTCTTTCCTGTCTTTTTTATAGCCTTCTCCTTCATACTTAATTCCACCAGTTCCAATTTCCTTTCCCAGGTCAATGAAATTAATAGACAAAGAATTTAAAAACATCATAGATGCAAGACATAAACACTGTAAATCAAGAGAGATAACCAGAGAATCTGGAAATTTACACAGTAATTAATTACACAGAAAAAATAACAAAAATAAAATCTTAATGCTGCAGACAGGTTACATATAAAAATTAAAAATGTGCTAAGAACTATGGACTAAGGACTATGAGTTATAAGCTGGAGAACTGGGTAGGATCATTAATTCACTGAATATTCTCTCGTTCCAAGAGCAGCTCTACCTAATGCATTTTGACGCAGTCATTCGTTGTCACATATAAAAATGAAGTCTGGGCTGAATTCAAGATGTACATCGGAAAGGAGTATAGTGTTGCAATAACGTTGACTGGTGAGTGTATTGTGGTCAGGTATTTGGAGGTCAGTATGCCCATGTAGCGTTATGCTTCTCACCATCGTAATGCTTGGATCACCAAAACTATCATGTTCAGCAATATTCTTGGGTGCATTACTTTTCCCCCTCTCCCCATATGAGGGTATGTCTAACGGTCTTGAGCGTGAAACTTCCTGGCAGATTAAAACTATGTGCCGGACCGAGACTCGAACTCGGGAGCCTTGCCTTTCGCGGGCAAGTGCTCTACCATCTGAGCTACCCAAGCACGATGCACACCCAGACCTCACAGCTTTACTTCTGCCAGTGCTTCGTCTCTATCTTCCAAACTTAACGAAAGCTTTCCTGCGAACCTGGGAAAACCTGCTCTCCTGAAAGAAAGGATATTGTGGAGACATGGCTTAGTCACAACCTGGGGGATGTTTCCAGAATGAGATTTTCACTCTGCAGCGGAGTGTGTTCGTTTTGATGGCTCAGGTACCTATTATGGTGGCTGGAGGCAAAATGTTGCATGAACGTACTGACCTCCCACTCTTTGAATGTGGTACACTACCTGGTCAGTGTTATTGTAACACTGTGCCTTTCCCCATTTGCGTTTCTTCATGGCTGTGTTCAGCCTTGACTTGATTTTAATGGTTGGCAATGAGTGACCACATAAAAACAGGGGCATGTACTGCAGCTCATGGAACGGGAGTATATTTGGCAAATGGACCAACCTGCACGATCACATGGCCTAAATTACATCGAGTACATATGTAATGCACTGGGGAGATATATTGGATCATGTCAGCATGTACAACTGGCCATCCAGCAGCTGCCAACTGCACTGGTCTAGGTACAGATCGCCCCATCACGTGAACATCTTACCAACCTTGTGGCCAGAACAGTGCACATTGTAGAGCATGAACTGCCATATGTGGTCATCGCACACCTATAAAGAACCAAGTTCTGCCTTTTGTAATAACCAGGGGAACATCATAAATCACGATGACTTCCGTGTAATTATTGTCTTTGAGCAAAGTGTCACTTCTGTTCGTGTCATAGCGTATTTCTTCTAGTTACCGTCTGTGCTAAACTCTAGCAGTTGTTTCCATATATGGTCCAAGTTTCGTTGAGCTATGTTACTTGACAGTGGCACTTCATAGAAAGTTACTTTCGTCTGTAAATTTTAACACAAGTGTACTCGTATACTCAGGATATAGCTATGTTGGTCTCTTTTGATGTACAAAGCATGTACTCCACGATCCCAGTCGATCAAGCTAATAGAACAAGCCGTAATACCTACAGTCAACTACCACTGGGACAATGTCAGAGTTAAGCACACTCACACACATTCTTAGTGATCAAAAACTACTTTTAAGTTAATAGAGAATTATAGTTACAAGAAAAATGGTTGGTAATGCGACGCCCTATTTCAGAAAATCTAGTAAATATCTTCATGATCAAAACATAAAAAAGAGTGTTCCAGAACAAACTATCAGGAAAATGCAGCTACTCCGTTGGTGGAGATAATGGATGATATTCTCTGCTTGCTAGACGAACCAGAAACTTAGGTAGGACATCTAAATACAGAGATAAATACACTACACAAAAACAAAGTGCACTACAGAGGAAAAAAGTTGAAACATAAACTTACTAGATCAGTCCGCTGCAAAGAAAAATAACCATCATGTATTTAGAATTTGCAGGAAAATCACTACAACGGAAACAATGCTACACTAATCATCTAACCATTCATAGCCCCAAAAAAGAACAGCTCTCGGATGTGCCTTACAAAATACACTCCTGGAAATGGAAAAAAGAACACATTGACACCGGTGTGTCAGACCCACCATACTTGCTCCGGACACTGCGAGAGGGCTGTACAAGCAATGATCACACGCACGGCACAGCGGACACACCAGGAACCGCGGTGTTGGCCGTCGAATGGCGCTAGCTGCGCAGCATTTGTGCACCGCCGCCGTCAGTGTCAGCCAGTTTGCCGTGGCATACGGAGCTCCATCGCAGTCTTTAACACTGGTAGCATGCCGCGACAGCGTGGACGTGAACCGTATGTGCAGTTGACGGACTTTGAGCGAGGGCATATAGTGGGCATGCGGGAGGCCGGGTGGACGTACCGCCGAATTGCTCAACACGTGGGGCGTGAGGTCTCCACAGTACATCGATGTTGTCGCCAGTGGTCGGCGGAAGGTGCACGTGCCCGTCGACCTGGGACCGGACCGCAGCGACGCACGGATGCACGCCAAGACCGTAGGATCCTACGCAGTGCCGCAGGGGACCGCACCGCCACTTCCCAGCAAATTAGGGACGCTGTTGCTCCTGGGGTATCGGCGAGGACCATTCGCAACCGTCTCCATGAAGCTGGGCTATGGTCCCGCACACCGTTATGCCGTCTTCCGCTCACGCCCCAACATCGTGCAGCCCGCCTCCAGTTGTGTCGCGACAGGCGTGAATGGAGGGACGAATGGAGACGTGTCGTCTTCCGCGATGAGAGACGCTTCTGCCTTGGTGCCAATGATGGTCGTATGCGTGTTTGGCGCCGTGCAGGTGGGCGCCACAATCAGGACTGCATACGACCGAGGCACACAGGGCCAACACCCGGCATCATGGTGTGGGGAGCGATCTCCTACACTGGCCGTACACCACTGGTGATCGTCGAGGGGACACTGAATAGTGCACGGTACATCCAAACCGTCATCGAACCCATCGTTCTACCATTCCTAGACCGGCAAGGGAACTTGCTGTTCCAACAGGACAATGCACGTCCGCATGTATCCCGTGCCACCCAACGTGCTCTAGAAGGTGTAAGTCAACTACCCTGGCCAGCAAGATCTCCGGATCTGTCCCCCATTGAGCATGTTTGGGACTGGATGAAGCGTCGTCTCACGCGGTCTGCACGTCCAGCACGAACGCTGGTCCAACTGAGGCGCCAGGTGGAAATGGCATGGCAAGCCGTTCCACAGGACTACATCCAGCATCTCTACGATCGTCTCCATGGGAGAATAGCAGCCTGCATTGCTGCGAAAGGTGGATATACACTGTACTAGTGCCGACATTGTGTATGCTCTGTTGCCTGTGTCTATGTGCCTGTGGTTCTGTCAGTGTGATCATGTGATGTATCTGACCCCAGGAATGTGTCAATAAAGTTTCCCCTTCCTGGGACAATGAATTCACGGTGTTCTTATTTCAATTTCCAGGAGTGTAAGTAACACTTTACGAAAACAAATAGACTATGGAATTACAAGTATTAATTCAAAAGCTAAAATAATCAATACAAAATGTATCTAGTTACAGCACTGAATAAGTAAATTCAGAAA
Organism: Schistocerca nitens; assembly: GCF_023898315.1. Classification (NCBI taxonomy): domain Eukaryota; kingdom Metazoa; phylum Arthropoda; class Insecta; order Orthoptera; family Acrididae; genus Schistocerca; species Schistocerca nitens. Next base: position 786,159,241 of record NC_064618.1, on the reverse strand, counting down.
GACATTGAAGCAAAATTTAAAAAAAAAATCATACACATCAAAGGCTCTTCAAGACTCACCACAAACACGCAAACAAACAACACCACCACTACACAACAAGGACACACCTAAACTCAACAGGAAAGCTGGTGCAAAACCACATGGGGAAATATCTTTGCACACAGAACCGATAACGTCCTTAAGGAAAAATGTATAAATCTATTTAACCAAAACAATAACTCGGTTCAGAATGTTTAAACAAAGAGGATGATATTGACATATATCAACTTCCATGCGACCGTTATGATGATCTGAGCTTAGGACAGAGCAGCAGAACGTTTGAAATTATGTGTAAGGAAAATAAAAGGGCATGGAAATATGGCGCCAGCCACTGGACATTTGCAGAATACCCCAGATAAGAAAACAACCACCCGAACAGAACAGAAACAGAGATGGATGGATGTTCAGTAACAAGAAACTTTTCTAATCCTACAAGAAAACTTCTGAATCCAAAAGGAAATCACAGAAAAGAAGCACATAATAAATTACCGAAGAAACATTAGCAGCATAGCATTATTAAAGCTAATAGAACATAAAGTAGATAAACAACAACTCCTCGAGACACCACAAAACGGTATAACACAAATTACGCAATGTACCCACTCTAGATCATCCATCAGTGTACCGCAGTGAAGTAATAATTTACACACACAGAAGGTAGGACATTTAGTTCCCCTTACATGTGCATACGTACACATACACACACACACACACACACACACACACACACACACACAAACAAACACAAAGCAGTCGCATGATACAAACACACACAGAGCAATGGCAGACGCTCCCACTACCACCGAAACGAAACAAAATACCTTCGCATCCAGCAACACCAAAACAAAGTACGCAATGTGGCGAGATGGTAAAGGATGTACTCAAAATAAACACGGAACTATATTTTGTGTCAGTGAAAGCGCTTTGTGGAAAAATCTAAGATATAGGAATGAAAAAATGGTTCAAATGGCTCTGAGCACTATGCGACTTAACTTCTGAGGTCATCAGTCGCCTAGAACTTAGAACTAATTAAACCTAACTAACCTAAGGACATCACACACATCCATGCCCGAAGCAGGATTCGAACCTGCGACCGCAGCGGTCACGCGGTTCCAGACTGAAGCGCCTTTAACCGCACGGCCACACCGGCCGGATTATAGGAATGAAGTAAGAACCAAAGAAACGGCGAGTAATTATAGTAATTACATACTGTTTATAGTAGTAAGCTAACGCATGAGAACTGTTCATGATCCTAGCAAACAGAATTGAAGGAAAGCCATACTGATACAGTGATCACTGCAGATGCTTTAAAATAGAGCAAAACGCGTGTAGTCTTAATAAGACTCTTATTACAGTCGCAAAAGATGGTATTACCCTGTATAGCTCATATTATTACTGTACTTTGAAATTATTCATGACGTGCTATTTTTATGAAATTAAGTTGCAACACTTCTGCATTACATTAAAAAATTAGATTTTAAAGTATTAACATTCATAAACGAAACTGAGATAGCAGTAGGGAAACACGCGTCGAACGATTGGTGAGGAAATAATGATAGAGGATACCGATAAATTCTGGAATTAGTTTGGTCAGGACGACTCTAATATTATTCCAAAATTTAGTTCTGATATACTAAGTCAGTTCTGTACTCTCTAAGTGACTATGGTGTTTTGTAGCATTGGACCAACAGTAGTGACGAGGTGGGTCGACAACAATTGCCCTTCTCCTTGAGATAGTGAGAGGCCTCTATGGGTCAGCGTTTGTTTATTGATTTATTCTAGCCCAGTTTACAGATGACAACAATGGCAGTTATAGATCAAATTTCGGTTTACGTAAACCACTACGATAATCGTATTTTTTATGCACTGAATCTTCCGCCTGCCTGTTTCCTGTTTAGCTCACGTTGCCTACATCAGCGTTCCTACAAAGTCTTTTTTTTTCTTCTTTTTTTTACTTCCTCTTATGTCTGTAGACCGGTTCCTTCCAAACATATTCAATACACCGTTAATTTTATAGTAGTAACAGCAGTAGTAGTTTTACTCATCCGTGGATCACTGCAGCTACAGTTTCAGAACACACAGACATACTTTGACAAGGATGGGGCAGGTAGTCGGCCTTTATATCCACGAGGTTTTTTAGGCCAAGCATGGAAAACTTAAATCAATGTAAATTGTTTTCGATGGCATTAAGCCACAGTCACGCAAAGGATAGTTACATCTTAAAGACATCTGTTAGCGTTGTTTACCTGCTTTGAACTGCCTCAACAAATGTGACTAAACAATGGTCTAACAGTCTTTAGCAGTGTACGCGGTAATGGCATAAAAGCCGAAATCTGGATACGACCAAATGAAATGGACAAATCAATAGGACACAATCAAATGGCGGCTTTCTCTTTTAAATCAGAATAGTTGGATTGACATTAAAACCTCTATCCTCCCGAATGCAAGACTAGTCAATTTAAAAGAGCGCAACGTCATTCCAGTTACTCTTTGTGTATAACAATGTCTTGTTTTTACATTATTGCATGGAAGGAATTTCGTAAAAAGCTAGTGCTGAACTGGTCATTCATTCTTCTACATGAATCACTGCGCAGACTGCATACATGCTGTCGGCTCGCAACAGGATCATGACGATGTTGGTTAGTTTTTCACTTCTGTCCTACTGTTTTCCAGTTGCTACCATGAAAAATTTGGGTCCTCATCTGTCCATAACGACTGTGTAGTTGAGGTCCTAAGCAAAATAAAATATTAGAATAATTCATTTGATAGTTTCGGTGTCAGATTTTACAGAAAATAAAAACATTTAAACGTTTCAATGCCAAAATGTGTTGTGAAGTGGCAAAGGTGTTTTGTTATCAATTTCTTGTGTTATACTTTTTATGAAAGCCCCACTCCGTGTTATTTAAGCAATACATCAATATACAGAATGTGTTCCTTAGTATGTACTTAACGAATTTTTTAATAATTTTTAGTGTTTTTGTTGTTGTGGTCTTCAGTCCAGAGACTGGTTTGATGCAGCTCTCCATGCTACTCTATCCTGTGTGAAGCTTCTTCATCTCCCAGTACCTACTGCAACCTACATCCTTCTGAATCTGTTTAGTGGATTCATCTCTTGGTCTCCCTCTACGATTTTTACCCTCCACGCTGCCCTCCAATAGTAAATTGGTGATCACTTGATGCCTCAGAATATGTCCCACCACCCGTTCCCTTCTTCTAGCCGAGCTGTGCCACAAACGTCTCTTCTCCCCAATTCTATTCAACACCTCCTCATTAGTTGTGTGATCTACTAATGTCTTTAACCTCCTTAGGCAGTTTATCGTACAGTTTTATTCCTTCCAGAAAATCCTGCTTGATTATAATCTTTTCTCTTTCCTGGTAATGTAGGCTCGGAATAGATCTTATTCCACGATCGTGAAAAGAGCTGTTTGTGGAATAATTTTCAAGGTTATTTTTATGCGCATAGCTCATCAGTAAGTGTACTCAAATGGTATAGTTGAAATCCCCAGATTTTTGAACAGGTATTTACTTTGAGGCCGATTAATGGTTATTCGTTAGTATTCTTGTGGCAGTTTCCTGTAATTTGAAAACTGTATTAACACTTTTTGCACTTTTCCCCAGAAAATAATTCCATACTTAGAAACTGAGTCTACCTGTGAATTACATGGAACAAATCAGCTGTTACAAACTGCTAACAGGAGTCCAAGGGCATAACATGGTGACGACAATCTGTTTGCAAATATGTTTGTGTGTTCACAATTGAAAGCCAATGATCATTCCTAGAAAGTTAAGGAATTGTTATGCAATATATAGCGGTAATATATATTTGTCTACTGGCGTACATGTGTACGGTATTAGCTATATTGTGAACTCGTCTTTTCCAATTAAATTAAATTCTACTGTAAACAAAGTTTTAGAAGAGTAACTTTGTCTTCATCGCATGTGGCAGATGCATACATGTAACTTGTTTCAAAACTGAGATGTAAGTTTCATTGCAGATGAGAAGAAAAATCATTTTATATGTATGATACGAAATCCATAGTGTCCTGTTACAAAGTTCGCTGTAGCGGCAGATGTACGTGAATCTGAGAAATCAACTGTGCGACGATAGGGCGTTGTGACTGCTATTGGCGGCCAGCTGCCCTCGCGGAGACCGCCACAGCGGCAACCCTTTCCAGAACTGCGTTTTACTTCCAGACCTGGATCTGCCGTGACGCAAGACGGCGTCGTGCGCGGGCTCTGTGCTCCCCGCGTCACGCCGTGTTCTCCTAAAGACTGTTTTCATGAGAGGCGATTATGTAAATTGAAGCATGAAGGTTCCGATGAGATCACCCGCTGTGCAAGCGAATTCCGCGACGTCGTGTGGTGGCGGTGGGGTATGCTGTGCCGCAACACCTCCCCGTGTTTATCAAACGCCGCTCTGCGCTGTCGTTAGGGGCTCGCCACGGTTGGCATTAGATACCTAGCTGGTATCTCCCCGCCGCTGTCGGACGGTCGGCGCTCGGTTACGGCGAATTACGTCGCATTATTGTGGTTACTACATTATGGCGGTGAAAGGTGTATAATTTACTGAAAATTCCAGGAATAAGCAAGTTGATCGCTTAATTTTCGTTCAAATTGCGCTCGGCAGTGAAAGTGGCAGTTGCCCCATATCGATCTCGCTGCACAGCGAGCGATCGGTTGGTCGAAAACTTGTATCGCTGCAGCCATAGAGATACATCACTAGACTGACAAAGATGCATCTTTTACTCAAGCCAGACATTTAGTGAGGTAATATGGCGGCATCAAGAAGTTCTTGCGTGGTACTACTACGATTTTACGAAGTCAGATGACGTTGTAACCTTTACGAGGTGGTCTAGTCAAGTTCTGCAGTTGAGCAAATATTTGGCTACTACTAGAGACTAACACATAAATCATGTTATGATAAGAAGATCAAGTTACATATACAAACGTTTAAAGCAGATCGTAGTTTTCGTATGAACACTCAAATTAATATAGGCAGTTTATGACATCTCCCTTACATTGTGAATGCATATGATTTATTTACCGGTGCGTTAATGTAATCACTCATATATTTGCACCTGTAGTGGACATAAGTAAGGGCGATGCATAACAAAGTATTTTTGTTGTACTTATCTTGTAATTTGCCTGAGTCGGGTAGCTGGTGATTCGTTCTAATTAAAACTCCAGGTCATACAATTTGCGGAGGTTTATTTGTTGATGATAGCATTTTTCCAAAGTCATTGCAGAATACATCAAACTTCACATGTAGTCTCTTTGACAATCCAACAGCTGGCAAAACGACTTACCGACCGAAAAGACTGGACTACAAAGTGAACCCCTAGGCGAACTGACGCTGCATTGCTGCGTTTGCTTACATGTATTCCAAACAATGAGTGTTCATTACTCCAATTATTACACCATCGTGAAATTAATAGTTACAATTAAAAGTTACAAATATACAAAATGTTGACAATCAGATTACTTACAGAATAAAATATTAGTTCATTACAGATGAGTTTTAGGTTAGAAATTGTACAATTTAAGATTAAAAATTAAATATAACTTCTTTACAATAATGTGTTTCAATAATTTAATAAATACAAATCAATTATCGATCGGAAAATATTGCTAACATTTACGTAATATATACACAAGTTGTTTAACCTCTTTAATGGCTCATAGCCTTGAAATGTTCATCCAGACGTAATGGAGTTAATTATATATGCTAACAATGATCAATTAATTATTTTAGTAATGGTATTAATTGTGGTTTAAAAATTTGGGTTTGAAATTATATATCACTTGAAATTACGTGAATTTAAATTTGTTTCTTGCTTTCTGATCGATTTACAATAACGTTTTCCAAACTGAACTTTCGAGATCTAATTGCAGTTAATTAACGAAAGTAATAACGATGCTAACATTTATAACTACTTCTAATCAAATGAATTACATACTGATTATTATAGTTCTGAGTAAATGTTGACGGTTCATAGTGATTATTATGTTACATATTTACGTATTATCTAATTATTCGTATTTTTTTAATATCGTTCATAGTATTCTATAGTACAATTACATGACGGGAAAAGGTGCCATAGTGGCATGATTTTTATTCTTTGTGTAACAGAAAGTACCGATACCAGGCTACAAATTCCGGGTATCGAATATTATAGTAATGCTGGGGGGGGGGGGGTTGTTACAAGTTGTTGTCAACGACAAATAGCACCTTCTACTTATAGGCGCACTTTCATATCTAGCATACTATTCAAAGACAAACCAAAGTTGATGAAAACTGGTTACAAACACATCATTAAGTTACATTTGTTAACACTGGATTCATGAAATAAAATAAAATATACATAAATTAATTAATCACTGCTGGTAATTCACATAAGGCAAACTGTAATGTAATTATTTTGGATTACATACAGCACAAAAGCAAAACTACGTAAACTGTTTCTCACTATTCTTTGATTGTGACATACTCCTTTCCTTTCAGCTATACGAGAAAACTATAAAGGTACCGTTTTACATCAGTTCATCCCCATTTCTTATATCAGTAAATCAACAGCTGTTTACACGTCCTTTGCACTTGCCGCCATATTGCTACACTAAAGTGCTGGCTTCAGTAACGTCAACGATACTGTATACAGTATTGCCAGTTTAGTAATGTATGTCTGTGGCTGCGACCTTCAGCTTTGTAGTAACCGCGGAGAGCTGTTCAATCTAGCACCAAATATTTCTAGAGGCTTTATTTATCCAAATGCTTAATACGGGCTGAAGTATAATGTAAACAGGAAAACGGATCGCAGGGCTATAAAATACGTGGTAGTCCATGATAAACATGCTAGTGATTGATTGAAAGTGCCAAAACTGGATCAGAATATAATTTGTTTAGCTGTTAATAATGCTACAGGAAACGAAGTAAATAAACCCTTCCCAGTTCTAGTAAGGAAAAAAGCGTCGTTCAAAGCATTAATTTTAAGCTTTCTGAAGGTGGCGCGGTAGTAACCAGGGTGGACAAAGACGGAACTATTGTGATCGTTGCAAGAGATGTCTATATTGCTAAAACTTTAAAATTCTTTGAAGATAATGAAATAGAGAAAATTGATAAGGATATAACGTCCGAAGTTCAGAAGAAATTACCTCATCAGTTAAAAATCTACAGTGAGATAATATCACCAAGGAAGGTACAAATGTTAAAAGTAATGAACCTCCTGGCACCCACACTTAGAGCACATCTAAGGTACACATAGATGGATTTCGAATACGTCCGCTGGTGGATGGTAGGGGCAGTCCTTTCTGAGCAGCAGCTCGTAAATGCCTGTGGTTTCTTAAAACCCATTATAAGATCTACAACCATTTTTCTATTAAAAACAGTTCTAACTTGTGGGTAAATTTCGAAGCATACCAATAACTGATGAAATGAAATTTGTTTCTCTAGACATCGTCAGCTTACACACAAATATATTGAGAAAACGATGCGGGTTATTCAGCGTAATTTACCGGAATAAAATCAACTTTCAGAGAGAGACATACATGAATTTATCGGAATACATCCGTTAATTCTGAAATTCAGCTCTCAAAATTTAACAGAGACATATATTCCCTAAAATACGGATTAAGTTGCTCGCTGATACAGCTATCAGTCATCTAGAAAACAGGTTCTTTTCAGATAATGCATAATGGGCAGACAAAATTATAATCTACTGATACGTTGCTTAATAAAGAGTAACACAGATGTCATCAATCCTATAGTATCCATTTTTATTAAATTGGATCAAACAGTTAAATTTACATATGAAATTGAAACAACTAAATCATTAATTTTTTCGATCTCTCAATTCCGAATGTAACTGGCAAGCATAAAATTATGTAGTATCTTCCGCAAAAAAAAAACTAGCGCCGATGGTATTGTAGATTTTACATCAAACCACCCGGCTCAACATAAGAACGCATTTTTAAATTTTACCATCAATCGGGTCTTCAAAATTCCTTTGTCAAAAGACGAACATGGTGATGAAATGGCAATAGTAAGACACATTGCAATAGTGAATAACTATCCACGTGACTTTGTAGGTCACATATACACTTAAGCGACAAATACACTGGTGTAGGCATGCGTATGCAAATACAGAGATGTGTAAACAGGCAGAATACGGCACTGCGCCCGGCAACGCCTATATGAGACAACAAGTGTCTCGCTCAGTTGTTAGATCAGTTACTGCTGCTACAATGGCAGGTTATCGAGATTTAAGTGAGTCTGATTGTAGTATCACAGTTGGCGCAAGAGCGGTGGGACACAGCATTCCGAGATTGTGATTTAGTGGGGATTTTCCCGTACGACCATTTCACAGGTGCACCGTGCGTATCAGGAATTCGGTAAAATATCAAATTTTCGACATCGCTGCGGCCAGAAAAAAATCCTGCAAGAACGGTATGAACGACGACAGAAGAGGATCGTTCAGAGTAACAGAAGGGCAACCCTTCCGAAAATTGTTGCAGATTTCAGTAATGGGCCACGCTGACGCGTGCGAACCATTCAACGAAACATCATCGATATGGGCTTTCGGAACCGAAGGCCCTATCATGTACCCTTGATGACTGCGCGATACAAAGCTTTACGCCTCCACCTGGGCTGTTCAGGCTGGTGGACGCTCTGTAATGGTGTGGGTCGTGTGTAGTTGGAGTGATGTGGGACTCTTGATACGTCTCAATACGACTCTGACAGGTGACACGTACGTAAGAATCCTGTCTGATCACCTGCATCCATTCGTGTCCCCTGTGCAGTCCGACGGACTTGGGCAATTCCAGGAGGACAATGCAACACCCCATATGTCCAGAATTTCTACAGAGTGTCTCCAGGAACACTTTTCTGAATTTAAACGCTTCCTCTGGTCGACAAACACCCCAGACATGAACAGTATTGAGCATATCTGGGACGCCACTGTTCAGAAGAGAATTCTACCCCCTCGTACTCTTAAGGATTTATGGACAGCCCTGCAGGATTCATGGCGGCAGAATTCCTGATAGCATATTCAACAGTTCCCGGGTTCTATTCGTGGCGAAACACTATCTGTGGCTCATTAGTTAGGTAGTTACATGGACCATAAATAATTTCAACGGTTCTTGTCGAAAAGAATTCTTATCGAAAAGATATGAAACGAGTCAGTTTATAGGATACGTATACGTGATTACTATTGACATTAATGAACACAGTATCATTTTATTCATACTCATGCAACTACACTTAAAACATTTTTTTAGCTTACTACCAGTTTTTAAGTAGAAATTTTTTAACAGCTGAATAGAAGGAGTTGTCCAGCAGGAATGTTTTTAAAATTTGCTTCGCTACCTGTCAAACGGTTACAAGTAGGTTCTCTGCGCGGAACTCCAGAGTTCAGGAAGAAAACTTTATATTCTGACATTGTTGATATTCGTGTGTTGCAATTGACTTTGAATCCAGCACATCCAATAACGATATTATGCATAGGCAGAAGCAAATCTCGTACTTCACCTCAAACCTGAGAAGATTATTACGTTTCGAGGAGAACAGCGTAAAATTTTGGTTATAGAATTTGTGTGTGTTATGGCTGTAATACTTTTATAAAAAATATTCATTTATGTGTTGGCCACAACAGTTTTATATGACAAAGAAAATATTTTTGGAATTGTAGTTAGTAGTTTACATGTGAGCCTTTTTCCGTGGAAAGTACGTAATCCACACATCTTCTCTTTAGTCTACAGGTTCAATGAAACTGTCATGTTAGTTCCATAATATTTGTTGCTTTCAAAAGAGGTAATGAAAGTGTACTGGGCAGTATAAAAAGAAACAAGCCATGGAAATGTCATACAGTATTGTGCACGTTGGAGCTTGAAGATTTCATAATCTTAATGATCAGTGTAATAGTTATTGCAATTTGTCTTTGTTGTACCAGTTATCTGTGTTGGAGTGTTGATAATATAATACAAACCACACATGCAGAAACACTCATTTGTGGTTATCATTTATCTTCTTCAAACTACTCAGACTCTGAAATGTTCATGTAATTATTAGTACTGTTGAGACCTATCACGTAATACACTAAAGCTGTTTCCAGATGTATATGATGCAGTTTTCGATCACATTTAATTTCTTAACTCCTTTTAATAGAATTTTCAGTGGAAAAAAGAAATAGAACATTTATTTCAAACACACAGTTAACCTTTTTTCTAACTTTTGACTTTTTAGTAATACCATATGCAGTTAACTTTGGATTATTGTATGCAATACGATTCAATGTGATATAAAAGTACAAAAAATGTAGTTGTGTTACCTTTGGAAATATCTGTAGAATAGTGTATTTGTATATTTAATTTTTTTCATATTTAACTGAATAAAAACTGCGAAAAAAAAACTCGCTAACGCACGCTTGTGCAGTGGCGCTCGGCTTGGAGGTAAGCCGATTCTTATCCTGTTGGTGAATGAAATTGTCCCTACCATTTGGCCCCCAAGGGGGGAGAAGAGGTCACGTCGTAAAATTCGTGATTACCAGTCTTTGCGCCAAAGTCTTGGATTAAATTCCAAACCTGTCCGTAATGTGTCTTCAAGTGAGGGCATCTGACACTGTTGATCATGAGTCTTCCGTAGGATGCGGACTTTAAGCTTGGCGGCCTACTTGGTGCTATTCGCGAGGAGTGTGCCGGCACCGGGTTTCACCCTCTTCCTTCTCTTACCGTCTCCATCACGAAAATGACACTACACAACACACACACACACACACACACACACACACACACCGAGCGAGGTGGCGCAGTGGTTAGACACTGGACTCGCATTCGGGAGGACGACGGTTCAATCCCGCGTCCGACCATCCTGATTTAGGTTTTCCGTGATTTCCCTAAATCGCTCCAGGCAAATGCCGGGATGGTTCCTTTCAAAGGGCACGGCCGACTTCCTTCCCTAATCCGATGAGACCGATGACCTCGCTGTCTGGTCTCCTTCCCCAAAAAACAACCAACAACAACAACACACACACACACACACACACACACACACACACACACACACACACACACACACACACGCACACACATTACGGTCATTTACACTTAACAGGTACAAAAAATGGTTCAAATGGCTCTGAGCACTATGGGACTCAACATCTTAGGTCATAAGTCCCCTAGAACTCAGAACTACCTAAACCCAACTAACCCAAGGACATCACACACACCCATGCCCGAGGCAGGATTCGAACCTGCGACCGTAGCAGTCCCGCGGTTCCGGACAGCAGCGCCAGAACCGCTAGACCACCGCGGCCGGCTAACAGGTACACTTACGTACACAGCTCCCAAACTTTAGGCAGGAAAAGATGCCCGCGGGCTCGATAACTAGGGAAAACCTGTCCCATCAGACGGCTGAATCAGCCCTTTGGGGTCTCCCAGCCCTTCATACCTTAAGAATTTACTTTTATTCTTTAGGTTCTGCCAACCTTTTTAGAGATTGTCTCGTCGTTTAGACTTTAGACAGTGCATGGAACCTGTTCACATCTGTGACATGCTTTCATATAAAATTTCGTCTTAAAGTTTCACAGCTTTCATTGACATACCCCATCATCCAAAATGTTCCGAGACTCGATTAAAAAAAAATAGAGATAAGTCTTTCTCACCTGAATGCAAGAAAAGACCTGTGAAATTGTCAAGAAAGTCTTCTTTGGGATATTATTCAACTGCTGTGTCACATTGGCTGGAATGTTGGATAAGTCATCAAAGTGTTAACCCTTTGTGTGAATTTCTGCAATTTATCATTTTACGATTGTTTCATATTGATCACACTAAGTCTCGTCACCCTTGACGATTTTTTACACAAAATAATTGTAAGCGTTTTGCATTTCAGTCGATTCCCGGCACGCGCCCCCACTCTCTTTTTTGTCTTTTTGTTCCGGAGACAAGATGTGTGCAACAGACATTGAACAAAGCTTTCTCTTCTTCAAAAAAGTACGGAGAATGCCTTAAACACTTTATTTAGACGTGCTATGTTGCTCCGTTTCGATTCGCCACACAACGAAGTAGAGACACTAGCGCAGCTAGTCCACTAGTAGACTACAGAATGCCTGCTCTCAACTGACTGGTAGAATACAAGCTGTTGTTTCTAGTTGTCAGTTCAAACTGCCACTGTAGTTACTGCGCTGGTGTCGCTAGTACGCGGAGAAGAAAATCAGTCTTGGAAGTTTTTGAGAGACAGTCTATCCTGAAGACCTTGAAAGATGTTGATACAGACAGGAAGGACGGAGGCCTGATAAAGGAACTGCACACACGAAAAAAAATGGTTTTAAGGATTCGCCAGAAGGAAACGTCTTAGAACGGTACTGGAAGAGGGGTTATACAAGGACGATGTTTGTCACAAACTCTCTTGGTATTTTACGCCGACAAACTGTCAAAGCATCAGAAGAAGCAAGAGGCGTAATATTTGGAGCAGACAAGATGAAGACAAGTATGCCTATGAATCATTGGTGTTGGCTGAATCAGGGGATGAACTACGACTTGTGTTGGAGAGTGTCACAAAAGTGGGAAACTAGTACGGAATGATGACTATAAATGTAGCAAAGACCAAAGTGTTGAGAATTAGAATGATGAGAATTTCATCGAAACGTCATTGTAAGGAGAGAATCTGGAAGAATAAAAACATTTTAGGCAAGCAGGACGTTGTGCATAGGAAATAAGAAGCAAAGTATCGATGGGTAAAAGAGATCTTAGAGAGTTGAGACTTCTTCTCCAAGAGCTCTGTCTGGGTGTAGTATTACGTATAAATTAATCGAGGGCAGTAAAGAAGAAAGATAAAATACAGTAGTCTTGAAACACGTTTGTGGAGAATAACGCTAAACGTGTAATTTGCTCACAGAATAGTCACTGATGAAGTACTGCTAGGAATGAGAGAAAAAAGAAAATTAGACGAAATTTTAAGAACGAAGGAAACATCTTGTCTGGGACATACATTTAAAAGAAACTAGCCACATCTAAGAATAGCGGAGTAAAAGATCGCAGGGAAGAGAGGAAGAGAAAGACGATGACATTACTCATGGATAAATTAGCAGCAGATTATAGAAGAGGGACAGGGCAGGGAAAAGTGGAGAGTGTTCAGTGTTTGGTGTGTAGATTAAGCAAGAGGCACAGGAGAGGGAAAAGTGGACAGTGTTCAGTGTTCGGGTGTTTGTCATACGATAGACACCCAATAAGATCAATAGCGGGGAAGAACACGATTGTAATACAGTTTTCTCCCACTAGCAATGATTTGAACTATTCTGATGAAAACTGTCAGCGTAAAGAGGGGGTTCAAGGTCGAAAGACAATCACGTACTAGGGCGCCACGATAATTTGCTTTGGCTGTGCTGTAAATCTCCCTTCTTTTGGGTCGAGAACTTACACTATAATTTCTGCCTATTATGTGTGTACACTGAGCTGGCAACCAGCGATGTGGAAGTCGAAGGATACTCTAAGCAGTGCCAGTTGTGTTGACAATTCTAGCGGCGCGGCCTACTGCCCGATGCATTTGTAGCAGTTCTGAAGCGCATGCCGTAAAGTATTTCCTTCAGTTTAGAAATCAGGTTGAACTCACGAGGGCTTAAGCCAGGGGAGTGCAGTAGGTGGTATAGCACTTAGCAGCTCCATCAGTCAAACAAATTAGTAACAGCTTGCACCGTACGTGCTTGAGCATTGTCCTGCAAAAGGATGGTCAGATCCTGCAGAAAATGTCATCTCTTCTGTTTCTATGCTGTTCAGTTTTGGAACACAACCTACGACCAGCTTAGAAACAGAAGTGATAACACTTTCTGCAGGACTTGACCATCATTTTGCAGGACAATTCTCATGCACGTACAGTGCAAGCTGTTACTGATTGGTTGACTGATGGGGCTGCTAAGTGCTATACCACCTACTGCACTCTCCTGACTTAAGCCCTCGTAAGTTCAACTCGATTTCTAAATTGAGGGACACTCTTCACGGCATTCGCTTCAGAACTGCTACAAATGCGTCGTACGATAGACCGCGCCGCTAGAACTTGTAATCTCCCCACGGAAAATTACCCTCTGCCACGCAATAATTAATAATGGTCAATCAAATCATCCACATTTATTTACGTTTGAAAAATATCTGATCGGATTTTCTAGTAATATATGCGCCGACAGCTCGTCGACGCCAAGGTATTTTTCTAGTACGTTTATTCTTTGGAATAACAGAGATAGAGAGATGTATGCTCCATGGTTATTATAGAGGGATAAGGGAACAGCTTCGGAAGTATCGGTTGGAAGATTGTCGGATTGCTAAAAGAGATTTATTTACTCTTCTTCGCGCTAAAGCGAGCTAGGAACGTTTGTGCCACTAGCGTGATAGGTAAAGAGAAAGAAAAAACTGTAAAAGAAAATTACATGAGACTTGGAACCAACAGAAAACGGAACATGTACGGAGATGGATTCAATATACAATTTTCCTCAGAAATAAGGTTTGTGACCATTTTATTCTAGAGTGAATGACGAATGAGTTCTCTGTCTGAATCATTGATGATTGTCTGGGCCCTGTAATTAATTGGGAAGTTTCAGCTGTGACGAAGAGAGCCTGCAATCTCTGAGTTTTTTTATAAATCGTCCAAAAAGGCTTCGTCCACATCTGAAATTTTAGATCTGTCGTAAACTGAACGAATTGTTCAAACGATCGATTTTCCCAACTGAATGCAGCGCTTAATAATAATAACAAATGTAAAGATCTTTTCCAGCAAGCCAGCCACTGAATATTAAGACGAAGGGCTCCACCAGAGATTCTACTAGGCTGATTTCACGTAAATAATATATTTAAACTGTACACAGATAAAGGACAGAGAGAGAGAGAGAGAGCGAATGAAATTCGAGAAATTACTCAGAATCCTCCATTAGCATAATTGTGTGTCTGTCTTTTCACGGGTCAGCCTAATTAGAAAACACGAAGCCCTGACTTTATTGTACCGATTTATGTGTGAGAGTGAAAGAGTAATAAAGGCGACAGATACACCTCTGTACAGACAAAACATTACACCAAGTTAGCGGCAAGCTGCATTCACATAGACTTTCATCATTTACAAAGTAGAGAGAATTCATTATAATGGCCAATCCGTGACAGGACACGTTTTTGGACGTTGTTAAAATAATTTTGTTCTCTGTTTCATGTGAACTACGACGAGCCAACTTAACTTGGAAAAGAGAAAAAGCTTGCTAGTAGAAGTGGATATTTGAACATTTATTAATTGTGTTCATGCTACATGTAGTTTGATTGACCTGCCCTAGTTGCATTTACCTGTATAAGTACTATAAAAAGTAGCCACCGAAGTATTCTTGTGTGAAGGGAGATATATTTATAGTGACGGTAGAACATTTATATGGTTTTACCTAGGGCAATGTTTAAGATGAGTCAAGCAGAGCAGAGCAGCACGCAACAGCCTTCAGCTGTGAGCACTGATAATAATGATATAGTAAGAAGTGTTGTAGAACCGATCGCTACAGAGAGCGCAATAGAACGCCCGGTAGATACAGCTGGAGATATAACAGCAAGTCCGCAACATGGATTAGATCCATTGGTCATTATCATGAGGCAGATGCAGATGTTAACTGAGACCATGAATAATATGAATACGAAATTAGCCTCAGTTACTGAAGGGCAAGAAAATCTGAAAATTGACATTAATGCGAAGTTAGCCTCAGTTACTGAAGGGCAAAATCATTTGAATACAAAATTAGCCTCAGTTACTGAAGGGCAGGAAAATTTGAAAACCGACATTAACGCGAAGTTCGCCTCAGTTAATGAAGGGCAAAATGATTTGAACGCGAAACTAGCCTCAGTTACTGAGGGGCAGGAAAATCTGAAAGCTGAGATTAAGCAGCAGTTACACGACAGTTTTTCCGAATTAGAGCAGCGGATAGAGGCGAAGACAAAGGAACTTAAAGATCAGGCCGAAAAGACGGAACGAAAATTAACTGCACAAATAGAATTGGTGAAAGCTCAATGTGAGGAATCTACTCACCGCGTACGTGTAGAAATGAAGGAGTATGTGGCTATTAAGATAGATACCGTACAGGAACAGTGGAAATGGTTCCGCAATTAGTACAAAAGCAAGATGCCATGTCATGTGCAATTGCGCAACTTCCTGAATTGGCACGTACGCAGACTAACCTAAAGGAAAGTGTTGAACATCTGACAGAACGTCAAGACGTTATAGACCACCAAATTAATGTATTAACGGGTAAATTATCCGAAATCACATTAGAAAACAAAAGACTAATGTGTGAAAACGTTGAGCAAAATGTTAAAGCAGCATTCCAGAGTCTATGAGGCAAACAGGAAGAGAATTCGTTTGCGAAAGGACTTTAGGAAGTGCGACAGCAGTTAGGTGCTGATTTCGAGCATTGGAAACAAACGATAGAAGAGTCGATACGCGTTTCACAACAAGGCTCAGAACAAATGAATACAGGCCAGCAGCAGAAGTTGGCAGCGACTATAGAGCCAGTTACTGCACATTCGCACACGATACCGCCTTGTGTAAGTTGCTCAAATATTAAATTGCCACGAGCTAGTTGTTCGCGTGAAGTTTTATCTGACGGAGATTACGAAAGCCTTTGCCATGCCGAAGAAAAAACGATAAAGCATCGGCAATTCCAGATTTTTAACACTGACAAAAGGGGGGTCCATCCGATTGTTTTTATTCGAAGTTTTAGAGGAGTGCTACCCAGAAATTGGTCGGAGTGGCAGAAGATCAGTTTCGTTACGGGGTATATACAAGGTTCGGGGGCGATCTGGGCCTCGGACATGACTTCTGTTTGCTCGACATATGACGATTTTGAAAAAGCGTTTTTAGCAAAGTTCTGGTCAGAAGGGGGAAAAGGAACGCCTAAGGCAGGAGGTGCTCTACCCAGAGCCTTTCTCTTTTTCAAAAGGAAGCCTTAGGAAGTATTTTGAAAAATATATAAATAAAACTAGATATTGGGACAGACCTATGCCTTTGCCAGACATAATAAACATACTTAAGGCAAGACTACCAACTAGCATCCGGAATCAATTAATTTACGGCAACGATAAAGACTTGGAGTCGTTCCTCACGACGTTAGATCATATAGACATTATAGAAGAGAACAACCAGAAAGCCCGTAACAACAGATTCCAATATAGGGAAATAGAACCTCCGCCAAATGGTAGGCAAGGGAACGCACAGAGATCGATAAATAGTGGAGAAACCCCTCAAAATCTCAATAATAATACCGGCAATAGTCTTGCGAGGGGCTATCCAAGGAACAACAGGAATGGGAAAAGATACAATCCCGTATGGGGGAACGAAAGGAATTTCAGACCGCAAGCATGGAACAATAACAGTAATAGAAAGTGGAATCAACCGGGGGGAATAAACTCAAATAACCAACATCAGTGGGGACGGACATCTACGAATCAACCGGTAATTACCGATGTGACGGACGATGTCAACCACCAGGCGAATCAAAATCCAACAAACTCGTAAGGACCCACTCGTGCCCCGGAGGAGCGGTCAACAATTGGTTGAGGGGCAACAGGATATGTGTACCCATGCTAACGTATAATGATGGACGATTACTGGCAGATGAATTGACCGAGGACTTAGAACCCCAAGATGAGGATAAGGAACAGGTGGCAGTAGCCGAAGTGCAAGTCATTTTGGAGACTGTACCTATAGTGGCGGTTTTAGACACACCTGCAACCACAAATGTTATTTCGAAGGCTCTATTCAACAAGATCATAAATATAAGACGAGTACCAATTTTTCCAGTTCAAAATTGTAGAATAATAGGCGCCGTTGGGGCTAGATCGGCTAATGTAAAAGTGCAGTCACTACTTAATGTAGAAGTCGGAAATGTAGCAATATTAAGAACATTCCTTGTTGTGAAAAATTTGGTGGTAGACTGCATTATCGGAGTCGACAGCCTACGTCAATACGGATGCAGAATAGATTTTAAAACAGGAAAAATTTGGTTAAATGTAAATAAACAAGAAATTGAGTTGGACTTGTTGAAAAAAGAAAGCCTTACCAGAAAATATAATAGTGGGATCAGTGTGCAAGTAATTAGAACTGCACAAAATTCTAAACAGCACGTAAATAATGAGTTCCAAGTCAAAGGAGATTTCGGTCAATTAGTGTATGAGAAATTAAATGAATCCGACTGCATTATTGAAGGTCAGAAGAGGCAGCTCAAAGAATTATTATTAGCGTATGAAAATGTGTTTGATGAAAGGCCAGGAGTTATTAAGGGATACATATGCCATCTCTACGTTAAGCCGCACGAAACGTATTGTAGAACTTTCTATCCTGTTCCCTGGAGGTTAAAGGCTCAATTTCAAAAAGAAATAGATCGCATGTTGAAATGGGGTTTGATCGAACCCTCCACAAGCCCATACTGCTCCCCATTGTTGGTCGTGCCAAAAGCAAATGGGACTGTGAGACTGGTACTCGACGCCAGAGAAATAAATAAAATCATAATTCCAGTGAGAACACATCCGGAGAACATAGACGAACTTATACAACGGTTCCAGGATGTCCAATATTTGACGAGCGTTGATTTGCGGAGTTCTTATTGGCAAGTCAAGCTGGATGAGGTATCAAGGAAATATACAGCTTTCATTTATTCCGGAAGAAGTTACCAATTTACTGTAGTTCCTTTCGGACTCAACATTAGTGCTGGAATCTTTATAGCAGCTCTAGATTATGCACTAGGCCCAGAACTAAGAAGCAGGATAACAGTATTTGTTGATGATATGCTTATTGCATCGAAGACCTGGGAGGAGCATATTACCTTACTGAGTCGGGTGTTGGACGTGTTCAAAACCATGGGAATAACTGCTAACCTACAGAAATCCCATTTTGCACTAAACAGAATCAAGTTCCTGGGGCATATAATTGACGCAAAGGGAATTTTACCAACCAAGGAGAAGCTAATTGCGATTAGTAAGTTTCCAACACCCAGAAATAGGAGGCAATTAAAAGGGTTTATGGGTCTTGCCTCATTTTTTAGAAGATTTATAACAAATCAGGCCATGAACGCAGCAGCTCTAAATAGTTTGCTGAAGAAGGATGTGTCCTGGCTCTGGACATTAGAGTGTCAAGAAGCATTCGAAGAGATAAAGAAGCAATTAGTAAAGGCACCGCTTTTGTACCATCCGGACATGCAAGAGGAATTTTACTTGTCAACAGATTCGTCAAATGTGGGTCTTGGAGCGTGCCTTTTCCAAGTACGCAAGATAAATGGACAGCTTACCTTTTGTCCTATTGCGTTTGCTAGTCGTGTTTTGTCCAACTGTGAACGAACGTACACGACGACAGAATTAGAGGCTCTTGCGGTCGTCTGGGGATTTAAAAAATTTCATTATTATTTATATGGGTCAAAGACTACCGTATATTGCGATCATCAATCATTAACGTTTTTACAAACGTGTAAACTGTTACACCCCAGACTGGCTAGATGGACGCTCGCTCTGCAACAATACCAGTTTAAGATCGTACATGTCTCAGGCCAGCAAAACATTATTGCTGACGCTCTATCAAGGTCACCGCAGGGTTTAACCAAAGAGATTGAAGTAAATAATTCCTCAGAATTCCCCGTATTGCTGCTGCAGGAAAATCCATTGAAGACGTACTACGTCAATTTGTGTGTGCATATGGCCCAGTTACAGAAAAAAGATGCTCAATGGGGAAGTGTCATTCAAAGGTTACAACAGCAACCTTCGGATCAGATAGCCAATTATTACAAGCTGGTAAATGGCGTATTATTTTTCCGCTGTGGAAGGCCAGACAAAGTCCGTTGGTGTGTCTGTATACCTGACGCGCAAATAGAGAAACTTGTATGGTTCACTCATTTAACCTGGGTACATTTCGGTGCGACAAAATGTGCAGACAAGATAAGTGGGTACTGTTATTTTCCCAACATAAAGCGCAGAGTGCATGAGGTCTTAAAGAGGTGCATAATCTGTCAAAAAACAAAGCCGGATTCAAAAGGGACTAAGCACCCATTATGCTCTATATTGGTACAAGAACCAAAAGAATTAATTTCGTGCGATCTGTGTGGACCGTTACCCACTTCAAGAGGTGGTGTTAAATATGTGTTGGCATTTCTCGATGTGTGTACGAAATACGTAAAGCTATACCCGATAAAGGCGGCTACAGCCAAAGTAATTGTATTAAGATTGATAAGGGATTATCTTCCACATGTTGGTACACCTAAGGCGATCATAACAGACAATGCTAAAATATTCACGGGACTCCGATGGAAGCAGACTTTGTCTCAAGTCGGTGTGAAACACATACTAACATCATTTTACCACCCACAAGGCAATTTGGTTGAGAGGATTTTTAGAGAATTCAATCGATTTATGAGGACGTATTGCCATAATAAGCAAACTGCGTGGGCAAATTATGTGGAAAAGTTTGAGCAGATATACAATAACATGCCCCACTCCTCAACTGGATATACACCTTGTGAATTGATGTGCGGAGCAAAAGAGGAAAACTTCTGGACTGACCATATCCCCAAAACTCAGGAAACTGAGATGCCTTGGGAAGAAAAAATAAGACAAGCTATCATAAATATGACGAAAAAGGCTGATCAGAGAAAACAACGATATGACAAATTAATCAAGAGGGTACAGACATACCATGTCGGAGAGAAGGTACTAGTCAAACGACATACCAAATCATCCGTAATAAAGAAAAGTATAAAGAAATGGGAGTTACTATATACTGGACCATACATGAGCCTACAAATTCCGAATCCGGGGGCTTATCTGTTAGCATACCCGGGATCGAACAAAATAAAAGGGTTATTTTCCCATAACGACTTAAAAAAATATAATGAAGATTAGAAGATAGTGAGGAATGGTGTTCAGAGTGACAGAAATGAACGCTCGTAAAAAACATAACAATAAACTGTGTGTGTAGTGATAGAAACCTTTAAATTGAAATAGTTAATCAGTGACATAGAGTATAGAAATAGTGACTAACTATTATTATCGAGTGTTGTAAAGAAGATAGTGGAGATAGGCTTCACCTGTGGTTTGGGTGAACATGGAACTTTAGCATTGCTAATGTCATCAAGATTTATGAAGGATCTAACTGACCTTCAAGAAGAATGAAATGTTTCCCGCAAATGACGCTGAATAATCAAAAGAGGTTCCGAGTGAATATTCATATATAATCTCATGTGAACGCTTACATGTGTCAACGTGTGAAGGGATGTGTTGTGGCAGTGAATCGTGAGTGACGGTTAACGCCGCAAAGATAATTTCCAGCGCAAAACAGTTGACGTCGGCGCGAGAGTTAAAATCGATACAGACGATACAGATATGCTTTGTAAGAGACTCGCACCAAACGCGAGGATAAACTGATTCATGTTGAACTTTAAAAGGAATAGGTGTTATAATTAGAAGTTAAGAGTTTTTAATTTATTAATGAATGATTAAAGAAAGTAATATTCATAGATTCAGTAGTAATTTAATGGTTTGTGTTCGTTGGGGAATTTTGTTTGAAAAATCCATTTCCATATATGAGCATGGATGAACGCCGTATGAATCAGAGAGTAAATGAAAGAAGTGAATCCGCATTCCTCAATGCTAATAACTTTTACATTTCAGCACTCAAGCGAAGAAATATATGTATTTAGAATAAAAAGTTTTGAGTATAGCTAAATTATATGACTTATCAAGGAAATATGGATGATATCTTGGTATAAAATGAACTACACTTTTCATTATTCGATGATTTGAATCCAACATCTATAGTAAGTTACATGAATCCTTTAAATTACGAAGAACAAATCAGTGATAGAAAATGTGTTAGAACTTTTGGACTAATAAGCACAAGTGGGGAGGCAAAGTCAAAAGGAGTATTCAAACGAGAGTGAATCGGATGATGCTTTTGGCAACATCATTAGTTAATGGTTGAATTCCTTGAAGTACGTCGTAACAAAAAGGATCCATGAAGAAATAGGGATTTTGCTTTCAAAAAGGAGAATCTTGGACGGTGCAACCTAATCAGTTTTCTTACAGGAAGAGTTTCCCTTTTGGGTCATTGCTAATTCTTTTGGAATGAATGTTGCATGTGAATTCGAGTATCCCTGTCCCTTCTACTCTTCCCATTGTGGGCCGCGTAGAAGATCAACTACAAAGGGGGCCGCGTAGAAGACCGACTACAAATGTGGACGTCGGGGACATGCAAGACCCGGGGGAGTTTAGCACCGCAAGATATTGTACTAGGAACAAGATTGTAAAACGAGAATTCACGTTATTCATTGTAAAACTTTTTTTTTTTTTTTTTTTTTTTTTTTTTTTTTTTTTTTTTTTTGCTAGAGGCACAAACCACTCTTCTCCAAATCGTGATACAAATTGATCCCTGTCTTTCCTTTAGAGATGAATTTCAAAATTATTTTTGTTCTTCTATAGGCTTTCCTATCTTCTATGTACCGTAGGCTGGGGGTCTAAGCTTAAGAGGTTTTCCAAGGTTTCCCTGCTTAAGAAAGTTCCCGAATGGGTAGACCCGGACAACAGTTCATGAAAGATCATCTTCCTTGGTTGTGCACAGCAAACATAACATCTAGATGCACGTAAAAGCAATACAGCCGCGGTACCTGTCTCTTCATTTCTTCTGTCTTCAACATTTCTTTTCTTCGTCTGTCTCAAACATAATTTTCTCTTTCAGTCGGAGGACTGACAATCATCACTTCCGGGTTATCCACGCTAATAGATAGCTCGCGAAGTGTGTTCGGTGAATCAAAATTGAGCTCACAAACTTCGCTCGCTGCGAGGGGCATTGTAATCTCCCCACGGAAAATTACCCTCTGCCACGCAATAATTAATAATGGTCAGTCAAATCATCCACATTTATTTACGTTTGAAAAATATCTGATCGGATTTTCTAGTAATATATGCGCCGACAGCTCGTCGACACCAAGGTATTATTCTAGTACGTTTATTCTTTGGAATAACAGAGATAGAGAGATGTATGCTCCATGGTTATTATAGAGGGATAAGGGAACAGCTTCGGAAGTATCGGTTGGAAGATTGTCGGATTGCTAAAAGAGATTTATTTACTCTTCTTCGCGCTAAAGCGAGCTAGGAACGTTTGTGCCACTAGCGTGATAGGTAAAGAGAAAGAAAAAACTGTAAAAGAAAATTACATGAGACTTGGAACCAACAGAAAACGGAACATGTACGGAGATGGATTCAATATACAATTTTCCTCAGAAATAAGGTTTGTGACCATTTTATTCTAGAGTGAATGACGAATGAGTTCTCTGTCTGAATCATTGATGATTGTCTGGGCCCTGTAATTAATTGGGAAGTTTCAGTTGTGACGAAGAGAGCCTGCAATCTCTGAGTTTTTTTATAAATCGTCCAAAAAGGCTTCGTCCACATCTGAAATTTTAGATCTGTCGTAAACTGAACGAATTGTTCAAACGATCGATTTTCCCAACTGAATGCAGCGCTTAATAATAATAACAAATGTAAAGATCTTTTCCAGCAAGCCAGCCGCTGAATATTAAGACGAAGGGCTCCACCAGAGATTCTACTAGGCTGATTTCACGTAAATAATATATTTAAACTGTACACAGATAAAGGACAGAGAGAGAGAGCGAATGAAATTCGAGAAATTACTCAGAATCCTCCATTAGCATAATTGTGTGTCTGTCTTTTCATGGGTCAGCCTAATTAGAAAACACGAAGCCCTGACTTTATTGTACCGATTTATGTGTGAGAGTGAAAGAGTAATAAAGGCGACAGATACACCTCTGTACAGACAAAACATTACACCAAGTTAGCGGCAAGCTGCATTCACATAGACTTTCATCATTTACAGAGTAGAATTCATTATAAACTGTCAACAGAACTGTCAGTACTAAGACTATCCTATGACTTCCACATCGCTGGCAAGGGGTTATACACAATGTTGGTGACTACTTTGATAATCAGTAAAACTTTAAAACAAGTATCTATTTTGTACGCGCTGTAAATAAATAGTTTTCGCTATTAAAGTTCCAACCCTCGTGCAAAGTAATTTTTTTTGACAGAATAAAAAAATTACTAACCGAAATGAAGGAAAAATGTGGCACGTGAGCAAGAGGGATTATTTACAACATGGTCTGGAGTTAGAAGCAGTGAGTAAGATAACTGTGTCTGGTCATTCAGTGCAAAGCTTGGGCAGGCGGACATACGTTTATTAATGTACGTTGTATCAGGATAGCTCATCCCCCTTCCTTTATGGATGTGATACAATACAGCACGTTGCGCCTTATAACTTTGGCCTTCTTTAAACAAGCGAGCTTCAAAAGTTCAGTGTCCCTTTAAAATTTTATAACTTCTTTGATGTTTCTTGAAACTGGTGTATACTGCCCTGCCAGACTGACTAATGTAAAATTTACCACAATTACAAGCATTTTTATAATTCCACTCTTTTTCCATAGCTGTAGTGCTGTCTTTACCTTTGGGCAATAAGTTTCTAACAATGTTATGCACGTAAAACGATGTTTTTAAGTTCTTGGATTTAAACTTTCTGGCTGCATTCAGTGAGACGTTTCCTTAATGTGGAGTTGTGCACCGTGTATTGCGTTCTTGATGTTGTGGGTCGAGTACAGGCTAAAGCAGACAGTATATCTGTTGTTTCTGCTTATTGTGCATTATGCAGTCCTCCAAGGTAGAAGGATAGCCATTGTTTGATGCCGTTTGTTTGGCTGCACTCAATACTATTTGGAAGCTATTGAGCGAAAGGCACTGTGTTTATGGGTCCCTGGGTGCTGAGAAATGGCAGGTATTACAAGAAGTAGGTTTCCTACAAATCTTGAAACTATGGATAAGATCACTGATATCTGTGATCGGATCTAAATAATTTCTGCAGGTACTCCCAAACACCTTTGTGAATTTTATACTGTCATGTTTAGAATTTAGCTGCTTGACGAACTTTTGAAGTTGTCTGCTAATACCTGTCCATAAGCACAACACAGCATCAACATACCCAGACCAATATCCAACTTCGGATATTTTCTAAAAAACTTTTTTCAAAGCTTTCCATGAAGGTTTCAGTAAGGACTAGACTGGAAGAGGACCCCAAAGCTAGACCATTCAAATGTTTGAATATCCTGCCACTGAAACAGAAATAATTTTGTGTCAAGCAAGTTTGTGTAACTAACTTCATGTAATCTATGACAATTGGACTAACTCCTGATTCAAGTACAAAGTCTGTGACAATTTTTAGGCACTCCTGAACAGATATATTAGTGAATAAGTTGCTAACATCAAAAGAAACTACTAGCTAAAGGGGACTTGCTTGTCTTTTGTCCTTTTGTCTAAGTCAACTGAATTAAGAATACCATGACTAGGTTTCAACTTGGTTCTGATCTTGATCATGTCATCTACAGCCCTCCAGTTACAGAAAGGAAATACTTGTCTTAATGAACAAATGTGACTATGTTAACAAAGTGGAAGATTTCCTAAACTTCACTAGTTTCATAAAGATGCAAAAAAACTCAACATAGTCTTATGGTGATATAACCTAATGTGTTACCAAAAAAGTAAAAAATTAGACTCTGAGCCCACTTTCTCACAAACATGAATCTTACAGTCCTCAGATACTTTGCCCCCCCCCCCTGAATTCCATAAAGATTGTATCTCAATCTGCCCTGTGGTGTCTTCATTCTGAGGTGCATGTTACAAACTAGCCAGAGAAAATAACCCACTCTCTTCCAAGGTTTGATAATTGTTTAGGCATGTTGATGATGTGTTGTGTTTATGGACAGGTACTAGCAGACTACTTAAAAAATTCTTCCACCAGCTAAATTCTGAACATAACAGTATAAAATTCACATTGTAGTTTTGAAGAAAAAGCATAAATTATGTAGTTCTGACCATTGACGTCAGTGATCACATTAATACTTCCTAGATTTATACGAAACATACCACTGCAGATATTGCAGTACCTGCCAATTCTCAACACCCATAGATCTATAAATTGCTGCATTTCATTCAATGATACATCGCCTAATATCCATCCCCATGAGAGAAGACAACTTCCAAATGAAATTAAATGCAGTCAGTCAAACAGCATCAGACAATGGCTACCCTTCTACATTGGTGGTCTCCATAATGTACAACAGACAGAAACAACAGGTGTACTCACCTCTTTATCCTGTTCTCGACACAAAACCGCAAGAACGTAATAATTGGTGCACCCAGTTCCACATTTAGGAAAAATCTCACTGAATGTAGCCAGGAAGTTTAAATCCAGGAACTTAAAAACATGTTATGTGCGTAGCATTGTTGTACACCTATTACTCAATGGTATAGGCAACACTCCATCTTTGGCAATTGTGGAATATATCAAATTACTTATCATTCTGACAAATTCTATACAGGTCAATCTGGCAGGGCAATGTGCACCCGCTTGAAGGAACACCAAAGAAGTTGGAAACTTAGGAAAGGAGACTCTACCTTTTTAGACAATCTGTTACGGAAGGCCACAGTTATAAGGTGCAACATGAAGTATTCGTCACATCCATAAAGGAAGAAGATGAGCTATCCTGACATAATGGAAATTAATAAATATATGACCCTCTACTCAAGCTTTGTACTGAATCACCAGACACAGTTATCTTACTCGCCATTTTTAACTCCAGGCCATGTTGTAAATCAACCTTCTTGCTCTCGTGCCCATTTTTTCCTTTATTTCAGTTAGTATCATTTTTCTTATCGTGTTAAAAAAATCTTTATATAATCACAGCTGCTTCACTTACCTGATTAATCTCACTACTACATCTTATCTTCCGTAATTCGGAACCTATTAAAGGCAAGACTGTGGTTTTTTCACCCACACCCTCGGAACGTGTCATCAATGTTTATTGTTCAGTTTATTTCCTTCTATCAATAACTTGTTGAAATATGTATATAATTCGTTACATAATGCGTCACATATTTTATTTTAATTAAATACTCCTACATGGCATTTACATTGAATTAAGTCCTCTAGTTTTTGCTGAATTTAAGGTTAACATTTTTCATCTCTGGAAACGGAAATACTCTGTGGATGCAATATTTAAAAATCTTTAATCCCGAATAATTTCAGCGCACCACAAATTTATCTTTGTACCTGAAGATGGCGTAACAGTTAAAAACCGATTTGGGAAATAAATAATAAATATTGTCGAATATTTACTAGTGTTTGGGTGTTTTCATTCGTAACGAAAAAATATTTTTTGAATAAACCTGAGTATGGATTATTGAACGAAGTTGCAGGAAAAATTGTAGCGTGCACAGACAAAAAAAATTGTTCAAATGGCTCTGAACACTATGGGACTTAACATCTGAGGTCATCAGTCCCTAGAACTTAGAATTACTTAAACTTAACTAACCCAAGGACATCACACACATCCATGCCCGAGGCAGGATTCGAACCTGCGACCGTTGCAGTCGTCTGGTTCCAGATTGAAGCGCCTAGAACCACTCCGCCACACCGGCCGGCGCACAGACAAAACGTAGCGTCAAAAAACGAACAGTTATTGATTTTTTAAAAGAGTACATTACGAAATGCATCAAGAAGATAATCTTCCTGCTGTAGCTTGCTTTGGTTGCCTTTTTTGGGCTAAAATGGTAACGAAGGTTTTAAATTGATAAATGAAAACTGAAAACAAAGTTAATAGGGGTTGAAATACTCCCTTGAAGTTTATCACTTCCATTGCAAGTGAGAAGAGACACATGGATACTATATTTTTTTCTGTACCGCTTTTCGATACAATTCTCAAATATCACGTCACAAACAGACATTTTGTACGACAAATAAATAGGGTAGAAGTTATTTTCCTCAGTAGCAGCAGCGCTATTATACTAACTTTCGAGCGTCGCGCAATCTGGCAGAACACACTCAATATCTATGGGATAGAGCAGTCACCAGAGTTGTTGCACAGTGTTGAATATAGTATTCTATTGTGTGCATTAACCGTATGATGCATTTACAGGGCCGCCGAGGCCCTTGCATGTCTTCATTAAAAAAAAAAAAATCTGTAATTTTTTGTTTGGTTTCAAACTGCTTTCCAGTACTCTTTCATTAACACTGTGACATTCCTCCTATCAAGTGGGAACGAGATACCTTTTTAAGTTTTTTGTGTAATTCAATACGTTTACCCATACACCATGAATGCGTAAGCAGGGCTTAAGAAGCCCTCACACATTTATAGATGTTCTTTAGCCTTTATTGTCTTCAACATTTGTTTGGGAGCAGTTATTAATTCAACAATAACTGTAGTGGTATTTCCAGCAACAGGAGTGCCAACAGCAGCAGTAGTTGTAGTAGTAATAGTATAACTAAAAAATAATACACACTACTTTCACATATTGGTGATGTCGGTGTATCATTGATCTTAATGCTATCAAATGTTTTATTATTGCATAGTATTGTTATTCTGTGCTACTCTTGTCAGCCTCATTGTTACTGTAGTTTGTTTGTTGCTGCAAGTCCCATATTGTTACGAGTATGACACGTTTCGTGCTGCACAAGCTGCTGTTCGAGAGACACGCCTTTTGCTATGGCTTCAACATGCAAAGCAAGAGAGTCAGTACTTGCAAATGCAGCTAATTTTGTAAGTGTTGTGGCTCAGTGGTTTGAAGAAGATGATTCTTGCGAGGAAGGAGATATTTTTTAAGATGCAAGTAGTGAAGGATCAGCCAATGAACCTGCAGATGTGAATATTGAGGCAGATGACAGTCCTTCCGATAATATTAGTTCATCAGAGTCTGAAAATGAAGAACAACCACAAAAGGTATAGAAGACCACACATACATTAGTCGGAATGGAACTATTTGGAAATTAGATCCTCCTGCAACTTTTCGTACGCCTGTCCATAATATCGTAAAGAAGGCACCTGGTCCAGTCCGTGGTTTGAAAACCTGTTAACCTAAGGATGCCAGGGACTATTTCATCTCTTTTCTTGGTCTTTTACTGCTTTCTGATGTTGAGAAGAGTTGGGATGTCCCTATTAGAGAATTATTCATGGATGAAAAGGCAAATCCTACATATAAGGCCACCATGTCAGTAAATAGATTCGAGGATATAAGGAGAATGATTAGATTTGATGACAGGCGTACCCGTGAAGCTCAATCTGCAGATGACAAACTTGCAGCTGTTCGCTATGTATGGGAACTATATCTTGACAAGTGTAGAAATAGAATGATTCCCAATGATTCGCTCACAGTTGACGAACAGCTAGGCCCATTCCGTGGAAGATGCAGCTTCACCCAGTATATGCCCTCTAAACCAGCCAAGTATGGCATAAAAATATTTTGGTATGTGATGCTACATCTGCATACGCTTTAGACGGAATTGTTTACAAGGAAGGAAGCCCCATGAACCTATTCAGAAAAATCTTGGATTGAATGTGGTGAAAGATCTTGCTAAAAGCATTGAAGGATCATCAAAAAATATTACTGTTAACAACCTCTTTACTAGTGTGCAGCTGGCAGAAGATATGCTTCAGAAGCAAGTTACAGTGGTGGGAACACTCAATCAAAATAAACCAGAAATTCCCAATGAGATGAAACCTTCTGCCTCAAGAGCGATTCATTCCTCTTTGTTTGCATTTAGAGGTGACATTACAATGGTGAGTTATGTTCCCAAAAAGAAAAAGTCTGTAGTTCTCATTATCACAATGCGTCACGACAGAAACATTGATGAAACTCATGCAAAAAAGAAACCAGGTATAATAAAGTTCTATAACTCTACGAAGGGTGGAGTAGATAAAATGGACCAGAAAATTCGTTATTACACTTGCAAGAGACAAATATGAAGGTGGCCATTTGCATTATGGATGAATATGATGGACGTCGCAGCAATAAACAGTGAAATTTTATTTTCCGCCCAACATCTGACATACCATAGTGGAAGAAGTGATAAAAGGCGTTTGTTCCTAAGAGATTTAGCAGAGGAAATGGTAAGACCACTAATGGACCTTCGTATTCCGATCCCTAATCTTCCAGAGAAAATCGTTGATGCCATGGAAAGATGTGGTGTTCAAAAAGATGTCATATTGCCCAATCAACTACCTGTTTCAGGAAAAAGAAGAAAATCCAATGATTGTCCATATAATAAACACAGGAATAGTGCTACGACATGCATTAAGCGTAAAACCAACATTTGTAAGAAACATAGTGGCGTTCTTTGTGCTTCTTGTTTGTCACATGTTGAAAACTAAGAAAAATGCAATTTTATGTGAACAATGAGTAAGAATTTTTGTCAAAATGTTGGCTATATACATAATATTGTGAATAATGAGTACGTTTTAATTGAAGAATGTCCTCACAGCTTTACTTCCGGCAGTACGTCATCTCCTAGCTCTCAAACTTTGGAAGGAGGAGATGAGGTAATAGCGGAAATAAAGCTGTGTGGACGGTCGTGAATCTTGCATGAATAGCTCAGTTTGTAAAGCACTTGTTCGCGAAAGGCAAAAGTCCCGAGCTAGAGTCTCGGTCCGCTATACAGTATCAATCTGCCAGTTTAGTCATTTTGTTTGAACGAGATCTGCTCTGCCACAAGAAACGAATAGTGTCTTGGATGGTTATTTGTTCTGAAAAATGAAAGAGGCATGAAACAGTTCATTCAATGTTGGTTTCACATGTAATTTTCCATTCAAATAGGAAAAATATTTGCCTTTCTATCAGGCTACAGCCAAAAGAAATGTTAGCAAGAGAAATAAAAGTTCGACACTCTACCGACCGAATTGATTTCTTATTAACATTGGGGTGTTTGTCAGACATTTATTTTTATTTCTATTCTGACTTCTAATTTTCCTCATTTTACTATCCTCAGAGACGTTAAAAAGTAACGTTAGATTAGATTAGATTAGTACTTGTTCCATATATCATGAATACGACACTTCGTAGTGATGTGGAACGTGTCAGGTTAATAAAAGGTGTCTACACAAGATATTACATTACACAAAATATTACATGACAATCAGTATTTTTATTTTTTTAATTTTTTTTTTTTGGGGGGGGGTGGGAGGTTGGGAAATTACCCACTTACTATATCCAAAAATTCATCTAGTGAGTAGAAGGAGTTCCCGTTAAGAAATTCTTTTAATTTCCTTTTAAATGCTGTATGGCTATCTGTCAGACTTTTGATGCTATTAGGTAAGTGACCAAAGACTTTTGTGGCAGCATAATTACCCCCTTCTGGGCCAAAGTTAGATTTAACCTTGAGTAGTGAAGATCATCCTTTCTCCTAGTGTTGTAGCCATGTACACTGCTATTACTTTTGAATTCGTTCGGATTGTTAATAACAAATTTCATAAGTGAATATATATATATAGTGAGGTTACAGTGAAGATCTCTAGCTCTTTAAATAAATGTCTGCAGGATGATCTTGGATGATCTCCAGCAATTATTCTGATTACACGCTTTTGTGCAATGAACACTCTTTTCCTCAATGATGAGTTACCCCAGAATATGATGCCATACGAAAGCAGAGAATGAAAATAGGCGTGGTAAGCTAATTTACTCAGATGTATATCGCCAAAATTTGCAATGACCCTAATAGCATAAGTAGCTGAACTCAAACGTTTCAGCAGATCTTCAGTTTGTTTCTTCCAGTTCAACCCCTCATCAATGCATACACCTAGAAGTTTTGAATATTCTACCTTAGATACCGATTTCTGATCGAAGTCCGTATTTATTAATGATGTCATTCCATTTACCGTGTGGAACTGCATATACAGTGTTTTGTCAAAGTTTAATGAGAGCCCATTTGCAGAGAACCACTTAATGATTTTCTGAAAAACATCGTTTACAATTTCACCAGTTAATTCTTGTCTGTTGGGTGTGATAGCTATACTTGTATCATCGGCAAGAAGTACCAGCTTTGCATCTTCGTGAATATAGAATGGCAAGTCATTAATTTATATTAAGAACAGCAGAGGACCCAAGACTGAACCTTGTGGCACCGCTTTCTTGATTTTTCCCCAGTTTGAAAAATCACCGGTTTGTTTCATATATTGCGAACTGT
Organism: Schistocerca nitens; assembly: GCF_023898315.1. Classification (NCBI taxonomy): domain Eukaryota; kingdom Metazoa; phylum Arthropoda; class Insecta; order Orthoptera; family Acrididae; genus Schistocerca; species Schistocerca nitens. The sequence goes on along the minus strand of NC_064618.1, from coordinate 786,127,152 downwards.
TTATTTCAACTTTCTGCAGTCTTCCAGTTAGGTATGATTTAAACCGTTTCAGCACTGTCCCATTCATACCACAGTACTTGAGCTTGTCTATATTCCATGATTTACACAATCAAAAACCTTTGATAGATCACAAAAATCCCAACGGGTGACTTCCGGTTACTCAGAGCATTTAATATTTCATTAGTGAAAGTATATGTAGCATTTTCTGTTGAAAAACCCTTCTGGAAACCAAACTGACATTTTGTTACAACTTCATTTTTACAAAGGTGTGAAGCTACTCTACAATACATTACTTTTTCAAAAGGTCTGTAACGCTACCTCCTGCATTTACATTTCAGTGTACTTCTTTACCTCTACATATTATTAATGTAAGTGTCTTTCCTGCCTGGATCGTCCCTTTCCTTTTTGGTCCCAGATCAATTGTACGTTTCCTGGAACCTCACTGTGCTTCATCCAGTACTTGTTCAACCTCTGCAGGCGGTGGGAGCTTGGCAGCGCCTCCCCAGCACGCATGTAACAGGCAGGAGAGCCGGAAGACATTGAAGCCCGCGCCATCCGTCTGCAGCCGAGGTCCTCGAGTGTTTGCTCAGCGAAACAAGAGAGGGATTATTCGCGTCTTATTGTGGCCCTTGTCGGCTTGGCAAAGTCTTTATCGCCGGACGTGTGGTCCGGAGTAATGACACGTTATTGGCCATGATTCTTCCGAACGCTGTCGCTTATTTGCCACAGGCCGCCTGTGATTAATGTGATTGCTTGTAATGTGACACATGCTCAGCCGTACAAGGAGGCAGCGACCGCAGATGACTGTCATTATAAAAATTAGCATGTGCTGTCCGGCGGTGCACACGTGGACTCGCCGTGATCACACACCGCGGCCGCGGTTAACCGCTGCGGGCAGGCGCCGAGCCGCGGCAACTGACCCTCCGCAAGGAACGCTCCGTCAAGCGACTGAGCACGCCAGGTTCGATCTTTCACCGCCTCATGCGTTTATAGCCACGCTTGAGCGCCTTCACATTTGTACATTGTACGATACAAAGGGCAGCAATGCTGAAAAAGCTTTTAAAGTACTTTTGCAGGTAAGATACTAGGTGAACCATATTAAACAAACGTAAATTAAACACAAACTACAGAGGGCTCACGCTTTATTCAACATGAAAACGTCACAACAGATATTCTGATTTAGGTTATGACATGTTCGATAAACCTGCCATCATTGGTGACGATATAGCGCTGACGAATAGCGAAATTCTGCACGACCCGCTGAACTGTCGGAACATGGATACTGTCGATGACCTCCTGAATGGCTGTTTCCAGCTCAGCAGGTTTTTTGGGGTTATTTCTGTACACCTTGTCTTTAATACAGCCCCACAAAATGGACTGGCATGTGTTCAGATCCGGAGATATGGCGACCAATCGAGGCCCACGCCAGAGGCCTCTGGGTACCCCAGAGCCACAGTGCGGTCCCCAAAGTGCTCCTCCAGGACATCAGACACTCTCCTGCATCTATGGTGTCAAGCTCCGTCTTGCGTGAACCACACGTTGTCGAAATCAAGGTCACTTTGGGTAATTGGGATGAAATCATCTTCGAAAACCTTTACGTACCGTTCGGTAGTCACCGTGGAGCCAAGGAGTATCGTCCCGATTATTCCGTGACTGGACACTGCGCGACCCGTTGAGGGTGAAGAGACTTCTCGACTGCGAAATGCATATTCTCAGTCCTCTAGCCGGCCGGAGTGGCAGAGAGGTTCTAGGCGCTACAGTGTGGAACCGAGCGACCGCTACGGTCGCAGGTTAGAATCCTGCCTCGAGCATGGATGTGTGTGATGTCCTTAGGTTAGTTAGGTTTAAGTAGCTCTACGTTCTAGGGGACTGATGACCTCAGCAGTTGTCCCATAGTGCTCTGAGCCACTTGAACCATTTTTTTTGAGTCCTCTAAATGCGCCAATTTTGCTTATTGACGAACCCATCGAAGTGAAAGTGAGCTTCGTCGCTAAACCAAACCATACTAATTTCCATCATGGCCAGCGGTCAACTGTGTGTTCTGTAGGTCCTGATGCAAACAGTTCAGAAGTTATGACGATTTTATTTCATATAATTCAATAACTGTCATCCTGTACATTCTCTGCACGCCACCAGAAGATAAAGCAATAGTCCTCATTGTCACGCTTATCAGGTGGGAGTTTGGATGGACGTGCTGTGGACATCATTACTACACGAGTATCCTACTGGAAAAATCGCACGCCATTTACCCCTTCTAAGGAAACAGCTACCGATACTGCGATGTATTGAACCTAAATTTTACCGATCATTCCTAGACCCAAGGCAATAGATGGCATGGGTATGCCCGATCAGCTATGGAGTGGGGTGAGCTTTTGACGCCCGCCGACATGCGCATAGGCAACTAGTCCGAGATATCGCCTCGTTAAAAACGAGTCAGGGCGTGGTTCCGTCGAAGCGAATAAGGTCTCGAAATAGCTACTTAATTGTTAATATTCCGAAATTTGAAACATTGTTTATCTTTACGGCGTCTCGACTGTGTCGTCGTGGACAATGGCTAACTCCCATGGAAACATGAACAGCCTGCTTGAGAATGTACTCTGAGTGAACTTCAGATCAGTGTAGGGACATTTTAATGAAATCAAGATATATTAAAGCCAGTTTTAAATATAAATTTTTCAATTTCAGGAGTCATTATTTATCATAGTATGTTCATTGTGTCAGTGGTATTGAAGATTGGAAGTAACAGATTGAGAGGACATATGTCACAAAGGCACAGCGTTACGAACGTTATTACAGTGATATCCACCAAATGTATCCCATGCAATGCGGAACTGACTGTTGAATGTCAGCCAACAGATGTCACGAGAGTGGGACCCGCAAGTGTTACAGGAGGCAGAGTCTATTTTGATGACAAAAAGCGGTAAGAGCAGAACGCGTCCGTCAGAAAAACTCAGTGACTTCGACCGTGGGCAAGTCATTGAAAGTCACCCGAATAACCAATCCATCAGGGACGCTTCAACTCTTCTAAAGCTGCCGATGCCGACTGCCTTCACTTGACAGTGGATTACTGGAGACGAGTGATTTGGAATGATGAATCACGCTATGGTCTGTGTAACTCGATGAAAAGCTTTGGGTTTGGAGAATTCCTCCAGTACGTTACCTGCCACCATAAGTAGTGCCATGGTGACTGTGGGTATGTGGTTAGGATGTGGCCCATTTATTGGGCCTAAGACAACGCGCATTTTACAGCATTCTGTACTGTGCAGTAGAGGACTAGTTGGCAAACGATGACTGTATCAGCATAACAATCCACACGAGGATAAAGTAGCGACTGTGAAGCAATGACTTGTGAACAATATCGTTTCTGAAATGGACTGGGTGCCCAGTGTCTGAAGCTGAACCCGATGGAACGCTTTTAGGATGAGTTAGAAAGTCAGTACCACTACTTTTTCCGGCTGTTGCGAAAGAATTGGGTGCCATTCCTTCAAGGACATTCGACACCAAACTGAAAGTGTCCCCAGCAGATTTCAAGTCGTCATTATGATGAAGGATTGACACTCCCCACATTAATATCCACCAATAAAAGTCAGGCTAGTCCAGATCAGAAAGCGTATGTATCTCGTCAGTACGTTTTCCGGAACTGTTGGCGACAACTAGTCCGATGCTGGATGAATATGACAGTAAACTACAGATCAAGAAACTGAATAGTTGCTTAAAAACCTTCAATTCATTGGTGAAATTACACCCAAAAGTTGTCTCTCTATTGCGCAGTCACTCGTACAAGTGTAATGTAGACTCATTAACAATATATGCGTACTGTAGAAGTAACTTGAGACGTGGTACTTAGGGAAAGCAGGGACAGGTGTGGACGGGGCCTCATCAGATAGCGTTGGTTGCACAGTAAACACGTACACTTTAAAGAAATATTTTTTTAAAAACAATCACTACAAAAAAATTGATTGTAACACCAGCTACACTGACGGCTGAAGGCCTTATTAAGAAAGAATTCAATTATTTGTCGGCTGAAGGCCACAAGCAATAGGAATAATTTGAACAAAATGTTATTTTTAAACAATTGACACAATCAGACCATATAAACAAGGGAGTGATCCACAGACAGTGCTCCAAGGATCGACGTGATAGAAGTCCCTACAGCTGCGTAAGTGGTGAGACAAGCAGCCAAGCGTTATGCTGACGTAACGGGATGGCAACTCAAACTATGGACAGTTTAAACGCCGACCAACCCTCTTAACCAAATCCACCTATAACCAGTACAACGATGGAATAAGTCAGGGGAGAGCGAAGTGACAGACAGCACTGCGTCTGCAGAATCCGACGTTTAAAACACCGAAAGGCAGAAGGAACCCCCATCCACCAATGCAGTACCCAGATAGCCTTAAAATAACTGCTCATTCAAACAACTAGATACACACGGCCCGCGAAAACAATTCCACCAACAACTCACTGCTAAAATCAGTCACCGTGGAACAACAAGCACGAACCACAAGTCGACACAAACTCAGAGGGGCCAGAAGCGGTCGGAAGACCAAATACACGTCGTGCGACGAGACGACCGACCGAACGACCAACCAACGGTCGTCCCCGCTCAAGTCATGCAAGGGAAAGCAGCCAGTATGATTCGTCGACTGACAGCTTATTGGCATGAGGTCACTTCCACGGATGGATACACAAACCACTGAATGTTGCACTACTCGAATATAACGAGCCATTCAACTTGCTGAATCCGGACCTCCACGTCATCGTGCGACAACATCCTCCCACCGGGCAGTGCATGTATCGCCAGCTTTCACGGCGAGTGCTGGCGCTGTGCGGACCTCACTACTGCTCCGTCCCAACTCAACTGAACTCCGCCACACAACGCCCCGGAAATACTAGAGGTCGGTCCAAAGATAGCACACCACAGTACTCGCTATCGATAAACGCCGCTGCTGCCACTCACAGACAAAGCGAGCAAACGTAGTGGCGCCAGTCAACGCACTAAGAAAACGAGAGGTCACAATCCGAATACACGACACCAACCTGTCAACGGCACAAACGCGAGCCGGAGCACGGCTCAGAAGCCGTAAGCGTTCTCATTGTCGGCCGGCCAAAAGGGGTGACATAAATTGCTCTTTCACAATTACTTTAGCAAGTGTAGCATGGAAGCTGGCTGAGAAATTGGAATGTAATGTCCAACAGTACTGTATTACTGTAGACCCAGCATCAAAGTTGACAGTGCAAACAAATGATGAGTGACGCCAGCGCTTCCCACAGGAAGCATGACATTCGCAGTGTGTACTGTGAGTCTCGGCTCGTCAGCTCCTGACGAGTACCAGCGGTTCCGGCTTACTGCGCCCTCCATGAGAGGAAGAGAAGGCCGTATGTCACGTCAAAACGTTCTCACAAGGGAACCTCCCCATCGCACCCCCGTCAGATTTAATTATAAGTTGGCACAGTGGATAGGCCTTGAAAAACTGAACACAGATCAATCGAGGAAACAGGAAGATGTTGTGTGGAACTATGAAAAAAATTAGTAAAATACACAAACTGAATAGTCCATTCGAAGATATGCAACATCAAGGACACAGGGAGTCAAGCAGCGCCGTGGTCCTGTGGTTAGCGAGAGCAGCGACGGTACAAGAGGTTCTAGGTTCAAGTCTTCCCTCGAGTGAAAATTTTAATTTTTTATTTTCAGTTTATGTGACAAACTCTTATGTTTTCATCATTTTTTTGGGAGTGGTTATCACATCCACAAGAAAACCTAAATCGGGCAAGGTAGAAGAATCTTTTTACCCATTCGTTAAGTGTACAAGTTAGGTGGGTCGACAACATATTCCTGTCATGTGACGCACATGCCGTCACCACTGTCGTATGGAATATATCAGACGTGTTTTCCCGTGGAGGAATCGGTTGACCTATGACCTTGCGATCAAATGTTTTCGGTTCCCATTGGAGAGGCACGTCCTTTCGTCTACTAATCGCACGGTTTTGCTGTGCGGTCGCAAAACACAGACACTAAACTTATTACAGTGAACAGAGACGTCAATGAACGAACGGACAGATCATAACTTTGCGAAAATAAAGAAAGTAAACTTTTCAGTCAAGGGAAGACTTGAACCCAGGACCTCTCGTTCCGCAGCTACTCACGCTGACCACGGGACCGCGGCGCTCCTGAGCACACGTTCTCCTTGATGTTACGTATCTTCGCATGGACTACTCAGTTTGTATATTTTACTAATTTTTTTCACGGTTTCACACAACTTCTTCCTGTTTTCTCGATTGATCTGTGTTCAGTTTTCCAAGGCCTATTCATTGTGCCAACTTATAACTAAATCTGAGGGGGGTGCGATGGGGAGGTGCCCTTGTCAGCACCACACAAAGGAGAGGACCTAGCCCACATCCGGTGGATGACACCCTTTATGGCAAAAAGAAGAAGACGGATACTTCGGCCAGAATGAAGCAGGCCACGTTTCCCGAGTACGACGACGAGTGCCTGGTGATGTGTAGTTTTCGGACAGAGGTTGGTGGATATAGCAAATGATGAACTTACCTCCGTCCAACATTGTCATCAACGGCAGTACAGAAAATAAATTTTTTTTTTTCGTTTCAGTGACCACAGCCACAAATTTATTGAAGCAAAATTACATTTTCCACAGTGGCTGTTAAAGAATCACTGTTATTTACACCACTATCAGCTGATTGTTACTGTTGGCCAGATTCATGTGCGTAATCGTAATTCATGAATCTGGGGGAGAGTCACCTAAATTGTACCAATTTTCGCCTTAACGGTTAAGTTACAAATTTATTTAAACAATGCCATCCTCATCTGTACGATGATTTTATTGGTATCTGATTTAAAGAGCGGAAATTCTGAGGAAAATAAACACAATACACTTAACTTCTTAAGCATCTGCAGGTCGTACTAATTAGTATTCTGATTTCGTAATTTTGCCCAAAAATTTCATCACCTTTATAAACTATGTCCCTGAGTTTAGCGAAATGCTCCATATTTTAGTTGTCACATCGCTGTTTGCAGGTGCGATATAACTTTTCCCTCTCTGCCCCCCCCCCACCCCTCCCCTCCACACTCCGGCACATTTTACATGAATCCACAATTTGCATTCCACGCGTTTTATCATTTCTTCCACTCGATCTTCCTCGCACAATTCGCTATATTTTTCCTCTGTTTCGCGAATGAGTTTCTGTGGAGTTTTATCTGCTGAATTACCAAAACACTTCCTTTGCACAGGTGGAGCTGTACAGGGTGCGGAGCTTAAATCCGGACTAATTCAGTTTGAATTTCCTGCCATATCGTACTTCCGCAGGAGGTCGTGACTGACGTGTTTGAAAGCCATAGGCAACTAGTAAACAGTCAAACCCTCAAAATGACCTCGATCTTAGGGACAAGTGCAGAGCACAAGCGAAGAGCCGTGATTATGAAAAATCTTCGCGCTGGGCGTTCGATCACAGAAATAGTTCGATTCTTCAGGTGCCCGACATCAACTGTTTACGATGTTGTGGCCGAGTGTAATGCTTCGGAAAAGTCTAGGGTTCACGTCCTAGGTGTTTTGTCCAATGAGGGTGAAAAAATCATGCCGCCGCATTTCACCGAAAAGGGACAAACTGTCATAAAAGAAGTTTATCTGCAAGTTTTGACGAATTTCCTGAAACCCTGGATGGTAACTGAGGCCTCGGGGAGACAATACAAGTATGTCTTTCAACGGGGCGGTGCACCGGCTCATGCGAGCCATTTAGTCCAAAACTGGATCTTGGATAACGTTGACGTGTTCTGATCATAGGAGTTCTGCCCCCCGCTTAGCCCGGATTTGAACTCCCACGACTACCATGTTTAGAGCGTAGTCGAAATAGTTACCAATAAGACGAGACACCCTAATGTAGCATCTCTGCGCACCTCTATCGAAGCAGCATTCGCCAATATGAACAACCTTCTTTTAAAGAATGCAGTAATTTTAAAACTCCTTGCCCTTAGACCGTCTGTCATGCTGCCGTCCCTACACGCCCTGCTACGGTTATGTACTTCTTTCCCCAGCGCTAATCCAGCTGAGTACCAGCCTTTATCCTCACAAATATCTTAAGGTTCAACACAATTAACGAAGGTCAGCACACTTCCTTGACAGGGAGGTCAGAAAGACTTACAGAACAATTTAGTACACGGCAGGGTCCGAAACATTACTTTAAAAAGTTCCCAAACCAAGGTTACACTCTGAAAACAACCAAAAATACCATAAAAATCTCTTGCATGGTATACATAAACAGATAACAGGGAGATATGAACATTTATGGCAGCAAAACACCGTGTCACTGTCATTTGAAGTTCACGAATTAATGATATTCAATAATATTTTCTAAACAGAGTGTAAAATGGTTCATTTCGGGAATTACGTACAATATCAAACAGACGATGTACTTATTCTTGAGATTTTCACTCTGAAGAGTTGTTTGATGGAGCTGTCCAACTTAGTTCATCCTCTGCAAGCTTCTCCAACTACTGGAACCGACATCCATCATAATATTCATTTGAATCTGCTTACTGTCGTCAAGCGCTTCCCCCCCCCCCCCCCGCCCCCACCACTCTTCTCTTTCTTAGTTAATTTGTCATCATTTCTCACAATGTAACTATTTAATTATATTCTGTGTTATCCTATTAACTCAGGAAATCTCTCCCGTAGGTAATGCATCACAGTTTCTTCCTTTTCTCCGTTGCGTTGTCTCACGTGTTAATAATTTTGCTCATCGTAATTGCAGCTGATGCAGTAAATTGCTGCACGTGATCCACAAATTATTTAGTTCGTTTCATAATTACGTCAATAATTCTATGGGATCTTGTTATTTTATTGGATGCTATACAGCCAGAGTTCTCGTCCGCTTCTAATCACAGTTCTTAACTCAAAACGATCCCTAGCGCCGTTCGTAAATACAGCCCATTAACTTCCGATTTCTAATATCTGGGGCAACGAAATTAATATACCTCTGTTTAATAATAACATCATCAATGGCGAAATAGAGTGGTTTTAATGTTGCAACAAAATTAACTTATTATTTTGTGCACAGAAAACCAGCACTCACTACCGATTAAGAAGAAGAATCGAAACTCTGTCGTTGCAGAACGGCGAGTGAGTTAAAAACAGTCAAAAATATCATATCTGGTTTATGAATTCAAACAGGAAATGAGTAAAGAATTACAGTTAACAAAAATGTGGAAAGGAGTGAGTAGTTCCAGTGACGTCATATGCAAATGGGTGTCCCACATGAAGTCAGAGCCTGCGGTTAGCAAAAGAGAGGTAAAAGTCGCGCCTGTGTCATGCGGTCTGAATTAATTCAGCCCCATTACGGGAGCGTTTCGATCTCATTCCTCATGAGTCATCTCGAGCACACTGCCGTCTGTAATTTGGCAAACGACGCTGCAATAGGCCAAATGACCCGGAATTAACGGCTGTGTGGTACCGGGACGCCATAGTTTAGGAATGAGCGAATGGGTCCTTACGAAATTGTAGCGTCACCGACGTTCTCTTATTTCTGTACCAAACTGGCTAGTACTCGTCACAACGCTGGAACGTGTCACCTATGTTCTTTCGCTCTAAAATTCACAAACTTCTTGACCACTTACTGCATAAATATGTTTTGCCTGTAAAGCCACATTTACGATTTCTAAACTCAGAGGTAGATACTTGTCTATAAATTTTATATCACTTCCACACATTTTCAGGTGACAAAATACATTAGTACATTACGCATAGTCGCGCAGGAGAGTTAACGTTGACCGTTCAAGGCGTCACATATTATCATTGTGGTACCCACGTTCTGCATCCATGAACAAAATGATTCCAGAATGATGTTACAAACTTTCAAGGATGTTGGAGAAGGGTAAATGAATTAATTTAAACATGGTCCGGAAATGACCGAGTCGAAAATTATAAGCGAAACTCGTTCTGATACATCTGACACTGGACCTCTTTTACTGAAAGATCTATGCATTGCATACTGTGAGAGGAGATAGTATGGACCAAAATAAGAGAAAGAGTCCTTTTAATATAGGCTCTAAAATACGTACCTGAAGGGGTATGACCACTTCTTTAGTAGAGGAGAATTGTTTCGCAGTAGAAAAGATGAACAAGTGGTAAGACTTCTTGAGGTGTGCACCTTAGAGACCATGTTAACTAGATATATTTTCTTGTTTTGGTTCGTAATGTCTCTTACAATGTCATACGAAAACAAAGAGCTTGCAGCAGAAGGGGTGCACTGTCAGATGTATTACAACAATTTTCACTTGCAACTTTCGACTCGCTCGTTTCAAGATCAGGATCTCTCACCTAAAACTGATGCACTTGCTCTTCCCCATCATTCCTCATAATCCGCAAAATCATAGCCTAATCACCCTGTGCACTACGCACAACGTCTCACAACGTATGGCGGAGGAAACTTCGTGTACTATTATCATCACTTCCCTTCCCCACTCCATTCACAAATAATATGTAGGAAAGGAGGATATGAAACGTACACTGGCAATGGCAAGGAAAGCGTTTCTGAAGAAGAGAAATTTGTTAACACCGAGTATAGATTTAAGTGTCAGGAAGTCGTTTCTGAAAGTATTTGTATGGAGTGTAGCCATATATGGAAGTGAAACGTGGACGATAAATAGTTTAGGCAAGAAGAGAATAGAAGCTTTCGAAATGTGGTGCTACAGAAGAATGCTGAAGATAAGAGGGGTAGATCACATAACTAATGAGAAAGTATTGAATAGAACTGGAGAGAAGAGAAATTTGTGGCACAACTTGACTAGAAGGAGGGATCGGTTGGTAGGGCATATTCTGAGGCATCAAGGGATCACCAATTTATTATTGGAGGGCAGCGTAGAGGGTAAAAATCGTAGAGGGAGACCAAGAGATCAATACACTAAACAGATTCAGAAGGATGTAGGTTGCAGTAAGTACTGGGAGATGAAGAAGCTTGCACAGGATAGAGTAGTATGGAGAGCTGCATCAAACCAGTCTCTGGACTGAAGACCACAACAACAACAACATGAAGGAAAGACGACTGTTGCTTTATCCCGCGTATGAGCTCTAATTTATGTTATTTTCCTGTCATAATCATTTCGCATATTTTATGTGGGTGGAAGTAGAGTGTTGAGCACAATTTTTGTCTGAAAACAAAAAAATTTTTCTAAGCAATTATGGAAGACTCATCTATGCGGCAGCTTGTTGCAAATGGTAGCTTCACTCAAAGTTTTTTGTGGTTACACCTTCACATGTGCTCCGTCTTTTTTTTTTCGCATGGCATCCAGGCAGTATTCAATATCCCTCCGTGAGTTTACTCGTACAAACATTTCTTCCGTCACCATCTCTGCAATATTTTGCAGTATTTTCTCTTTGTATGAAAATGTATTGACTAATAGCCAGCTCCCTATTCTCACGGTGTAATGAGCACTATCGACAGCGATTGTCAAATTGATTCCGTATTTTTAGATTTCCAGAAGGCTATCGACATCGTTCCTCACAAGCGTCTTCTAATCAAATTGCGTGCCTATGGAATATCGTCTCAGTTGTGCGAACTGGATTCGTGAGTTCCTGTCGGGTAGCTCATAGTTCGTAGTAACTGACGGAAAGTCATCAGAAAAACGGAAGTAATATTTGGCGTTCATCAAGTGTTATAGGATCTCTGCTGTTCCTAATTTACATAAACGACATAGGAGACAATCTGAGCAGCCCTCTTAGATCGTTTGGCAGATGACGCTGTCATTTACCGTTTTGTACTGTTATCACACGATCAAAACCATCTGCAAAATGATTTAGACAAGATATCTGTATGGTGCAAAAGTGGCTGTTACCTCTAAATAAAAAAAATTTGAAGTTATCCACATGAGTTCTAAAAGAAATCCGCTATATTTCGGTTACACGACACATCACACAAATGTAAAGGCTCTAAATTCAACGAAATACTTAGTGGTTGCAATTACGAATAATTTCAATTGGAATGATCACGTAGATAATATTGAGGGTAAATCAAACCAGATACTGCGATTTATTGGTATGACACTTAGAAAATGCAAGAGATCGGCTAAACAGAAAGGAAGGCAGCTCGTTTTGTGTTTTCGGAAAATAGAGGAGAGAGTGCAACGGACATTGTAACATTATGTGATTGCCTTATCATTTTAAATCATTCACTAATCGAGCAGTCGCTCGGCAACAGCTACAGTTAGCAAATAATGTTGCGAGAATGTTAAAGGTGAACGACCTGTGACGTAACTTGTTTATTGTCGAAGCGCCGTCAGAGATGCTGTGAGTTATTGACTTTGAAAACCGCGGCGCGAAAAACGGACAGAAGAAGAACACTTTTTTACATATTTTTTTTGATGTACGAGATATTCTCGATGAACAGTTACTCATTCTTCTCTTGTCTCCTGTAACTTGTGTCGGACGCGCATGTCTTGCCGCCGTATTATTATCGTTAAAATTAATATTGTTCTAGTGTAAAGTAAATGTGTAATACTAAAAGTGCCTAGCAGTAGATTTATTGTGCGACGTGTATGTGAAAACGTCAAAGGAATTGTTTTCATTACGAGAAGTGCCAGTCAAAACGGCATCCATGTTAGATCCTTCATTGCAGTGTAAGTTCGTCTATTAATTGCCATAAATTCAGAGTTAATTGGAACTGGTGTATGGACTATTCATTTAATATAGAATCTATGTCTCACTTCTTCATGAAATTATTTAATTTTCTCTATGTTTCTGCCAAATAGAGAGTTCACAGTCACGAATTCTTTCGTCGAAATCGGACGGAAGTTGTATGCGTCGAAATATTTTCTCCGCGCCATATTCTATTGGTAAATGCATGATAAACTACGGTCCCTTAGCAAATTCATGTTGAGCTATCCAAAAATAATTGTATTTTGAATAGGCATTTACTCTCTTCCGCAATGCAACTTCCGACTGATCAGACGATCCAGCAAGAAACAGCCGCACACGGTCGGCGTTCGCAAATATGTTTCCACCGCTGATTATAGCTATATGTTACAGCACAAATGTAAACATATTGTTATAATTAGCGGCTACGAACGGGGACATTTATAACTGTATGTTTATGTATACACATTACGTAAACATATCGTTATAACATGATGCGTGAATTAGGTGTCAGTCACTAAAAGAAAGGCGTTTTCGTTGCGGCACGATCCTCTCGTGAAATTTCAATCACTAACTTTCTCCTCCAAATGCGGAAATATTCTATTGGCTCTCACCTATAGAGCGAGAAATCATCATCACGATAAAATAAGAGAAATCAGAGCTCTCGCAGAAAGATTTAACTGCTCAACTGCTCGTTTTTCCTTCGCGCTGTTAGATAGTGGAACCATAGACAAATAGCTTGAGATTGCAGTTAAATGAACACCCTTAGCTGCTTACAGGTGTTGACATACGTCAACGGGGACAGATGAAAATGTGTGCCCCGAGCGGGACTGGAACCCGGGATCTCCTGCTTACATGGCAGACGCTCTATCCAACCTTTTTGTTTTGTTTTTTTAATTTGTTCGTTGTTGATCGTTGTGGACGTCAAGTTCGTTTGTTGATCCTTGGACTCAGTTTTTTTTTTTTTTTTTATTACAGAGACCAAACAGCTCTCTGACCGAACACGCTGAGCTACCGTGCCGGCTAGCCAACTGAGCCACCGAGGACACAGGGGATAGCGCGACTGCAGGGGTTTATCTCTGGCACGCCTCCCGCGAAACCCACATTCTCAACGTATTGTCTCGCACTACATTCGTAGTGCCCTCGCCCATTATACTGATTACTCGCGGCGCGTTGCCGATTCCCGTTAGAGGTCGGGCACTGTTTGTGCATTCGCACAGAAGAAGAAGATGGTCAAGTGGCCGGTGAGCCTTAACTATATATATACTAAGATGGTATCTGTTCTTTCGGGTATGTACGAAAGAACAGATACCATCTTAGTATATAAATGGCTTGAGGGTTATTCGATGAATCTCCTGCCATTCGCATGTGAATTGCAGAGTAATCATGTATGTGTAGATGCAGACATTTGTGTAAAATCTTCACCACAGTGCTCTTAGGAGTGCCTGTTGACCAGGAAACGCGTCGGTATCAGTAGATTGCGCTGAAATGCTGCACGCGTGGTCTCAACAGCGTCGCCACTCGCTGCCGGTCTACTGCTCCTTAGCCTGCTACCAGGACTGCCAGTCTAGTTCCTTGACGCTCTTCACATCACGCAGATCTCGGACTTAGGCGCTTTTGGACCTGTCGCTGAACTGGAAGTGGCGAATGTGTTTCACGAAACCACAAAACACGTTGCGCTTTCTCCTGCATACATGCCATTGTCACATAAGCTGTCCTAAGTTACGTTATCTGTAAGAAAAGAGAGAGAAAAGAAATAAATGCTGTCAGAGCAAATGCAGAAGGTATCTTTAAAAGCTCCATGAGTTAAACTAGCGCTTTAGAAAACCTAGTAGATATGTGGAAGTGCATCCATAAAGAACTTTGAGTTAAGCTACGATCTGCAACAAATTGGATAGCTATAACCAGCGTAGTTCCTTAGAAACAAATTGTAATATGGTTCAAATGGCTCTGAGCACTATGGGACTTAACATCTATGGTCATCAGTCCCCTAGAACTTAGAACTACTTAAACCTAACTAACCTAAGGACAGCACACAACACCCAGCCATCACGAGGCAGAGAAAATCCCTGACCCCGCCGGGAATCGAACCCGGGAACCCGGGCGTGGGAAGCGAGAACGCTACCGCACGACCACGAGATGCGGGCAAAAATTGTAATAATCACTGAAACATTCATTCTCTCTCTGTAACGTCTTTTACAATTCTTTGTGGAATGTATGCTCTCGGAATTTTAGTAGTGAACCACATGCTTTTACACAGTGGTTTAGTGTATGGAGTTGAACATGCTGTTCGCCTTTTCTGTGTTATTGGTGTTAGTGACAGACTAATGAAAAATACTCTACAGTCGGTTCGAAGAATGTTTGCTAAGCTACCATATTCATGGATGATTACAGTTCCTTCATAAGCCGTCCGGAGTGGCCGAGAGGTTCTAGGCGCTACAGTCTGGAACCGCGTGACCGCTACGGTCGCAGGTTCGAATCCTGCCTCGGGCATGGATGTGTGTGATGTCCTTAGGTCAGTTAGGTTTAAGTAGTTCTAACTTTTAGGGGACTGATGACCTCAGAAGTTAAGTCCCATAGTGCTCACAGCCATTTGAACCATTCCTTCATAGTTCTCCAATGAATGACAATACGACGTCAGTGTTTCTGACAGCACAATTTTTCTTGGCGTTTCACTTTAAATAGCTCACGACGCATACTCGCAGATAGTGGTATTGACTGTTTCCGTGAGTGCCAGTCGCCCATTTGTGTTGTAATGGGTCTTTATGTCTATTCATGTGTACTACAATACATTTATTTTCGTTGAGTGACTGCTTTCAGTTTACACATAAATCTTCCTTCAATTATGAAATTTTCTGCGAGCATCATAACTTCACTAAATTATTTGTATACAGTGCCACAGATCTTACAATACTATTCACCAAACCAATTATTTGTACACGCTGTGTACACAGCCTTGTAACAGTTGCTTGATACATCCAGTGCTGCTTTCATATCTTTGGGGCCATTATTCCAATCAAAACACTATTCCGATGTCCTGTAATCTATTTTTCCGTAATTCTCTTCATCTCTCACGTTCGTAATACGAGGGACGTTTGAAAAGTCCGTGGAAAAATACAAACTACTAACATGTTTGGGGTAAGCCTTTTTCAATTTTCGACATAGTCTCCTTTTAGACTTATGCACTTGGTCCAACGCTGTTCTAATTTGTTGATCCCTTCCGAATAATAGGAACTGTCCAAGTTTGCAAAATAGCTATTAGTTGGTGCATCACCTACTAGTTTCAATAAAATCTTTGTCCCGCCAGCCATTTCTTCAAATTGTGGTACAAATTGTAGTCCGAGGGAGCCACGTCTGGAGCACAGGGGGGATATGAAACGAGTTGGAATCCTATTTCCATTAATTTTGTGACCACAACTGCTGAGGTGTGTGCTGGTGCATTGTCGTGATGGAAAAGGACCTTTTTGCTGTCCAATCGCGGCGTTTTTCTTGCACGTCGGTTTTCAAACGGACCAATAACGATGAATAACATAGACTTGTAATAGTTTTACCCTTTTCCAGATAGTCGATGAGGATTATCCCTTGCGAATCGCAAAAGACAGTCGCCATACCTTTCCGGCCGAAGAACTGGTCTTCGCCTTTTTTGGTGCTGATTCTCTCTTGGTAACCTGCGGATTCTTCCTGAACAGCTGCAAACCATCCTTGCAACACTTCACACGATTCCGGTTTTGGTCAAGCGTGGGCAGTTGCGGAACCCATCTTTCGGATAGCTTTCTCATGTCCAAATTTATATGCAAAATATTATGTACCCATTCATTCGAGATGTCCACAACACTAGCAATCTCAAGCACCTTAACTATTCTGTCATCAATGATTTCCGGAGTCGTAACCTCCACAGGGCATCCAGAACGTTCAGCATCAGTTGTGCCCATATGGCCACTCCGAAAATTTTGAAGCCACTTATAAACTGTCCTGATCGAAGGCGCAGAGTCACTGTAAAGTTTATCAAGTTTCTCTTCAGTCTCCTAAGGCGTTTCGCCTTTCATTAAATAATGTTTAATCACCACACGAAATTCTTCTTCGTCCATTTTTTGACAATCACTCGACTTCCTTGATTCACACAAAAGCCAAACAAAAAGAAACTGACCAATATGGCTGAAACTTGGTGTGCGTTCTTTCCAAAGATGCTACTAACTAAACATGACCTCGATACGAACCGGTGGCGCCATCTCTCGGACTTTGCACGAACTTTTCAAACGCCCCTCGTGCAGTGGTTTGCTTTTTTAAAAGGCATATTTGCGATGTCTACGTCGCCTCACTATATTTTGTAGTTTGTTTGTGTGGACTACGGGAACACACTTACCGGTGTTCATATGTATAAAATTTACGAGGGGACCGGTTGGGACATCGTATATTTCAGTGGTTTACACGTGTACCTATGCTACACAGTACTACCCCGATGAAATGGAAATTATATACAGTCACAATGTCATCAAACAGAAAGAGGATGAGGACGACTCCTTAGAGTACTGGAAAACTTTATTTCGTGTCTTATGAATAGCAAATTGCACGGTAATATATGAATATACATTGTGACCACCTGTCAAAAGCCTGAATAACCAACTTTTTGTTCAAGGACGTGCTAGAAGGGAGTAAATGAAGTTCTGTAAAGTATCGGCAGGGATGTGGAGCCATACCAATTCCATTGCCGTGGCCATCTGCGGTTGGTTTCTCGGTTAGGGATCCATGGCGCGTGCAGCCCGATCCGGGTGGTCCCACATTGCCTCGATTAGATTTAAATCCGGGGAGCTTGGCGCCCAGGCAAGTAATGTAAACCCATCCTGGTGCCCTTCGAACCACGCAGGTGCACTGCGAGCTGTGTGACACGCTACATTGTCCTACTGTAAGATGTCATCGTGCCGAGGATAAACAAAATCCTCCTTGTACAGGTTGTCGTTGACCCTGAGGATAGCTGCATAACTGTGTTCAACCATTGCGCCTCCCAGAATGAAGAGATCATTCAGGGAAATCCCTCCGTCCTGGATATTTCCGACAATTGTTGAGGGTGTCTGCTTTTAAAGGTTTCACGTCGAACACGTTAAAGTCCATCTGCCCTTTGGAGCATAGAACATGATTCGTCTGAGTGACGACAGGTGACTTTCTCATACGAATCATGTTCTATGCTCCAAAGGGCAGATGGACTTTAACGTGTTCGACGACAAAGATACATCTGTGCATATTTTTTACCACGAAGCGGCGGCAGCCGAGTGGCTGCCGGCACGGTAGCTCAGTCCTCTGTAATTAGAAATCTGAGTGAATGGATCAACAACGAACTTTAACGACTGTCAGGGGACGTCCGCCCCGAAGCCCCGAACAAACGCAACGAACAATCACGAAAAAATGAGATAAAAAAGTGGTTAGCTTTCAAGCCCCGTAATCGCTGGATCGAGTCCCGTTCGTCAGTTTTTTTTTTTATTTTCAACATAGTCATTTTCTTTATTTATATTACAATTGATATAATGGGGAAAAACGTGTAATCGGATGAACTTTCATTAAATTTACAATGTTATTTTGCAGTCTACAAATTTTTATTATCACAAATAATATAATATTTATAACTATCTACTAGTAAACGACCAAACGCATAAAGTGATACTGAAAATGTATGCTTGTCCGTGTCTTCAAGATTGCTCATCTTTAATCGAAAGAGAACGAGAAATTGCTTCTCGTGAAGAGGCTATTAAAATACACTCGATACTGTATGACCAATTATCAGCGCCGATATTTAAGGAAATGCTGCGTTATGCATAGTTTTCTTCCAAATTATCGGCTGAAGGAGAGGTTTTTGAAAATGTTAACGAGGTTTGTTCTTCCACGGAAAACGTCAAAAGAACTTGCATATGCGGAAACGTAACATTTATTCAATGCAGCTGGTGCCGTTTAACTTTATCTTTTCCATGTTTTTACGAAAAATACCATTCTGCAACTTGTACTCGTAATGTCGAAAGCAACGATTAATTGTACATCTTTCGAAACCCGTCTATGCCGGTCAAAAATTGCAGGTAACAAGTAGTTTCGGACTCCTTTCAGGTATAAGGGATTTCTCAAATCACGGACAAGCATACATTTTCAGTATCACTTTATGCGTTTAGTCGTTTGCTAGTCGATAGATATGAATATTACATTATTAGTGATAATAAAAATTTGTAGACTGCCAAATAACATTGTAAATTTAATAAAAGTTCATCCTATTACACGTATTTTTCCATTATATCAATTGTAATATAAATAGTAAAGAAAATGACTGTGTTAGAAATAAAAAAAAACTGACGAACGGGACTCGATCCAGCGATTACGGAGCTTGAACGCTAACCACGTTGTGTTTGGTCGTTGCGGAAGTCAATGACTTCCGTTCATGTTCGTTTTCGTTCATCCTTCCACTCAGTTTTTTTTTTATTACAGAGGCCACCCAGCTCTCTCACCGAACACGCTGAGCTACCGTGCCGGCTAAACTCGGCTGCCGCCACTTCATGGTAAAAATGGCCGCGCACAGGAATTTATTTAACTACCGAAATTATCTTGTGATTTTCTCAATAACGCTTGAGAAGTACGCGCTACTGCTTACGCGTTTTGTTGTCCTAATGGAGTACTACGAGTGTACGAAGTTTGCAGTAAATGCGCGTTCCAAACGTCGTGGCTCCCCCTAGTCAGTGGAAGTCCAGTTGCGATACTGTCTTGCAACTTACAGCCTTCCCGCCGATCAAAAGCAGACAGCGTGGGTGTATGAACAAACCAGACACCTGCCGCGGAGGTCCGTATGCAGCACGTTCGCTGAACGATCGTTCAGGTGAAACTGTTGGTAGCCCCTTGGTTCATCTGGACGGTCTGTTGGTCAGCAGTGTAAGTAGGCTGTTTAGGTTTTTTTATTGGTAACGCCACCTCAGTATGAAAATCACCGGCTGTGCCGTGTGCAGCCTGTGGCTGCTTTGCATTGTTGTAATACTCGCCATTGTAGTGTTAGGCAGCTGGCTGTGAACAGCGCGTAGCGTTGGGCAGTTGGAGGTGAGCCGCCAGCAGTGGTGGATGTGGGGAGAGAGATGGCGGAGTTTTGTAATTTGTCATGATATCAAGGTAAATACATTGTTTGTTCTCTATTAATATCTTTCATTTGCTAACTATCCCTATCAGTAGTTAGTGCCTTCCATAGTTTGAATCTTTTATTTAGCTGGCAGTAGTGGCGCTTGCTGTATTGCAGTAGTGGGAGTAACCAAGATTTTTGTGAGGTAAGTGATTTCTGAAAAGTACAGGTTAATGTTAGTCAGGGCCATTCTCTTGTAGAGAATTTTGAAAGTCAGATTGCGTTGCGTTAACAAAATATTGTGTGTGGAAAGTCAGATTGCGTTGCGCTATAAATATTGTGTGTCAGGTTAAGCACAGTCCTGTGTATAATTGTCAAAAAGGGGACGTTTCATATGCCGACCCTGCCAGGATACCTCACTGGAATCTTCTGATTTTTTCTTGTAGTTTGTGTAATTAGTGTAGCTTTTGTTTATTGCTAGCGCGTAATTTTAGAGAAAATCTCCTTTGTAGTTGTAGTTTTTCATTGTTGTACAATAAAACAGTTGTGGCATGCATGTAGATTTGCACCAAGTATTTCGCAGCTGCAATTAACTAGATATTATTTTCAGTGTTATGTTAATGTGTTCTCTTATTTTTGCTCTTGAAATTGTGTTTTTCTGTGTTGTCGTGTGAAATACTGTGACAATAATGGCGTGTGAAAAACGTAACACTAGGCTCCAAAGCAAACTGAGAAATAATAGTGACGACGAGCGTAGCTTGCCAGCACCACTGTGTAATGAATTAACAGACGTTCAAAGTAGTAATTTGGTAATTGTGCATAGGGAAATGGAGCGGGTTGCAAACAATGGTGTAGACAGCGAAACAATTAGAGAACAGGGAAGCATTATCGATCGATCGGTCGGCAATAGCGCGGCTCAGGAATCCGAAATGACACGAGACGATCTCACAAATACTGTAGATTCAGGTTTTGGATCCTCACCGTTTTCTCAAATAAGTCAAGACACATTTTCTGCTTGTCAAAATGTGAATGTTGCCGGTGCAAATGCACTGCCGAAAAGCGTAGAGGAACAGATTCCAGACACTAATGCATTGTTATTACAGCTAATGCAACAAATGGAACAACATCAGAGACAAACACAACAAAAGCTCGAAAAATTAGACACAATCGAACAAAATCAGAAACAAATGGAACAAAATCAGAGTCAAACACAGCAACAGCTTCAAAAGTTAGACTCCACGGTTGAACAAACACGTGAAGATTTAACTACTGAGTTACATCACATTGAATCGAAATGTCAAAAAGTCTGTAATGACGTAAAAACACAAATTTGTGAGCATTTTCAACCTATTTTTTCGCGGCATGAAAATGCATTACAGAATCACGAAGCAGCTATAAAAGAACTGCAAACCATTGTTCATGAAAATCATGAGACCTTGTCGGCTAAAATTGACTCAGTTGCATTTACCGATTCGGTTACGCAACTTGCAAAAACTCAAGAAAATTTAAAGGACACAGTAGATACTCTGAAACTTGGTTCAGAAAAATACACTGAGGAAATAAGTACACTATCAGAGAAAGTAGCCGAACTTTCGGATCAGTTCACTAATTTATCTACGAAGGTAGATGAAAATCTGAATGACACAAAACCGGTAGTCTTTAATGACACAGAAGAGAGCGAACAAATTAGGAAACTGAAACAAAATCTGAATCAACACCAAAGAGAAATCCGGGAAGTACAAGATCAGCTGACAGAGGTAATACAAGAATTACGTATTTCAGAGGACACTCGCGCCCCAATACAGGAAGAGAGACATAGAAATACGGAACAGCCACAAAATAATAACACAGCGCATTTCGGAAATTATGAAAGAAATTGGCAAGGTGCACCGAATTTTGAAATGGAACCGCCGAAACGACGTAACAATGACCGATATGCGACTCGCCGACATGATGACTTTGACTATAAGCTATTTATTACTACACGTAAATTCAAAACATTTAAGAATTCTGCCAACGACATTCATCCACAAGCGTGGCTCCATCAATTCTCTCATTGTTTTCCCCCCAACTGGTCATTAGAACACAGATTAGAATTTATGTGTGGCTATTTAGAGAATGAACCAGCTGTAAGAATGCGTTCGGTCATTCACGATTGTCATAGTGAAGGAGAATTTTACCATGCCTTCCTCTCAGCATATTGGTCTCAAGCCACACAAGACCGAGTAAAACATAGCATCATAATGATGAAACATTTCGAACAATATGAATTCTCCAGTCTTGTGAAATATTTTGAAGACATGTTGCACAAGAATCAGTACCTGTCAAACACATACAGCCCCTCAGAACTCATCCGCATTTGCTTAATCAAACTGCCTGAACATTTGCGACATATTATTTTGGCAGGACGTTGCAAAGACGACATTGAAGCATTTCAAGGACTCTTACAAGAACTAGAAATTGACACTGACAATCGCGGAACGCACGAGCACAACAATTACAGATCACATCCGTCGCAATTCCGCGATGAAAGAAATAATAACTGGACGCGACAAGGCTATTCTCACAACACAAATCGTGACTGAAACAGACACCACCCGTATAACAACCGTTGGCAGAGTAGTAATAATTACAGGGAAAGATCACCTCTCCGCGGTAATGACTATCACAGAGACAATCAGAGAAACAGACAATATGGGAACCAAAACAATTATTATTACGAGGGACAGAATAACTTTAGACGCAACGGTCCAGCGCGCAGTTACGATTCAGGGAGAAATTCTCCACCACTTAACCGACAAGAAAGAAACCACAGAAACTACCGACATGACGACAGACGATGTGATCGTAACGACAGACCTGAATTGCATCAGAACTGGCGGGATTTAAACAGGGCAGGGCCCTCTCGTCACGGTGAATTTGTAGAAGTTAGGTCTCCAAATCCCAATAACGACGCGCGCCAGCAAAGAAACAGACAATGACTCGCACAGCAGGCAGCCGCATGCGCCCGCTGGCTCCGAGAAAAATAACACAGACGCTAACCTTGAGAAAAATTCCAGTATTCTTTACCGACGTATACCACTTGATAATTGCGTTAAAGCTGAAACTCTGCGTACTAGGAAGAGCAAAGGTTTACACCACATTTCACATGTAACACCGTTTATTGAGAGATAATGTGCTTTTTTAACTTGAGATTTTAATGCAACATTTTGGTTTATTTGAAAATACATTCTGAATTTAAAGTGCTTTCTGAGGGATACCAGATGACACAGAGGTTAGTTTATGTGACAGCTACACGACTATATCACGACGCTACTAATGAGTGACAATTTACAATGTTGCTTTTGCGGTGTATCTGTTTTATATCTGCACAGTTTTTCTGAATTCTTCTGGAAAGTAAAACATGTTTTAGTAGTAACTTTTGTGGTATAGCTACAATGAGACAGCCTTTTTCGTAGCACAACAATACGTTACAGTACAGTACTTTCTTCATCACAACAATAAGCGTAATAACTAAGATATCTATACGCAAAGCATTTCACTTTTGTGTATCATCAGGTAAGTACATTGACTTCTGCAGAACTTAGCTTTCGGAGGACGATAACTACGAGACTTCCACAGAGATTATCTTACAACATGACGCACAGTTTAGCGCTACAGGACACGTATTTGAGTAATTAATTTTGTACTTAAAACATTTATTTTTGAAGATTTTTGAATTACAAAGAAAGTTTTCCGAGATACATTTCATTCCATTGATGTAATTTGTAACACCTGAGGGTATAATTACATTTATCCTCAGGGGGGTACACGCTTACTTTGTGTACCATGTGTGTGGCAACCACAAGGAACCCTAGCTAATATGGTATTTGCTTATACAACTTTACACATCGGTACCATATTTCTCCAACACAGTATTACACAGCTATCAGATCATTTAACTGAGAGAGACAAACATTTTTTTTCTACGTCAGTGACAGATGTTTACGTAATTACACAGTTGGATACCTTCACACTTACGAAATTGTATTTTGTCTGTACTTTGTAAAATGTTCATATTTTTTCAGAACCATTGTGATACTATGAGAGCTTTGAATGATGTATTTGGTAAGGGAGCATGATTTTAAAGTACGTTTGAGGTAGATGACACTTTTGACATGAGCAGAGAATTTTTTTAGGTTTTGAAACTGTTGGAGGAAACCACGACGATTTTGAGATTTGACTGAGGTGTTATGATGTTATTTTTACGACGACGATATGTATTATGCTGTTGCGGTATGTTTATGATAAAGAAGCTGATGCTATATGAGGAATTTGATTATGCTATGTATCTTATGTTGAAGTATTGAAGAAGCGTCGACGAATTTGTATATGTGTAATAAGGTAAGGAGTAATGAGTAGCGGTTAGGAACTCTGCCTTGTGAAGACGTATGTTGGAAACCGAGAATCGTACTTTTAGAATTATGAAATGTGTGTAAATGCGTGAATGTATCACAATGCTGACGAATATTTTTTTGTGGGACACTTATATTTATAGGATTTTGTTTCTACAGATTTGCAACGCTAATTCTTGACCTGTGAAATATTTTTATGTGAGACTGTTGTAGCGGAAACTGCTGTCGTAAATATTTCGGTAAGAAAGTTCAGTGACCACCTGCACGTAATGCGTCGTGGGCACGCAGCTGGGCGACAGCCGCCCGAAAAAAAAAGCCATTAGCCTTCCAGGGGCACAGGTAGAAAAAAAAAGGGGGGAGGCCATTATCCTCGCTTTTGTAGAAAGCATCGCAACAGTTCACGGCTATTGTCGTGCTAGTTGAGAGAAATGCCATATGGCGACAGAAATGCCTAATGAAATGACAAGAAATATTTTTATGTCTATACACCTGATTATGACTACTGTCTCTCTAGTTGAGAGATTTTTCTACTAACTTATGAAATACCTCATGACTACTGAATGATATTTTTATGCTTTGCTTTGTACATAGTTGCTTATTTCATTTAATATCTAGTTTCTAGCTGCACTGCAGCATTGGTAAAAATAAAATTTTATAGATGTATTAATGTAAATATTTTCTGTCTACAGATCGAGTAAATAATAATTTAAAAAAAAAATGAGGGAGCAAAAAAAAATCATTTACCTTCACAGGAACTGCATACATAATTTTCTTTTCTAGTACTTAGTAATCTTTTCTAGAATTAGTTTTTGTGGTGCACCACTTTAATTACTTAGACATTAAGATGTGATTATACATTTCCCTTATCTGCATTGTTATCTTTAGTGTACTATTTTTTTTGCTTGAGCTATGTCATGTTTAGGTATAAGTTGCTGCTGTTTGCCAGGCATAATGTTACTGAATTTGATTTTGTATTACGCTGTTAAGCCAGTTTTACTAATGATTTCTTGTTATTGTTTGCTGCACATTGCCTTAGATTAGTTGTAATATTACAATTGCTTTGCTAATTTCTTAATGCTGCTTGCTTCACAAATCTGCGTTTTTTTTCATTGCTGTTTATATTAATTGTTTTATGTGATGCTGCATTGCCTCGTCCCTTAGTTTAGCATCTGAGCTCAGTAGATTTAAGTTAGCGTAAGAGGGGTAGACTATATAAGAAACAGATTTGGCAAAAATGAGTATTGTGCACTAAGAACTAACTATTTTGAAAGAAATATGGTTGGAACACAGAAAAGAGGTACAGATAGGACTTTTTGGGAATAATGATGAACGAAGGGAGATCTCCAAGAACAAAAAAGGTTTTGTTCGAAAAATACTGCAGTACCAAAAGTTACACTGAAAACGAACCCTGTCCTTTCCTTTTGTGTTATCTCACTATGTGTTTGTGTACTCTTTTATATTTGTGTTTTTCCTGTCTTTATGTGTTTAGCTAATAAGATTTATGTTGTATAATTTTTCAAATACTATGTTATTTACTTTGTAAAGATGTTTAGACATTTATCTGTTCTGTTTTAATGCTCATGTGTGATGTTGATGTTCCAAAAGTTATTCTGATCTTTATGTATGTACTTATGTCATTATTTTTGTAACACTGATGTATATGTTTATTTCTATTCTTTTGTAAAGCCCCTATTACCGCAACTGTTATTTGTATTGTTATGTTCTTGAATGATGTGTTTTGTATCTTTGTTATTGTGTTCTTATGTTATAAAATTGTAATTGACACCAGGTCATCAAATTAAGCAACTTGTAAGTTACATTTCACTGCACACGTTTTTGTTGGTCATAGTATATGGACAATATGCGACAAGTAGGGACTGTTAGTGTTTGCACGTGTGTTAATAATTCAGCAAGGGACTGGATAACAGCATTGCTTGTTCTAAGGACAATTCCAACAACTTTGTGAGTGCACAAGTGGTGGTTATGGACTTGTTATATTATCCGCAAGACTCTTCAATGGTGATTGTGTACCTGCACAGTCACAAAAGATGGCTGCTGGCCATCTCTACAGGGACTACAGTGGGTCTGCGCCTCTGGTGGCCCACCAGTACCATTATATCTCTACCAGGACTACAGTGGGTCTGCTCTGTGATGACCTACCCACCAATACTCTTCAAAACTTCGACTGACTCCGCTGTGGGTTTGCTCTCTTGTGGCCCATTACCTGTCAGCATGTCGAGAGTCAGCATTGTCTTTCCGTTGGAAGGACAACGATACTTCTTCAAGACTGCATGGAAATCCACTACTTCCGTGTGCATTTTCTTTTACTGCTCAGACTTTGAGAAAAACACTGCAATGTGATGAATGATCAGAACTGTCTTTATGGACTGTGAGAAAATTTTAGCTTTTGACCAACATCGTATCAATAAGTGTGTGCATTTGATTTCTTTGTTATTGTAATTGTGAAAAAAAAAATTTTTAACAAATATGTATTGGCCAGTGCCCAACAAAATTTGTAAAATTTTTTGTGGGGAGCATGGGGGCTATGTAAGTAGGCTGTTTAGGTTTTTTTATTGGTAACGCCACCTCAGTATGAAAATCACCGGCTGTGCCGTGTGCAGCCTGTGGCTGCTTTGCATTGTTGTAATACTCGCCATTGTAGTGTTAGGCAGCTGGCTGTGAACAGCGCGTAGCGTTGGGCAGTTGGAGGTGAGCCGCCAGCAGTGGTGGATGTGGGGAGAGAGATGGCGGAGTTTTGTAATTTGTCATGATATCAAGGTAAATACATTGTTTGTTCTCTATTAATATCTTTCATTTGCTAACTATCCCTATCAGTAGTTAGTGCCTTCCATAGTTTGAATCTTTTATTTAGCTGGTAGTAGTGGCGCTAGCTGTATTGCAGTAGTGGGAGTAACCAAGATTTTTGTGAGGTAAGTGATTTCTGAAAAGTACAGGTTAATGTTAGTCAGGGCCATTCTCTTGTAGAGAATTTTGAAAGTCAGATTGCGTTGCGTTAACAAAATATTGTGTGTGGAAAGTCAGATTGCGTTGCGCTATAAATATTGTGTGTCAGGTTAAGCACAGTCCTGTGTATAATTGTCAAAAAGGGGACGTTTCAGCAGTTGCACGTCTGTTCGCCCGTACGCATTACCGCAGCATTCTCTCACGCCTGTCATCTATGGCCCTCGTTGCACCACACTTGCCTAGGTGATGGTTTTGCTAGCGCCAATTAGCCATGCATGGTATACATTAACAACTGCAGCACGCGAATAGTTTATAAATTTAACCGTTTCGGAAACGCTTCCAGCTTTAGTCCGAAAGCGACTTTAAATGGGGCAGCTAGCGGTGAGCTGGGAGTGGCGATGGCTGGGAGGTAAGACTAGACATTTGCACCACAAAAGGACATTTACTTGGAAAACATCAGTTAAAACTGATTAATATAAAATTCAGATATTTCAATTTGCTTTTTAAAGCTAAATGCTTGCTGATGGCAGAAGAATCAAGTACTCTTACAGTTCAAATACTTTTTAACAAATTGGAAGAATGATTTTACTAGTTAGCGAATACTAATATTTCAGCAAAAGACTTCTCTATTATAACAGTACCCAAGCAAATGAGTAACAATTTAAAAACATTACAATATTAACAGCATAATTACAGGAGATGCGTAAAGGGGAAATTTAATTAGTTGTAGCTTGCGCTGCACCTGGTTCAATCTATGTCAGACAAACAAACCAAAGACAGAAAAAAATGTACGTTAGACGTATTGATGCGAATCAACATTCAAGAACGTCTGAGAATCGTCCCAGCTCAACCAGTAACCGTCCAAACTAAAGACTAATAAGTGTCCGCAATACAACTTTAGAAGTATGATTAAGAAACGTAAGCCCTAGCTATTGAATGAAGAAGTATGTTTAAAATAATGAACTTCGAACAAACCCCACTCTACACATTCAAGGATATCTTTTCAACAATCATAAACTCCAGGAAAATCACCTATTACACCAAAAAAATTTAAAAATGGCTATTATTGGACAAAATAAATTTAAACTCAAAATAATTTTCCAGTTTAAACAATATTTAAGCAAATGAACAGCAGATTTTTAAAAAAAAGGTATCAATTGCTTGGAGCCCGAAAGACTCAGCAGGCTCATGCTTAACAAAATCAGTTCACCTCGCCCAGCACACCTAAATATGGACAAACAGACCAGTTCAGTGGGCTCAAAAAACAAGCCTAGGAAACATGAGCTTGTCCATGCACTGTACAAATGTGGCAGACACATTAAACACATAATCGTCAAAAGGCAATTGTTCCAGTTGCACGTCGGCAAATGAGCCCACTAACGCCGCTAGTGGTACACATCTCTTGGAAGTGTGTATGCGTAGCTACTGAACATAAGCACGCCAAGGGACCAAACAAGGTATTAGCCAAACAATTCTATATGCGTCCGCTGTTCCACTCTGTCCGTATACCCACTGACCATACAGCGAAGGCGAATCAAGTTTGTACTGAAACTCAGACAAATGAGCTTAGCAATCCTAGAGCCGCTCATCAAGACACCTCTACGCCGAGTTGAGGTTTACATCCACACGGAATGAACATTTGTCACTGATCACGTTGTTCCTTCTCCAATAGCGGTAAGACGGAACTGACCAAGAACCAAAGCAGCTCGCCGCTAAGTTACCGCGACCCATCACCCTTTAGCAAATGGTAGGAAATTTATAATTCCTGCATGACAAAAGATCCGCAAAACTAAATGTGACATGTAAATATTTAGGAAGGGAAGTGACTGTTCCAAGCTGTGAACAATAGGTAGTAGTGACAAAGTCCACAGTCCGACACCGCGTGGAACGATGTCGTGCTCCCAGTATAAATACCAGGCACCACGCACTGAGTACGTGCTTTTAAGGTTACAGTAGGAGCCGGAGGCCTGTCCCATAACGACGGTACGAAAGCGGTCAACGTTTTAATGCCACAATTCGATGGTAGAATGCAAAAGTAACATGTTCCTTCATGAATCTCGCTTTTGTGTTGGTGCAATGGTTAAAGACAGTACACTTCTCAGTGACTGGTGTATATAGTTTGCCAACAGTGTTGGGTAGGCGTTACCCCGTATCCGACCAACTGGCGCGATGATGTAAGAAATGATGATCAAACATATCAAACATGTAATGATCAAATATGGAATCGTGGTTGGGAAACGTCTGAGGAGAAAGCTACAAGCAAAAGCGATAAAGATTCAAACTCACTATTGATGTGCAGAGATTGTTGACAACAGAAGTAGACGCGTTCCTGTGTTAACTCTATTTATCAGCACTGCTCACACGAGGTGCTACATTCACAACGGTTGCCGAAGGTGTCGTCCATCAGTTTCTATGCAGGCGTGAGACCTTCCAAGAAAGCTCTTCGGTGACAGTTTCTACAAATTTCGGTTTGTTCTAACAATGATACGGCCAGCAAGAATTCTTGCAAGGACGTCGATTTCACTCTCGACATACGTATCGTGCAAAAGACGTTTCGCGTAACTCTTCGAGAAGAATTCAGCAAGATCAGATGTACCAGCAGGGCATTAATGATGGCCGCTCCCAGGGAACGTCTGAAGCATGTGTCTACAACGTGCAAAGTGAGTTTAAATATTCCATTATCATGGATCTACAAACGTTCGTGAAGACAAGCGGGATATCATCCAACAATTGAGAACTAAGTGTCTCAGAAATAGTGTGCAGTGGTGAAGGTATGCAGAAAGGAACCAGAAAGGGGCCTAGTCACTGACTCTATCTGCTGATGAGTTCACAGTAAAACCGCGTTACCTAGAGACCATTGTGAAACTACATCAGAGAAAAGTACACGTAGAGAAAAGTGTGGTTAGACCATGCAGCGCTGCATCATCCAGTGGCTGAACACGATGCAAGAACCAAAGTCAGCAGGGGTATCAGTCAGTATTTTCACTGTATCCAACATTCATTTTACACGCAGCTTATCGAGTAACGATTGGAGTCTACTCATTGAACAGAACAAGCATTACTTCTTACATGGCGCTGAACTGGACCGTCTGTGGTAATCACTAGTCATACCGTTGAAACAATCTAGGAAATACAATGCGCGTCAAATGCCTCCTACAGTGATACTTGGCTCATCGCAAACACTTTCCACCCAATGATTATATTTTCAAAAAAATTCGTTAATTATAGCGTCCAGAGAATTACAGTGTAAGGAGTTTCCTTCTTTCTTCCAACATTATTGTCAAAAGAGGGCAGAATAGAGACATTTTTACCTTTGGGTGGGAAACCGCCTCCACAGACAGAGGAATGAGATACGGTCAACAGCATGTAACTGTAGAAGGCAATGAAACAATTGCATTAAAAAAGCATAATATCTATCCACAGATAATGTGATCAAAAGCTAAAAAAGTATCATGATGATTGCTCCATAAGCAAAAGGGTCCCGATTTTTTCCTCATTCGTATCTTTGACATGGGGTTGCCAAGTGGCAGACGACTGTGAGAAAATGACTGTAAAATAAAGCGAAGCGATAACTTTCTAGAGGTAGGAATGTGTAATCCAGATTTCTGAAAGAGGTAGGAAAACTAGAAGACCTGAAAAGGGAAATGGAAAGTGTAATATGCATGTGAGTCACTGAAGTAGATCCTAAAGAAGACAACGAATATAGGGTGACACTAACAGCATCAGAAATTCTGTAACGAAGATAGCACTCGATAAGAATTGGAAATTTGGAAAAAGCGTAAATTACTGTGAAAAGCCCGGCGATAGGATTATTCTCATCAGTATCGAGTCTCAGAATAACTTTAAGATACCTACAAGGAAATGAGGAACGATTATGTGCTTCCAAAGTTCTCTGAAGTTGTAGATAGACACTCCTGGAAATGGAAAAAAAGAACACATTGACACCGGTGTGTCAGACCCACCATACTTGCTCCGGACACTGCGAGAGGGCTGTACAAGCAATGATCACACGCACGGCACAGCGGACACACCAGGAACCGCGGTGTTGGCCGTCGAATGGCGCTAGCTGCGCAGCATTTGTGCACCGCCGCCGTCAGTGTCAGCCAGTTTGCCGTGGCATACGGAGCTCCATCGCAGTCTTTAGCACTGGTAGCATGCCGCGACAGCGTGGACGTGAACCGTATGTGCAGTTGACGGACTTTGAGCGAGGGCGTATAGTGGGCATGCGGGAGGCCGGGTGGACGTACCGCCGAATTGCTCAACACGTGGGGCGTGAGGTCTCCACAGTACATCGATGTTGTCGCCAGTGGTTGGCGGAAGGTGCACGTGCCCGTCGACCTGGGACCGGACCGCAGCGACGCACAGATGCACGCCAAGACCGTAGGATCCTACGCAGTGCCGTAGGGGACCGCACCGCCACTTCCCAGCAAATTAGGGACACTGTTGCTCCTGGGGTATCGGCGAGGACCATTCGCAACCGTCTCCATGAAGCTGGGCTACGGTCCCGCACACCGTTAGGCCGTCTTCCGCTCACGCCCCAACATCGTGCAGCCCGCCTCCAGTGGTGTCGCGACAGGCGTGAATGGAGGGACGAATGGAGACGTGTCGTCTTCAGCGATGAGAGTCGCTTCTGCCTTGGTGCCAATGATGGTCGTATGCGTGTTTGGCGCCGTGCAGGTGAGCGCCACAATCAGGACTGCATACGACCGAGGTACACAGGGCCAACACCCGGCATCATGGTGTGGGGAGCGATCTCCTACACTGGCCGTACACCACTGGCGATCGTCGAGGGGACACTGAATAGTGCACGGTACATCCAAACCGTCATCGAACCCATCGTTCTACCATTCCTAGACCGGCAAGGGAACTTGCTGTTCCAACAGGACAATGCACGTCCGCATGTATCCCGTGCCACCCAACGTGCTCTAGAAGGTGTAAGTCAACTACCCTGGCCAGCAAGATCTCCGGATCTGTCCCCCATTGAGCATGTTTGGGACTGGATGAAGCGTCGTCTCACGCGGTCTGCACGTCCAGCACGAACGCTGGTCCAACTGAGGCGCCAGGTGGAAATGGCATGGCAAGCCGTTCCACAGGACTACATCCAGCATCTCTACGATCGTCTCCATGGGAGAATAGCAGCCTGCATTGCTGCGAAAGGTGGATATACACTGTACTAGTGCCGACATTGTGCATGCTCTGTTGCCTGTGTCTATGTGCCTGTGGTTCTGTCAGTGTGATCATGTGATGTATCTGACCCCAGGAATGTGTCAATAAAGTTTCCCCCTCCTGGGACAATGCATTCACGGTGTTCTTATTTCAATTTCCAGGAGTGTAATATCAGTACAAGTGGCTGTATGTGAATTTCAAAAAAATTTAAGCGATATGGTTGCAAGAAAAATGTGAATTCATCGAAAAGGTAATAATCGTCGGAAGGAAAACTCAGCATTTGCTGGTGTATCATCGCGGAATATTCAACGTGACTACGAAGATTGCTGAACCAGACACAGCGATGTAACGCGGCAAAAGAACAATAGCGGTAAAAAGATACTAACCGACAGGAGCCAGAGGAGAGGGTCACTCACTGTAAATGACAGTCCGTTTATGAACAGAGGGGAACTGCTGCCGTCAGGCAATGTAGGTCCGGCTCAACCAGTTTTCAGGTGAACGTTGTGAAGAGACTTACATGCAGTATACATCTGGAAAAAGGCATTTACTCGCAGCGGCACACAAAGCAACCCGTCTACAGTGAGCCATATATCACAGTAGCTGAGTGGAGGTGTGTAGTGTGGTCCGACGAGTCCCTATTGTTTCTCATTTGAAACAATGCAAGGCATCAATTTCACCGATGGTCCAGTGAGGCCTTCATTTCACATTGTGTGCAGTGTGAAGCTCAGGCCGATGGTCATCCTGTGATGATAAGATTATTTTTTTCGTATAACGACTTGAGCCTCGCCCCATCAGGTGACCACGAATGTGAACTAGAATGTTTCTTCATTCTCGGAGAGAAATTGTTGCCTTTTTCTCTAAATCTGCGTAGTCACTGTGCTATTGACATTCCCGTCTCCCAAGCCGATAGCAACCGGGTTCATAGGTTCATACGTTATTTTCGTAGGCATCCTGTCACACTTCGACTGGACGAATAATCACCCGGTCATAACCACATAGAAAACTTTTATTTGGACCAGTGGGTAAAATTACAGTCAACGTCCATGCAGGTCTACTGGAACCGATCGTCTACGAGTGGTTTTAGTTAGGTACGGCATACGTGAGAAAACATGTTGAGTTTCTTAATGTTTAATTCCGTTGGCAACCGTCTACACCACGACCGTATTATTGTCAACATAGTTTGGATAAATAGCAGTACCTGTCATAAAGTTTGAAATCCTTTATTTTACAGATCGATTTCGTGACGGCATGACCATCTTCAGTGCAAGTTTCGAATAATTTGCAGTGGAGATGGCCACAGAGTGACCGAAATCGATGTATAAAATAAAGATTTCAATCTTTACGACCGATGCTACCATTTATCGAAAATATATTGATGTTGAGTTTCATCAAGCCTACTAAATGTGTGACGGTCAGGGCTGACTATTCTGTTTTCAAGGTGAAATGATTTTACCAGGATGGGCGGTGTTTTGCAGCATCAGAGGGAAATATATCCCAAAAACTCCAATAGCAAGCAGCTAGTTGCTGAGTTTTATTAGTGCGAACTGGAAATGGTAAATGTAAATGAACTCTGTTCTTAAGGCTGATTGGCTCAAGAGTCTTTGTGAAGTGATGTAGAAAGTCGTGAAATCTAAGTCAGCCGGCAGTTGACCCTGGGTCGACGGAGGCACGTTTTGTGCCTTCTAGGACAGAGGTAGCATTGTGGGAAGTCGGTAGGAATCAGTAATGAATAAAGTAGTTCTCACCTTACAAAGTTTCTAATGAGTTCGGAAGTGAGTTTCGGTTCGTGGGCGTGGAAACTGGATAAGTCATTTGCTTGTTTTCAAAGAGGGTTTTGCTATTTACACTTATACCGTAGGAGATCGTGGAACCGTTAGGTAGGTGGAGGCGTTGTTTAACGAACGAGGTGGGTTTTACGAGTTCTATTGGAAGACAATAAATTTTGTTTTGTTCCAATGGAAACTGGAAATGTGGAGTTCTTCTATGAGTACTTCTCCTTTTTGATTATAGCCTGTTGTATTGATTTGTTTGTGGAGGAGTTTGCCAAGAGGAGAGACTAAAAGCCGATTTCAGATGGTTGAGTGTTTGTGGCGCACGTTTCCCTGTTCCGTGGTCATATCAGAAAGTCTTCTGAAAGTAGATGGATTGCTGCAGGGTAATGATTAATGACACATGAGCAGTGATAATTTTAACGTTGGCTCGCAAAATAAAGCTAAACTAATGATCCTTATTTGGGCTGATGGTGTATGTTTGGCAGTCTGTAGAATTAATTCAGGTCCACCAATAAACCGTTGGGAGAAATCTGCGAAGCAGTATATAGGGTAATTTATCCCTCGCCCTCAGTGTGTGTGGATACTGGTGAATGTCACGAATTGGTCTTCGTCTGACGCTACGGGAGATCCGGGGACGGAAAAGAAGGAACATTTCAATGTGACTAGTTCTTGCCTTGTGCTTAGGTGAGAGTGAGTGTTTCAAGTTCTGTCATTAGAAAGACGTTTTACCGTTATTGTTCAACCTCTACATCGAAGAAGCAATGTTAGGAATAAGAGGAAATTTCAGAACAGGTTTTAGAATTTAGCGTGAAAATAAAAAAGACAAACGTTTGCTCTTGAATTTCTTGCTCGCACGGAAGCTGGAAATGAATGTCCTTGAAACATTCTGTGGACGGTCGAAGCCCATTTCCATCTCCATTGACACGTCAATACACAGAATTACCTCATATGGGCAACGGAAAATTCGCTCATGCATCAACCGGTATCGCTTTATTCTGTAAAGGTGACTGTGTGGTGAGAGTTTACACCATTTATATATGTTTGCAGGTGGGGATATTCAACAGCCAAGTAATTGTTAAAATCCAAGGTGAAACCTTCAGCTGTCATTTATTTTGCACAGTTCGCTACTAGTTTCGGTTAGTGACCATTATCAAGCTTAGCTGGCACAAATGGCTGCTGTTTATACCACCTAAGCTTGGAAATGGTCATTGACCGAAACTAGTAGCGAACTGTGCAAAATAAATTACAGCTGAATGTTTCACCATGTATTTTAATGATATCATTTTTCGTAGGACCGATATTTCTTCGAGGAAGCGGTTCCTGCGGGTCCTATTAACTGTACCGTCACTGGTAAACGGTATGAGAGTCTTCTGCGCACCAACATCATTGCAGCAGTTCAGCAGTGTGGGTGTGTGTGCAGGACCATTTTTTATGTAAGACAGCTCTCCGCCGCACACTGCACGGCCATAAAAGCAGCTGCTGCCGAGGCATTTCGGAAATTTTAGGATTATCAACCGTCACTTTCTGCAGCCTGGCCGTCCAAAGCACTTGATCTACATCCGCTTGACATCTGTCTGTGGAATTATCTGAAAGATGCTGCGTTCAGTGCTCCGATTACAAACGTAGCTCAACTAAAGGCATGCATTGCGCGACGCATTCTGAACGTGACCCCAGAAACACTTCAATCTGTTGTGGAGCACGCTGTTTCTCGACTTCAACATGTGGCAGGAAATGGTGGACAGTACACTGAACATATATAACTTGCAAAACCAATTTCGTTGTTGCTTTTTATGTAGTTTTTGGCACCATAACAAAACCATTTTTCTTTCCATTCTATACTGGGTGCCTGGTACAGCAACATGTTATTAGTTTCTCCAAATAAGACAGTCTCGGTTGCAAAATCTTTTTTATTTACAATAAATGACCTGTTTTCACCCTTTCTACCTCAATCTGATGATGCCTCAAAAGGGCGAAACGCGTCATTTCCTGTAAATAAAAAAGATTTTGCAACCGAGAGTGTCTTATTTCAAGGATGTTAATTTTGCTTTTGTGTCGTTTTTGGCCCTCGGACAATTAAAAACCGATTTTTCCATTCCATGTAGTAGACCATGCCATGGTGTATGGGCTTACCTAACCAACAGCGTCACAACGATTGAATGCCGAGCTTTTGCAGTGATGCACATTGCATAGTACAGTTGCTTTAATGTGCAGCTCACACCATAACCATCATATTACGATGTGATTCTTGAGTTTCTCCCAGAGTATTTGATAATCAAAATATCCACGGGTGTACTGCCGGTCTACAGTGTCCAACGGGCACAATATTTCGGCGATCATACATGTCGCCATCCTCAGGTGAACTGACGGACTGAGCTCCTGTGAACGTGCCGGCACGGAGATCCGTACACTATGGCTGCTCAGGGGGAACTGGGTTCGGTCGCAGCGGCGGCCGATTTAAATACCCTCCGCCCGCGACTCGCTCACTCCGCCGTCCGCGCCCCGCGCCACGGTCGCGCGGTGAAACAGATTGCGACGGTGTCTGAGATGACGTCAGCGTGATGGCTCTGTCCGCCGTGGTCGTCACAACTATAAATTTGCTCGATTTACTCTTGATTAACCCAATCGCTGGTTCCCAAGCCTTGCTAAGATTATAGCCACAGTCACGGTTTATGAGGTCGTCATTGGTGCGAATTTCGATGGCCTCTCTAACAACGCTGTCCCAGTATCTTGACGTCTGTACCAGAATCCTCGTGCGTTCATACTCCATAGCGTGATTTTCCGACAAACAATGTTCAGCGACCGCCGACTTGCAGAAAGGGCTCAACTTCGCTCCCACCCCCAAGTTCACTCCGGTCGCAGAAATTGTTAGTGCTGTTGAACAGGTTGCAGCTCGACTCCCGCCTGAATCAGCTGAGGAAATACGTCGTGAAACTTGTCGTGCGTTGACGAAATCCAAGCCGATGAAGTCAAATATCACTAGTAAAGAGAGGGCGGCCATTCGTGATCTGAGGGAGCGCTCTGAAATTGTTGTCTTACCGGTTGACAAAGGCAATGCTACAGTTGTTGTCTCCCATAAGGACTACACTGATAAGATGCACAGCCTGCCAAATGACGATTCCTACCGGAAGATCAGCGTTGACCCTACAAAGAAGGTGGACAACAAGACGAGGTCGCTTCTCAAGGACGCCGATTTACCGGAGGGTGACGCTAAGAAATTGTTACCCCAAGGTCCGGTACCGCCTAGACTATATGGACTCCCGAAGGTTCACAAAGAGGGGGTACCATTACGCCCCATTGCAGCAACATCAGGGCACCTACATATTTGTTGGCCAAATACCTGACGGGAATATTAAGTCCGTATGTGGGTAAATGCCCTCATCACATCCGTAATTCCGTGGATTTTGTTAAACGCCTTGATAGCTTCACGTTGGGTGAGTCAGATATCATGGTGAGTTTTGACGTCGTTTCCTTGTTCACGAGGGTACCCCTGCGAGAGTCACTAGAATTGATTAGTCAGAAGTTTGACGAGAAGACCACTGATCTTTTTAGGCATGTCTTGACTTCCACGTATTTTCTTTTTAATGGAGAATACTACGAACAAACGGAGGGAGTCGCCATGGGTAGCCCACTCTCACCGGTGGTAGCGAATTTGTACATGGAGAACTTCGAGGAGGAAGCCCTGTCGTCATCCGAATGGAAACCTACTTGCTTTTTCCGTTACGTGGACGACACGTTCGTCATCTGGCCACATGGTATGGATAAACTCCTTGGCTTCCTTACACATCTAAACTCCATACACCCCAACATCAAATTCACTATGGAGACTGAAACGGAGGGTAAACTACCTTTCCTTGACGTCTTGGTCAAGAGAAGGCCTGACGGCACCCTAGGGCATGGGGTGTATCGGAAGACAACGCACACTGATCTGTATTTGCACGCAGACAGCTGCCATCACCCTTCACAGAGGAAAGGGGTGCTTAAAACTCTAGTACATAGGGCGCGCACTATCTCTGACGCAGAGAGTCTACCCCAGGAATTGGAACATCTGAGAACTGTATTTCGAAAAAATGGGTACTCAGAGTGGCAGATTCAACGTGCTCTCCGCCCACCCACTACAGCACGACCTGTGGAGATGGAAGAAATCACGAGGGAGGAGGTAGGCACTGCGTTTATCCCATATACAGGCGCACTCTCGGGGAAAATCGCCCACATTTTGAAGAAACACCGGGTCGGAACTGTGTTTTGTCCTCCGAATAAAACTCGTGCACTGGTGGGGAGCGCCAAAGATGACCTCGGTCTGAGTAAGGCCGGCGTGTACCAGATTCCGTGTCGATGTGGCAAGTCGTATATTGGTCAGACGATGCGTACCGTCGAGGATCGATGCCGTGAACACCAGAGGCACACTCGACTGATGTATCCGAGCAAGTCGGCGGTCGCTGAACATTGTTTGTCGGAAAATCACGCTATGGAGTATGAACGCACGAGGATTCTGGTACAGTCGTCAAGATACTGGGACAGCGTTGTTAGAGAGGCCATCGAAATTCGCACCAATGACGACCTCATAAACCGTGACTGTAGCTATAATCTTAGCAAGGCTTGGGAACCAGCGATTGGTTTAATCAAGAGTAAATCGAGCAAATGTATAGTTGTGACGACCACGGCGGACAGAGCCATCACACTGACGTCATCTCAGACACCGTCGGAATCTGTTCCACCGCGCGACCGTGGCGCGGGGCGCGGACGGCGGAGTGAGCGCGCCGCGGGCGGAGGGTATTGAAATCGGCCGCCGCCGCGACCGAACCCAGTTCCCCCTGAGCAGCCATAGTGTACGGATCTCCGTGCCGGCACGTTCACAGGAGCTCGGTCCGTCAGTTCACCTGAGGATGGCGACATGTATGATCGCCGAAATATTGTGCCCGTTGGACACTGTAGACCGTGAAACGTCCCCTTTGAACAATTATACAAGACTGTGCTTAAACTGACACACAATATTTTTAGCGCAACGCAATCTGACTTTCAAAATTCCCTACAAAAGAATGGCCCTGACTAACATTAAACTATACCTTTCACAAATCACTTACCTCACAAAAATCTTGGTTACTCGAACTACTGCAATACAGCTTGCGCCACTACTGGCAGCTAAATAAAAGATTCAAACTACTGAAGGCACTAACTACTGATAGGCATAGTTAGCAAATGAAAGATTTTAATACAGAACAAACAATGTATTTACCTTAATAATGTTGAAAACTCATAATATATATAGCAGTTCATGACAAATTACAAAACTCCGCCATCTCTCTCCCCACATCCACCACTGCTGGCGGCTCACCTCCAACTGCGCAACGCTACGCGCTGTTCACATCCAGCTGCCGCTGTCCAACACTACAATGGCAGACAACAATGCAAACTAGCCACAGACTGCACACAGCACAGCCCGTGATTCTCACACAGAGCGCTACGTAACGTTGCCAATAAGAAAACATAAACAGCCTACTCTCTCCCCACATCCACCACTGCTGGCGGCTCACCTCCAACTGCGCAACGCTACGCGCTGTTCACATCCAGCTGCCGCTGTCCAACACTACAATGGCAGACAACAATGCAAACTAGCCACAGACTGCACACAGCACAGCCCGTGATTCTCACACAGAGCGCTACGTAACGTTG
Organism: Schistocerca nitens; assembly: GCF_023898315.1. NCBI lineage: Eukaryota > Metazoa > Arthropoda > Insecta > Orthoptera > Acrididae > Schistocerca > Schistocerca nitens. Next base: position 786,087,467 of record NC_064618.1, on the reverse strand, counting down.
CCAATAAGAAAACATAAACAGCCTACTTACAACCGGCAGTACACCCGTGGATATTTTGGTTATCATATTACGAGTCATCTGTCATTTCTACATCTACTACATCTACATCTATACTCCGCGAGCCACCTTACGGTGTGTGGCGGAGGGTACTTATTGTACCACTATCTGATCCCCCCTTCCCTGTTCCATTCACGAATTGTGCGTGGGAAGAACGACTGCTTGTAAGTCTCCGTATTTGCTCTAATTTCTCGGATCTTTTCGTTGTGATCATTACGCGAGATATATGTGGGCGGTAGTAATATGTTGCCCATCTCTTCCCGGAATGTGCTCTCTCGTAATTTCGATAATAAACCTCTCCGTATTGCGTAACGCCTTTCTTGAAGTGTCCGCCACTGGAGCTTGTTCAGCATCTCCGTAACGCTCTCGCGCTGACTAAATGTCCCCATGACGAATCGCGCTGCTTTTCGCTGGATCATGTCTATCTCTTCTATTAATCCAACCTGGTAAGGATCCCATACTGATGAGCAATACTCAAGAATCGGACGAACAAGCGTTTTGTAAGCTACTTCTTTCGTCGATGAGTCACATTTTCTTAGAATTCTTCCTATGAATCTCAACCTGGCGCCTGCTTTTCCCACTATTTGTTTTATGTGATCATTCCACTTCAGATCGCTCCGGATAGTAACTCCTAAGTATTTTACGGTCGTTACCGCTTCCAATGATTTACCACCTATGGCATAATCGTACTGGAATGGATTTCTGCCCCTATGTATGCGCATTATATTACATTTATCTACGTTTAGGGAAAGCTGCCAGCTGTCGCACCATTCATTAATCCTCTGCAGGTCTTCCTGGAGTACGTACGAGTCTTCTGATGTTGCTACTTTCTTGTAGACAACCGTGTCATCTGCAAATAGCCTCACGGAGCTACCGATGTTGTCAACTAAGTCATTTATGTATATTGTAAACAATAAAGGTCCTATCACGCTTCCTTGCGGTACTCCCGAAATTACCTCTACATCTGCAGATTTTGAACCGTTAAGAATGACATGTTGTGTTCTTTCTTCTAGGAAATCCTGAATCCAATCACAAACCTGGTCCGATATTCCGTAAGCTCGTATTTTTTTCACTAAACGTAAGTGCGGAACCGTATCAAATGCCTTCCTGAAGTCCAGGAATACGGCATCAATCTGCTCGCCAGTGTCTACGGCACTGTGAATTTCTTGGACAAATAGGGCGAGCTGAGTTTCACATGATCTCTGTTTGCGGAATCCATGTTGGTTATGATGAAGGAGATTTGTATTATCTAAGAACGTCATAATACGAGAACATAAAACATGTTCCATTATTCTACAACAGATTGACGTAAGCGAAATAGGCCTATAATTATTCGCATCTGATTTATGACCCTTCTTGAAAATGGGAACGACCTGCGCTTTCTTCCAGTCGCTAGGTACTTTACGTTCTTCCAGAGATCTACGATAAATTGCTGATAGAAAGGGGGCAAGTTCTTTAGCATAATCACTGTAGAATCTTACGGGTATCTCGTCTGGTCCGGATGCTTTTCCGCTACTAAGTGATAGCAGTTGTTTTTCAATTCCGATATCGTTTATTTCAATATTTTCCATTTTGGCGTCCGTGCGACGGCTGAAGTCAGGGACCGTGTTACGATTTTCCGCAGTGAAACAGTTTCGGAACACTGAATTCAGTATTTCTGCCTTTCTTCGGTCGTCCTCTGTTTCGGTGCCATCGTGGTCAACGAGTGACTGAATAGGGGATTTAGATCCGCTTACCGATTTTACATATGACCAAAACTTTTTAGGGTTCTTTTTTAGATTGTTTGCCAATGTTTTATGTTCGAATTCGTTGAATGCTTCTCTCATTGCTCTCTTTACGCTCTTTTTCGCTTCGTTCAGCTTTTCCTTATCAGCTATGATTCGACTACTCTTAAACCTATGATGAAGCTTTCTTTGTTTCCGTAGTACCTTTCGTACATGATTGTTATACCACGGTGGATCTTTCCCCTCGCTTTGGACCTTAGTCGGTACGAACTTATCTAAGGCGTACTGGACGATGTTTCTGAATTTTTTCCATTTTTGTTCCACATCCTCTTCCTCAGAAATGAACGTTTGATGGTGGTCACTCAGATATTCTGCGATTTGTGCCCTATCACTCTTGTTAAGCAAATATATTTTCCTTCCTTTCTTGGCATTTCTTATTACACTTGTAGTCATTGATGCAACCACTGACTTATGATCACTGATACCCTCTTCTACATTCACGGAGTCGAAAAGTTCCGGTCTATTTGTTGCTATGAGGTCTAAAACGTTAGCTTCACGAGTTGGTTCTCTAACTATCTGCTCGAAGTAATTCTCGGACAAGGCAGTCAGGATAATGTCACAAGAGTCTCTGTCCCTGGCTCCAGTTCTGATTGTGTGACTATCCCATTCTATACCTGGTAGATTGAAGTCTCCCCCTATTACAATAGTATGATCACGAAACTTCTTCACGACGTTCTGCAGGTTCTCTCTGAGGCGCTCAACTACTACGGTTGCTGATGCAGGTGGTCTATAGAAGCATCCGACTATCATATCTGACCCACCTTTGATACTTAACTTAACCCAGATTATTTCACATTCGCATTCGCTAATAACTTCACTGGATATTATTGAATTCTTTACTGCTATAAATACTCCTCCACCATTGGCGTTTATCCTATCCTTGCGGTATATATTCCATTCTGTGTCTAGGATTTCGTTACTGTTCACTTCCGGTTTTAACCAACTTTCCGTTCCTAATACTATATGCGCACTATTTCCTTCAATAAGCGATACTAATTCAGGAACCTTGCCCTGGATACTCCTGCAGTTTACCAATATTACGTTAACTTTTCCTGTTTTTGGTCTCTGAGGACGGACGTTCTTTATCAACGATGCTGATGTTCTCTCTGGTAAGCCGTCAGGTATTTTATCGTTTCGCCCAAGGGGGGGTCCCTCTAACCTAAAAAAACCCCCGTGTGCACGCCACACGTACTCTGCTACCCTAGTAGCTGCTTCCGGTGTGTAGTGCACGCCTGACCTGTCTAGGGGGGCCCTACAGTTCTCCACCCAATAACGGAGGTCGATGAATTTGCAGCTGAACCCATTTAAGCTTTCACGCTTACAGGACGATCCAGTGGGGAAATTTTCAAATGGTTCAAATGGCACTAAGCACTATGGGACTTTACATCTGAGGTCATCTGTCCCCTAGACTTAGAACTACTTAAATCTAACTAAACTAAGGACATCAGACACATCCATGCCCGAGACAAGATTCGAACCTGCGACCGTAGCAGCAGCGTGGTTCCGAACTGAAGGGCCTAGAAGTGCTCGGCCACAGCGGCCAGTGGGGAAATTTTCTTTTTTTTTCATGACGTTTTCTCTTCTTCGATAATGTTTCGTTCAAATTTGACATCATTCTGAGCAGCAATTCCTTTTTAACAGTGTTTCGAAACTTTAATTATAATCACCCTGTATGTTAATGATAAAACTTGCACATGATACTGATATCCCGTGTGAAAATCAGTAAAGATTATAACACCTTTGAATGGAATGAACTGTCTATTGAGCACATAATATGGACTGAGAATGAACCAAAGAAAGAAGAAAATATTTAGAAGGAGCAGAAATCTAACTAACGACAAGTTTAACATCAACATTGAGAGCAAATTCGGAGATGAAGTGAAAGAGATGCCAAACGCGTAAGTAAAATTACGCATGGTGGACGAAGGCTCGAAGTAGATAAGAAGCAGAATAGAGCAGGCAAAAGAGAATTCCTCACGTATCCGTGACCCATAGCGTTTCCTTTGCACTGCATTGTCTAAGGGGTGACAGGCGTAACAACTCTCCAATGATGGTCACAGCGGCCACCGCACACACCACCCCTACGACCACCATCACCGGTGTCAGAGATACAGCCCTGCAGCTGCAGCCAGTGACGCGGTTCCAACACCGGCACACACCGTGTCACCAAGATACATAAATTTAGTATCCTGCGACACCGCCCTCGATTCGGAGGAAGGCACCTCAGCAGTATGCGATTATGCACCTTCGTATCACATCCACACCAAGCGCCGAAGGTGGGAAAGCTGGGCACGCCCCCTAGCAAACAAGCGTTAGCCATGTTTTGAGGCACGGCCAGTGGCGAGCGGCTTCACAAAGTCCCGCGCAGGTAGTCAATCCGCCACTTGCTGTTTGTACATGGAGGCTTCTATCACGCGCCATTACTGTTCTAGTACAACGATCCGACATAATTCTCTTGGACTACTCTTACGGAATTCTCTCCTGGTAGTGCGGACTTGGCTCACGATGACTTTGTCTTGTTTCAAGTTTTCAGTTATTCTACTGGCCGATACACGTCTCCACACCACTTGCTGTCTGGACTGCTTCCAGCTATCATGGTATCACTGCTTCAGCCTCTGACTTCTGCAGCCTCGATGCTCTACACAACATCCGCAGTGAAAGGAAAACGAGACTAGGTTCCAGGACAAGAGTCCCCTCTTTAGATGCGTCTGAAAAGTCACAACTAAATGTGACGACTACACATATTATCAAAATTTAAGAAAACCAATAAATACTGTAACAACGTTCTGAAGAGGGCATCTCAAAATGTACAACAAAAATGGGGTAATACATGATACTGATTCCCTGGTACATGCCATGTAAGCAGAAACTTCATCACTTATATTCAACGGCCACAGGGAAAACTTGTAGAAAAAGTGGGTCTTCAATAGACACAGCGTGAATATACGAGACGAATTTTCTGCTTACCTACCATGTACCAAAGAATCACTATGTTACCCTTCTAATTGACTCATGTGGCTATTCTGTACGTATTGTCGTATCATTTTTAGAATATTACAACAAGTTTCATTGTTTTTCATTCAGTTTGATATTGTGTATAGTAGTGACATTTCTTTGCAAATTTTCAGATGCACCTGAACATGGGATAGTTATCCTAAAACTTGGTTACACTTCCCTTTTTTCCTTGTAATATAAAGTTTAATGCAACTGCATGCGGATGTTATTAATCGTGAATGATCCATGCGAAAGTGGTGGATGTCCTATCAAGAGACACATTAATTTATTATGCATTTGGTGCCCGATACACTAAATACATCTACTCTTGTGGATATCTGCGAATGAAACCAACAGGAATATCCAATCCTCAATTCATTGAACTTACAACTTTCAACATCTTTTGTACTGTTATGAATCACGTACCAGCTACAAACAATAAATAATTAATTGTGAGATAATTTTCTACCAGAAATAAACAAACAGAATCGAAACTGAGTATCAACATTAATTGTAAATTACAGAAAATTGCTTTGTAAGTAACTAATTTACTGACTGTATGGTTCAAAAATGGTTCAAATGGCTCTGAGCACTATGGGACTTAACTTCTAAGGTCATCAGTCCCCTAGAACTTAGAACTACTTAAACCTAACTAACCTAAGGACATCACACACATCCATGCCCGAGGCAGGATTCGAACCTGCGACCGTAACGGTCTCGCAGTTCCAAACTGTAGCGCCTAGAACCGCTATGCCAGCCCGGCCGGCTACTGACTGTATGGGTGGCTGTGATTTACGTTGTAAAAGTATTCTCTTTCACACATAAAGCACAGGACCTAAGCTCACTCACAATATTTATTCCACCTTGTACAATTATACTATCTTATAAAGAGTGTAGCAAAATAAACACATCAAAAAAAGTTTTGCATCACCCTAGTTCCCAGAATTTCTGAAGACAGACGTTGACTGTGGACATTGAATCACAGACACAGTCCCCTTGACTGTTCAGAGATGTCACTAGGCTCGCCCAACCATGCATGAGCAGCGCCTATTAGACGGAGGGGGTCCGACAGCCGATCAGTTCAAGTCAGTCCACCAGGAAGGAGCTACACGGCTCTTGTTGTCTGTACTTCAACCATGCCTAAACGGTCAATACCGCTGTTCGATTGCGTCCGCATTTTCACTTTGTGCCAGGAAGGGCTCTCAACAAGGGAAGTGTCCAGGCGTCTCGGAGAGAACCAAAGCGATGTTGTTCGGACATGGAGGAGAAACAGAGAGACAAGAACTGTCGATGACATGCCTCACTCAGGTCGCCCGAGGGCTACTACTGCAGTGGATGACAGCTACCTCGGGATTATGGCTCGGAGAAACCCTGACAGCAACGCCACCTTGTTGAATAATACTTCTCGTGCAGGCACAGGACGTCGTGTTACGACTCAAACTGTGCGCAATAGCCTGCTTGATGCGCAACTTCGCTCCTTACGTCCATGGCGAGATCCATCTTTGCAACCACGACAACATGTGGTGTGGTACAGATGGGCCAGATCGGCCCAACAACATGCCGAATGGACCGCACAGGATTGGCATCACGGTCTCTTCACCGATGAGTGTTTCATATGCCTTCAACCCGACAATCGTCGGAGACGTGTTTGGAGCCAACCTGGTCAATCCGAACGCCTTAGACACACTGTCCAGCGATTGCAGCAAGGTGGAGGTTCCCTGGTGCTTTTGGGTGGCATTATGTGGGCCGACGTATGCCGCTGGTGGTCATGGAAGGAGCCGTAACCGCTGTATGATACGTGAATGCCATCCTCCGATTGATAGTGCAACCATATCGGCAGCTTACTGGCGAGGCATTCGTCTTCATGGACGACAATTCTCGCCCCCATGACTTCCTTCAGCATAATGGCATCGCTCGACTAGAGTGGTCAACATGTTCTCCAGACATGAAACCCATCGAACATGCCTGGGATAGACTGAAAAAGGCTGTTTATGGACGACGTGACCCACCAATCACTCTGAGGAATCTACGTCGAATCGCCGTTGAGGAGTGCGACAATATGGACCAACAGTGCCTTGAAGAACTTGTGGATAGTATGCCACGACTAATACAGGCATTCATCAATGCAAAAGGACGTGCTACTGGGTATTAGAGCTAACGGTGAGTACAGCAATCTGGACCACCACCTCTGAAGGTCTCACCGTATGGTGGTAAAACAGGCAATGCGTGGTTCTCATGAGCAATAAAAAGGGCGGAAATGATGTTTTTGTTGATCTCTATTGCAGTTTTCTGTACAGGTTCCGGAACTCTCGGAACCGAGGTGATACAAAACTTTTTTTGATGTGTATATTATAATATTACCGATGTGGAAACTGAAAATCAAGAGCGTCTTGTGAAAAGACATTGAAAGTGGCGTTGTACTGGGGTATGCTAGAACTATGGGTAGTTTGGCGCGATCTCGACCGTCTCCAACGCCGTTTGTGACAACCACACGCGCCATTTATTCCTTTCCCGACATCCCGAGTCTAGTGTGCCAGTCCGCAGCGCTCTTTCCGTTTGTCAGTGCCGTGTAGCAGCGCTTCGTAGTCGCCCATGGAGTAGTTAGTATTCTTCGTGTTTTTCCGCCCCTTATATTACCAGTCGTAACATCGAAAATCTCCTGAAACTAATTTCCGGCCGCTCTAAGGAGTATATTAAATTAGATTTTCAAAGACATTTAGTTTGTTATTTGAAACAGACAGTGTCGCATGAAACACAAGATGAGCAGTAGTTGTCTGGCCTGAATCCATATATTTACTTCACCGGCGATAAGGGATCTTGCTGATCATGTGTAAGTAGGCTGTTTAGGTTTTTTTATTGGTAACGCCACCTCTGTATGAAAAACACTAGCTGTGCTGTGTGCAGTCTGTGGCTGCTTTGCATTGTTGTAATACTCGCCATTGTAGTGTTAGGCAGCTGGCTGTGAACAGCGCGTAGCGTTGCGCAGTTGGAGGTGAGACGCCAGCAGTGGTGGATGTGGGGAGAGAGATGGGGGAGTTTTGAAATTTGTCTTGAACTGCTATATTTATATATGATGATATCAAGGTAAATACATTGTTTGTTCTCTATTAATATCTTTCATTTGCTAACTATCTCTATCAGTAGTTAGTGCCTTCCATAGTTTGAATCTTTTATTTAGCTGGCAGTAGTGGCGCTTGCTGTATTGCAGTAGGGGGAGTAACCAAGGTTTTTGTGAGGTAAGTGATTTGTGAAAAGAACAGGTTAATGTTAGTCAGGCCCATTCTTTTGTAGGGATTATTGAAAGTCAGATTGCGTTGCGTTAACAAAATATTGTGTGTCAGTTTAAGCACAGTCGTGTATAAATTTTTCTAAAGGGGAAGTTTCATACATGTTGCAACCTTAAAAAACGCCACCAATAGATCCTGTCCGCTGCAGCTTCCATCCACCTTCCTATGAACCCTGGTTGTTGCAGGACTTTCCGTAGCGCATTCTCCCATCATGTTGTTGATGTTCCCTGACCGGACGTGTTTTCCGTCTGGCCTTCCCACCAACACTGCTTCTGGAACCCAGTATCCTTGCAACATGTACAGCCCGCTGCATTCGCTTAACCTGCTCTTTTTGTACAATATTGGACTGGTTCATCATAGCATACATTTCTACATTTTTCAGTCTCCTCCACCCTGTTTCTTCCTTCACACCTTGCCCATGGTGTTTCTCTAAAAGCCTAACAGTTCTTCTCTAACGCTCTTGCTTGACCACAGTATTTCTATGCTATATAACAGCACAGGGGAATTGCATTCTATGCCTTCATTTTAACTTTCGTTGAGATAATCTTTGATTTCATGGTTGGTTTAGGCTGCTGTATGACCTAGAAGCATCCACGATTCATCGCCAGACATTAACCTTCATTTGAAGTATGATCTCAAGTATTTAAAAATCTCAACTATTTTCAAGTTCATCTCTCCCATCTGAAAATCCCGAGTCACATTGTGGTTCATTCTTCTACTTAGTTCCATCACTTCTGTCTTTTCTGGGTTTGTTCATAAGCACACTTTCTCTGCACTACTGCTCAGGTCCTCAACAGTTTATATCGTTTCTTCTGTTGACTCTGACACAGCCGTTATTTTATTTGAAAAGCTAGCGCACACAGATATTCATTCATGTCGATGCCTTTTCCTGCACTTTCCAACTCGTGTACTTTTTTTTTAAGAACAAAATAACATTTTTGACAATGCTTCAAGTCGTCGTACACCTGTTTGAGCCGCCAATTCCTTTGACATTCATCTTTGATATCTTACTTTAGCTTTCGCCTCTGTTGTACATACTTTTACCAAAGTCTCTAAACGTTGTGATATAGGCACACCCTATGAGCATTATCGTATGAAAAGTCTATGAATGTGACGAATACTAGCTTGTTATATCTCCAATACTTTTCCCGTAAATGTTTCATGATAAACGTATCGTTAATTGTAATTTTCCTACTGCGAAAAATACTGGCTAGTACCCCACTATTTCGTCAGTATACGACTTAAAATTTTCACGTGTTAACAAGGATGACACCTTGTAGCTCGTATTTGGCAGTTAGATCCCGCTTTAGTTGTCACAGTCCCTTTTGCTTTTCCTCTTGTTTGTTGGTACAATGATAACTAGCTTCCACTGCAATAACGAAACTCCAAATATCAGCCGAAACATCAGAGAAAACGTCCCTGGCGTCTCTCAGAGGAGAAACGTCGTTTAAATTCCGACGTCCAGAAAAAGCCCAGACTTAGTTTTTTTTGGTCATCAGTCTACTGACTGGTTTGATGCGGCCCGCCACGAATTCCTTTCCTGTGCTAACCTCTTCATCTCAGAGTAGCACTTGCAACCTACGTCCTCAATTATTTGTTTGACGTATTCCAATCTCTGTCTTCCTCTACAGTTTTTGCCCTCTACAGCTCCCTCTAGTACCATGGAAGTCATTCCCTCATGTCTTAGCAGATGTCCTATCATCCTGTCCCTTCTCCTTATCAGTGTTTTCCGCATATTCCTTTCCTCTCCGATTCTGCGTAGAACCTCCTCATTCCTTACCTTATCAGTCCACCTAATTTTCAACATTCGTCTATAGCACCACATCTCAAATGCTTCGATTCTCTTCTCTTCCGGCATTCCCACAGTCCATGTTTCACTACCATACAATGCTGTACTCCAGACGTACATCCTCAGAAATTTCTTCCTCAAATTAAGGCCGGTATTTGATATTAGTAGACTTCTCTTGGCCAGAAATGCCTTTTTTGCCATAGCGAGTCTGCTTTTAATGTCCTCCTTGCTCCGTCCGTCATTGGTTATTTTACTGCCTAGGTAGCAGAATTCCTTAACTTCATTGACTTCGTGACCATCAAACCTGATGTTAAGTTTCTCGCTGTTCTCATTTCTACTACTTCTCATTACCTTCGTCTTTCTCCGATTTACTCTCAAACCATACTGTGTACTCATTAGACTGTTCATTCCGTTCAGCAGATCATTTAATTCTTCTTCACTTTCACTCAGGATAATATGTCATCAGCGAATCGTATCATTGATATCCTTTCACCTTGTATTTTAATTCCACTCCTGAACCTTTCCTTTATTTCCATCATTGCTTCCTCGATGTGCAGATTGAAGAGTAGGGGCGAAAGGCTACAGACTTGTCTTACACCTTTCTTAATACGAGCATTTCGTTCTTGATCGTACACTCTTATTATTCCCTCTTGGTTGTTGTACATATTGTATATGACCCGTCTCTCCCTATAGCTTACCCCTACTTTTTTCAGAATCTCGAACAGATTGCACCATTTTATATTGTCGAACGCTTTTTCCAGGTCGACAAATCCTATGAAAGTGTCTTGCTTTTTCTTTAGCCTTGCTTCCATTATTAGCCGTAACGTCAGAATTGTCTCTCTCGTCCCTTTACTTTTCCTAAAGCCAAACTGATCGTCACCTAGCGCATTCTCAATTTTCTTTTCCATTCTTCTGTTAATTATTCTTGTAAGCAGCTTCGATGCATGAGCTGTTACGCTGATTGTGCGATAATTCTCGCACTTGTCAGCTCTTGCCGTCTTCGGAATTGTGTGGATGATGCTTTTCCGAAAGTCAGATGGTATGTCGCCAGACTCATATATTCTACACACCAACGTGAATAGTCGTTTTGTTGCCACTTCCCCCAATGATTTTAGAAATTCTGATGGAATGTTATCTATCCCTTCTGCCTTATTTGACCGTAAGTCCTCCAAAGCTCTTTTAAATGCCGATTCTAATACTGGATCCCCTATCTCTTCTAAATCGACTCCTGTTTCTTCTTCTATCACATCAGACAAATCTTCACCCTCATAGAGGCTTTCAATGTATTCTTTCCACCTATCTGCTCTCTCCTCTGCATTTAACAGTGGAATTCCCGTTGCACTCTTAGTGTTACCACCGTTGCTTTTAATGTCACCAAAGGTTGTTTTGACTTTCCTGTATGCTGAGTCTGTCCTTCCGACAATCATATCTTCTTCGATGTCTTCACATTTTTCCTTCAGCCATTTCTTCTTAGCTTCCCTGCACTTCCTACTTATTTCATTCCTCAGCCACTTGTACTTCTGTATTCCTGATTTTCCCGGAACATGTTTGTACTTTCTCCTTTCATCAATCAACTGAAGTATTTCTTCTGTTACCCATGGTCTCTTCGCAGCTACCTTCTTTGTACCTATGTTTTCCTTCCCAACTTCTGTGATGGCCCTTTTTAGAGATGTCCACTCCTCTTCAACTGTGCTGCCTACTGCGCTATTCCTTATTGCTGTATCTATAGCGTTAGAGAACTTCAAACGTATTTCGTCATTCCTTAGTACTTCTGTATCCCACTTCTTTGCGTATTGATTCTTCCTGACTAATGTCTTGAACTTCAGCCTACTCTTCACCACTACTATATTGTGATCTGAGTCTATATCTGCTCCTGGGTACGCCTTACAATCCAGTATCTGATTTCGGAATCTCTGTCTGACCATGATGTAATCTAATTGAAATCTTCCCGTATCTCCCGGCCTTTTCCAAGTATACCTCCTCCTCTTGTGATTCTTGAACAGGGTATTCGCTATTACTAGCTGAAACTTGTTACAGAACTCAATTAGGCTTTCTCCTCTTTCATTCCTTGTCCCAAGCCCATATTCTCCTGTAACCTTTTCTTCTACTCCTTCCCCTACAACTGCATTCCAGTCGCTCATGACTATTAGATTTTCGTCCCCCTTTACATACTGCATTACCCTTTCAACGGACTTCGTAGTGAAGGAATACGAGTGTCAAGGCGATCATCTTGATTACTCAAATAGTCCTACATTCATGAGAAATGACGTAAAATTTGTGAAATTCTGGAGGCTTTTAAGAGACGCTGGATATTTCACACTACGTTCCTATACGAATACGTCATCGTATATAGCACGTACGGGACGTGGCGTTCGCTTTCAGCCATAATTTTTTGTTTTACTGTGGAAAAACATGTAGGCAGCCGCAGGCGCTGCCTATCAGATCTCTCTCCGCTCACTCCTTCTCTTGGGGCACTACGTGAAGCCGAGAGGCGACGGCCTGCCGATAGGCTGTAGAGGTAAATATTCCGCCATTTTATCAGTGGCCGTAAACCAGCAGAATGTCAACAGGTGAGCTTAACCTTTACATCAAACACACCCATAGTATTTCATATACCTATTTTTGTAAGATAGTGTATGATAGCATTCGTTATTATTTGATGCCATTATTTTCTCACTACGTGATGGAACTGTCATGAAAAGAGGCACGATCCATGTATCCAACTGAAATGTGGTATTCTTTCGAAATATTTTCAGACTGATAATTTTCACGTTAGGTCCGTCTATACAGAAGTGTTAAAAAGGATTTATCGTGCCGTATGCACTTTACCTTAGTTTTCTTAAAAGGCATCTTCAGAGGTATCGTTTGTAGATGCGACTCTACATGTGTTTTTTTTTTTTGTTCTTGTTCTGAAGTAAATGAGTGTTGCTATTCTTAATGTGAATATTCTTAGTGCTGTAGTAATGAAAATTCCAATGGAACAAAGTAGATGAACAGATCCACAACCAGAAAAAGAACGAGAATAAAATGTAGAGCAACACCTGCAAATCTTGTCACTGATGACGCCTTTCAAAAAATGACGACGATAAGCGTGTGGCGCTTTACAATTCGTTTTATTCTGTTTTGTGTAGAAGGACGTAATTGTCAACACAATATTGCACGCAACTGAGGGCGACAGGACGCCAAAAGGTTTTCAGACTGTGTGGAGCCTTATCATATATTTTACCCTGTGTCTCCCGATTTTATCAACATGATAGGAATTAAACCACGTTTCCTTCCGCATATTACAAGAGATCTTCCGGCACAAAAAATTAATTTTCAAGGCTTACAAATAATAATGTTTACACGCACATTGCCCTTTACTTACAAGATTGATATCTTGAAACAGGAAATTAAAATGTGAATAGTCGAGCGAGGATCTGAATTTCAGAGCCGTAAACAAAGAGTTGTTCTCCTACAGCGCCTATGAAGTTCGCAATATGCTGAAAAGGAGACTCCCACACTGCGTGAAACTGTGTGTTGTTGGTCAAAGATCGCCTACAAGGGGTGGACAAAAAATGGCGACACTAAAAACCGTTGGTATTCAAAGCAGCTTCCACTCGTCTCAGAAAGGATAAATACAGGTCCCGTATGATTTCAAGGGAATCTTATACCATTCTCCCCGTAAAATAGTGGCAACTACAGGTAACGACGACAGAGGTGGACAGCTATCATGCACCCTTCTCTTCATAGTAGACCATAAAGGGTCAGTAACGTTGAGATGTGCTGACTGTGGTGACCAGGACAGATGCGTCGGTTCATCCTTGTGTTCACAAAACCTGTCCTGGATTAGTCGAGCTGTGTGAACAGCAGCCCTACCGCCTTGGAACACAGCATCACCGCTTGGGAACATACACAGTACAATGGGACTGAACTGGTCAGCCAGATTGGTCACACAGTTCTTGGTGATAACGCGGTCTTGCAGAGTAGCCAGGGAGCTCGTGGAATATCACAATATGGCTGCCCAAATCATCATCTAACCCACACCACTATTCAGTCTTGGGACGCAAACTCGGCCAGAAGTTGGAAACTGTGTGATACAAGACTCATCCGACAAAATGACGTTCTTCCTTTGCTCCACAGTTCAGTTTTTATGACCATCTTTTCCACTTATGAGCATTTTCATCACTGATGACTGGTTTCGGGATTCCAGGTCGCCTTGATTAGGAGTTCGCTTCGCGTTGTTTTGGTGCTAACAGAGTTTGCCAGTGGCACATTCAATTCTGCAGTATTTTTGCAGCAGTTCTCTTCTTATTTTTCGCTATAATCCACTTCGGCATCTGTCACGATCACTCAGCACACACTTCCGTCCGCGTTGTGACTTTGCGGATGGTCTCTTCCGCTTTCCCTGTATGCTGTATATATCTTGGAAACGGCGCCTCTTTAAACCCTAAACACATTGGCTGCCTTGGTTACGGAACCACCCACCATACGAGCACCAACAATTTTCCCACGTTCGAACTCATTTAGCTTCAATATAACGCACTCATAATTACACAGAGCACTCTTGTGACCATTATTGACACTTGCAACGTATCGATGACATCGTAACGTGCCGTTCAAGGTCAAATACAACACCGCAACATGCAAGCTTGGCTAACATGTGCACTTATGTTCAAGCATGCAAGTTCTCGCTGTGGATGTTCCAAAATTTTCCTCCGACTCCTGTACGTCGTAGACGGTAAGAAAGACTGATGCTCTCGTAATATGTGATTTTCTGGTCTCATGACGCTCGTCACTCCTGGCCTTTCCAAGATGTCCCCAGCACAACGAGAGAAACTAGCAGGGTCCACATGACCCGACTACCGGATTTCGAAAGCTCCCCGAGGCTTCTTACACCCAAACCTCCAGATGTGTCACTCTGATCGATGCCAAAGGTTATATGTCGATAGAGTATCGACCAAAACTCCGATTTCGTTCGTACTGTGTGCTGTCGCAGAACGGGCGAAACGTTAATTAAAAGTAACACAGGAACTACAGAGCAAATCAGAAGTATAACTGCCTGTATGTAATACATGTTGCTTCCGTTGGGAAGTTGGCAGAGCGGTAGCTCCAAGAGCCCGGGATTCAAACCTCAATGACGACAATTTTTTGCTGTATTTTGCTTGAAAGTGTTATATGGAACATGTTAATGACATGTAAAAGGGCTGTTTGTGATTGTACAGGAATCTTCTCTTGGCAGTCTGCTTTCGCTTCTTTGGAAGGAGTAAACCTATAGAGTTCATTTGTAGTTTCACCGTCTATACAATCAGAACAGAAAAATAAAGAAATAATTGCATTACAGGTGCGGAAGTAATAGTAATGATAGTAAGTGATAATAAACAAAATAATCAGTGCAATAATAAGTACATAACGTTCAAGTAACGAAGAGAAAGCAGACTGCCAAAAGAACATTGCTGCAAACCCCTAAACGTCTTTTTACCTCTCAGGGAAGTGTTCTCCCATATAACAGTTTCACGAGTAAACATGAATAAAAACGTTCTATGCCTATATAAGCGGGAGACCGTAACAGCCCCGGCAGTCAGTGAACTCTTGACGACAATGGCGGAGATGGCCATCGAAAGCTAGAGCATTTTATTCGAATTGACGCGGCTGGGAAACCGAGAACGTTTCATTCATGTATGCCGTCGCGAAAGACTCCTAGGACTCACGAGTAAACAGTTAAAAAGGTTGCCATCAGCGGGGTTGGACGCTCTACCTTCTCATCCACTCGATATCCACAACAAAGTCACTCAAAGACACACTTTTCATGTGCTCCGTAGCTCTGGTGATACTTTTCATTGCGGTTTACCCATGGTCTACTCGATGACAGCACACAGCGCTAGCTAAATCGGTGTTTTGGTTCACACTGTGTCGTCATACAATGTTCGATACCTATATCCGTGTCTGTCATCTGGACGTTTGGGTATTAGAAATATCTCACTATTTTATTCTTCCGTCAACCAGTCAAATATCATTTAGCTACAGACAGAATTAATGTTTCACTCTGCAGCCCAGTGTGCGCTGATATGAAAGTTCTTGGCAGATTAAAACTGTGTGTGGGAGCGGGACTCGAACTCGGGGCTTTGCCATTCGTAGGCAAGTGCTATATACCGAGTTCGACTCTAGGTCCAGCACACACTTTTCATCTGCCAAGGAGTCTCACTGCAGCACGCGCTCTGCTATAGAGTGAAACAATCATTCTAAAAATATTCCCAGTCTGTAGTTACGGAATGTCTCCGCAACATCCTTTCTTCCGGAAGTGCTAGTCTCGCAAGTTTCGCGGGAGAGCTTCTGTGATATTTGAAAGTAGTAGACAAGATACTGATGGGAGAACTGCTGTGAAGAGGATGTGTAAGTCGTGTTTGTGTAGCTTCCTTAGTAGAGAACTTGTCCACCAAAGGCAAAGGCCTCGAGTTCGAGTTTCTATCTGGATCGCATTTTTAATCCACCAGGAAATTTCGAGCCACCGACGATGCAGAGAACACAATTGTGAGGATACGGGGTAGAACGCACGAGAGAGGTACTCGTCTCGCGCTGACAACTTCCAGATTCTGCGTTCGTGGGCTTATAACGGATAGAAAAACGATGCCGGAAGAACAGCTGAATATTTCTTGCAGAGTACTGGCAGCATTACTGTTCACCCCGTTAGCTGAGTGAGTGTTGACAGTACGGTATCTCAGTGTGTGCGGTCAGAAGGTTAGCTGCCCTCTGTAATAAAAAAAAACTGAGTTAATGGATCAACAATAAACCTGAACAAGCGTCATAGGACGTCCGCCCCGAACAAATACAACGACCCAAAACGAACAAAATAAGATTTAAAAAAACGTTTTCAGCACGTCTGGTTGCCATACAGGGGGTTCCATTCCCGCTTGGGTCGGAGATTTTCTCCACTCGAGAACTGGGTGTTGTGTTGCCTTTATTATCGGTTCATCGTCAGTGATACTCAAGTTGCCCAATGTGGCGTCAACTGAATAGACTTGCGACTCAGCAGCCATCAATGCCATAGGATCATTTTTTTTTTAGTTTTTCATTGAAAGAAAATTAGTAGGCTCAATAAACAAAAGCTACCAAATTAGTGGCCCTCTGGGCCAGTTTGTAGGTCTTTTCATACAATGAAGGCTTTCACGACCGGCTGTTTCAGCTGGCGAGAATTCTTCCACCTTGTATGGCCGTGATCAATGGAACTCTTCTATCATTGACGTTTCGTCCAAAGTAGCTTTGGACGAAACGTCAGGAATAGAAGAGTTCCATGGACAACGGCCATACAACCGGGAAGAATTCTCGGCAGCTGTAGGTCTTTTGCTTGAAGAATTACGGGTAAATAAAGACAAAAACATGATGTAATCGCTTCAGACATACAAAATGATAAACAATATTTCGTAGGGGAGCGCAAAGAGTTGAGTTGCGCCCGAGTGTTGTACAACGCAAATAGCCGCCAGAGACAGAAAACTAACAATTAAAATGAGTTTCAGATATAACAGAATGTAAAAAAATCTACAGAGCACAACAGAATGCTATTGGATCAGTATTTCTGTTGGACAGAATACGAGAAGTTTGTAAGGTATAGTATGGTAACCCCCTGCCTCGAATCCACTTCTTCCATGAGTTATGATGGGATAGCTTGCATGCCTCAGCTGTACAGATAGACTTGTCGTAGATTCAATCACATGGGAGGGGTATCTGTGGAGAATCCAGACTAACTAGTGGTTCCAAAACAGGGGCATCAGGTTTTCCTCTAGCTGCGGAAAACAGTCTGGTTGTGACATTGTAATATTAGTCACCATAGCCCTTCTGTATTGTTACCGCGAAAAGTTTAAAGGAGCGGAAAACTATAGACATTATATTTCCGGAGGACTCACAGCTCTACTGTATAGTTTGAGTAGCCCCCATCCGTATATTCGGCAGAGATATCTCAGGAGGACGTTATTACCGTTAAAAAAAGGACTTTCTACAGTTTAGATCGTGGAATGCCAGACACCTTCGTCAGATGGGTAAATTACAAAATTTAAAAAGAGAAATGGATAGGATGAAGTTAAATGCAGTGATTATTATCGATGTGCAGTGGCAATACTTCTGCACAGATGAGTGTAGAGTTACCAACACAACACGAAGTAGGGATAATTCAAGTGCAGGTGTAATAAGGAATAATAAAACAGTGATACTTATAAGCTACACTGAATAACTCGGTGGCCGCATTATTGTAGCCAAGACAGAAATAAAGCCAACACCCGTCACATAAGAAGATGTAAGAGCAACGTGTATTGAGATAAAATAAATGATTTACCTTGTAATGGAGACCGAAAATTTAATCATGAAGGAGGACTGAGATTTGATAGTGGGCGAAGGAGGAGAAGAAAATATAGTAAGAATATGGACTGGGGAAAAGGAATGGAAGGCACAATTTTGCACCGAACATATTTTGATCATTTCATATAATTTAAGAATCGTGAAAAAGAGTTATTTGTGTGGAAGACTTCCGGAGGCAGTGGTATGTTTCAGACAGATAAATAATCGTATGTCAGAGGTTTCTGAACCACATTTTATTCTGCAGAATACTCCCATGGGCAGTCGTATATTCTAACCATAATTTTTTTTGTTATGAACTGCGGATTAAAACTGAAGAAATTGCACAAAGGTAAGATGCTAAGGAGATGAGCTCTTGATAAACTGAAAGAACCAAAGAGCGAGTTTGGAAGGGAGCATTAGGCTCTGATTGACTGAAATACAGGGAACAAATACAATAAAACATGGTTGGGTAACTTACATAGATAAAAAATAAGGCAACAGCGGATAAAATAAGCGTAAAGACAAACCGTGGTAGAAAGCTTTGGATATATACGAGATACTGAATATAATAGATGAAAAGATAAAACACAAAAACCCGGCATAAGAATCATGTGAAATAGAGTCAAAAAAAAAAGGTAATGAAGAAAATGCTGGTAGAGTATGAACGACTGTACAAGACATGCAAAGATGTCGAAGCATTTGTGAACACCGAAAAGATAAATACCACATATAGGTAAATTAAAGACGCTCTAGGAGATAGGAGATGCACCTGTGTTTAGAACTAAGAGCTTGAAGAGACAATGGGGACTGAAAAGTGGAAAGAATGTATACAGGATTTTACAAGGTAAATGAAGACAATATTATAGAAATAGAAGAGGAAGTGAATGATGATGAGAAGGGATACGTGATACTGCGAGAAGAATTTGACAGCTGAGATGGCACTCCAATACTAAGGAGAGAAGGGGGGCTGTGAGGTGGAAGGAATGTATACAGATTTTCACAAGGGAAATGGAGACGATATTAAAGAAATAGAAGAGAAAGTGAATGAAGATGGGACATGTGATGCCTCTAGAAGAATTTCACAGAGCGTTGAAAGCGTTAAGTTTAAACGGGGCCCTATTCCGAGATGACGTTCCCTCAGAATTATTGAGGTGGTCGGGAGATTTAGCCGCGACACAGCTGTTAAATTTGCTATGCAAGGCACAAGAACAGAGCATGATGTAGCCGTGTCAAACACCAATCTACCTATAAATGGTATGCTAAGAATTCCGATTAATTTAGTAATTGCTTGATTATTTATTCATCTGTTCGTAAATAATGACTCAAATCATTGAAATGTGGTGTAAACTATGTAAACCATATGAACACGAGTGAAATGAGAGCTCTTAAAAACCTCCAATACAAGCAGGGAATTTAAATCAAGTAAATAATGTTCCTCTGCTTAATGTAATTAGTGAATTTGAGTATAATCTGGCAATTTATTGATAGTTAACTAACCAATAGATATAGAAAGACATTACCTCGAAGCTACCAGTGAAGAGAGGCACTTCTACGCCATGATAATTGCATACTTAAGTAGTGATAAATCTGAAGAGTCGTCACTTTCGTTAAATTTACCGATCGGTGGAAAGGTATTTAAGAGTGAGTATGGTCGGTCGTTGTTAGACGCTCTTGGAGTCAGGAGCTGGATCAGTGGATGTAATTTTGGGTGACTGTTTCGATTTGCGAAACGCCCTTAACTGTCTCTGGACGTAAGCACGCGGCTTAATGTGGTTTTCTGAAGGAGAAGTGATAGAGTTTTACCGCCACCCAGTACTTAAGCTTTTGGCAAATTTCAGGATCGGAGCAGGTAGGGACGTACAGGTTTTATAGGTTAAAATTTTTCCTGTGGATTCCAGCTTAGTTTAAATAAATGTTGTTGCACTATTTTCGTGATTCAGTTACAGGATTTGTGTGAATTTGTGGCGCATCAGGACTTCATATTGGCGAGCCTTGTGGATGAGTAGATACGAAATATCAGAAACTGAAAGTTCATGTTCCGGAAAGTCGCAAGCTTAACTGCAGAGATTGTATTTAATTAAAACTCCACTTACATCCACATATTTCTTTTTAATGTCAAGAATCGCTAATGCAATAAAGAGTGTACACAAAATGTCGTCGATTTTAATGTAAAAATACGTAACTGGTCTTGGCTACCATAATTATTATTTCTGCCTCTGAAACGTACACTGAAGAGCCAAGGAAACTGGTACATCTGCCTAAAATCGTGTAGGGCTCCCGCGAGTACGCAGAAGTGATGCAACAAGACGTGACGTGGACTCGACTAATGTCTTAAGTAGTGCTGGAAGGAACTGATACCATAAATCCTGCAAGGCTGTCCACAAATCCTTAAGATGCAAGGCATCCCAGATACACTCAATAATGTTCATATCTGGGGAGTTTGGTGACCATCAGAAGTGTTTAAACTCAGGAGAGTGTTCCTGGAGCCTTTCTGTAACAATTCTGGACTTGTGGGGTGTCACATTGTCGTGCTGGAATTGCTCAAGTCCGTCAGAATACGCAACGGACAAGAATGGATGCAGGTGATCAGACAAGATGCTTAGGTATATGTCACCTGTCAGAGTCGCATCTAGATGTATCAGGGGTCCCATATCATTCCAACTGCACACGCCCTACACCATTACAGAGCCTCCACCAGCTTGAAAAGTCCCCTGCTGACATGCAGGGTCCATGGATTCATGAGGTTGTCTCCATACCCGTACACGTCCAACCGCTCGATACAATTTCAAACGAGACTTGTCAGACTACGCAACATGTTTCCAATCATCAACATTCCGGGGTCTATGTTGAAGGGCCCGGCGAGGCGTATAGCTTTGTTTCGTGCAGTCATCAAGGGAACACGAGTGGGCCTTCGGCTCCAAAAGCCCATAACGATGATGTTTCGTTGAATGGTTCGCACGCTGACACTCCTTGATGGCTAATCATTGAAATCTAGCGCCTAGATGGTGCTGTGTCCCATCGCTCGAGCGCCGACTGTAACACCACGTTCAGACTCTCTTAAATCTTGATAGCCTGCCATTGTAGCAGCGCCAACCGATCTAACAACTGCACCAGACACGTGTTGTCTTATAAAGGCGTTGCCGACTGCACTGCCATATTCTGCCTGTTTACATATCCCTGTACTTGAATACGCTTGCCTATATCAGTTTCTTTGGCCCTTCAGTGCACTTAGACAAACAGACCACTGGATCATTTTCAAAAACTTTTCCATTTTCATAAAGTAAATCTGCAGGGCACATAACCACAGAGAACAAAAAATTAATTGTCCCGCACGAGACGTAATGCTAGCACCGTGTAACATCGCCTCTATCCTTCATAACTGCCTCATTTCGGCAGGGGAAGAGAATTCTGGAGTACATACCATATTCAGCCGCAGCTGCATTGATGATTATATCCCGTGGAGCTATCAAATTACGGGGATGCCGACAGCTGCGTTTCACCTTTGATTCCCAAATTTTTTAGATATTTTCTAAGAAAATTGGGTACATGTTCCATAGAACATCTGAACGAATCTTTCATCGAAATGAACTAGAAGGAATCAGTTTACAGGGTACTATGCATGAATAGTGTTAACATTAATTAACTCACTATCTTTTTAGCCATACTCATGCAACTACACTCAAACAAGTTTTTTTTCTTTTTATTTTTCCCTCTGAGTTTTATTTTTATGCGTGATTAGTCTTAACGTTAGTGAAGACATTACTTTTCAGTATTACTCACGCAAGTACACTTAAAAGAGGTTTTTGACAGGCTACCAGTTTTCATACAGAAATTAGTCCGTGAAATAAAAGGAGTTGTCCGGGATAAATGATTACAAGTCATATTTAAAACTTGCTTTGCGTCCTGTAAGACATTTTGAGTAATAGGGAAAATCATGAAAATAATTTTTTGCTGCATGTTGAACTCCTTTCTGTGACACTGGCAGCTTTAATAAGGGTAATAAACGTAATTTTTTCATATAGTGTTGCAGCTACCGATATCACAGTTCCTCTCAAATGGCGATGGATTGTTTCTGACAAATTTCGTTGGTAAAAATATGTATTGCGACGGCGCAGAGAAAATGCCTAGCTGCTTGAATCTGTATCTACATGACGTCCGTAGGTGCTGCTCGCTTCCCGGCGAAGGTTCGAGTCCTCCCTCGGGCATGGGTGTGTGTGTTTGTCCCTAGGATAATTTAGGTTAAGCAGTGTGTAAGCTTAGGGACTGATGACCTTAGCAGTTAAGTCCCATAAGATTTCACACACTTTTTTTGCTGCTCGCTAATCAATACCTTCTTTCTAAGAGATGAATTACACCAGTAAATCATTCCGTAAAACATTATTCAGTGAAAATACGCAAAAATATTCAGGAAGCTGATCAGTCTGTTTCCAAGATTAGCAGTTATACGAAGAGCAGAACTATTTGAACTTAATTGTTTGAGCTCAGTAATGTGCTTGTTCCCGTTCAAGTTTTGATCAATATGTACAGCCAAAATTTGGAACATTCTACCCTACTTACTCACTCCTACCCAAATACTACATCAGTTACTGGTGAGACCCTATTTCTTGTACAGAACTGAATGTCGGGTGCTTTTTTAAAATTTGCGGAGAGTCCATTTTCTGAGAGCCACTTTATATTTCTTTGGAAAATATCAGTTACCCACCCTTCTTTTTTTCTCTCTAATGGGATTTACTATAACACAAACGCCGTCTGCAAAAAGTGTCAATTCTGTTTGTACAATGTTAGGTGGGAGGTCATTCACATATAAGGAATAGTAGTAGACCTTGTCAGAGGGTAACATTTACTACACAATAAAACGCCTTGGAAGGATCACAAAATATACTGTCGATATTTTATTATATAAAGCTTGTAGTATTTGATAAGTGAATGTATAAATAGCATTTTCAACTGAGCAACCTTCTGGAATCAAAGCTGTGATACGCTAAGTAAATTGTTTGTAAGTGTGATACCACTCTTGAGTACATTACCTTTCGATCAATTTCAATAAATATGTCAGTAAGTAAACTGGTCGGTAACTTTTGTCAATAAGATTGAAGCAGGGTGATATAGCGGATCAGTCGACATGTGAGAGTGTGTCTGAGCGTTCGTCAAAAGGGAAACAGATGCATACAATCGTATGAAAACGGTAGTTGTGGAAGTAAGACCGTCCGCACTATACCCACCATGAACATGAAGAAGAAAGGGCAACACTAGGTCACCGAGAATGTAGAAAGTTCATCCACATTAACATTCACGACAACCAGAGTGAGCGGACTCATGTCATAGAACCAAAAATATCCCCAAAACATCACGTAATTTCGACCTGAAGTACAGCTTTCAGGATGTGGCTGAAACGCCATATTGGGACGTCTATGCACTCGACACCTGGTATAACTTCAAAAAGAGGCAAACAAAACCTTAAGTCGCCAGGCCACGCCACACTCCAGTTAGCCACCGACCACTTTGTATGTTTTGTGGCCCACTCAAGACTTGCAGCTTCACGTGCCACTGCGAGAAATGGCCTTTTGCTAGGTACCCGACTCCAAATAGCTATGACATGCAGTTAGTCAACATCTAAATCTACAGGGTGTCGAAGGAGAAATGGTCAGTAATCAAGGATACGACGGGAACAATCATTCGAAGCAAAGAAGTCTAGTAAATATGGGCTCTAAAATGCACACTTTAAAAGCTAGGAACACTTCTTCATTTTTAGTACCGTGAAACAAATCTCTTCTAGTGCAAGCGCTTTGATTTCCTTATTTTGAGAAGTAGCAGTATGGACTAAAACAAGAAAAAGTGAGCAGTTAATATGTACTCCAAAGTGCATGCCTATGAGCACTTGTACATCTTCTCTCCCGTGAAACACATCTACTGAACAAGTGCTCATAGCTCTTAAGGTATGCACTGCGGAGACCACGTTTACTGGACATTTTTTCTTGTTTTGGTCCATTCTACCACCTCCCAAAATATGGAAAGCAAAGAGTAAGCCGTGGCGAGCTGGCGTCAGTTTTATTTTGTTCATGTATCGTTGAGATCGATTGTGATTGAGGTAAACGATCTTTGCTTTTCGCGTGTCCTATCTTGCGGTTTCGCAGGCCAAGTTGAGTTGGTTGTTAGCCTTCGACGGGTAACCCTGGAGATCTCGTGACATTCGCGGGAAGACGAGTGTCAACGGCTGCCGAACGAGCGTGATGACCGTTACACGTTGTGGTGTGAAATTGGTTGGGCGTTTTGCCGACATGGGTTGCATGGAGATACAAGTTCTGTGACTTCGTTTGGAGCAAAATTTGAAGGGAAGCGGTCAAGCTGTGGAACCCGCTCCCTCATATTGTGTACCTGATGTGGAGTAAGTCGTAATTGTTTGTTCACCGACGCACTCAGAGATTTTAAATTTTATTATTATGGTGAGACTTTCATAGTCGAACCTTAAGACGGTGTGAAGAGTTCAGTTAAATGGTGGCCGTTATTTGAAAATTTTCTCAGAAGTTTCACTGGTGCTTTGTGTCTCTTGCAATCAAATGATTTTATGTTGCCGTTTCTTAAAGGCCGCAGTCTATTAATACAGTTGTCCATGTGTGAGTCATGATTTTATGTTGCCGTTTTTAAAGTCCGCAGTCAATTAATACAGTTGTCCATGAGTAAGTGAGTCAAAGGTTCTGCCGAGTGTTTCTATGTTTCAGAGTTATTGGAAAGTGTGATAGGGGCAGAAACTTTTAATTGTGGCAGCGCCTTGGCGGGGAGTGAAATGTCATCCGAGGTGTAGGCCTGGCAGTATTTAAGAACCTGGCCACTACCGGAGTTGTTCACATATCGTCTTCCAAAGTTTAGCATTTATTTTCCTTCCGTCAAGCTGGTGGATATAAATATATGTATTGTATGTAACCTATTTGTATATGAACTTGTTTTCTTAAAAGTCCCTAGGACTGGCAATTGGCTAAACCTTAAACTGTATAGCGTCTGCTGAGTTACTTGTGCAGCTTTATCTAGTATTTTTTTATTAACACGTCTGTGCACGTAAACATTTATTTTTAATGATCAGTGTCTATATTGTAGTTTTTTTGTTAAGTGGTTCTATCATGTTATGTAATGGCATCTTAGCTTGGCACTAGTGTTCAAGTGTTATTAAGTCACCCTTTACCTGTAATTGTTTCATTATATCTATTTTGAGGGAAGTCCTATATGGGAGTTTGAAGTTCTCAAGTTTGTAAGTAACCCTGTTTTAATTTGGAATTGTTTGTTAGAGTACTGAGAACGTTGGGTTTCTAACGGTATTTGCAAAGTTTTATCTAGCGGCTCGTCCACAATTTCTAATTGTCAATTTTTTAAAGTGGTAATGTCAATAAACTGTCTTAATTATAAATTGTGACTACCAACCACGATTCCATCCCGCTTCAATTTTATGATATTTAAGATATGGGTTGTAAGTGTGGTACGATTAAGGAATCACGTATCAAAGAGCTTACAACGGAAAAGATTTGTTTCACAGTATCAAAGATGAAGTGCTCATTGGTCTTACCGTATGAATTTTAGATCTTATAACGACTAGCTTTTTTTTTTTTGCATCAAATGCTAATTCGTGCCATATCACTGAATACTGACATCCTGTAACTCTGTAAGCCATCTCACGCTGTGCGGTGGAGGGCACTTTTCTATCTTCTCTATAACATCCATTCACGAATATTGCGTTGGAAAAGTGACTGTCGGTAAAGGTCCACATGACAAGTAAAATTTCCAGTTTTCTTGTTGTGATCTAATTGGCGAAAAAGCAATACAGGGTGCGGCTAATAAAAGTGGCTCGGAGAACAGAAGAACAACAAAGGAACGAAAACACAGTACTAACCGACTACAGCAGATGTTGAAAGTGACCACTATTTGTCTCTTGGCACTTTTGGAACCTGGTCAGAAAGTTTGTGAAGGCGAACCGATGCTGGACTGCTGGAAACGCTGCTGCTCCTGAAGACTATCAGGGCTGTTGCGGTACATCTTAGACCTGAGGGCTCCCCATACAAAGTAACCCATACCGGCAGACCAGGTGACCTGGGTGGCTAACTGGGACTGCGACGAGATTGACCTCTGTTAACAACTGTGTCAGGCGCGAACACCACAGGGCGGCGGTCACATGGTGTGTGCGTCACGGAGTGTGTTTGTTTGCACACATTCATGTCCAGTCTCATCCACTCGTCCGGGCCACTTTTATTTGCCCCACCCTGTATGGTGAGCAAATGTTTCCTTCGCAATGTTCGTTATGAAACTTGTTGACACTGGCCTGAATTCACAGACAGTAGAATTTCCTGTCCAGTTAATTATTTGTACGTCGTATGATGACACAAGATCTATACTGGTATTTACAACAAATATATACATTCCTACCTAGACACCCACAATCTCAAGTTCACACTGGGTTCACATCTCTAATTCCAGGTTTGACACCCGGCAAGAAGCTTCTGCAGCCACATTGTAAAGGTCTTCCATTCTCCCTTTCATTGCTCAGAGGGAACATTCAAATGTTACATGCTCTATAGTTTGCTGCGCTTCGCCGCAGTGACATTGATGAGAGGTATTCCATCCCCATTGGTGGAGCATTGTTCCATATCTGCCCTCGTCATTTCTGATCCGATTCAGTACGCACCAGTGTCGTCGGCGGTAGATGAAAACCTGCTGATCGCTCCCAGCAAGGAAAGTTGCTCTTCTCATTGAATGTTCCATGCATCTTGTATTGACAGTGCGTGACATACGTCACTGGTCCCTGTTGTTAAGAGCATTCCGGCTGCGATTTTCTTAAGCCATTTTACACTGCTGCGAGTGGCACACCATTCCTTGCAGACACGATGCACAGAACGTCTTGATATGCTAAAAATATGTCAGCTTCAGTCACGGTGTGCTCGTTGGCACGTCCAAACACAATGGCTCCCTTCTGCAAGGCTGTCACGCCACCTCGTCGACACAACTTACTGAGCTCATTGCATACAACTGACTAGTACGTGCACACCGCTTCACTACCATGACTTGCATCAGCAGTGGAGCTCCACCTCACCAGCGAAAGAGTTACTCGTGACTTCCAAAGTGCTACAATCAGACCAGCTGGCGCAGCGACCGTGCGTAGGGATTTAGGAATTATAGGATAAAATGTTCCTGCATTTCATCATAAGATACACATTCCTGTTGTCAACGCTAAGTATCGCTTGAAGGGAGCACAGAGTGACGCCACTGGAGAGTGAATGGCTTCAAACAAGTGATCTGGAGTGCTAAATATGCTATACCCCGTGACAACCAGATGGGAAGGTTTTGGTTCGGTTAATGCTTGCAGAATTATACTACGACCAAGCGTAGGGCCAACAGCGTGGTACAAAGGAGGTGGTCTAATGGTATAGGGGAGTTGTTGTTACCGTGTGGTCTCCTTATTGAGCTTAAGAAAACGTGAAATGCAGAAGGTTATAAGACCTTTTACAGCATTATGCACTGAGATTAACAGAAGAACAGTTTGGAGACCATGACTGTTTGCGTCGGGATGACCAAGCGTCCTGACATAAGACTGCGTCTGAGAGGCAGTGGTTTGTGGACAATAAATCTACATCTATATGGATACTCTGTAAATCGCACTAAAGTGCCTGGCAGTGGGTTCATCGAACCATATTCACAATAATTCTCTATTATTCCCCTCTCGAACAGCACGTGAAAGAAACGAACACTTATATCTTTCCATGCGAGGCCGGGCGGAGTGGCCGAGCGGTTCTAGGCGCTTCAGTCTGGAACCGCGCGACCGCTACGGTCGCAGGTTCCAATCCTGCCTCGGGCATGGATGTGTGTGATGTCCTTAGGTTAGTTAGGTTTAAGTAGTTCTAAGTTCTAGGGGAATGATGACCTCAGATGTTAAGTCCCATAGTGCTTGGAGCCATTTAAACCATTTTTTCCGTGCGAGTTCTGATTTCCCTTATTTTATTATGATGATTATTTCTCCCTAAGTATGTCGGTATCAACTAAATTTTTACGCATTCGCAGGAGAAAGTTGCTGAATGAAATGTCCTAAGAAGATCTCGCCGCAACGAGAAACGCCTTTGTTTTAATAATGTTGACCCCAAACCTTGTATCAGGCCCGTGACCCTCCCTCCCATATTTCTCAATAATACAAAACATTGTGCTCTTCTTAGAACTACATCCATGTACGCCGTTAATCCAGTATGGTATGGGTCCCATAACCATGCAGCAGTACTCCAAAAGAGAGCAGACAAGCGAAGTGCAGACAGTCTCAGATAGACTGGTCTGCTCATAGAGCCGATCTGAACTGACTGGAACTCCAATGAAGTCGAATTCGGTCCAGACCCCAGTGCGAGTGCCATTCTCTTGAGTGCCAGAGGTTCAGACACACCATTGAAAGCGTCCCTCGCAGAGTTCAGATCGTCATAAGGGCGGAACCAGGTTCGATTCCCGTACTGCCAAGGATTATTCCTTCGTTGGAGCTCTGGTAGGGGTTTCTCTCATCCTCACGATCCCAAATGAGATGCTACTTGGCGGAGTAGTAGTGGCCCCACGGTCTGGAAAGTCTGCAAACTTGCCGGGAGACTAATACACTGATCACATGCCACTCCTCACCGCATCCTCATTACGCCCATGTCAGGAGACGACGCGACTGTCGATGGATATCCCTTGGGCCTTCAAAGCCTGGCGAGGATTTTAATAGTGTCCAGATATTTTTCATGAAATAACCGTACGCCAGTAGCGACAACAAGAAGCGACGCTGCCTGGAGTTCTGAAGCGAGCCGCGTGTACTCTGGTAGCAGTGATCGACCACCGGCGGCGTCTGGATTGCGCGCCGTTGCACCAATACCTCAAGCCGCAGCATGGCACCGTGTCCAACATGCGGCCGGTACGGCCCCAGTCGCTACGCACGCCGTAGATTCAATTAGCGATAACCCCGGCCGCGGCGAGCGCACAGCGTAAGGCCCGCCGATTCAATTACTGACCCGCGCACCGTTATTTATCGTGCTCGCTGGCCACTTCTCACGGCGCGGCGTGAGCGTCCAGGTCCCCGGCTAAACAGCGGGGCCTGCAGCTGCCGCTCCTGACCCGCACCGGTTCCTTCTGCTGGCCCTGCAGCGCCCATACCGCTGTCTTCTGCCCTCCGATGATTTAGGTGTATATGTATACTTTTTACTGGCCTCAAGCAAAGCCATGCGGCCTAAACCAATTCTGAATTTGAATGAATTCCGCCACACAGGTATTGTGTACAATTTTGCGACATAATGGGTCTTAAAAAGGATGTTCGTCTGACTTTACCAGTAGAATATAAAGCATAATTTTTATTAGGTCTACAACTTTGCTTCTGCCGTCTTGCAGTAGACAGCATTAGTGGGAAGTAGTGGCGCAAGTAGTAGGTCGTAAGTGTCATAAAGTAATCTCAGGCATTTCAGAACATAACGCCATCAAAATATCATTCGATTTTTGATTGCATCTCACAGTTATTCTCGGCTGAATATGTCAACTTACGAGCCGAATTCTCGTCATCTGCGGGAAGTTTTAGTTTTGTGCTTAGATATGAAGAAATACTGCAAAATACTAACGCGAATTCTTTACAGACGAATGGAAAAACTGGTTCAGGCCGACCTCGGGGAAGATCAGTTTGGATTCCGTAGAAATGTTGGAACACGTGAGGGCATACTGACCCTACGACTTATCTTAGAAGAAAGATCAAGGAAAGGCAAACCTACGTTTCAAGCATTTGTAGACTTAGAGATAGCTTTTGACAATGTTGACTGGAATACTCTCTTTCAAATTCTGAAGGGGGCAGGGGTAAAATACAGGGAGCGAAAGGCTATTTACAATTTGTACAGAAACCAGATGGCAGTTATAAGAGTCGAGGGACATGAAAGGGAAGCAGTGGTTGGGAAGGGAGTGAGACAGGGTTGTAGCGTCTCCCTGATGCTATTCAATCTGTATATTGAGCAAACAGTAAAGGAAACAATAGAAAAGTTCGGAGTAGGTATTTATATCCACGGAGAAGAAATAAAATCTTTGAGGTTCCCCGATGACATTGTAATTCTGTCAGAAACAGCAAAGGACTTGGAAGAGCAGTTGAACGAATGGGCAGTGTCTTGAAAGGAGATGAACATCAACAAAAGCAAAACGACGGTAATGGAATGCAGTCGAATTAAGTCGGGTAATGCTGAGGGAATTAGATTAGGAAATGAGACACTTAAAGTAGTAAAGAAGTTTTGCTATTTGGGGAGCAAAATAACTGATGATGGTCGAAGTAGAGTGTATACAAAATATAGACTGGCAATGGCAAGGAAAGCGTTTCCGAAGAACAGAAATTTGTTAACATCGAGTATAGATTTAAGTGTCAGGAAGTCGTTTCTGAAAGTATTTGTATGGAGTGTAGCCATGTATTGAAGTGAAACGTGGACGATAAATTGTTGAGAGAAGAAGAGAATAGAAGCTTTCGAAATGTGGTGCTACAGAAGAATGCTGAAGATTAGATGGGTAGATCACATAACTAATGAGGAGGTATTGAATAGGATTGTGGAGAAGAGGAGTTTGCGGCACAACTTGACTAGAAGAAGGGATCGGTTGGTAGGACATGTTCTGAGGCATCAAGGGATCACCAATTTAGTACTGGAGGGCAGCGTGGAGGGTAAAAATCGTAGAGGGAGACCAAGAGATGAGTACATTAAGCAGATTCAGAAGGATGTAGGCTGCAGTAGGTACTGGGAGATAAAGAAGTTTGCACAGGATAGAGTAACATGGAGAGCTGCATCAAACCAGTCTCTGGACTGAAGACCACAACAACAACAACAATGAAGAAATCTGCGGCTGAGCCTCATAAAAGGCTGGGTAAGACCTATGACGAGACGCCAGTTAGTGACAGAGCTTTGCAGAAATTGGTTTCCATGCTTCAAGAACGGTGGTTATGACGTTGAAGACCGGCATGGTTATGAAAGAGAATAAGCTTTCGATGCTACTGCAACCGACGGGAACAATCACAGGAGATCGTTATAGAAAGCAATTTATGTGTTTGACCCGATCACTGAAGGACAAACGGCCACAATGAAGCGATACACATGAAAAGGTGATTTTGCAGCATGACAGTGTTCGACCCGCCAAACCATACCTGGAAACGTTGAAATGGGAAGTCCTACCCCACCCGCCGTATTCTCCAGACATTGTTCCCTTTGACTACGAACATTTTAGTTCAATGGCCCACGACCTGGCTGCCCAGCGCTTCCTGTCATATGAACAATTTCAAAATTGGATCGATGCATGGATCTTCTCGAAAGACACCCAGTTCTTCCGCCGCGGGATTCGTATGCGGCCCGAAGGATGGGAGAAAGTAGTGGCCAGCGGTGGCCAGTACTTCTAAACGTAAATTTTTTGTATGATACTCATAACAAAGCCTCGAACTTCGAGAAAAAACGGCGGAAGCAAAGTTGTAGCCCCATTAATAGAAACTGTGTGCCCACATTTGAAAACGTAGTAATTTAATCAAGTACTTTATGTTTTAAAATTTTCTAAAATATTTATCTTTTTAATGAAATCTTCTACCAGGTTCTAACAATTAAAGTCTTAGTAGTAGATGTTGTTCTTCGCAGTGTAAGTAATATTAAATATATTCACGTTTTGGGCCCTACATACACACCACTATCTCTTGAAAAAGTGAGATTGGAATATAAGTCAACAATAACTAACGAGATTTACATTTTTAATTATTTTCTTGGTGGTCATGAAATACTCCCTCTCCCCCCCCCCCCCCCCCCCCTCCTCCCCGCCTTTCGTCCACACCCCTGTAATTCGCGTTATTGACAGTGCGTTGGTTTTGCTAAGAGAGTGCTAACAGAGACCTTCAGGTGCTGGTCTTTACTTACAGATCAGTACCTCTTTAAAAAGTATGTTGTTAACCTAAGTTAGGTCTAACAACATTTTTTGTAAATTTGGTTGGGCATACAGATAAAGTACCCCACTCCCCCTTGGTTATGGAAAATGCTTTGGTATTGGTAGGGTTAAACTGAGACTAAAAGGATACCAGAGATAAAATTCGCAGACCGCATTGCTTTCCACACTGAAAGTAATCAAGAATTACAGGAGCTGTTGAATGAAAGGTGCAGTCTACTGAGCACAGAATATGGATTCAAAGTAAACCAGTGAACATGACATATAAAATAAAAAATAAATAAGACGAAAGATGTAAGGAATCACAGAAATGAAATTAGTAATGGCATCAAAATTAAGGACCATGTAGTACACGGAGTGACAGATATCTGATATATTTCACGAAAATACCTTCAGCCTGTAACTTCTAGATGACAATGACTTCATATTCACTGTTGACGGACGTTGGCGGTAGCTTGCGACAACTTCCCAGTAGCCCCAGTAGCGGTAGCTCACACCAGCATGGCACTGTAGTGAAGCGGCCTTATGCTGATCACTTTTCCTCGGCAATGGCATCGTTTACACAGTGTGGGAGAGGGGGGGGGGGGATGGGGTGAAGGGGGGAAATTCAATTCATCTCGGTTCAGACAACATACACGAAGTATTTATAAATTACATACACAAACCTTCCTCGTGGATTGGTTTTCTATTTGTTCAAATGGTTCAAATGGCTCTGAGCACTATGGGACTCAACTGCTGAGGTCATTAGTCCCCTAGAACTTAGAACTAGTTAAACCTAACTAACCTAAGGACATCACAAACATCCATGCCCGAGGCAGGATTCGAGCCTGCGACCGTAGCGGTCCTGCGGTTCCAGACTGCAGCGCCTTTAACCGCACGGCCACTTCGGCCGGCGGTTTTCTACTTGTGAAGACTTTATCAAAACCCCTATGGCATAAAGCCATATATAAACATAAACTGCCGTGGAGGACCTGAAAGACTAGAAGAAGACAGATATATAGGAGGAGATAGTTGATAGTAAACGGCAGATGAATGAACGAAACTAGCTGAATCTCGATGATCTTAAATTTATTGCTGCATTTGGTTGGTCACCATGCAGAATATCGTCTTGTTGCATTAGGAGTCGTCAAATGCGTGCTAGTGCTGCGATAGGAATTAATTTAAAACTTCACGATAGAGGTGGAGACAGACAGCGCGATGCCCCAACCTTGGTCTCCTTGTCAGCTAAAAAACGAATGGCTGTCTCAGCCATAGTCTGAACTGCAAACCCCTCCACATGGATCGGTACTTGCACGTTTCTCGCCTCAACCTTCCAGCACTAGCATTATCGCGACTTGGTGTACCGTGTAAAAGCCATCTCAGAAGCCGAAATTTTACCGCAAGTACTGTGTCACCGAAAGTCATTTGAGAAAGTTACTACAATCATCACCGAATTTCGCAAGTCATTGCTGGCTAGGTGTGATAGTAAAACAACGCCGAAGAGTTTACACCATCTTGTGGCTCAGTGACCGGTATGATCAGATAGTTCTTGAAGACAAACAGAAATCTATCTTCATATTTCAAGAAATGCCATTTTATTGGGTCTGTAAAGGTCAGTTTGAGAGTTAGAATGCCACTACATATAAGATATTCTGTAGGTGTGGATACTACTACGTCTGGAAACTACGTCTCTAAACGGGCGCGGAACGCTAACGTCGCCTTATTTGGCGACGGACCGACCACAAGTGACTGTGTAAAGACGAATACGCCGGCAATGCCGGAGTCGATTACCAGCTTTAAATGACCAAGTAGAACCATGCAGTGTGATAGTGACGTTTCAGCCTCTTGACGTGACTGTAACCCTTAGACATTTGAGGGGCTCTTAGACGCTCAGTATGTATTGTGTAATACTATTGCACAATAATATTGACCGTCTGAATGCGGTATTTGGTTTGAGTAACTTTTAAAGGAGACTGTAGAGTTTTCAAAACATTGACTCTCGCTAGATATATTGCGCAGTATACTGTACCATGTAAGGGTGAGTGCCCAACACATATTTAGCTGTTGGTGCCAGCGCTTCGTGATTTTCCGACATTTAAACAACTGACTCAGCGACGCCATCTGGATATGAATATATCAGGAAAGACAGATGAAAAGAACGAACTGTTGAAGTGCATTAAGGGGAGTAATTTGATTGCATATTCATCAATAGGTAATTAGCTGTAGAAACACTTAACATTTGACAAAAGTATTTAAATGCAGGGAAACAGCACTGCAGTTGCTTATTTGTTTGTTTGAGAAGCTTGAATTATGTGCTACCATGTTCAAATGTTCAAATGTGTGTGAAATCTTATGGGACTTAACTGCTAAGGTCATCAGTCCCTAAGCTTACGCACTACTTAATCTAAATTATCCTAAGGACAAACACAAACACCCATGCCCGAGGGAGGACTCGAACCTCCGCCGGGATCAGCCGCACAGTCCATGACTGCAGCGCCTGAGACCGCTCGGCTAATCCCGCGCGGCTATGTGTTGCCGAAATACATAATACCACTTCCTCCCAGCCATCTGCAACGACGCATTCTACTGTATTCTACTCTTTCCAGGTTTACAGAGCGCTACCATCATTGTGGGAAGTGAAATCCGACGAGTACATGAACAATATATTTCCTGTGCACGTAAGGTGCAACGAAGTTCGCCAATATGTTGAATGATTCCTCGTTCAAACTTAAATTACTCCCATAGTCATCTGACTTTGCTGCAAGCTCTGTTAGCATGTTAATACGGCCGCGCTTAGAACGCCTCCCAACCTACTTTGTCGCCACCGCCGCTTCTTCTTGCTTTTCTTCTTGCGGCTCGTAGCGACTGAAATCGGCATCGCACTTGTGTGCAGTATATCGACACAGTATTATTTTACAATAAATACTGAGTGTGTGAGGGCCCCTTTAGCAGTGTTTTATTTCTCCCATGTTGTTCGTCGCTTTCATATATAAGATGGCTCTGAGCACTATGGGACTCAAGGTATCGACATGCATGATACCCACTACTAACAAAGCCTATCCTTGTACAACCTATCGCAGGCAGCAAGACAACCGCTACTGCTCTTGCCGCCCGACCTAACTTTCGCAGAGGTTTTTTTTCCCTTGGCTCTTGCCTTGGCACTTTTTTTCCTCTGCCCTTCAAACCGCTACCCTTCGTCAGATTTCGACCAATCTATCTCCAGATGAGCGCGTATTAATGGTTAATCCTAACCAGACGTACGCAAACATCGCAGTACCCACATCCTGCGACACCTCACTTTAGTGAATACTAACCCTTATGCAGAGATGGCAGTAGACCTTTTGTGTTGGCCATCATGCCGGTGTGGGCGTGGAGGGGCTCCACCTCTATTTAAAAAAACTATGGGACTCAACTGCTGTGGTCATTAGTGCCCTAGAACTTAGAACTACTTAAACCTAACCTAACCTAAGGACATCACACACATCCATGCCCGAGGCAGGATTCGAACCTGCGACCGTAGCAGTCGCACGGTTCCGGACTGCGCGCCTAGAACCGCGACACCACCGCGGCCGGCTCATATACAGGGTGAGTCACCTAACATTACCGCTGGATATATTTCGTAAACCACATCAAATACTGACGAATCGATTCCACAGACCGAACATGAGGAGAGGGGCTAGTGTAATTGGTTAATACAAACCATTAAAAAAATGCACGGAAGTATGTTTTTTAACACAAACCTACGTTTTTTTAAATGGAACCCCGTTAGTTTTGTTAGCACATCTGAACATATAAACAAATACGTAATCAGTGCCGTTTGTTGCATTGTAAAATGTTAATTACATCCGGAGATATTGTAACCTAAAGTTGACGCTTGAGTACCACTCCTCCGCTGTTCGATCGTGTGTATCGGAGAGCACCGAATTACGTAGGGATCCAAAGGGAACGGTGATGGATCTTAGGTACAGAAGAGACAATTACACTAGCCCCTCTCCTCACGTTCGGTCTGTGGAATCGGTTCGTCAGTATTTGATGTGGTTTACGAAATATATCCAGCGATAATGTTAGGTGACTCACCCTGTATAAGAAATTAGCACACTGTCCCCACAGTCTTTGTGAGTGCTGCAAGGGACAAGCCGGGGTGAGGTAAACGCACTTACTCTGCTATAGAGTACGACACAATGGTGTGCCTAATCTTAGGCCTTGTGCACATGATAGCGCTGTTGAAAAACAATAAACCGTTGACTGCGTACACAAGTAACGCGCGCTTCGAAATGACGCCGCGTCGTAAGGCGCGTCTCGAAGGATCGCGCGTCCGCCACGCGCCTCGAGTTCCTAGTAGTGGGTTTGGGTGTACACATGCATTCAGTCTAGCGCGCGCTTTGGTGCTCTCATCGTGGAGGAACGTACGTCTGACACTGAGATCTTGATTGAAGAAGTGAGAAGTCGTCCTGTGATATGGGAAGTGCGGACTACAAGAACAGAGTATTAAAAAGATCAGCGTGGCAGCAATTGGTTGATTTGTTTGCTGAAGAGGGTTGTTCAGAGGAACAGAAGAAAACTCTTGGTAAGAGGCAACTTTAATATTAAGGTTAAACTACACAGTAGATTAGTACAGTTACACATAAGTAACTGTTTTACCTTGTGACTCTAAATTTAGTCGTAAGTTAAAGCAGTTACTATTTAATAGCATTACTTATAATGGAGCATAATGCGAATAATTATGTGTAAAATTGAATAATTAACATACAAATAAACATTTGTATATGTAACTACTGACGAAGCCTATTTGGATGTAATATCTGTCAAAGGTGACTAAAGCTATTTCTTTATGTTATCTTAATTTTATTTACAGAAAGTTGTTAACATGATGTCTAATACAAATAGTGTATAATATCTAATCAATATCTACAGAGAAATGCATGACAGAAAAATGTTTAATTGCTCATAATTACACAGCATTGTTCTAATGGGTAATGTAATGTTGTATTATTAACATATACTTGTCTCATAAGTGTTCGCAATTGCACTCTTGTTTACACCATTTTATCTTGCCATGGTAGCTTTCCTTCGCTGATGAAGTAACGAGCATATCTTCTTTTGCATATATGTTGGGCCGTGGAGAAGTTACTCCAGACAAGTCAACGAATGGCGCCTTATAAAAAGTATCTTCATACCTGTACCCAACTCGCACACAACATGCCTAAACTATACTTTTTGCAGGCTCTAAACTGACATTTGGAGGCCTATGAAATATTCTCCATTCAATATACCTGCGAGATCTTGACAATCGGTAGTTTAAAACTCCTTTAATATGAGACAATAATTTTCCAACGTATGGACACATGATGTGTTTCGACAGACCGAACGCATCATCTGATACAGAAACATGAGGCAATGGTGTAATGTCCACATTTGAAATTGGTTTTGCCTGTGGAATATTCAATGTACTTTCTATGAGTTTTTTGTAAAATATTAATTCCTCAAAACTGATGAATCATTACTTTTGCCATAGGAACCAACATCCACAAACAAAAAACGGTAGTTAGCATCACAAACTGCTAGTAGTACAATTGAATGAAAATGTTTGTAGTTGTAAAAAAGTGACCCTGAATCATTGGGTTGCACAATACGAACATGTTTACAGTCCAGTGCTCGAAGGCAGTTAGGAAAGTTGGCATACTTTAGAAAGTCGTTACTAACTTGTTCCCACTTGTCTTCTGTCATAGGCGGTGTACAAATTGTTTTCAATTTGTTCCATATTACTGCACAAACTTGACGGATTATGTTCCCTATGGTTGACTTTCCTAGTCTGTAATTGTAATGAAGTTCAGCAAAAGAACATCCTGTTGCCAGATACCTGGTAAAAACATGTTAATTTTTTAGTGTGTTAATTGACTACAAAGTTTACAAACTTTTTTTTTAGGAACAACTTTGCAAAAGAGATGGAAGAGACTGCGTGACAATTTTGCCAGAGAATTAAAAAGAAGGAAGACCAAGATATCAGGATCTGGAGCAAGCAGCTCTAATCCTTATATATATTTCTCACGGCTGCAATTTTTAGAAAATACAGTAAGTAATAAGGAGACTACCAGTAATCTTGATGACCATGGCCAGGACACAGTCATCTTGGAGGAGGAGGAAGCAGCTACTGACGATTTGAACAGGCCTGAACAAGTACCGAAAACCCAGCAAGTAAGAAAAAAATTAAGTTAAATCCAGTTGATAAACATTTTTCGGACATTTTAACCAAAAGTATTTTGCTAAGAGAACAAAGAGGAATGTAAAAAAAATAACGAAGATGAGGACAAACTCTTTTGTCTCTCTCTGTATAGGGAACTGAAGAAAGTGCCTGAACACGGTAAAATTAGAACGAAAATTCAGTTACTTGAAACAATAGAAAGAGCCCTAGATTTCTACAACGCAACTGCGATTAATGAGACACGTGGACCTGTGCACTACAAACCATTCTCCAGTATGCAACATGGCCAAGTATACCCAGGTGCTTCTCCAGCCCAAGCTTCTCAGCCTCCACAAGTACCGGTCACCTCACAAGCAGGGTCTGAACATCAACATACAGTATGACCAGGTACACTCAGGAGGTTTTCCAACACATGCAACTCAGACCCCACGACGACCACAAGGGGCCGCCTCACCAGCAGGTAGTTGCACTTCTTTACAAAGTTCTGAAATATTGGATTTGTACTAAAACTGAAGGATTTTCTTTACTTTAAGAAAGAATAAAAATTTTAAATTGACGTCTTGTCAGTTTGTTATTTTATATACAATAATTTATACCGTACATGTAATATCAGTTTATAAATAAACTTACCTCAATGTGATTACGAGTTTCTCTTCTGGTGAAATACTATCCCTAATGTGGTGTCACCGCCAGACACCACACTTGCTAGGTGGTAGCCTTTAAATCGGCCGCGGTCCGTTAGTATACGTCGGACCCGCGTGTCGCCACTGTCAGTGATAGCAGACCGAGCGCCACCACACGGCAGGTCTAGAGAGACGTCCTGGCACTCGCCCCAGTTGTACAGCCGACTTAGCCAGAGATGGATCACTGACAAATACGCTCTCATTTGCCGAGACGATAGTTAGCGTAGCCTTCAGCTACATTTGCTACGACCTAGCAAGGCGCCGTATTCAATTGATATTGAGATTCTATTAATGTATCATCAAGAGCTATGTTCTACAAATGTGGATTAAAGTTAAGTATTCCAGAAGCTACGTACTTTTCTTTATAGCATTCATTACGTATCCTGTTTCAGACCTCACGCCAGCCTGCGTGAGTTTAAGCGGGTGCCTTTCGGCTTCCTCTCATTGTGTCTAGGCTGTCTTGTCTAGACACAACACCTAACGTAGTTCCCACTAGGTGCCAGGTCATCATGAACTATATTCAATAACTCGTCAAAGGACGCAATCGACATTCTGAAGCAATTAAAAAACTTTGGCCCATGTTTTCTTTGATTTGGGTACAGAGTTACAAAAGATCCGTGAGTTAATTTGTCACGTAAAATCGGATGTACCCAGCACTGTCTTTGCCGTCGTCTCCGTTCTTTAAGCCGGCGGTGCATAATCCAAAGACATGCTGCCTCTTCAACTTCCATGGCTAAACGGGAGTTCAACGCGGCGTCAACGCCGTACGTGTGTACACGCCACTTTCTCTGACGCGCGTTGCAACGCGCGATGCAACGCTATAATGTGTACATAGCCGAACAGCTGTACCCTGAGCTCAAGCTCTACAGTCGACACCAGAGAGTGACTCAAGCTGCTCCACATGGTTTCAGCTCCCGGACTTCCGGAGCGTCCTCTCTGCACGCCGGGCACGGAGCTACCAAGAACGCCGTAGCCCCACGGCGCCACTCTCTCTGCCTTTCGCTCCCGCTCAGGGGTTCCCCGCCACCTGCGGTAGGCCGCAGGGCAGCCAGCTGTTGACCTCAGCAGTGACGTCATACAGCGCCTCGCCCGGGCCGCCCTGTCATTTGACCAGCTGCCCGCGCGGACACGTCACACCACACCGCAGCATAAACAACTGCCGGCGATAGCGCGAAATGTCACCGCTCAGTCACGACACCAGCCGGCTGCCCCCTCACCCATACCGAGCACGATCCCCGACTTCTTGCACCAGTGACGCCAACGGCGGGACCGTAGCACCGTCATCAGCAAGGTTTGCTGCGGTCGGTAAACATGGTGAACATTAAAAAAACCTACAAACGC
Organism: Schistocerca nitens; assembly: GCF_023898315.1. Lineage (NCBI taxonomy): Eukaryota > Metazoa > Arthropoda > Insecta > Orthoptera > Acrididae > Schistocerca > Schistocerca nitens. The sequence continues at coordinate 786,047,124 of NC_064618.1, read as the reverse complement.
ATGGACGGATTCCTGATTAGAAACGGCGGAAAGAAGGTCCTATGAACACGTATCGTTGCCACCGTAGATGGCGCTGACGAATGACATTTCCTCTGACCACATGCCCTGTGTTCTTTGTGTTGTAGGCTGTGTGATTGGCGCAGCGTACTTTAAGCAGCAGAATGGTCCACTATTCATGTCGGGAATAAGCCAAGATAGTGTTTGTGTACGGAGAGCAGATGGAAACGGTCGAGAGGCAGCACGGCTATATCGAAACAAATACCCTCATAGACACCAACCACATCACACAACATGTCAAGACCGTTTTCTGCGTTTGTGTGGTCATGAGTCCTTTCAGACTGACTAAAGTGCAGGGAGACGACGGGCTGTGCGTACACCAGATTTGAAGGAACGCAGAATATGAAAACGAATCCTTGTCCAAGCTCCAAGCGAATGGCCCACCAACGTGGTGTAAGCCAAAGTACGATTGTGTGTACCCTGCATGAGAACCGCCACTCTCCCTATCACCTGCAGTCCCTTGGAGGCCACTTTGGACACCTGTTCTGACGTGGATGCGATGCAGCTCTGTACGGAGTTCCGGCAAGATTTGTTGTCGTTGCACACACACCATTAATTTCCGGACTCACGTTCATAGCACATTCTTTCGTCATTTCCAGACAGGAGACCGTCCCAGCAGCTTGTCGTTTTTATTAATGTTCACCATGTACAGGCGCAACTATTGTCCTTTAGCAGAGGTCCACATCTACATCTGCACGGATATTCTGCAAATCACATTTAAGTGCCTGGCAGAGGGTTCATCAAACGACCTTCACAATTCTCTGTTATTCCAATCTCGTATAGCGTGCGGAAAGAACGAACACCTGTATCTTTCCGTACGAGCTCTGATTTCCCTTACTTTATCGTGCTGATCGTTTCTCCCTACGTAGGTCGGTGTCAACAAAATATTTGCGCATTCTGAGGAGAAAGTTGGTGATTGGAATTTAGTCCTATCTGGTAAGGATCCCACATCGCACAGCAGTATTCTAAAAGTGGACGGACAAGCGTAGTGTAGGCAGTCTCCTTAGTATAAGTGTCCTGCCAATAAAACGCAGTCCTTGGTTAGCCTTCCCCACAACAGTTTCTATGTGTTCCTTCCAATTTAAGTTGCTCGTATTTGTAATACCTAGGAATCTAGTTGAATTTGCGGCCCCTAGATTAGACTGATTTATTGTGTAACCGGCGTTTAACGGATTCCTTTTAGCACTCATGTGGATGACCTCACAGTTTTCCTTATTTAGGGTCAACTGCCAATTTTAGCACCATTAAGATTTCTTTTCTAAATCGTTTTTCAATTTGTTTTGATCTTCTGATGACCTTATGAGTCGATAAACGACAGCCTCATCTGCAAACAGCCTAAGACGGCTGCTCACTTTGTCTCCCAAATCGTTTATGTAGATAAGGAAAAGCAAAGGTCCTATAACACTACCTTGGGGAGCGCCAGAAATCACTTCTGTTTTACTCGACGACTTTCCGTTAATTACAACGAACTGTGACCTCTCTGACAGGAAATCACAAACCCAGTCACATAACTGATACGATATTCCGTAAGCACTCAATTTCACTACAAGCCGCATGTGTGGTACAGTGTCAAAAGCCTTCCGGAAATCCAGAAATATGAAATCGATCTGAAATCCCTTGTCAATAGCACTCGTCACTTCAACAAAGGGCTTGTTGTGTTTCACAAGAACGATGTTTTCTAACCCCGTGTTGACTGTGTGTGTCAATAGACAGTTTTCTTCGATGTAAATCATAATGTTCGAACACAATATATGGTCCAAAATCCTGCTGCATATCGACATTAACGATATGGGCCTGTAATTTAGTGGATTACTCCTACTACCTTTCTTGAATATTGGTGTGACCTGTGCAAGTTTCCAGTGTTTGGGGACGGACCTTTCGTCGAGCGAACGGTTGTATATGATTGTTAAATATGGAAGTAATGCATCAGCATACTCCGAAAGGAACCTAATTGGTATACAGTCTGGACCACAAGACTTGTTTTTATTAAGTGATTTAAGTTTCTTCACTACTCCGAGGATATTTACAGAACGTTACTCATGTTGGCAGCTGTACTCGATTCGAATTCTGGAACATTTACTTCGTCTTCTTTTGTGAAATCATTTCGGAAGGCTGTCTTTAGTAACTCTGCTTTGGCAGCACTGTCTTCGATAGTATCTCCATTGTTATCGCCGAGAGAAGGCACTGACTGTTTCTTGCCGCTAACATACTTCACACACGACCAGTATCTCTTTGGATTTTCTGCCAGGTTTCGAGACAATGTTTCGTTGTGGAAACTGTTATAAGCATCTCGCATTGAAATCCGCGTTAAATTTCGTGCTTCTGTAAAAGATCGCCAATCTTGGGGATTTTGCGTCTGTTTGTTTCGTTGCGCTGTGGCCGAGCGGTTCTAGGCGCTTTAGTCCGGAACCGCGCTGCTGCTACGGTCTCTGCTTCGAATCCTGTGATGTCCTTAGGTTGGTTGGGTTTAAGTAGTTCTAAGTCTAGGGGACTGATGACCTCAGATGTTAAGTCCCATAGAGCTTAGAGCCATTTGAACCCTTTTGTTTCGTTGTTTCTGCAACAGTGTTTTAACCCGTTTTGTGTATCAAGGAGGATCAGCTCCGTCCTTTGTTAATTTATTTGGTATAACTCTCTCATTTTCTGCTATTTCTCTGAATTCAAGCCACATCTGGTCTACACTTACATTATTAATTTGGAATGAGTGAAGATCGACTCTCAGGAAGGCGCCAAGTGAATTTTTATCTGCTTTTTTGAATAGGTATACTTTTCGCTTATTTTTGGAGGATTTGGGGATTACCATATTCAATCTACCTACGAAACCCCTGTGTTCATTAATTCCTGTATAGGTTTTGTTGCTCGTTATTAACTCAGAATTATTGTTGCTAAGAGTTCAATTGTGTTTTCACAACCGTTTACTATTTGTGTGGGCGCAAGAACTAACTGTTCGAAATAATTTTCAGAGAATGTGTTTAGCACATTTTCGGATAATATTATTTGCGTACCTCCGGAATTAAACATGTATTTTCACCAACATATTTAGGGTAAATTAAAATCACCACCAACTATTATCGTATGAGTCGGGTATGTCCTTGAAATCAAACTCAAGTTTTCTTTGAACCTTTCAGCAACTGTACTATCCCGAAGTGGGAGGTCGGTAAAAGGATCCAATTATTATTTTATTCCGGGAGGCCTTACGTGCGGCCGCCTGAGAAGTCTTTCGCAGCCTGATTCGCCCTGGGGCGACCTCCCACTCGACCACAGTTGAGAGGTCAACCTCAGTGCGAGCAGTAACTGGGTTGGCCAACGGTGAGGACCGATCGGAGGAATCGGACGAGCTGGACGTCCGTTGGATCCCCACGGCCGACCCACAACAGTGGCGCCCATCCACTGCAGCCTCAAGCTGTGTAAGTGAAGCCATCACAGCCTGAAGCTGAGAGCGAAGTGTCACCAACTCGGCTCGCATCCGCACACAACAATCGCAGTCCCTGTCTATACTAAAGACTGTGGAAAACTAAACTATGCAGATAAACGGACTATCGGCACGTGCTGCGCAACTCTACTGGATACCCAAACGAATATGCAGCAACTGTGTCTAATAATACGCAGATGTTCAAAAACCGAACTACCAAAGCACTCAGGTGAAACTAAATAACTCGCCTCTGATTAGGAACTTGTAATATGTCACAAAATCGGTTTACTTTCCGCCGCAAACGAAAACGCGATAACTGTGGCTATTAGATATTAAATTAACACGCAAAAACTCAAGAAACTAAATAATTAAAGCACACAGATTATATAATAAAATTCGCTCCTGGTTAGGAACTCGTAAATGTCACAAAAGCGGTTACTTCCCTGTTGTTGCGTCTTTCTCGGTCGGCTACTACTGTCTTACTCCACGAAAGAAAGGAAACGCGAACTCCTGAAGAACCCATAAATATGATGTGAAGTCCAACAAAAACTTCTGGTACCATGTTAATACACATGATGACAACTTTCAAGTGCAACTTACCTCTCATAAATCGCAATTGTATACATACAGATAAGTAATTGTGCCTGTTTTAACCTACGACCCTGAAACCTGGACTTGCGCAAAAAAGATGAGAACAGATTAACTCTGAACAGAATAACTAATGGAGGACACGAATCAGTTGTTAATGAATCTGCCAAGAGTTACAGTACTTACATTTGACGACTAGTTTCAAACCTTTCGTTTTCCAGCCTTGCCTACGGAGGCTGTATTGAAAGTGCATGACCTTAATAATCACCATCATAGTGGCAACAGGTGCTTTATAAAATGTTTGCTTTATAAAATGTTTGCAGAATGAATGTCACAATTCATGCGTACCTCTTACTAAGTCAGACTCATATATTCAGTACGAAACTTAAACAGTCTTATTATTTCAACACAAAGCTATAAACTTCTGTTTTATGTGGTAGATGAGCAAGAATTAATGCCAAAACATCACATTTTATATGACTGCTTTAAATTCTTATTTCATTTTATTTTATTTCATCTTCGTGACTGAAAATATGTTTCTTGTTGATGTTTCTTAGTCACCAGTATACTTGGCTGTTTGCAAAATGTGCGATATTTCTGAACATAGCGGTCAAGTGTAAACAGGTGTTTATTGCCATTGTTTACACAACAGACCCGTGTAGTGGTTTTATCATGTTTCTGTATCTAAAAATTCTCCTTTAACATAATATTTACGTAATTATTCCTGTAGAGAAGAGGGGCGGTTAATTTAAAGTAATGAAAAGAATGTTCATCGGTGAAATAGGGTCACTCCAATCAGTACGAAATTCTAACTTCTCATTAATTCGTTTTAGCAACTACGACATTGTTCCTTTCGATAGACGAAACTGTTTTCAAACTTCCTGTCATCGTAATCTTGAAAAGAATTTACCCATTGCTCAGTCATTGCGGTACTGTTTCAGTCACGATTTAAATGGGCAAGACATAAGAATTCTGTAGTGGACTGACAAGGCAGCCAGTCCACAGTGACGGGTAGCCGATAGGGCACACGTACACACACGCCGACTGGCGTGAAGTCTGAAACAGGATACTTAGTGAATGCTATAAAGAAAAGAACGGAGCTACTAGAACACTTAACTTTTATATCGTCCTTTGGTATACAGCAATCTTGATGAGACAAGTGAGACTATCTTGAGATACATGCAATGGTACAAATGGCGCCTTGCTAGGTCGTAGCCATTAACTAAGCTGAAGGCTATTCTAACTCTCTCTCGGCAAATGAGAGAAAGGCTTCGTACGTGTAGTCGCTAGCAACGTCGTCGTACAACTGGGGCGAGTGCTAGTACGTCTCTCGAGACCTGCCTTGTGGTGGCGCTCGGTCTGCGATCCTGACAGTGGCGACACGCGGTTCCGACATGTACTAATGGACCGCGGCCGATTTAAGCTACCACCTAGCAAGTGTGGTGTCTGGCGGTGACACCACAAATTCTTCCCCAACGCAATTCACAACATCGAAACACACCACCATAGTCGTAGTGTGCACTTATCCTGATTATCTCGAGGAAACTGCGCGTTAGACATGGTAAAATTTAATCACAGTCAAATCCTTCGTTTAACTTTGATAGAGAGCTGTGCAGCATAATTTTGCGTTGAACAGGGTTAAAAGCTGAGTTAACCACGGTTCATTATTAATTATCGTTGGTGTAATCGGCCATTAGTGTGTTTTTGATGTGCAGTATGCCATTTCGTACCCTGCTCATGTAGGGCACAACATTCTTGTTCAGCTTCACTTCAGTAGTAACCAAATGAGTACTGTTGTCATTTCCAACAGCTCCCAACACCATGATGACAGCAATTAGAAAGAACTATGCATCTCAAGAATGGTGATTTCGGGTGCTTTTCTACAAGTTGTTGCATATACGTTTACGTCAACCTGGCCGCGACAAACACAGGCGAGATTCATCGCTGAAGACCGTTCAGAGTCCCAGTTGGCTCTGGTTTTATACAGTTCAAGCCTCTGTTGTCTTGGTATGGTATCACTGTTAAACGACGCATGGAAATTCGAGGTTTAGATCCATCTTCAAGTAATCAGTTCCCCACTATTCGTGGTGACATGCCACCTATACCACTGCCCACATTTCAGCTGCTGTGATCCGTCTGTTCATCAGAACAAGTGAAATAACTCTTCTTGATCTTCTAGTGGTTTAATCTTATTGCCAAATTCTTGTCCTGAGAGCATGTCGTTGCTGCTTGTTTCGTATTCATGCAAGATAGCGACCGATGTGTCCCCTCCACAATGAGTGCAAGACCCACATCACTCGCCCACCTTACATTTTTAATATAGAACTATTCACTTTACATATAGTTTTGTGAAATCATTCTGAATATTTCTGTATCTTCACACGGGTGTAACCAAGTGGGGCAAGTGGTGATTAAATGTCGCATTTCTCGAAAATAGCAAATTTTGCAGCAGATAAAATAATTTAGTTAGCTTCGGTTTCTGTGAGCGAGCCGCAACACTCCCTGCACGATGAAACGAGTCAGGGCGGTGTACAGCGGCCTCCATGGGCGGCCCGAGAGAAAGACAGTGGACACGCCTTCTTCCGCGGGAGGTAGGCTTTGTGCAGGACGGAGTCGGGTGACGCTCTCGTCCCTCGCCGTAAAACTCAAAGCTGCGATATCTTCACTACGTGTAAAGCTGGCCCAGACTCAATTTTTTGCGGCCAAGGCGCCGTATTAACACAAAAGACGGATATGGCGCTGCTACAGGCCTTTTTGGCGATGTGTACTCCTTATAAGCCCCTCACAACCCTGCTCAACTGCAGAAATATTCCGATCGTTCCGTTAGCGACGGAGAAGCCTCGTGAACGTTTCAACTAAAAACGCCTCCCAGAAGCCACCCATTGGCCGAAATTACGAGGTGTGGTGCGATCATTCCCGCGCACAAAATGTTTGGAGGGAAGACAGGGGATGGGAGGAAATTTTGTTGCAAGAAGATGATTGGGCGGCCGCTGGTGCCGAGTAGGAGAAACTGAGGCTACGCTCGATCTGAGAAAAAGGGATTCGTGTTCCGACTCAACTGCTTGCTAAAGCAGTTGTAGTACTGTGTATTATCCGCTACGGAATACAGAGATAGTAGTTTTACCTAGGAACACGTAGTTGATCGCGATCGCGCACCTTCACAGTTCCACCTCCGTCGATATTCTACATAGCGACCCATCAAGCAATGCATCAGTCGATAGCTGCAGTTATTAATGGTAAGTATATGCAGCACTGGCGTAGTTTGGCAGGTATGGCCGAGCGGTTCTACGCTTCAGTCTGGAGCCGCGCGACCGCTGCGGTCGCCACATTTACCAATATGAACAACATGAAGTTCATGGTTTGGAACCTTTTTTTGTCCCACATCACTCACACCACCCTCAGGTATCAAGGCAGAAACTCTGACAGAAGACAGTGCTTATGACAAGTGAAGGGTGCTCCAAACAAGTTGCCTCACGTTGAGAGTCTCCCTATAGAATTTTACTGGGCTTTCCAAGGTTTGGTGGCACCAGTGCAGACCGCGACCAATGAAGAACTCTCGATGACAGCCGCTGTAGTTCTGGCAGCATTTGTCATAAGCATTATTATCCCAGCACACAGTCTGCCACAGGGGGCTACTGCCGGCCGCGGTGGTCGTGCGGTTCTGGCGCTGCAGTCCGGAACCGCGGGACTGCTTCGGTCGCAGGTTCGAATCCTGCCTCGGGCATGGGTGTGTGTGATGTCCTTAGGTTAGTTAGGTTTAAGTAGTTCTAAGTTCTAGGGGACTTATGACCTAAGCTGTTGAGTCCCATAGTGCTCAGAGCCATTTGAACCATTTTGAACCAGGGGCTACTGTTGCCCATTACCAGCCCCTAACCTTACTCAATGGTGACTACAAGATATTTATACATATGTTTCGGTGACATATTACCATCAGATCCTATCAAATACAATATGCACTGAACAAACGGCACTGGGTGGACCTGTCAATGCGCAGATCGCCACTAGCAAATGTCAAGATGTGATCGCTCTGGCAGCTAACGCAATCTTGGTGCCGCATTGGTAGTTATCATTTTTGATAATGCTTTTGATTGGGTGCGACATGATTACCTCCTTGCCATCATGACCGGGATGGGTCTTCGGGGCCCCTTCACTGATACCCTATACGTCACAGTTGCAGCTCTGTCGATATTCTACATAGCGACCCATCAAGCAATGCAGCAGTCTATAGCTGCAGTTATTAATGGTAAGTATATGCAGCACTGGCGTACTTTTGCAGGTGTGGCCGAGCGGTTCTACGCTTCAGTCTGGAGCCGCGCGACCCCTGCGGTCGCAGGTTCGAATCCTGCCTCGGGCATGGATGTGTGTGATGTCCTTAGGTTACTTAGGTTTAAGTAGTTCTAAGTTCTAGAGGACTGATGACCTCATATGTTAAGTCCCATAGTGCTCAGAGCCATTTGAACTGGCGTACTTTGATCAGCTTTGCTTCATCTTGCTAGAGCAATAGAACTCGCGACATTTGATTATCAGTTCGCACCATTCGTGATCGCCACTTTACGTAATTTTTTCCCGACAGACATGTGATAGGATACGCATAGAATTTTGTGCAGTACATCTGGACAGGGAACGTGCCATCCGTCACAGAAGCTATTTCAAGGTTTACTGTGTAGATTTTAACTGTTTTCTTCTTACCAATTAGGGAAAAGTTTTAATAGCAATCTAATTAATGTGTCTCTACTGAACTGAATAAATTCAATAATTATCCCGTTCTCACAGCACTTATCTGTTCAGAATACCCGTTCCTTGGCTCCTACCAATCATTAATTTTGGAGAGTTGTAAATAAAAAAGGACAAGATTTACATAATCTTATATCAAGAAAATGGTCACACTGCAGTTAGTTGCATAGCAATATGAACACAGAAATGTCAGATAGTGTGTTTTACAGTTAAATATGCTTTCTCTTGGGTTAATTCTTTGATTTTAGTCTCTAAATTGTTACCATTAGCACAGTAAATTGTAACTTTGTTGTGACGACTTGGTGGCCATAATTGGCGACACTGCTCCTGAAACGTCCCTTCCAAATCTTCTGATAATAATTATTAATCCAGAATTTTCTGGTTTTTACATTTTTCCCCCGTCCACCGCTCCTGTACGATTTCGCTCCGTACATTTTGGCTGTTCGTGAATCGCAGTAGTATTAATCTTCTTGCGCATATTTAATAATATATATGTGTTCTGTCTGTTGCTTGTTTCCATTGCCTGCACCGCCACTGATTTCCATATACTGCCCTTTGGCGCTAATTATCAACTGACTGCCAACAGATCTAAATGTGTGAATGTAGTGATAGCACCGGATGGTAACTCTCAAGTAGTACTGAAATTGAGAACGTCCAACACAGTGCTAAAGCTGGAGTGGGACCATCTATGTAACATGATGGATTATATCTAGAATTAGGTGATGATAGAGGGTGACCCTCTTCTCCCCTCCAAACATCTACATCCTTACAAAGTAGGCATCCATCATCAATGTGTACAGATCTGTGGCACTGAAGTTAACATTTTGAGAAACTTAGCAGTGCATTTATCTATATAATTCGAGTGTTATAAATTTTGATGCTCTAAACAGAACATTATGAATTGTGGCAGACAGGCTGACCTGACGGTAGCTGTATGTCAATGCACTATTGGATGATTTTGTGAGCTATGTGCATGAGCTTAACAAAGTCTGCTACTATACACCCAAAGGCATTAAATCCATAAAAGTGGAATGTATAGATGAAGTACGTGTGTTTTATCATTTTGAATACAATTCAACATGAATTTAAGGAATAAAAAGACTATTACTCGCCAAATATTGCTGGAGATGATGTATATATACAGACAACTGTATAAAAAAGGCAGTGAAACAATAACATGTTCTACAAAATAGTTTAATTTCTGCCTCTCATATCCTGCCATTTTTCTTACTACTAATGTGATTTAAAAGTTTCAAAAAATATGCAGTCATTAGAGCTCAGTCATTTAGGCAACTGCAGATGTTTGTATAAAATAGAGTAGTCCTATTACTACAATAAGCCCAACTGGCTAAGCTATCGTGGATGTGATTTTTTGTAACGTTCTTTTAAATAACAGAAGAACGTAATACATTTAAAATAAATTATTCTTTCCCTTCTACAAACTTCACAGTGCAGTTTAGTAGGAGTACATGTAACAGTCCGAAATTCTCCATCCAATTCAAAATACTTATTACAATAATCATACTTAGAAACAAATGCATCACTCTGAAACTCTTGAGGTAACTTGTGAAATATGTGCAAAATTTTACATGAAATGGCACTGATTTTTTAGGAACCAAATAACTGATAATCGTTTTCAAATTATGGTACTCCTCTATAATGTTTTTATAAATTTCAAGGAACACCTTATAAACATTTTTGATATAAGCTAATCAAACAAGTAATGAGCATTAACACTCCCCTCCTTCGTGTTGAATCTATAGTCCCTCAGATGCTGCATCGTGACGTATTTGGGAATAATTTGTTCCAGAGTACTTAGGATTTCTGGTTTCTTCAAAACGCCATTATTTTACATAACGAATGATTTTAAAATACCAGAAGATGCTTCAGTGTGAGAATTTGTTTTCTACGTTTGTTGATTCCAGTTAAATTAACAACTAACACTACTATTCTGCATTTACAAGATTTAGTATCAAGTATTATACCCTAACTCGTTTCTTCACCTATGGTGGTTAATGGAGCAACAGTGATGATGTGACTGTAGAGCTCAGTATATTTTTCTTTTATATCTGAAAGCAAGGGTGGTAAACATTTTATTTTATTTTTAAAATGTGTACACGGCTGTGAAAGTCATATATCAACAAATATCCAAAAAAGAGTTATCTTAGCACGGTTCCCCTGATGAAAGCTGCTGATATGTATTAGTGTTTAAGATGATAGCACTAGAATGTGGCATAAATTTATGTCCAACTCATTTTCATCAACTTCTTGTGCTGTTGAGGAAAAGCTGTCACAGCAACATGATGTGAAAATAATGCTCTTTAATTTAACATACAATTTAAACAACAGTGATAGTAAACATATATGTGTGAGAATGATTTCAGATCATGAGCTCTACCTGGTGGAGGCTTTCGAAAATTTTCTATATAATCCCTGTATGGGTGTATTTGTCTATAGGATACTTCAACACAAATCGCTGTCATGTCCACCAGAAGTGTTCAAGCTCCCTCTGTAGTACTAGGTGATCATGAAATTCCCACAAGGGTCTTCACACAAATGGTTAAACATTTTAATGAGAGAGAGTGCACTCATTTGCAAGAACAGGGATTTAAAAATTTAATGTATGCTAACTACATGATCCAGCGTACTCTAGACAAACGACTAAGCTGGCAGCCATATGTGTGCAGACTGTGTGAAAAAATATATACCAATCTGATGGAGTTAGCTCACTGAATTCTGTAGCCATCAAAGAAATGACACATGCTGTGCATCAGTACATGTAAATATGTTGAAGTGTAAGAGCTACAAGTTCGTATTTTTTCCCTTTAAAATCCCTTGTATGCTAAAGTAAAAGTATCGTCATGACCATAGTTGTGCGGATGAAAGACCCTCTTCACAAAGGCTTCCTAGTGACTGACTCAATTGCACTACCACTGAAAGCCAAAGCAAGAATGAAACACAACTTCCTGATAATAAATGATTGCTGTCAGTCTATCAGACTACAGTAAGATGGACTTTATTATGTCATTGGCAACACACCAAAATGTAATTCACTTTGAGCACTTTATTTTCAAAAACATTATTTCAACCTAACTACCAAGTGTTACATGAGATATTGTCCAATATTAAGTGAAAGCATCGATATCCCAGCACTGGAAAGAGTAAAGCCGGACAGTTTCTTTGTATTTGATGATTGGATGAGGAAACTCAGGATCAAACACGGAAATATTTCGGTTCTGGTCGTTGTTTGGGAGTTGACATCTTTTGTTTGAGTCAAACATATTTAGAATTGTAAAGTGGTTGGTAAGGGACAATGCGAACCTTATTATTGGCTTCAAACAAGGTAACATGAATTTAGAAAACATTTATCAAGTGACATATGATAGCCAATGAATTTGTAACCCTTCCAAAGATTGCTGGAATCACACATGGCTTTTTGGTGATTGAGAAAACAAGAAAACTGAGTGATGGATGATGTAGGTGAATCTGTCAAGAGTTTCTTTTTGAAAGATAGTATGTCAATATGTAACTATGTCAGGATATTGCACTTTGTTGAGGAATCTGTACACAAATGCATTTATTCTGAGAGGGTGTCACATGAATGTGATAGCTATGAAGGTTTGTGAAGTCAAAGAAATGTTCAAAAATTTGAAAAAACATAGTATAAATGTTAAGGATGATATTGATTGTTTGAAGTCAATTAAACACAAAAGTGGAAAATATTGAAAAAAATTAGAAATATGAAAAAATCCATAAATAAATTTGCAAGACCATGTAAGTCCCATATCATCTCAAAGCTTGCTTAGTATACAACTGAATGTCGACAAAACTCAAATCTACTTAGATGCAGAAAGCTATTCAGCGGAAATTACGATTGCTGAATTAGGATAGTTCGAAAGAGATAATTCTCTCTTAGAAATGTTTAAGCCTATACCAGAAAGTCGTAAAGGTCTTCACACACACCCCTATAAGACTGATGGAGGTGAAAGCGAAGAGGAAGAAGAAGAAGAAAAAGAAAAAGAAGAAGATGAAGAAGAGGAAGAAGGATATATTCTCCATGAGGATACTCACACAGGGTTAGCAGAGTACAGTCATATATGCTGGGTATGCAACCTACAATTTTAGTCAAGCATGCAATAGTAATTGATCTCAAAGACCTGCCCACATAGCTAAGCGGGTTAAAGGATGCGATGGGGAGGTGTCAGTTCCAGTTTGAGTCCACCTGGCGGATTAACAATGAGGTCCAGATGGTATACCAGTAAGTCTGGATGAGGTTTCTAGACGGTTGACCAAATCTCACTAGGTGAATACGATGCTGGTGGCCATGTCCCATCTCAGATACAAGCTGTACACGCATCGCATTTAGAAAATTTTCTCACACTAGCACATAAAATTTACTCTACACTCAAGCAGACAAGTAACGATCGTGCAAAAACCAGTGCACTCTGTTCGTCCATGATACCCATAAAGCAGTAGGCACAGGCACCCAGGTGGATACTGTGTTCTGCATTTTATACAGGCATTCTACAGAGTGCCATCTAATAAGCGTACTGAATAATACTTCAACTGTATGATTGGACTGAAGAGTATCTAGCAAACAGAACACAGAATGTGTTCCAGATCAGAGAGGAGAAGCCAGACATAAAAGTAAATTTGCGTGTCCCACCAGAGGAATGTTATACGATCACTGTTTCACAATATGTATAAACTGCCTCCACAATATATCCTACATCAGAATCCGCTGCCACAACTCTGAAATCACATAATCCTATTATTTCCTTATTGGGCAGCCATCAAAACCCTCAAATTAGCAAAGATTGTTCCATGGCATGTTCGTATACATTGTGTACATCCAAGTACATGGCGTAAATCAAATTCATGTTGACTTCTTCGGTTTTGAGCATTGCGTGCCATAAAAGCCCAGGCATGATGTGTACAGAGTGTTATTTTCCATGAGTGCACTCCAGAATTTCCAAAAATGCTTGGAAGTAAGCATATAAAGTGATACGCTCTTCCCTAAAACAGAGATGTTTACCTGCCAAACATTCACCACATGTCCATATTCCACATCGATGGAACTATCATCGTTCATCATTCCTAAGTCGGCTTTTGTGCCAGAACATTGAGAAATCCTTCCGTCTACCGACACTAATGGTGAGTTGCGCAAGTAGTGGTCGCCCAAGAAGCGCAAGTGGCGACACCACATGACCTCTGACTGGAACACCTAGCCTTTCATCCATGACCGACCACCCTGGTGACACGTCGGTGATTTCTCAAGATGAAGAGGACAATGTTGCTTTGGCTGATGGACGAGGACTAAAGACATGTGCTGCCTGTGCAAAGCCACGGCCTGGTGCAACTGTGCCCGACTGGCGGTTCAGCTGTTCTGCCGACACCAACGGCGACGTTTGCAGTGGACTGTATGGACACACTGGAGGTGCCAGTGACATCGACATGGAACGCCGACATTGTGGACGAGATAGACGACATTTAGGGGGCCCACAATGGAGCAATTAACTCGGGGCAGCAGCGATTGATTTCAGGGGTATCTGACACATGGCGCTGCTGGCTGTCCCCATTCTGATGCCGGTTGGTGGGATCGCCGCAGCAGTGAGCTGCAGCTTCAGACGTAATGGGTGACTATGATTAACGTCAACAGCAAACAGCAACGTCTAACTTCTGTGACAAATGATTTGGGCTTCTAACATTAACATCACGCCGCTTCAGTGAGAGCACTTGGCCAACCTGCCAGATGTGGCGGGTTACATCTCTTATACCTCTCCTTGTGGTGATAGGATGCTTAGTGGCCTCACATATGTGTGAAAGCACAGCAATTGAGAACACCATGTACCTGCCTTCTGCGAGGGGTTGGGGCTTATCGTGCTGACCACCTGCATGATAAACGTATATACTCCATTTGGTTCTGGCCATGGAAGAGACAGAGATCGATTTTACTCTGAGGCGAACGGTCCCCTCTCTCTTGGGTACTATAATCATTGTGTGCTAGGCAGTGATTTCAATTGTGTTTTAAATCATAAACACCAGAAAACACATTTCAATCCCTGCCAAGAGCTGTGTTACATCAACTGCGACATTTCCCTCTGTGATACTTTGGAGATTCACAAGGCTATATACATCAGATGGGCCACTCTTGCGAGTCGCCTGGATAGGATTAATGTCTCCCAGGGGCTTGCCAGTGCTATCCAAGTTGAAGAACGCTGGTACTTGGCGCTTTCAGACCACTGTGCCTGCATCAGCACAGCCGTTCTCCCACGACAGGTGATGTGGAGCACTTATGCACTGTGGAAATTAAATCCACGCATTTTAGCAGTCCAGACTGCTGGTGGCATGTGGCAGAGGTATGGAATGCATGTCAGTGCTGGTGTCCAGCATGTCTGACAATGATGACTTGGTGACAGGTGTGTATGTCAAAGGCCATGATATGGTGAGCCTTGTTTTAGTTTGGCACAGAGGTGTATGCATGGAACCACCATACAGCAGACTACTACTTCACCATACTCCATGACCCTGATATGCTACCATAGTCTCTGGACATTCAGATGGACAGCATCAGCAGAGATCCAGCATAGATTGCAAAGAGTGGTTGTGAGAACCCACCATCAAGATACGGCAGGAGGACTCCTCAATGCACCACATATTCACTAACAGGAACCATTGTTGGCAGCAACTGGTCTGAGAGCTCATCACTCATAAGGATCAACAGTCCAGTAATCAGACAAATCTCTTCGCTAGCTTTGTGGAACACTTTCGCCACGTTTACCAATATGAGCAACATGAAGTTCATGGTTTGGAACCTTTTTTGTCCCACATCACTCACACCACCCTCAGGTATCAAGGCAGAAACTCTGACAGAAGACATTGCTTATGACAAGTGAAGGGTGCTCCAAACAAGTTGCCTCACGTTGAGAGTCTCCCTATAGAATGTTAATGGGCTTTCCAAGGTTTGGTGGCACCAATGCAGACCGCGACCAATGAAGAACTCTCGATGACAGCCGCTGTAGTTCTGGCACCATTTGTCATAAGCATTATTATCCCAGCACACAGTCTGCCACAGGGGGCTACTGTTGCCCATTACCAGCCCCTAACCTTACTCAATGGTGACTACAAGATATTTATACATATATTTCGGTGACATATTACCATCAGATCCTATCAAATACAATATGCACTGAACAAACGGCACTGCGTGGACCTGTCAATGCCCAGATCGTCACTAGCAAATGTCAAGATGTGATCGCTCTGGCAGCTAATGCAATCTTGGTGCCGCATTGGTAGTTATCATTTTTGATAATGCTTTTGATTGGGTGCGACATGATTACCTCCTTGCCATCATGATCGGGATGGGTCTTCGGGGCCCCTTCACTGGTACTCTATACTGTCTCTACGCCAGCACCTTCACGTTTGTCCAGGTTAACGGTCGTATCACTGGACTGGTGCTGATCAGCTGTTCGTTACGTCAGGCGTCCTGCTATCGATCTCCTCTGTCCTCTCGCGTTGGAGCCGCTTATCAGGAGTCTCACCATGTGGCAATACATATTCTGATGTCGTGCCTATGCAGATGATCTGTTGCTGCTGGTACAATCATGGGATCTTCATGTACAGGAATGTGGCGGGCAGTGCTATGAACATGCCAACTGCTGCGATGCCAACTGGTCGCGAACTCACACAAGATGAAATGGTGCCTCTACCTGCATCAAGAGCTTTCGTTACCTTGGCTTCATCTTTACATGCATCTGGTATCCTGGCCCACCGAATTCGGAAACTCATCAGAAAACATGAAAGTAGACGACAGCCGCTAGGTGGTGATCCTAATATTTGCGAGTGCTGCTGTCTCTTCTTCAGCACTGAGTGCAGGCCATACCCGATGAGCCAGCCTATTGGCGCCCTCAGCTGCACTATAGCGGTAGCATTTCTTGGTTCCAGATATTGCTATGGTTCAAATGGCTCTGAGCACTATGGGACTTAACTTCTGAGGTCGTCAGTCCCCTATAACTTAGAACTACGTAAGCCTAACTAACCTAAGGACATCACACACATCCATGCCCGAGGCAGGATTCCAACCTGCGACCGTAGCGGTCGCGCGGTTCCGGACTGAAGCGCCTAGAACCGCTCGGCCACTCCGGCCGGCAGATATTGCTATGTCTAGGCTCTCGATTCTGGTTTGCACTCCAGACAGCATTGCTTTGGTTCCAGATATTGCTATGTCTAGGCTCTCGATTTTGGTTTGCACTCTAGACTTGTCAATCTGTCGTATTGTTTTGTTATTCGTCCATCGCTGTTGTTATCTTTCGTGGTTTTTGGCAACTCACCGTCAACTCCCTCAGCCTGTTGGCCAGTGTCTCTTGATCGTGTCTATTTCCAGTTAGTATAGTCCACAACATGCTTTACTGCAGCAGCCAATTTCTAGCATGCTCTCCAAGTCACCCACCTGACTGTTCAGCAACATCACCTCCATTGCCTTGATACATTGCAACGTGTGGAATCTCGAAACGACCATGTAGACTCCAAGCTGCTGCACATAGTATAGGTCCTTCCTATGTCGCCAGCGATTGGTCGCAACCTACAGGCCACATTGAGCTCCCCCGGTTGGTAACATTCTTAGGACAAATGCGACACACTCACTCTCCTCCAGAAGCCGAAGGATTTGGACTTACCAACACCTTGTATCATGGGGTGGCCTTATATCTGAGCATCTTGAATAAACTGTGTTCGGACACACTTGTGTGAGAACTTTTGTACATTTACACACCCACCTCCATCTCCCTGCCAGTATCAGTAGGACATGTTGTGCTTCTATTCACGCCTTTGCCTGTCTTCTTCGTAGACCTTAGCTCTCTATGTGCCGGTCTCCCATGCACATGCTCCCCCCCCCCCCCCCCCCCATGTCCGAAACATTTCTACATTCAATTGCTGTGCAGTGTAACATGCAAGAACGTTGGGATCAGGTATCCATTAACGAGATGGACTGCAGTATGACGCAATGTTTTTCAGCCACAGCTCCCAACATGGTCCGAGCGACATGGTATCACATTTCCTGTGGAAAATTTGCAGCCAGTCAGCGTTTACATGCGACTGGTTTGATGGACACACCTTTATGCTCCATCTGTCATTCAGTGAACGATGACGCCCATCGTCTGACCTGCGCCGGTGTTCATGAAGTTTGGATGATGGGACTGCAAATGATCGACTGTTTCCCCTGTGCTCCTCCATCTATGGTCGAAACGTATGCTTTCATTCGCCCATGGGACGTCTGTATCCCTTGTATCCCTGCAGCCAAGACTCAGGCGATAGTCTGGGCCATAGGATGGACGATCGCGTTTTTTATGGAGACGGGGTCAAACCACGCCTCAGTCTTTGTACCCTCCTACAGTACGCACATGTGGTGATTCAATGACGTCCACACTATAACGACAATTTCGCCAATTACCTCCGTAAAATATGGCTGACGCAGGTGTAAGTATATGTAATGTATTTACATTTGCATCAATGTGATACATAGTACAGAAGTACACCTACAGTGTATTATTACGTAAACCTAATTGATCGTCTAATCATGAGCGTTCTTGCAGTCAGTATAAACAGGCAAAACAAATATTTCTCGCATCTTACGCAACACAGAACGAAATCCGCCCTTTTGCTAAGTTTTAAGGCACACTGCTCGTGGGAAACATATATCATCCAGCGTTGCTAAATACAGATCTGTCAGATATTAGTTTGGGCTTTAGATTTGAAAGGCAGTCGTGCAAACCTGCTTATGGTCCAATGCATGAATTTTCATAGCCTCGACCCTATCTTATAATTTTTTGCTGATTTTAAATGGTTTTGAAGTCGTGCGATGAAATTCTGTACCTGTCGGGAAAGGTAAACAAGACACAGGTGACAAACAGAGGCACATTTCGATGGTATTAGTTTCACGGTGCATGTCGGTTGGGAATCATCGCCAACGAAATTCCTATCGTAGCGCGTAATGTCGGCTTGACCATCCCCTGAATCGAGTAGCATGTAAAATTTATTTTCCTGCAAACAAGGTTTCACAACGTGACCTAGATGTGATAGATACAGCTGGGAGCTCAACTTACACGATCTTGAGCACGTGTCGGTAACGTTTCCAAATTCCCTCTGGAGAGCTTCAGCTTCTTGAGAGACCGGTGGACCGAGTTTTCTATTTGGTTCTTGCAAACACAAGAACACTCTCGGCTGCGATTTCCCGGATGCAGTGATGGAATATTGCGCAAGTCACAAATGTGTAACTTTATTCACGCGACTAACAGCAACAAACGTTTTCTTCTTGTCTCAGTGGGTCAATGTACGTTTGTTATTGACACGATATTCACATCCTGTACGGTCAGTGTTTATGACAAAATGCAGGTCAGGGGTTGTAACGAAGGTTTTGGTCAGCTGTTGAAAGAAGACGGCAGCTTCAAATGCTTTTTCAGTCGATGTTACTTTTCTCTTGGAAAACTATTTGGTGACAAGGTGTTGACGTATTTTGTGTCCCGCTTTGAACCTCTTTGCCCATGACGATAATGCCGTGAACTGAAAATTACTCTCCTCTGATTTCTATAGCTCTCTTGCTGCTATCTCCAACTGCTGAAGAGTTGTTATTACGTGCTCTGCACGTTCTCTGGCTTCAACGAATCTGTGGAACGTCCATTTATTGACAGCATTTAATTTATGACTCTACAGCCTCCGTTTTGACGTCTGCTTCCCACCCCATCAATAAGTCCTTTGTCATTAATCTTGAAATTGCTGCCTTGTGTCTTCAATGTTTTCAAACTCCAATTACGATGTTGTTTCACCACTGAAGCTGCAGTTATTTCGACGTCAAATGGTACTTACTTGCACGACTAACATCTCTTTGTTTCTGGTTCATACGCTGAATGCTGTTTCTTCTCTTTCTGGTTACTGTTTGCCCATCATATATGGAACTATACATTCTGAAATTAGTAATTGGTTCTCGCAGTTCCTACGGGAGCGATGCCTAGAGGCTGTAGTATATTCCTAATTCCTCCCGTAGTACTGGCTCATGAAACATTTCAAGTAGGCTTGTGATGGGTACTTCGAGTCTATCTTCCTGTGTCTATCAGTTCAGGATATCTTTCATTTTTGTGACGTTGTCCCTTGAGTCAAACAAATCTGTGACTGTTCGTTCTGCCTTCTTTTGTGTACGTTCAGTATTCACTGTTAGTCATATCCAGTGAAAATGAAATAATCGTATGGCTTTGATAGCCGGGAGTCCCCATCTGGGGAAGTTCGGCCGTCGAGTTCAAATCTTTTCAGATGACACTACATTGGGCCACTTGTTTGTCGATGATGATAAAATGATAATGAGGACAACACAACATCCTGTTGCCGAGTGGAGAAGACCTGCGAGCCAGCCAGTAATCGAACCCTGGCCTATCTCATTTCAGCCAGACGCGCTGACCACTCAGCTAGGGAGACGTTCATATACTTCACTAATATTCTCAGTCGCACGAGAGGTCTGTTAACGATTTGCTAAGAAGATTCCCAGAATCATATCAACCATCCGAAGTCAGTCACATTTTATCTGAGACTGAGCCTTTGTGGTCGTTCCATTCCAAGTTTTTATTGTTATGGTCTTCAGTCTGGAGACTGGTTGATTCCGTTCTCCTCACTAGGCTACAGGGTCTCGACAATAATACGGAAACAGCAAAAAACGCATTACTACCATTCTTAGTGTGGCATAGGAAACCCGATGACATCCAAAACAGCTTCCAGCAGTCTCGGAATGGTGGTTACCTAGGAAATCTTAAACCCATTCTTTCTGCAAAATAATGAAAATTTCAGGTGACAGTAATGGAGGTGAATGAACGTGGAGGCTACGGGAGATGCGACATTTCATCTTCGTATTCATTAAATTAGTCCTGGACGATGACAGTTGTGTGAAAAGGGGCGCAGTCGTCTTGGAATGCAACGTCGCGATTGGGGTACAAACACTCCATCCCGTGGTACAGTGCATGGACCTGATCGCCCAAGATGGCTCACGTAGTTCTTGGCAAAAACGCGACCTTGCAAAGTAACCATGGGGGGCATTGAATACAACGATACGACCGCCCAAATCGTTACCAACTGGCCGCCGTGTTTCATTCTTGGGACAAAATTCGGTCAGTAGTTGTAAACAGTGTGAACAAGATTCATACAACCAAATGACCATTTGCTCATAGTTCAGGTTTTATAGCTTCAGCATTATGTTTTCCTATTATGGGCATTCGCATCACTGATATTTAATCGTCGTACATCCATATTTAAATTGGATTATGGTGAGACACAGCTGGTATAATTTTTTATTAAAAATGAAACTCCTCCAGCTGTACTTAAGTTTTTATATTTATTTGGCTACTAGTTTCGACGTTGCGTCAACGCCATCTTCAGGCCTGTAAACTTTGATGAAAGCAATTGTGTGTGGCTGAGTACTAGAAGTCCGCGGTGAGACCAATACATGCTCCACATGGATGGCGGGCTGATATTTGGTTTTTGAATTCCAGCTACCCCTGTAGTTCCCAACTTACGAGCTCCCTTCATGTCGTTTTGGTGCTGACAGTTTGCTAATGCGACATTCGGTTCTGCCGTATCTAATGCACCTGTCATCCTCTTCGTCAAAATTCTCTTCAATGGTCGTCTGTCACTCTCACTCAACACACACTTTCGTCAGCGTTGTGACTTGGCGGATAATATTTTTCCATTTTCACTGAATGCGGAATAAATCACTGATACGGTGCCTCCTAAAACATCAAACATTTCAGCTACGTTGGTTGGGAGCAAAAAATGGTTCAAATGGCTCTGAGCGCTATGGAACTTAACATCTGTGGTCATCAGTCCCCTAGAACTTAGAACTACCTAAACCTAACCAACCTAAGGACATCACACGCATCCATGCCCGAGGCAGGATTCGAACCTGCGACCGTAGCGCTCCGCGGTTCCAGACTGAAGCGCCTTGAACCGCACGGCCACACCAGCCGGCGGTTGGGAGCAGCCTTCATAGGAACACCAACAATTTGCCAACCTTCGACTTCCTTTAGCTCCGACGTAAAGCATTCCCAACTACTCAGAAGACTGTACTGACCACAACTGACACTTGCTTCAGCCTGGGGCCACCTTCGCCGACTCAAATCGCCAGCGGCCCAGGAGAAAGCCTGCCGGACCCCATGCAGCGAGAACCCGAGACGCAGACACTGGAGCCATTCTGCAACCACGTCCTCGCCTCGCTTAAGAATGGACAGGGTGCGAAGAGCCTGGTGGACAAGGAGAAGCGTGCCGAAAGCTGATAGAACACAGCAGCCGTTAGGATGGAAAGTCAAGACTGCACATGTGAAAGCATGTGAACTCTTCTGGCCTGGCAGCAGTTGCCTTAGAAAGCAAGAATGTGTCGACAATTCCAGTACCCCACAAGCACTGGGAGGAGGGTGCACAAAGTGCAAAGAACTCGCACAGGGAGGCATGTGAAAGAAGTCAGTCTTCTTAAAAAGATTTTCTGGACAATAAGGACATTCTTCGCCAATTGCGGACTCCAGCACACTCTAAGATGAGGCCAAAGCCTGTAACTGTCCAGGCCTCACCCGGAGATAGCAGCTACAAAGAAGTGTTGTGTGGCTGTTCTCACGACTTCGGAATGCAAAAAAAAACATTGAAAGAAAGTGCCACCATGGCTGCTGAAATAAACAGACGCCATTTCCGATGTCAGACACCAGCCCATATGAGGTAGGAAATTTCCATCCTGCAGCAGAGGCGAGGTCGAAAAACGGCGATCAATCGTTGGGTGGCATTGCAAGTCGATTCCGCCAATAACAACGCAGTGAGAGGAGAAAATTCCAAGAAACCGTTGAGCTGAGACACAGATGAGGTGTGAGGGGCAGTTGGTGAATCAGCGCAGAAGCAAGAGGCTATGGGTACTCTTGTATCCATCGCCAAAGTCCGCCTTCCGATACAGTGATATCGCGACTTTGGCCACGCAACTTGCAACAGGCAGACAACGCAGAGACCGTTCCTCGGCCTCGCAGCAAAGCGGCTGGTGCCCCGGAGAGCAGCAGACTCGCGCCACACAGCTCCGAGGCGTGGGGCAGTACCGACGCAGCGCCTGCCGCCGACGGCACGACATGACTAATTGTAAAGAATGGTGAGGGGATTCATCCTCCTCACGTTTCTTTCATCTTTTAATCATAAATCCCTTAACCTCATAACCTTTTGTGTTTGATTTCATTTAATTACTGATATCTCTTACTCACTGGCTCCCCACGTGGGGCGATCTCATTGGTAATTTTCATTCTATGTGATGTCGCAAGCAATGTCCCGAGTTCAGTACATGTGGCTCCCAGTGTGTGGCTTCGATTTCATTTCATTCTCACGTTTACGCTAGAGTAATGATGAAGAGGTCCCATACTCCGAAGAGCGTAGGGGACGATGTCGGAGACCCGCACCGCCGTACTAGGCCATATCCTAGTGGAGAGCGTTTACCATTGCCTTCCTCCGACCGTTTCTTTCATCTTTTAATCATAAATCCCTTAACCTCATAACCTTTTGTGTTTGATTTCATTTAATTACTGATATCACTTACTCACTGGCTCCCCACGTGGGGCGATCTCATTGGTAATTTTCATTCTATGTGACGTCACAAGCAATGTCCCGAGTTCAGTACATGTGGCTCCCAGTGTGTGGCTTCGATTTCATTTCATTCTCACGTTTACGCTAGAGTAATGATGAAGAGGTCCCATACTCCGAGGAGCGTAGGGGCGATGTCGGAGACCCGCACCGCCGTACTAGGCCATATCCTAGTGGAGAGCGTTTACCATTGCCTTCCTCCGACCGTAATGGGGATGAATGATGATGATGATGCAGACGACACAACAACACCGAGTCACCTCGAGGCAGGAAAAATCCCTGACGCCGCCGAGAATCGAACCCGGGACCCCGTGTGCGGGAAGCGAGAACGCTACCGCAAGACCACGAGCTGCGGACTGCGCTTGAGTCACAACGTATAAATTTTCAGGCGTGAGTCAGGAAGAATTCCCATTCCTTTATTAGAATATGCTAACTTCTATGTGTGTGATGACAGCCGCATGGTCTCGCGGTTCTAGGCGCGCAGTCCGGAACCGTGCGACTGTTACGGTCGCAGGTTCGAATCCTGCCTCGGGCAAGGACGTGTGTGATGTCCTTAGGTTAGTTAGGTTTAAGTAGTTCTAACTTCTAGGGGACTGATGACCATAGCAGTTGAGCCCCATAGTGCTCAGAGCCATTTGAACCATTTTGAACAGCCGCATGGATAGTGTGTTTGTGTATCCTTAATGTGTTGCAAAAGTGCTGTATGAAGATGTAGTGGTAGCTAGTGTGTTTAGTTTCGGTTCACACAGCCTTCTCCTTATTTTGTGCAGTAGTTTTAGAACATGTAATTTGTTGTTGTGAATATTCTATTCCACGTTTTCATTGTTATATTTTTGGATAGCAACTTTGCCATCAGCGTCGTATTATCTATCTTAGTTTGTTGTATGGGGTGGTTTTAGTTTGTCCTATGCAACTCAGGTCTTGGAGATTGATAAATATGGAAACCGTCAGCCCAATGGACGAGTTTTTGTGTGAATGAGGAAACGACAGGCACATCTGTGGGCTTTCCCACACTCAGAGTGCATTCGGAGCAGACAGGTCAATTGTGGGAAGTTGAGGGTGAGCAAGGAAACACAAGGCACAACTGTAAGGGACATGCAAAGTCAGGGTCCATTGGATAGAATTCTCGCGATATTAGAAAACCACACAGCGCAATTAACCAATAAGAGGGAGGAAAATAAAACACCCTTTGAAATACTGTATAGACTAAAACTTAGGAATCAAAAGCTTGATGGGCAGATCGCTTGTTAGGCGTGAATTGGAGATCGAAACTAAAAAGATACGGACGATCACTAATAGCTTGAACGAAGTGAGAAAAGAGTGCGAAACGCTGGTTGACAACTTTGAGACGAGGTAAACGCGAAGATGACTGACATCTCTGTATGTGCCTAGATGAGGAAAGTAGATCGTCCAAGGAGACACAACCAACCCTCGGGCAAGAAGTATCTCCAACGCGACAAGGTAAATCCTTGTGATGCAGGTTAAGCCAACGAATTTGCAGGCGCATTCCCGATGCACAGGGATTGACACACCATTGCCCAAGTTCGGTCGAATGCACAGTACTCACCCTAAGGTCGCTGCAGTCATGGACTGTGCGGCTGGTCCCGGCGGAGGTTCGAGTCCTCCCTTGGGCATGGGTGTGTGTTTGTTCTTAGGATAATTTGGGATAAGTAGTGTGTAAGCTTAGCCACTGATGACCTTAGCACTTAAGTCCCATAAGATTTCACACACATTTGAACATTTTCTCACCCGAAGGCATACATAAACAATTTAGACGCGTATCTGCGTGCGGAAGGAGTGGCGGAATGTAATGCTTTACTAATGGCACGGCAGTCGCTAGACCAGGAGGAAGCTGCCTAGAACGATTTCTGCACAAAGTTTCTCGCAACATAGTGGAACCCGGCTACACAGGCAAGTACAGAGACGAGCTTATAGCGGGGACACTATGCGCCATAGTCACGCCAATCCATAGCAACATAGGCTGTTCATTTTGTCGTTCTGGCGGGATACTTGGACCACAAAAAGACAGATGAGGAACGGTGTAGCACGCTGCGCTCACATTTTCCTGCTAATGTACAAAGTGCACTCGTCGGAGCACAGTCGAGAAAACAGTTCCTCGACACTTTAAGGTCCTTAGACGACATCGAAGAACAGGAGAAACAAGGGACGGCACACCCAGACGCAATGAGAGCTGCGCGGGATTAGCCGAGCGGTCAGGCGCAGCAGTCATGGCCTGTGCTGCTGGTCCCGGCGGAGGTTCGAGTCCTCCCTCGGGTATGGGTGTGTGTGTTTGTCCTTAGGATATTTTAGGTTCTACATCTACATCTACATTTATACTCCGCAAGCCACCCAACGGTGTGTGGCGGAGGGCACTTTACGTGCCACTGTCATTACCTCCCTTTCCTGTTCTAGTCGCGTATGGTTCGCGGGAAGAACGACTGCCGGAAAGCCTCCGTGCGCGCTCGAGTCTCTTTAATTTTACATTCGGGATCTCCTCGGGAGGTATAAGTAGGGGGAAGCAATATATTCGATACCTCATCCAGAAACACACACTCTCGAAACCTGGACAGCAAGCTACACCGCGATGCAGAGCGCCTCTCTTGCAGAGTCTGCCACTTCAGCTTGCTAAACATCTCCGTAACGCTATC
Organism: Schistocerca nitens; assembly: GCF_023898315.1. Lineage (NCBI taxonomy): Eukaryota > Metazoa > Arthropoda > Insecta > Orthoptera > Acrididae > Schistocerca > Schistocerca nitens. Next base: position 786,021,048 of record NC_064618.1, on the reverse strand, counting down.
ACGCTTACCAAATAACCCTGCGACTAAACGCGCCGCTCTTATTTGGATCTTCTCTATATCCTCCGTCAACCCGACCTGGTACGGATCCCATACTGATGAGCAATACTCAAGTATAGGTCGAACGAGTGTTTTGTAAGCCACCTTCTTTGTTGACGGACTACATTTTCTAAGGATTCTCCCAATCAATCTCAACCTGTAACCCGCCTTACCAACAATTAATTTTATATGATCATTCCATTTCAAATCGTTCCGCACGCATACTCCCAGATATTTTACAGAAGTAACTGCTACCAGTGTTTGTTCCGCTATCATATAATCATTCAATAAAGGATCCTTCTTTTTATGTATTCGCAATACATTGCATTTGTCTATGTTAATCGTCAGTTGCCACTCCCTGCACCAAGTGACTATCCGCTGCAGATCTTCCAACATTTCACTACAATTTTCTAATGCTGCAACTTCTCTATATACTACAGCATCATCCGCGAAAATCCGCATGAAACTTCCGACACTATCTACTAGGTCATTTATATATATTGTGAAAAGCAATGGTCCCATAACACTCCCATGTGGCACGCCAGAGGTTGCCTTAACGTCTGTAGACGTCTCTCCATTGATAACAACATGCTGTGTTCTGTTTACTAAAAACTCTTCAATCCAGCCACAAAGCTGGTCTGATATTCCGTACGCTCTTACTTTGTTTATCAGGTTAAGTAGCGTTTAAGCTTAGGGACTGATGACCTTAGCAGTTAAGTCCCATAATATTTCACACACATTTTTCTAACGCAATGAGAACAGGAAACAAGGTGTAACAAGGTTTGAACAACGCAATGACAGACAGAACGGGCGCAATAACGGACTAAGGAAAATAAAAACGGAATAGGCGAGAGCAAAATAGACGCCCTGGTCCCTACCAGGGAGAGCAAGAAGTGCTAGACCACAGACGCCAAGTGAATTGCGTGCAGTCGTTGCATAATGAGAGACGCCGCGAGAGTAATGGAGGTTCTCTATCTCTCGCCCCACCTCATGCAGAGGACCATGAGATCACATAAGTGAATGACCAAAGACAATGAGACACCGCAGGGACACCTCAGGAGAAAGGACATCACATACGCAATGTGCGGTACCGGCAAACGCAAGCGCAAGACGACATTGACCCGTACTGTGACGACCTAGATTTGCCGGAAAAAGCGGAAAATCGGTGTTCTCTCATTGAAATAACCGTGGAAGGAATTAAGACGAGAGCATATCTGGAGTCTGGGTCGAAAATGGCAGCACTTCTGACGCGTTATTACACAAAACTAGCAGAAAGTGTCAGTAAACTAGCAGAAAGTGTCAGTAAATTAGATGAGATACCCGTAAAAGAAATCTCATTAATTCCAGCTTTTGGGGCGAAAAGGAGAAAGGTAAGCGATGGAAGAAGTGCTTCCTGGTGAATGCAGTTGCGTCTTTGGGTTGTCACTAGATTTTATAATCGGGGTAATGACATACTCTCTTGTAGAGCGGTGATCATAGATTGGACCACTAAAATGGTGGTCAGTTTGTTCAGAGATTCGACCGCATGGGATGCAGAGAGCACTACGGGCTCAATTAATTTAGTAAAAGATAAGGAGGAGAGGAAATTTTCATAAGTGGGCCACGGGAGCTAAAAGGTGATTTATTAGAGGGAACATGGTTTCCAGATAAAGTCAGTTTGTCGTTCGCGTGTCGTGGTGAGAACTTCGCGCCCACAGCCGACGAACCAAAATCTGACGGACATGATGCGACTGGTCGTGACCCTTGCACATGAATTTTTAGGATTTAGAGGGCCAGAGGCCGTTAATAAATATGCTCCCGTGACACGCCACGCCACCCATGCAATCACAGATGGAACGCTCCAAAAGGAACATAATAATATGCAGAGAGAGGCAACAGTCAAATGCCGTGACGACAAACGTGCCGATACAATGAAGAAGATTGGTGCTGTAGCCCCCACAGAAACAGAAGCTTATGTGCAGGATAGCAACTGCAGAATGCCCGAGGAGCGCTGTCATGTGCGCCACGAAGTTAGTATACGCCCACCAACCAGTAGTAGAAGACAATATTGTTACGTTCAAGGTCGAAAAATATGCAAAAATATGACGGTTTCTGGAGGACTGTAAGTGTTTTCACACGTCGAAGTGGCGAGATAAATGGATCACATCTCACTTTAGATGGCGCCCAGCATACAGACGACCTACCAGAAGTGGTCGTGAAGAACGCAGAGGCTGATCCGATTGGAATACTTAGAAACAATATACAAAATAACCCTTGGCTGAGCCGGTAGAAGAGACGGAATGTGGAGAAGACTATCATGAAACTCAGGGACACATTCTCGTTCTTGCCGGGAAGATTTCGGGGAGTGGTCCACAAGTTAAGAGTAACGTGTAATCTGCCGCCAACAAGGAAAGGGTACTCAGTGCCGTGGGAGCACCGGAAAGCTTCCAGGAAAGCGATACAGTTTATGGAGGCAGCCGGAGTCGTATCGCGGGCCGCGTCGCAATAGCTACATCTACATCTACATCTACATCTACATATATTCTCCGCTAGTCACCAAGCGCTGTGTGGCGGAGGGCACAATTCGCGCCAAAATCATATCCCCCCCCCCCCCCTGCGTTCCAATCGCGGATCGCGCGAGGGAAAAACGACTGTCTGAACGCCTCAGTACGAGCTCTTATTTCCCTTATCTTTGAATGATGATCATTACGCGATATGAAAGTTGGTGGTAATAATATATGCTCTACATCCTCGGTGAAGATTGGATTTCGTAAATTAGTGAGCAGCCCCTTGTGTTTAGCGCGTCGTCTGTCTGCAAGAGTGTCCACTTCAAACGTTCTATGAGATTTGTAACGCTCTAGCGATGGGTAAATGTACCAGTCACGAATCTTGCCGCTCTTCTTTGGACCCTCTCAATCTCTTGAATCAGACCCAACTGGTAGGGGTCCCATAAAGATGAACAATATGCATGGGGGCTTAATTATAAAAAAATGCAATAATTTTAATTTTACTATTAGTGTGTCCGATTACGAAGTCTCGTAACCGGTTGGCCCTGACTAGTATTAGTACGCAATCTGACTGCATAAAATAACAATAAATAATGAAAGGAAATTTTCGTTAACACAACTGATTAATTAAGTCCCCAGCAACTATAAAAGCTACGAAACAAGAAAGCACAAGTGTAACTGTTCTGTGTGTGGAACTGTGATTCAACGTACACGTATCTGGCACGGTTCTTCCTCAATACGACGAGATATTTTAAACACCATTTACAATGAACTAATTGAAAAACCAGAAATACTATAATTGCACATAGAAACCAGAATTGCAAGTCTAATACATGAACACGAGCCAGATAATTTGTTGACTAAACCTGTGACCAAGAGGCATTGCTATTTAGGAAATTTTAAAATAAAAACATTTTTTGTTACCTCCATATATATTGACGAAAAATACACTGTGATCATTGCAACATCTTCCATATATACTTTACACCAACCGAACAGCATCTACTCTCTCGCCCAACAGAACAATAACTGCACAGGACATGGTCTCAACTAGTACTGCTCTCGACATCCTCTCAACAAGCACTGCCCACGGCAACCTCTGAACTACAACTGCCGCAGTGGAGGCGGCGCAATAATACTCTTTGGCGCAATCTCTGGCGCTGTGACTCAGTGTAGCCACCTTTCAAATACTCTAAGCCTGGACGAACTAACGTATTGTAAGCTATTTCCTTTCTTGAAGGACCGCATCGCTTCAGGGTTCTACCAATAAACCGCAATCTAGAGTTCGCCTTACCCGTTACTTGTGTAATCTGATCATTCCATTTGAGATCATTTCGAATGGTCACACCCAGATACTTGACTGATGTTACCCCATTCAAAGACTGATCATTTGTTTTGCACTCATAAATTAATGGGGATTTTCGCCTTGTTATACGCAGTAGGTTACACTTACTAATATTGAGAGATAACTGCCAGTCATTACAATAAGTGAATCCACTTGCGATTGTGCCTAAGAAAGACGGATCGGTCCGTGTTAAATGACCACATTGAGGCAGACGGCAAGCTGGAACCTATCCAGGGCATACTGCGCCAGTTTACTCAATCTGAGCTATATCCATCCTGCCGCAAATACACTGCCTTCCTATTCGAGGGAGGACAGGGCGTGTACAGTCGAGTGCCATTCGGGCTGAAGGACTCAAATTCGGCATTTGTGAGGGCACCGAATGGTATAGCCACACCATAGATGTGATATAGCCACACCGGAGATGTGGGAATTTTGTGTTGCCCTGATCGACGACATAGTTGCCGCTTCTGCAACATTTGAAGAAGATATGTGCCACATAAATCAGCTGCTGGCGGTACTGCAAAAGTATGGCGTGACGCTCAGGTCTGGAAAAGCGAACCTGTGCGCATACAGGCTGGTAATCTCGGTTTTGAGCTATCGCCGGAAAGTATGCGTTCGAAAAAGTGCAGTTTGATAGAAATCACGAAAATGAAACGGCCATCCCGAGTAAGAGAATGGAGACAATTCTTGGAGGTGATTTCATTTTACAGAGGGTACATTGTCATTCACACAGATGTTGGGTCCTCTATTTGCGTTACTGAAGAAGGGCAAGAAGTAGAGATGGGGAAAAGAGGTGGAAAATGTGTTCGAGAACTGAAGCTGTGGAAACTAGGAGGAAAATACGTCCGAGAAGGTTAAAGTTGCGTTTCATGACAGAGTCTGTTTGGCGCATCTTGACTTCTCGGCACTTTTCCAATTCTTCATAGACGCAAGTGTGCGAAGCACTGGGTGATCTCTACAACAGGAAGGCAAGGATAGGAATGTGCACTTTGGGGCCAAATGTAGCCGGAAGCTATTGAATGCTGAGACCCGGTATTACACTACCGAACTAGAAATTCTAGCCATTGTCTATGCGACAAAACAGTTTAAGAGTTACCTGCTAGGCCGGAAAACTGTACACGGACCACCACGCGCTAACGTTCCTAAGAATCATCAAATACACGAGTGTTAGAGTAATGCGGCGGGCATTGGCGATTCAGGAACACGATCTAGAAGCCGCTTTTTGCCAGGGCATCATCATCATCATTTAAAACTGATTATGCCTTTCAGCGTTCAGTCTGGAGCATAGTCCCCTTTATAAAATTCCTTCATGATCCCCCATTCAGTGCTAACATTGATGCCTCTTCTGATGTTAAGCCTATTGCTTCAAAATCATTCTTAACCGAATCCAGGTACCTTCTCCTTGGTCTGCCCCGACTCCTCCTACCCTCTACTGCTGAACCCATGAGTCTCTTTGGTAACCTTGCTTCTCTCATGCATGTAACATGACCCAACCATCTAAGCCTGTTCGCACTGACTCCTACATCTATAGAATTCATTCCCAGTTTTTCTTTGATTTCCTCATTGTGGACACCCTCCTGCCATTGTTCCCATCTACTAGTACCTGCAATCATCCTAGCAACTTTCATATCCGTAACCTCAACCTTATTGATAAGGTAACCTGAATCCACCCAGCTTTCGCTCCCATACAACAAAGTTGGTCGAAAGATGGAACGGTGCACAGATAACTTAGTCTTGGTACTGACTTCCTTCTTGCAGAAGAGAGTAGATCGAAGCTGAGCGTTCACTGCATTAGCTTTGCTACACCTCGCTTCCAGTTCTTTCACTATGTTGCCATCCTGTGAGAATATGCACCCTAAGTACTTGAAACCGTCCATCTGTTCTAACTTTCTTCCTCCTATTTGGCACTCAATCCGTTTATATCTCTTTCCCACTGAAATTACTTTCGTTTTGGAGATGCTAATCTTCATACCGTAGTCCTTACATTTCTGATCTAGCTCTGAAATATTACTTTGCAAACTTTCAGTCGAATCTGCCATCACAACTAAGTCATCCGCGTATGCGAGACTGCTTATTTTGTGTTCACGTATCTCAATCTCACCCAGCCAGTCTATTGTTTTCAACATATGATCCATAAATAATATGAACAACAGTGGAGACAGGTTGCAGCCTTGTCTTACCCCTGAAACTAGTCTGAACCATAAAATCAATTTACCGTCAACTCTGCTGCCTGACTACCCATGTAAAGACCTTTAATTGCTTGCAAGTTTGACTCCTATTCCACAATCTCGTAGAAAGACAATAACTTCCTCCTAGGAACCCGGTCATATGCCTTTTCTAGATCTATAAAGCATAGATACAATTCCCTGTTCCACTCATAACACTTCTCCATTATTTGCCGTAAGCTAAAGATCTGGTCCTGACAACCTCTAAGAGGTTTTTTCATTTGTCCAACAGTTCATTTGTCCAACAGTTCCAAGACATTCATTTTCATCCAATTGGTCCTCAACTAATACTCGCACTTTCCTTTCAACAATACCTGAGAAGATTTTACCCACAACGCTGATTAAAGAAATACCTCTGTAGTTGTTACAATCTTTTCTGTTTCCATGTTTGAAGATTGGTGTGATTACTGGAACCTGTCCCGACTCCCAGGCCACTTCAATTATCCTGCGTAGCCATTTAAGACGTGACATTCCACTGTATTTGATGAGTTCCGACTTAATTTCATCCACCCCAGCTGCTTTCTTGCACTGCAATCTATTGACCATTTTCTCCACTTCGTCAAATGTGATCCTACTTCCATCATCATTCCTATCCCATTCTACCTCGAAATCTGAAACATTACTGATCGTATTTTCACCTACATTGAGCAGCTCTTCAAAATATTCCCTCCATCTGCCCAAGGCATCCACAGGATTCACCAGCAGTTTTCCTGACCTGTCCAAAATACTTGTCGTTTCCTTTTTACCTCCCTTTCGAAGACTGCTAACTACACTCCAGAATGGTTTTCCAGCAGCTTGACCCATAGTCAAATGGCTCTGAGCACTATGGGACTTAACATCTATGGTCATCAGTCCCCTAGAACTTAGAACTACTTAAACCTAACTAACGTAAGGACATCACACAACACCCAGTCATCACGAGGCAGAGAAAATCCCTGACCCCGCCGGGAATCGAACCCGGGAACCCGGGCGTGGGAAGCGAGAACGCTACCGCACGACCACGAGCTGCGGACCCTATAGTCTCCAACCTGTTTCCAAAGTCTTTCCAAGATTCCTTCTTGGATGCTGCAATTATCTGTTTGGCTTTGTTTCTTTCTTCAACATAACTTTCTCTGTCTACATGAGTTCTGGTATGTAGCCATTTTTGATACGCCTCCTTGTTCCTTTTACAGGCTGCCTTGACTGTGTCATTCCACCGAGCTGTTTGCTTCATCCTACTTTTACGCAGTACAGTTCCAAGACATTCTTTAGCCACTTCTAGTACTGTGTCCCAGTACCTTGTCCATTCCTTTTCCAATGACTGTAATTGACTACATTTAACTAACTGGTACCTTTCTGAGATCGCTGTTATGTAATTGTGCCTCATTTCCTTATCCTGAAGTTTCTCCACTCTTATCCTCCTACATATGGACCTGACCTCCTGCACTTTCGGCCTCACAATCCCAATTTCACTCCAGATTAAATAATGATCAGTGTCATCAAAGAATCCCCTGAATACACGTGTGTCCCTCACAGCCTTCCTGAATTCCTGATCTGTTATTATATAGTCAATGACAGATCTGGTTCCCCTGCCTTCCCAAGTATACCGGTGAATTGTGATTGCTAAGCCCATACTGGCACAGAAATCCAAGAGATATTTCCCGTTCCTGTTGGCCTCCATATCCTCTCCAAACTTACCCATAACCTTTTCATACCCTCCTGTTTGATTTCCAGCCCTGGCATTAAAATCACCCATGAGCAGAACACTGTCCTTGTCCTTTACTGTAACAACTACATCACTGAGTGCGTCATAAAAACTATCCATCTTATCTTGATCTGTCCCTTAACAATGCGAATATACTGACACAATCCTAATTTTCTTGCTAGACACTGTCAAATCTATCCACATCAGTCGTTCGTTTATATACCTTATTGCAACTACGCTGGGTTCCATTTCTTTCCTGATGTAACGCCCTACTCCCCATCGTGCTATTCCTGCTTTGACTCCTGACAGGTAGACCTTGTATTCTCCCACTTCCTCTTCTTTCTCACCCCTTACCCGAATGTCACTAACAGCTAAAACGTCCAGCCCCATCTTACTTGCAGCCTCTGCCAGCTCTGTTTTCTTCCCAGAGTAGCCCCCATTGATATTAATAGCTCCCCATCTCATTACAATTTGTTTGCCAAGTCGTATCTTAGGAGTCCCTGGTTTGTCAGTTAGAGGTGGGACTCCGTCACCTCCAAAGGTCCGAGGCATTTTTCTCTGATTGTTGCCAGCATCATATTTAAAGTACCAGGGAAGCAGGTTGCTAGCCTCACTTGCCTCGAGTCCCATTGGGTTTTAACCCTAACGGTTGAGGGACTAATTTTCCACAAAAAAAAAAAACTGCTGCGCTTGGGTTTCGCGTTTTCTGAATTATAAAAAATTACAATTTTTAATGTGACTGCTGCAATCAACAGCAGATGAAACACTAGAGGTAGTGTGTATTGACACAATAGCTATCAAACATTCTCTCGTACGACATTTAGCGCAAATCCCAAACATGAAGTTCGCTGCTTTTCTGACCATTTTTTCTTCATAATGATGTCCATTTTATGTTCCTCATGGAGTAGAAAGTATGCCACGGTGTCAATGAACTTGGCTGCCCGCTGTGCCACGCGTGTCGTCATACCCAGAAACAACACTAAGCTGGCGCTGATCGCCCTTCCGCAACTAGCAGTAGACTGTGCCACGGTTGCGTGCGTTTTCTATCTTAATGTTCCATCCAGGCAGGTCTGTCTTTGCGTGGCTGCCGGTTGCTTGTAACCCTGCATAAGAAGCGAAGATCTTTCGTGAAAGATATTGGAATCCAAGCAAATGAATATATAAACACGAAACTCGCTTGATACGATACTTAATTGGCACCTTGTCTTCCGACCAGTGAATTACGTTCTAGTAGGTACGTCGCCTAGCGCCTTTCCCTCTGGAAGCGATAGGATCTGACAAATAAAATCTTCAAAATACTCGAGGGTAACGTTAGTAAATAGCTTTAATTGCTGGGTCCGTTAAGACAAGGTGAACACATTGTAAAATGATTCATGGGGCGGATGCAAGAAACCTTTCATTCTTTTCCGGATACTCATCCTCCCTATCGTTTTCTCACAAGAACACGTTATCACTCACGGGAACTGTCGGTCTTAACAGTTTTTGTCATATTCTTGGCCATTTACTCCACATAGAAAATAATACTCTCAAATTACTTATGGCTAATTTCTGTAAATTTCGGACAATTTTTTGTGTGGTATTATGGCAAAGTACGAAAATTAAATATGTCTTGACACTCGGCACACACAACACACACACACACACCACAGACCCACTCGCGCGCGCGCGCGCCAACACACACACACACACATTTTCAAAAGTCATACAGAACTAAACAGACTGCACTCAAAGAGAGGAACCGAAACTTCGTCTTTAGCTAGAATTGTTCTTTCCTATTTCGATGTGGGTTATCCAAACACGGCAATAATCCCTCTTACATCTTCCATGCTCTCAATACCTCTGTCCTACTTTCTCACCACTTCGGAAACGGGTTATCACTTCTGAGGAAAGTATATAATGCACAGCCCAAGCAAATAATTAGGGCATTTAGGAAAATAAAAGATGCACCAAATTGGGAAAAGATATTGAAAAAAAAAAACAAGAGAGGGGCTTTCCTTCTTTACTTGGAACCACTCTCAGCCAAAACTGCTAGTCTGCTTAGAAAATAACATAAAAACAATTTTCCAACCAGCACCTAAGGCAAAAGAGTACCTTGGATTTGCGAAAAATCCACTGAAACTGAGCGTACCTGGGATATACAGTACCTCTCGTGAATGAAACCGCCCATACATCGGGCAAACGCAGCGCTGTATTTCGAAACGCTGCAAGGAACAAATACGGCACGTACGATTGTGACACACAGAGAGAAATCAGTGATGTCTGAGCATAGCATCAATGAAGTCCACACATTTGATTTTCAGAACACCTAGCTGCTAGGACGACCAAACTGCAAGTTAATCAGCAGTACAAAGGAATCCATATAAATAAATATTCAAAATAATCTGATCAATAGCGACAAAAGATACGAACTTATTTCGGCGTGGAATACGACGAGAGCGCTCCCAGCACCGCCCAACAACCAAGACGAGTCCGGAATGCTCAGAGATTCTAACGCAGCCTCCGCTTCCTCCGCTACTCCCATCATTGCAAACTCACCTCTCGCCCCAGGCTAATCGCAGCCAGGTGCAGCGGGTGCACCAGCAGTATAAATACAGCGAAGAGCCTAAGAAACTGGTACACCTGCCTAACATCGAGTAGGACCCACGCGAGCACGCGAAATGCCGCAATACGATGTGGCATGGACTCGACCAGTTTCTGAAGTAGTGCTGGAGTGAACTGACACCATGAATTCTGCGGGGCTGTCTATAAATCCGTAAGAGTAACAGCTGGTGGAGATCTCTTCTGAACAGTACGTTACAAGGCATCCGAGATATGCTCAATAATGTTCATGTCTAGGGAGTTTGCTGGCCAGCGGAAGTGTTAAAACTCAGAAGGGTGTTAATGGAGCCACTCTGTCGCAATTCTGGACATGTGGGGTGTCGCATTGTCCTGCTGGAATTGCCCAAGTTCGTCGGAATGCACAACGAATATGAATGGATGCAGTTAATCAGACAGGATGCTTACTTACGTGTCACCTATCAGAGTCGTATCTAGACGTACCAGGAATCCCATATTACCCCAATTGCACACGCACGCTCCACACCATTACAGAGCCTCCACCAGCTTGAACAGTCCTCTGCTGACATGCTGGGTCCATGGATTCGTGAGTTTGTCTCCATAACTGTACACGTCCATCCGCTCGATACAGTTTTAAACGAGACTCGTCGGACCAGGGTACATGTTTCCAGTCAGCGACAGTCCAGCGTCGGTGTTGACGGGCCCAGGAGAGGCGTAAAGCTTTGTGTCGGCTCCGAAAGCCCGTATGGATGATCTTTCGTTGAATGGTTCGCACGCTGACAATTGTTGATGGCGCAGTATCGAAATCTGCAAGAGTTTGGGGAATGGTTGCACTTCTGTCACGTTGAACGATTCTCTTCAGTCGTCATTGGTCCCGTTCTTCAAGGATTTTTTACCGGCCGCAGCGATGTCGGAGATTAGATGTTTTACCTGGTTCCTGATATTCGTAGTACACTGTTGAAATGATCGTACGGGAAAATCCCCAGTTCGTCGCTACCTCAGAGATGCTGTGTCCCATCGCTCGTGCGCCGACTATAACACCACGTTCAAACTCACTCACACCGTGATAACCTGCCATTGTAGTAGTAGCAACCGATTTAACAACTGCCGCCAGACACTTGTCTTGTATAGGCGTTCCGACCCCAGCACCGTATTCTGCCTGTTTACATATCTCTGCATTTAAATATTTGCCTACACCGGTTTCTTTCGCGCTTCAGTGTGTTTCGACATCCGCAGTATTGCGACACTTCGTCAGATGGTAAGTACGGTACTCCTCGAAACATCACGGTATTTTACTACTGCCACCTGACTGGAATCCCGGAAACTTTTCATTAATAGTATACGTTGAGAAGGTCCACATTTACACATCCTAAGGTTTGTTTCAGGAACGAATATTTCGTTCTGCAGCAGTGGACGCTAATGTGGAAGAAACAGACGATCAAGCAAGTTCCCAGAGTTTGGTAGAGTACTGTATGATACGAGGCCAAACCTTCAGCACTAAGGAAAAACACAAGCTCGGATTGTAAAAATGAGAGCCTCACATTAATGAAACAGACTTGCCACCAGATTTACGTCTGCATCTACATTCATATTCCGCAAAGTCACCTGACGGTGTGTGGCGGAGAGTACTTTGAGTACCTCTATCGGTTCTCCCTTCCATTACAGTCTCGTATCGTTCGTGGAAAGAAAGATTGTCGGTACGCCTCCGTGTGGGCTCCAATATCTCTGATTTTATCCTCGTGGTCTCTTCGCGAGATATACGTAGGAGGGAGCAATACACTGCTTGACTGCTCGCTGAAGGTATGTTCTCGAAACTTCAACAAAAGATTTACAAAAGAGCGTTATCTGCTATCCTAGAGAATAGGACAGAAGCATGAAAACTGCGACAATCAGACTGATCTGTCACCCTTGTCACTAGCTGACTACAGTAACATGTAGAAGTGTAATTAAACTGACAGTGTTTAGAGTGCTGTAGTGTAAGTTGTATATTTGCAGGACGCTGAACATCATAGGAATGTTCATCAATCGGTGCGCTCATGTAGTTTGCTGCAAAAATAATAGTTCTACTCTCTACCCCCAGGTGAGTATATGGCGCTATACGGAGTCAGAATGTGGTGTGGGTATAGGAAAAGGGGAGGAACGATCAAACACATGATAATGGTGATTCTGGCACATTTATTATAGTATGGTCACAAGTTACAACACGTGTTCAGTATTATGGTCTCCCCGGCTCAGCAACATGCTTCATCCGTAACACGGCATGGACGACAGTTCCTCGCAGCATACCAGGCATATCAGTTGTAATCAGAGCGAAATGTTGTCGTATGCCGTCCTTCATATTAGGAACATTCCAGGTACATCCCTGATAGACACGATTTTAGACAGCCCAACAACCAGAAGTCAAATGGTTCAAATGGCTCTAAGCACTATGGGACTTAACATCTGAGGTCATCAGTCCCCTAAGACTTAGAACTACTTAAACCTAGCTAACCTGTGGACATCACACACATCCATGCCCGAGGCAGGATTCGAACCTGCGACCGTACCTGCAGTACGGTTCCGGCATGAAGCGCCTAGAACCGCTCGGCCACAGCAGCCGGCACCAGAAGTCGCATGGATTTTAGTCGGGGGCGGGAGGGGGATAGGGGGGGGGGGGGACTGCCTAGAGATGATGCAGTCGGTAACAAAGTTTTGACGAAGCAAGTTTTTCACCTGCCAAACGACATGTGGTATGCTCCATCCACTGCATGAAAATAGCGGTGTGGACACAGCTGCGTTTTTGCAAAGCTAGAACTACCTGTTAAACAAGGAGGTCCTTATAACGTATAGATGTCACTGGACATATGTCACTGCACACCTAACAGGCCCGTGAGGATTTGTCTCCTCGAAGAAAACCTGACCGAGAATGGAGGAACTTGTGGAACCACATCACACAGACAGATAAGCATTCGCGGCACTGTGCAGAGTAAAATGTGCCTCGTCGATCCAAAGAATATTCCCGACCACTTGTCAGCCATTTCCATGTGTATCAAAAAAAAGAAGGGTAAAGTCGCAGCGTTATAGCCGATCTTGACACTTCATTTGGTGCACATTCTGAATCCTGTAGAGTGTATGGATACCACTGTAAAATGCGCCGCATTATATTTTGAGCTGTCGACCAGACGAGAGAGAATTCCTGTGACACAAGTCGAGCACTGGCTGCACGATTTGAGCCATGAGCTGCATGCTCGGCTGTTGCAACAGATACTTCATCAGTAAGTGGGAATAGATCGCCTCCCTCTCCCTGCTACACCACCTGGTTCTTCAGATCTCTTCATCATATTCCTCAGCCCATTTATTGACATGTGACCTCCTCGCAGCTGTTTCTGTCGGCGATATTCCCGCAATACAGCGCTGCTATTGTTGACGTTGTGATAGAACAACTTTACCAGCAGTCCAGGGTCTCTCTTCTCAACAGCCGTTGCGTCTCATACGGGAAACTTTTAACCTTATTAATCCTTTACACCAACAGTCACTTCACTAAAGAAATTAACACTTATCGCCAAGCCACAAACAGCATACCGAAGTCAAAACAGGAAACATTTCACATTCTGACTGCTAACAGTGTCATAGTTTCACCTGGTGCTAGAAAGTGGAACTAATATTTTTTATTCAGCACCTCGGCGAGCGCAACGATTAATGAACATACCTAAGATGTTTCAGCGTACTGCGATGTATACAGCCCACAGTGTAGCGTTCGGAACAGCGTCAGCTTAATTACACCATTGCAGTTGTATTTATTACGAAGAAGGCGTTGGATCTAATAGGAGATGGGCCCCAAGAAAAGAATAGAAAAATATTTTTTTGGGCTCACATTCAATAATAGAGGTGCCGAGAATAGTAACTCTCAACAGTTTTCGTTTTAAGGATGTCATCTACTATGCCAGGTTCATATTCGTTATTAATTGCTATCATTTTGAGTAAGTTGATTTCACCATTGAATCTGTCTTTCGAGAATGGAACAGAAGTAGCTCGGAGAACAGCAGAGTGAATGAAAGCGTTTTTATGACATTGTGAATGCATGGAATACGCAGGTTCAATCTGATCAGTGTATGTTTCCTAACGAAAAATATTGAATGAGATTTTATTTTCTTCTACTGTAAGCGTCAAGTCAAGAAAGTTTAATTGGTCGGCCTCGTTTTCGAGTTCGATGGTGAAAGATATTTTCTCATGAAGTTCATTGCAGAAATCGAAAATACGGTCAATGCCATGAGCAGGTCCCTAGCAGATGACTAAAATGTCATCAACGTATCTGAAATAGGAGAGAATGCCTAGTGCTGTAGCTGAAAAACAGTTAAAAAACTTTTCTTCTAGAGAGTTGTGGAAAATATCAGCAAGAACACCAGCTAAGGGATTTCCCACAGCGATACCGTCGGATTACTGCTATAATGAACTGAAAAAGCTGTCCAAATATTCAGACATCTCCTGACTCTCGTATTGGTAACTTGCTTCAGGTGTACAGAAATCTCAATTTTGCACTTCATTAAAATCATAAAAGCAGTGTCCTACGACTGTAGCACCAAAAGTGGCAACTGAATTCAGTCAACACCTATAAATACCCGGATGAAGCCATTTGTGAAGATACGAAATGGTATGATCACAGAGGATGACATCTGTAGAAAACGTGGTGGCCATCGATTCACTGATACGATCCGGGGAAAATGCAGCCACTCCCTAAAGAGGACTGTGTGATCCATGCTAGAATACTGCTCTAGTGTGTAGAACCTCTACCAAATAGGTCTAACAGAGGATATACAGAGAAGGTCAGTTGACCAATGGGAATTTGTCACTGAAATGCTGAGAATCCTCAACTGGCAGACGCTTGAAGATAAACGTAAACGATCCTGCGGAGACACATTTACAAAGTTTCAAGAACCAGCTTGAAGTGAGTAGTGAGGAATATGTTACAGCATCATACATGTATTAGACTGTCTACCACATGCACCGAGGCAATTACACATTCTTTCCGTACTTCGCAGTTCACAGCGGTTTGCTGAGCGTGGATGTAACTGTAGAGGTAAATCCACGAATCAAATGGCTTTTCGAATGTACTGCACTAGCAGAGTGTTCCCCTTCTCGCATTCAATTTCCTCTTTTCTATGATGCTTACTGTATTTAGAGGTGACAGCTTTAGCACAATATAACAATAGATAGAGTGCTAGATCAAATTAGTCGAAATGCTTCCAATTAAAAAAAAATATGGCAAGCTTGAAGCCTGAACTTTCGAAAAATAACAATAAGAGGCAACATTAGTCCCGTTGACGTATATCTTTGGAGACGAAGGAGCGACAACTGTTTACTTTTGCGAATCTCATCCAACTGATGACGTTTTGTCTCTTTTCCCCAGACTGTCTTCACGGCATAGAAACTCAACTTCCTTACCTACTTTCGCGCTGTTGGTTTCACCTGGCCCACTTGTGGCGAATATTAGTGTTTTCCATAGGATCGTATTGGAGTAGTGTAGTGATACACTTCGCTAAAATTAAGGCCGAAGTCTACAAAAACAGAGGAATTATTTGCTGTTTGGATGGCAATAGTATAAACGAAAGGACGTCCCTCTCGCGGATTCAGCCACATGTTTAGAATATTTCCTGACAGTTTCTACTGTTAGTTTGGCTGTGGACGTTGAAATGTGTTACATCATCGATTTCTTTGTTGGACACGCCGTCGAAAACCTTTAATAAAGGTACAGCGTTACAATTACGCAAGTAACGATTTCGATATATCGTCAAGTAAACCACTCACATTATTAACAAAACAGTACTAACACTTGCCAAAAGTCAGACGGCAGAGGCTCTATGTCAGTCCATGATTCCAGTATCGCTCTACAATTCTAATCATTTACGTGTCATAAATCGATCACTATCTCATGTAACTGCTTCATCATTTATCTTCTTCTTTAAGGGGGGTAGGACGTCAAACGGGCCGACTTGGAGCAGGAGAGGCACCACAGGACATTTTATTTTCTACTGTCTATACTTTTACAAATAAATTCATAAAACTGTGTCTGCATGACCAGGAAGGATTCAGGATTCACACTCATAGCATTGGAAGTGCAAAAACATAACAAAATAATTTTTTTTTTGATATGAAATCATTTGTTCACTCACTGTTTGCTGCATTTGTTGCTATAGGTACATTTTTCTTCACAAGTAAGAGAGATTCTTTGATGAATTTTGCACAGCATACAAACCATACTTACAGGTGTATGAAACTCTAGAATTTTCCAAATGTATTAAAAACTGTGGTAAAAATTGAGATAATTAACTACAAAATTTGATATTTTTCTAATCGTAAAGTTTAAAACGTAACAGCTCATTCATTTTTTTAATAAATTAAATACATTCTAGAGTTTTAGACACCTGTAAGTATGGTTTGTATGCTGTGCAAAATTTATCGAACAGTCTCTCTTACTAATGAAGAAAAGTGTACCTATAGCAACAAATGCAGCCCATAGTAAGTGAAAAAAATGATGAAATTTCACATGTAAAAAAATGATTTTGTTATGTTTTTAAACTTCCGCTGCTACGAGTGTGAATCCTGAATCCCTCCTGGTCATGCTGACAAACTTTTATGAATTTACTTGTAAAAGTATAGACAGTGGAAATTAAAAAGTCCTGTGGTGCCTCTCCTGCTCCAAGTCGGCCCGTTTGACGTCCTACCCCCCTTAACGGTTTTGTAATTTCTGCAAACAATACTTTATCATCAAGCCTACTTTCTTTTTAAACAAAACAAATTCTCTTGAATATCGTTAAAGGGTGTTAATAAGATGTTATTAGTGTTGTAAAAGAGAATTCCGTTGCTGCCAAACTCTCAGACGTGTTTTTTTCATGTGCCTTACCCTAATGCCATAACAAAGGACATCACGTGCTTGTTCAAAACTCAGTACACAGCGTGATTCAAAAGGGTGCGAGGAAATTGAAGGCGCTCATAGAGGAGTCGAAATACAACTTAACAGGAACTTATTGTCTTCCAAATAATCCTGGGCCAGTGAAGGTTTTGGAATACCAGAGACAATAAGGACAATCAAAGCACACCGAAGTGAGTTCAGTAACTGTTAGAGGATGCATCATTTAAAATGAGCCGTCATATGTGGATGCGACTAACCGGAGCACCTGCATACTTTCTGGGCAAGTGCGTGACGTACGCAGTGCCACATACAGGGACTGGATAATAATATGGGAACACTGCGAGAAATTCATACTTGAACACAAATCCATATGCTAGTCACGCTTGCAGGTGCGCTGTTGTATCTGCCCACGTAACAGTAGGTTTATTTCCGACTCCAAGTCGGAGATAAGAGAAACCGAAAGTGGGCAAATTGCTGGTGTTCTAGAGGCTGGTGTTTCCATAACCAAGGTAGCCGAATCGATTGGTGTTTCAAGGGAACCGTATCGAAGATTCATATCACATAGAGGGAAAGTGGAAGAGAAACATCTTCCGCAAAGTCACAACGCAGAGGGAAATATGTATTGAATGATTGTGACAGCCCATCATTGAAGGTGATTGTGACTAAAAATAAGAAGAGAACAGCTACAAAAGCCACTGCAGAACTAAATGTCACACTGAATTGCCCTCTCTGTTTATTGATTGGATAGCCACTGAATTGCTATTTATTTATTTAATGGGATAATAATAATTATTAAAAGGTGGCAATTTTATTTAAGCACTGTTTTTACTCTTTCGATTGTTGCGAGTCAGCGATAGTGCAATGCTGCTCGCTTTGGAGAATACACATTTTATAAGAATTATTTGGTCCAGGAAACACTTTTGCGATCACGGCTGCGATTTAGACGGTATTCGCGTAATTGTACTGATTAAAAGTTATCGTTTCCGAAAGACGCAGGTTCGATTAAAGCTGTGTGCACTTTTTCGCGTATAATGAAAATATTCATAACACGTCGCGTAACAAAAAGAAACATGCGAATCACAACCGTGATCAAACGAAGAAAATATATGATAACATAAATGTTCTTCGCTGTTATTCAGGACAGGCTCAGATTAGACCTTGCAATTTTTAGTTATAGGAAATCACTAGACGTTACACTTTAGAGATATTTGTTTTGAATAACTTGTATTTACCTTCTGTCTCTCTCCTTTTTACAGCCTTTATACCTTCACATCGATTAAGGAACTTTTCCTTCTCTACTGACCAGTACGAGAACAAAATTCAGACCCAACAAAATGTCTTACATCGAATTATTACATGCTTAACCCTTAACAATCATATATAGTTTCGTAGTACAAACAATGCTAATTTATTCCGTGCGCTAGAAAGTCTTTGATACACTGAGCACAAAAATGAAAATAATAAAATTATAATTACATTTTCAATATCATGAATACTTCTTTAAATCATGAAAATAAGGTTTGATATCGTAGTAATATTAATTTTCATCGTTGTAGCACTACATTGCCCCCTTTGGATGTACAGTCACACTTGTTTGACTGTACATCCAAGCAGGCTTATTTTCCTTGTCTGTTATGTTTAAAGTTCACTGTGTTCTTTCACTTGGAAGCATGTGCTTTGTTTACTTCTAAGTCTCCGGGATTTTTAGTTACGCTCCCCCATTCAGGCAAAGGCCAATAGCAAAAACCCCGAAAAAAAACCACGGCGGAGCGATCACATCTTCCATACCCTCTTTTTTAATTTTCAACATTTCAATATTCACTTCGCATGACATTTAATAATGGTACAATTTCGTGATAGTGCTGCTGGTGACGACGGCTGGCGACCTGGTGTACTGCAACACCGATGTCTCGCCCCATCAGGTAAGTCTGCGATGGACTGCGATGACGTGGCAGGGTGCGGCAAGGGATGACGGATGATGTCGCTGCAGTACGCTGCCCTCACCGACACGTGTGCTCAGCATCCCAGCATACAGTCACATGAAATTCAAACAGCAGTATCAGTTCCATAAATTAACATCTAAATTACATCATATTTCACGCACTCTTTCACTCAACAAGAAGAATGTGTTGTTGTTTTTTTTTTTTCTGAGGTGTTCGACTGTTTGTGAGTTTCTTTATCATGATGCAAGTCCATTCGTCCTTCCGACGTAACTGACTATCTGCAATTAAAGGTTCATGTAATTACGTTCCAACATTGATACAGTTCTGCAACGGGTTTAATGATACAGTCAGTAGCAGTTCCCAACACTGTTACGACTCACCACTGTTGCTGACTGATCGATAAAAACACTTGCTGTTGAGTTTTAGTTTGCCTGGAATGTTACGTCCACGCATGTGGTCCCAATAACACTCTGAATACTTGGCATTACTAAACACTCGTAGCACAAATTTTGAAAACGAAACTATGGTAACACAAGGCACTCATTGAGGGTCCACTTTTGTGTTAAATTCCACTCTTTCGCCAGTGAAATAAAGTTCGTACGCGCAGAGGATAATGTTCAGAGGAAGTCTTTGTTCATAGGTCATCTGTGACATGTTCACTCCACCACGTAGTCACTTGATCACAGTTATCAAGTCTGACAAGGTAAAGTCCTTGTGCTACCCATAAGAACGTCTTTACACAGTCTAGTTACATAATGATAAATAACTGAATGATAATACATATCAAATGAAGTACATAATTGTAGTCATTTACAATATAAAAGCAAAACCTAAGTCATACATTTTCTCGAAAAGGTGCTCCTGGACTTACAAAGAATTGCGCAATGATAAACACAAGTCTGTATGTGTTTGTCTGTGTAATGATCTGTTCAGTCATGGACAACATCATGTTCGACCAGGTTTATAGCTCATGCAAGTCCCAGCACTAACTTATGGTGGAAAATTTGTTAAACCTATACGTAACTCGCGTAAACTTTACATGTTGTAAGTGTATCCTGTACACAGTCTGAAAGAAAAAAAAAGAACATAACCTGCTCACCCCAGTGAGTTCAAAATAGTTAACAATCAACAAACTGAAACGTTTATTTTCTAAAGTCACTATATCCCACTGTTGTGTGAAATATGCAGTTCTGTTCACTGTTCGTAGTTTCACGCGCATAAGTTCCTGAAAGTTTACTAAATCTCAACAAGTTTGTGTTATATTTGATTAAGTGTCTTAGGGTGGAATCATCTTCGAGCAATTCTTCTTCTCCTTGCTGCAGCTCGGCGTCCTGTTCTCCGTCGAACTGGAGCTGAAATTTTCTTACAACTAATTGGTATTCTGAGAGTCTCTTCCTCCAAGCAGTACTGATGCTTCCAATGTTGTATGTTCCTCTTCTCCCAGACGCCACATCGCAGTGTGTCCATGAAATACTTATACACTAGTCCATTAATCAATAATTGTCACTTAGCCTACTCGCACAGTACTTGAGTCTTTGATGTTTGACTTCACCTCTTTCGCGCTGGGTATTGAGTACGTTTAATGACAGTAAATTTCATGTGGAAACACTTGCATGTCGTACACGTAACCTTTAATTAGTCCAGGTTTTTTCAAAAATACTTTACGATACTTAGTAAGTGTGTCTAATAATTGCTTTTGTTGCAGACTGTCAAGACCAGAGGATTGTTGTACTTTTTCTACTATTTCAGAGAGGTGGATATTCTCCTCGTCCTTCACATCTTCCATGACCGGGAATGTAATGCAATTGAAACTATCTTGAAGCCGCCATAAATGTGCGCGAATCGTTTCTATCTTTAAAATTTGACAATATTTGCCATGCAATTCTTTGGTCTTTACCAAGTCTAACCTGACTCTCGTGTCACCGAAACATATGCTGCATTCACCCTTTGCGAGATTGATTATAGTTTCCGTCTCTCGCTAAATATCTAATCCGAGGAGACAGTTCACGGCTAAATTCTTTACAATAAGGAAGGTGCACTCTTTGGCTCCCATTCCAAAATTAATACAAATCCGTGTCTGTTACCGAACTAGTTGGGCTTTCTGACCAATGGCTCCTGTAACTCGACAATTAGTGACTGGAAAAACCGGAATCTTTCTAATCTTCTTTAAGTGAAGAAAGAACGATTCATTCAGCACAGAAACAGATGCTCCAGTATCTAAAATCACCGTAGTTTGAATACTATAAATATCACAAACTATAGCTGCTTGAACAACTTCCCGTTCAAACAAATTACACTTCTTCCGAAAACCTTAACATAATTCCTCTCGTATATCGACTACGTCATTGTACCTTAACATCTGCATAGTTGAACTACGCTGCTGAGCAACATCAACAGAATTATTCCTACACACTGCATCTTTTTCGTCGTTTGACCCGTTCGCTGCTGATTCTACGTGAGACACATTCTCATTGTTACTACAGCTGGTTGTCTGCACGCTTGGTTGCTTGTTATTATTAACATCATTCATGCAAGTGCCCCCTAGACACCCTGCGACTGACACTCGGGAGCAGAATGTCGTCGCATCTAGTTTAACTTACTGGTACTGGTTCATGGTTTCGGTTCACTTACCTCAATGATCTTGATATTTTGATTCGTGGTTGCCATGGCTGCGCATTCATATGCTGCTGCATGTTATTTGACATATTTGTATTGTACGGGTTTGTACGTGATTGTTGTTGTGATATTGCGGTGGCCTAGGCTGCTGCCATTGCTGTTGTGCACAATTCTGTGTTGACCAGTTATGTGGTGGTTGCATGTTTTGCTGATTATTTGAAAAATTACCGTTATTGTAATTGGCGTTAGCTCTAAAATCTCGTTTCCGTTTCTTTGAAAAGTTTCCGTTACTGTTTTGTCCACTATTGTTCTGTGGATGATAATTGTGATTCGGTGCATTACCGTACTGTCCATTTGTGTTCATATTGTGGTTCTGCCATCCTGAATAATTCGGACTATTCCAATGATTTTGATTCACATAGTAGGTGTTTCTACTACTGTTGTTCTTGTGGTTTCGCCCGTTGCCATTACCATTACCATTATTCGACGAATAACCAAATCTAAAGAGTCCAGTACAGATAGAAAATGTTCCACGTTGTCTTCAGGAATGTGAAACAATTTCTCCTTTAGATCACGCGGTAACTTCTCCTTTAATATCCTTAAAACATCACACTCAGGAATAGGTGTGGATAAATATTTCACTTTGTCCAGATACTTTTCAAAATATTTCCACAAAGTACCGGCTTTTCTATTAAATGGCTCAGGACTAAAAACTTCTTTTCTTAATCGTTCTTGTACCCCACGCGACCAATACTTGATTAGAAAAGCTTGTTCAGATTCATCGAAGGAGCTGCATTGTTCAGCTTTCTGTGTCGCGAACAACGCTGGCTCACCTTGAATATGGGTAATGGTAAAGACAATTTTCTCCCTTTCGTTCCAACTTTTTGGCATTATTCCGCGGATCCCTTTGATAAACACAATTGTATGGGGTCCGTTCTTATCAATGGTAAACTTCTGAAACTGTGAATTCTTCACTAAAGCATCCTGAGTCACCAATGATTGTGTATGGTCTTGATAAACGGATGTTACTCCACGTGTTGGATTGAAATTATTGCTCGTCTTTCCCCTACTTTCAGTTAAAGGCGTTTCATAATGATCAGGTTGTGTTTCTGTGATACTAACACACTCCGGTGAACTGTTATGAGATGTTTGCATACGTGTTTCATTAAGCACTTTCTGCACGTTTTGTAATTCAGTCTGGAGTTCATGAATCTTTGTGTTGTTTTCATGTATCAGTTGTGTTCCTGCTCTTTGTAGCATCACGGGTAGTTTCTTCTGTATAACAGTACTAATTTGTTTGTCTTTGTCATTTAGCCATGTGTTGAATGTGGTCACAACGCGTTCTTCTTGTTCTTTGCATTTTTGTTCTATTACGTTTTGATTATCAACCGTAAGGTTTTCTATACGTGTACTTATGTTGCGTATTTCTGCTTCCAAAGAAATGTGTGTTTGTTGTAATTTGTCCACATCCTGGGTTACTTGCTTTACATTCTGTGGTAAGTCATGGTATGTTTGTTGCATACTTGAAATGTTGTTTTGTATAGCAGACAACTGGGCATCTATTTGCTGTCGCAGCTGGCGATCGTGTTCTTTTAACCGGTTTTCAAGCTTTTGAACTATCTCTTTTGAGAACTGTGAAAAGCTAAACTGCGTACGCTCGTCTAATTGACTGATGCGTTCATCCAAGGTCCTAATCCGTTCATCTACTCTGCTAATACGTTTATCTAAATTATTATTAATCTCAGTTGCAAGCTGTTTAGCAGATTCTTGTTCGCGCTGTATCTGTGATTGTTCCTGTATTTTAAACATTTGTTCCATTTTCATCATTAAGAGAGAAAATGGATCTATTACTGTTTGTGTTGGCTCTACCGGTGGTAAATCGAATGTAACTGGTGTTTCTTGTGGTTCTGCTTCAGTATGCACTTGAACTACCGTCTGTATTCTGCCTGAGTGTTCTACAGCAGATGGATCACTGACTTTAATATTAGTGTCCTGTTCTATATCCTCTGTCTGATCTGAAAAAATATTATCAATTTCTACATCACTAGTCATTCCTTCCTCCTCTGAATGTTCTACAGTTACTTCCTGCTGTGTAGCTTTTCTTACACGTCGCACTGTTTTCACCGTGTTTGCAAATGTTTGGGTGCAAGTCTAATCGGGAAAACGTCACACGCAACACATCAATTATTCCGTCACACAAAACATAAAATAATTACTACTCTGCACCAGATAGGAATCAGTATTATAAATGTTCACTTGATGCTGTATTTTACTGATCCTTCTCGCATTTATTTAAATATAATTGACTCTTATAGCTTCCTAAGAGGACACACTCACAAAATGTAATTTTTTTTTAGTAAGATAAAGCACCAGGTTGAAGAAGATGTTGTGCCTACCTCATGCAGTGCTTCGTTCTGCTGCCGCTGGGTTGGAATGGTACAGCAAAACTATCGTGCTTAGGGTCGTCGTAGATTTCCGCTCATTACAGCATGAAGCAAATAGAAAAAACACACATTAGCACACACATATAAGCTAGTCCTGTAGATAGGTTTCCACTGAATTGCCCTCTCTATTTATTGATTGGATAGCCACTGAATTGCTATTTATTTATTTAATGGGATAATAATAATTATTAAAAGGTGGCAATTTTATTTAGGCACTGTTTTTACTCTTTCGATTGTTGCGAGTCAATGACAGTGCAATGCTGCTCGCTTTGGAGAATACACATTTTATAAGAATTATTTGGTCCAGGAAACACTTTTGCGATCACGGTTGCGATTTAGACGGTATTCGCGTAATTGTACTGATTAAAAGTTATCGTTTCCGAAAGACGCAGGTTCGATTAAAGTTGTGTGCACTTTTTCGCGTATAATGAAAATATTCATAACACGTCGCGTAACAAAAAGAAACATGCGAATCACAACCGTGATCAAACGAAGAAAATATATGATAACATAAATGTTCTTCGCTGTTATTCAGGACAGGCTCAGATTAGACCTTGCAATTTTTAGCTATAGGAAATCAGATGATGTTACACTTTAGAGATATTTGTTTTGAATAACTTGTATTTACCTTCTGTCTCTATCCTTTTTACAGCCTTTATACCTTCACATCGATTAAGGAACTTTTCCTTCTCTACCGACCAGTACGAGAACAAAATTCAGACCCAACACAATGTCTTACATCGAATTATTACATGCTTAACTCTTAATAATCATATATAGTTTCGTAGTACAAACAATGCTAATTTATTCAGTGCGCTAGAAAGTCTTTGATACACTGAGCACAAAAATGAAAATAATAAAATTATAATTACTTTTTTAATATCATGAATACTTCTTTAAATAATGAAAATAAAGATTGACATCGTAGTAATATTAATTTTCATCGTTGTAGCACTACAACACTCACACCAAAACAAAATGAAGGTGGCTCCGTAAGTAGCGAATCGGAAGGCGAGCTGGCATTCCAAAACATTTCATCAGTGACGCAGATGGTCGCAAATGGAAATCATGGTGCCGAAGCTATAAAACTTCGATTGTGGGAGCAATGGAAGAAAGTCGTTTGGTCGGATTATACTTGCTTCACGCTGTTACGAACTTCTGGCCGAGTTTACGTCCCAAGAATGGAACATGGCAGCGGGTTCGGTATCGATGTGGGGAACCATATTGTGGTATTTCAAGGACCGATGAGTACTTTGTGGGGTCACACTACTCCCAACGATAATGTGACCATTTTGGCTGATCATGTCCATCCCAAGGTAAAATGTTTGTTCCCCATTGGTGATGCCGTCTTCCAAGACGACAGGACTCCTGTTCATACGGCTCCCATCCTCCAGGACTGGTTTCGTGAGCACGAAAACGAATTGTCACAATTCACCTGGCCACCACAATCACAAGACCACAATTTTTTTTTTAGTCATCAGTGTTCTGAGTGGTTTGATACGCTCGTTACGAATTCCTCTCTTGTGCCAACCTCTTCATTTCTGAGCAGCACTTGCAACCCACGTCCTCAGTTGTTTGTTGGGTGTATTACAATTTCTGTCTTCCTCTACAGCTTTTGCCCTCTACAGCTCCCTCCAGTATCATGGAAGTTATGTCTTAACAGAAGTCCTATCATCCCGTCCCTTTTCCTCGTCAGTGTTTTCCATATATTCGTTTCCTCTCCGATACCGCGAAGAACCTCCTCATTCCTTACCTTATCAGTCCACAATATTATTGACCTTTGTAGTCTATGAAAACCATACACGCCCTGTATGTATCCATTCCAAGAGGACTGGAAGCTGTTTTGAATGTCAATGGTTTTTCAGGCGCTGTAATGTGCTGTGTTTCTTGGTGTTTGTATATCTTTGTCCATTCCCTGCACACCATCGGAAAGGGAAATCCAATTACATGGCCATCTCGCGCCTCTCATCGCAGGCCTCATGATATTTTCTGTGAGAACATTATCAGAAGCCTCGTGTGCGTAGCACCAGTTGCCGACGAAGAAACATTTTTCCTCAGAGTGTTTGCAACGTGTAATAGGGTTCGTGTGGAGCCTGTTGTACTTGGTAGAGTGCACTAAAATTTTCTACGAAGATGTTAAGACAGTATTGGACGCGATGCTTGCTGTCTTTTGCACCTTCTGTAATGTGCAACAGTGTTGATTAAACAGACAGTATCTTTGCTGAATATAAGGAGCGTGTGAATTGATTGTTCTTGTCGCTAACATTTCAAAGCTTGCACTTTCTTCAGGATTACTTCCAAGACCATTAGTTCCTACAGTAAGGGAATTGTGGGTCCACCTTGATGCAGAACAATTTTTTATTTGTTTATTTATTCCCAAACAAGTTTCAGCGACAAATGTCGCCATCATCAGTGGGTTATTTGATTTTAAAACATGGAGAAATAGCATAGTTATAAAACATTATAAAACATTATCACTTGTGTCACAGAAAATAATATTTAAAATCAAACAGTACACATCTAATATTGTTTTACAACGTTTTATAACGATGCTATTTCTGCATGTTTTAGAATCAAAGAACCCACTGATATTCCTCGATGAAACTAGTTTGGGAATAAATAAATAAAAAAACAAAAGTGGTACGTGTTGTTGTTTTGGTATACAAACACGGACCAATGGAAGAGTTCCAAGATAAAATTACCATTAGTTCCTGTTACATATTTGTTGTATTTCGAGTTCTCTATCAGTTCCTTCAGTGTGTGCGCAACTTTTTAAATCATCCTCATATGAAAACCAGCATCTGCGACTGGATTTGCATCTACATCTACATCTATATCTGCATGGGTACTCTGCAGTTCACATTTAAGTGCCTGGCAGAGGGTTCATCGAACCATTTTCATACTACTTCTCTACCATTCCACTCTCGAATGGCCCGTGGGAAAAAGAACTCCTAAATCTTTCCATTCGACCTCTGATTTCTCTTATTTTATTATGATGATCAGTTCTCCCCACGTAGGTGGGTGTCAACAAAATATTTACGCATTCGGAAGAGAAAGTTGATGATTGAAATTTCGTAAATAGATCTAGCCGGAAAGAAAACCGCCATTGTTTCAGTGACTGCCACCCCAACTCGCGTATCATATCAGTGACACTCTCACCCCTATTCCGCGATAACACGAAACGAGCTGTCCTTCTTTGCACTTTTTCGATGTCCTCCTTCAATCATACCTGGTAAGGATCCCATACCGCGCAGCAATATTCCAGAAGAGGACGAACAAGTGTAATGAAGGCTGTCTCTTTAGTGGGTTTGTCGCATCGTCTAAGTGTTCTGCCAACAAAGCGCAGTCTTTGTTTCGCCTTCCCACAATGTTATCTATGTGATCTTTCCAATTTAAGTTGCTCGTCATTGTAATTCCTAGGAATTTAGTCGAACTGATAGCCCTTACATTTGTGCGATATATCGTATGCCCAAAATTTATCGGATTTCTCTAAGTACCCATGTGGATGACCCCGCACTTTTCTTTGTTTAGTGCTAATTGCCACTTCTCGGACCATACAGAAATTCTATTTAGATCATTTTGTAATTGGAATTGATCGTCTGACGATTTTCCTA
The DNA here is from genome assembly GCF_023898315.1 of Schistocerca nitens. Taxonomy (NCBI): domain Eukaryota; kingdom Metazoa; phylum Arthropoda; class Insecta; order Orthoptera; family Acrididae; genus Schistocerca; species Schistocerca nitens. The sequence goes on along the minus strand of NC_064618.1, from coordinate 785,993,210 downwards.
GACTGTAAATTACAGCGTCGTCTGCAAACAATCTAAGGTGGCTGCTCAGATTATCACCTAGATAATTTATATAAATCAGGAATAGCTGAGGGCCTATGACACTACCTTGCGGAAAGCGAGATATCACTTCTGTTCTACTCGATGATTTACCATCTATCACTACGTACTGTGTCCTCTCTGATAGGAAATCACGAATCCAGTCACACAACTGAGACGATACTCCATATGCACGCAATTTGATTAATAGTTGCTAGTGAGGAACGGTATCAAAAGCCTTCCGGAAATCTAGGAATATGGAATCGATCTGAGATCCCATGTCGACAGCACTCTTTACGTCATGGGAATAAAGAGCTAGCTGTGTTGCACTAGAACGATATTTTCTGAATCCGTGTTCGTTATGTATCAATAAGTCATTTTCTTCAAGGTGATTCATAATGTTCCAGTACAATATATGCTCCAAAATCCTACTGCAAACTGAGATCAGTGATATGGGTCTGTAATTAAATGGGTTACTCCTATTTCCTTTCTTGAATATTGGTATACTACAAGAACGGCTGCTTAAGAAACTCTACGAGCCATTTATCAGAGTAACTGAAAAGGAAACAAATATCGAAAACCTGAGCTGATAATTACCACCTTAGGTGATCCAAGGCATTAACCGACAAGGAGGCTACATTCTCTCAGAATTACTGAGACTCTTGGGAGAGCCAGCCAAGACAAAACTATTCCCCCCTGAAATACTGAGATGAATGAGGAATACGATACAGGCGAAATACTCTTAGATACAAAGAAGAATGTAATAAGTCGAAATCCAAAAAGGCATTTGTTTACAGGTCTGAATATTATCGAACTAACCGTTTAACAAGTCATGGTGGCAACATATTAACACGAACTATTTTGAGAAGAATGGAAAAACTGGTAGTAGTAGTGAGATATGATCATCTTGGGTTTATGTATGAACACTAGAGCCAATACCACCCTACAACATGTCTTAGAATACAGGATGTAGATTTAGAGAAACGGCTGGTAACATTGACTGAAAATTCTGAAGTAACAGTGAGACAAGGGGTGAAAATGTATTTACAATTTGGAAAAAGGTGGACCGTTTACGAGAGCAGAAGGACATGAAAAGCAAGCGGCAGTTGAGAGGGAGCGAGACAGGGTTGTGGCCTATTCCCGGTGTTGTTCAATCTGTACGTTGAGCAGGCAGTGAAGGAAACCAAGAAGAAATCTGGAACGGGAATTAAGTAAAGTTCAGGGAAAAGAATTAAAAACTTTGATAATGTTGGAATTCTGTGAAAGACTGCAAAGGCCTTAGAAGAGCTGTTTTACGGAATGGATAGCGTCCTGAAAATGGGTTATAAAAACAAAACAAGGGTAACTGAGTGTAGTGTAATTAAATCAAGTGGTGCTGAGGGAACTACATTAGGAAATGAGACACTAAAAGTAATAATATGTTTCGCCATTTGGGCAGAAAAATAACTTGTGATGGGCGTATTTGACAGGATATAAAATGCAGGCTGACAATGGTAAGAAAAAGAGAAATTTGTTAACATCTTATATTTCCACTTTAACAAGTATTTTAAAATAGTAGTGAAACGTAGACGATAAACATCTCAGACCGGAAAGAATTACAAACTTTTTATACGTGGTTCTTCAGAAGAATGCTGTATATGAGCTTGAAAGATCGAATAATTAATGAGGAGGAACTGAACAGAACTGGTGAAAAATTTATCGTTCAGTCTGTTCAAAAGAAGACATAGTTTGATTAGCCGTTTTGAGGCATTGGTTTGAGGGAAGTGTCGGATGTAAAAGTTGTGGAGGGAAGCAACACTCGAATACAGTAAGCAGTTTCAGCTGTGTGTAGGTTGCAGTAATGTAAAGTTGTAGATACACAGGATATATTAGCGTGGAGAGCTGAGTCAAACAAGTCAGAAAGATTTCATTTAGTTGCAGTAGTACAAGGATATAAAAAAAGAACTGTCAACGTGACGAAAAAAATGAAGGAAATACAGAACTATCATCAACGTACGTCTCACACTTGGCAGCTTATATGAGGAGTACTGAAACATGTGAGGGGATTTGAAAACTTCTACAAGGATCTTTTACATCTTTTAGATAATGCAGCTTCAGCTTTGCCATTCGTAGCTTTCACTATGACATCTCCATCGTCTCTCTGTGGATCTCGTTTCCCATGCGCAGTTAAGATATGAAATCGGAAGTGACAACCTTTCACTCGACTAAACCCATAACATGATGCAAGAATTCCCTTGTAACAACTAGCTGTCTCGTTTCTGTACATTCGTTAAGAATCAATCAGTAAATAATATGATAAAATACAGTATGCCACTTCCATCTACTTAATGACAAACAGATGATAGTTAGCAGTCGTGGCATTCAGCTCCATTTCTGATTTACATATCATGCGTGCCTAAACGAGAACATCTGCAAAACGTCATTAGATTTCTCACGGTCGGTCTTTGTATGATAGAACCACCTCGTTACCTCGTTATAGTATGATGCCCGTGAGAAAACAATTTCGTAGCTATAAGTTTTCCAGGTGCTTTTCTCGAGGGTATCATAGTTTGTTATTTTCATGTAGTAATACCAGACGCTTACGTAAAACTGGCAGAAACAATTTATTTGCGAATCGTGCAGCACGCCTTTGAATGCGTTTCACCAAATTGCTTCCGCCTGTACGTTATGACTGCAATTCTGTGGAGCAAAGTTGCTGCGGGCCTGGAATGTAAGTCGTATACACAGTTCATGACACTGATCTCAACCAATAACTCAGTTCACAATAGATTACTTTTCGCAGGACCATACCTCGCCTGTTTCCCTAAGAATCCCAGGTAATAATTTTGGATAGTTACTTATTGGATACATACAAAAACACATACGGGCTTTTGATTCTTCCTCTCAGTTCCATTACGTTTTTTTCTCTCTGCGTATCTTTCACTCTCCCAGGTCATTCGCCAGTCATAGATCACTATGACTTCGCAGTTGTTACATTTTAGAACATTTCCTTTGGCCCAGTGCGATGGAAATACGTACATAGAACCTCACCCTTGAGTCAAGGAAAACAAAGGAAGCGGACAACGAAATATTCACCAGTGTATTAAGATATTTTTTTGTAAAACAGAACTGAAGATGGTCATTATAGACCGATGACAAAAAACTTGTGGCCATAGACGTGAACTAAAGGAAATTTATGAAGTATTCTATGTCGGAACATAAGCTCAGATAGGATAGGGATGAAGAATAAATACAGCAATGTCTTTTTCAGAGAAAATCTTCAGCAATTAGACTGGGATGAGGTGTACATGGAACTATACGCTAATTTAAAATATAACTTATTTCATTATACACTTGTAAGAGAATTTGAAAACTGTTTCCCCAAGAAAGTAGTTAAAGCTAATTTTAAGAAACCATGCAGGAAACCTTGGCTAACTAAAGGAATAAAAATATCTTGTAACCACAAAAGGGAACTGTATCTAACAACAAGAAGGAGTAATGACCCAGAAACAGCCAAATATTATCAAAACTACTGTGCTACATTAAGAAAGGTTATTAAAAAGTCCAGAAGCATGTGCATCATGTCTGAGATTAATACTTCTGATAACAAAATCAAAACAATTTGGAATATTATTACAAGGGAGACAGGGTAACCAAGAGTATAGGATGACAGCATCACCATCAGAGCGAATGGAAACTTGATAAACAACAAGCCGGAAGTGGAAAACATTTTGAGTAACCATTTTTTAAATGTTGTAGAGTAAATAGGATTTAAATGTTCATTAGAAGAAGCAAAGCAGTTAATGGAAGAGGCCTTACCCACACCATTTGATACAATTGAAATTCCACCCACTTCTCCTTCTGAAATTAGGAAGATAATAAACTCTCTCAAGAATAAAAGCTCACATGGAATTGATGGCATTTCCAATAGGGTAATTTAAAGCTTGTTCCCAAGAAATAAGTGGGATACTTAGCCATATATGTAATAGCTCTCTGAAGCAGGGTATTTTCCCAGATAGGCTGAAGTATGCCATTGTTAAACCACTGCATAAAAAAGGGGATACGTCTGATGCCAACAACTACTGCCCAATCTCTCTTCTGACTGTCTTATCCAAAATTCATGAAAAAGTAATGTATTGTAGAGTACTTTCACACCTTTGTAAAAATAAAGTTTTAACAAAATGTCAGTTTGGTTTCCAGAAGGGCTTTTCAACGGGAAATGCTATATATACTTTCACTAATGAAATATTAAATGCTCTGAGTAACCGGAAGTCACCTGTTGGGATTTTTTGTGATCTGTCAAAGGCTTTTGATTGTGTAAATCATGGAATACTTCTAGATAAGCTAAAGTATTGTGGTATGAATGGGACAGTGCACAAATGGTTTAAATCATACCTAACTGGAAGAGTGCAGAAAGTTGAAATAAGCAGTTCACATAATATGCCAAAATCTAGTGATTTCTCAAACTGGGGAACAATCAAGATTAGGGTGACGCAAGGTTCGGTCTTGGGTCCTCTGCTGTTCTCAATATATATTAATAACTTGCCATTCTATATTCACGAAGAGGCAAAGCTGGTACTTTTTACCGATGATACAAGTATAGCTATCACACCCAATAGACAAGAATTACCTGGTGAAATTGTAAATGATGTTTTTCAGAAAATCATTAAGTAGTTCTCTGCAAATGGGCCCTCATTAAACTTTGACAAACCACAGTAATTCAGTTCCACACAGTAAATGGAATGACACCATTAATAAATATAGACTTCGATCAGAAATCGGTAGCTAAGGTAGAATATTCATAATTTCTAGGTGTATACATTGATGAGGGGTTGGACTGGAAAAACACACTGAGGATCTGCTGAAACATTTGAGTTCAGCTACTAATGCTATTAGGGTCATTGCAAATTTTGGCGATATACATCTGAGGAAATTAGCTTACCACGTCTATTTTCATTCTCTGCTTTCGTATGGCATCATATTCTGGGGTAACTCATCATTGAGTAAAAGAGTGTTCATTGCACAAAAGCGTGTAATCAGAATAATTGCTGGAGCTCATCCAAGATCATCAAAAATGGTTCAAATGGCTCTGAGCACTATGGGACTCAACTGCTGTGGTTATCAGTCCCCTAGAACTTAGAACTACTTAAACCTAACTAACCTAAGGACATAACACACATCCATGTCCGAGGCAGGATTCGAACCTGCGACCGTAGCAGTCCCACGGTTCCGGGCTGCGCGCCTAGAACCGCGAGACCACCGCGGCCGGCCCAAGGTCATCCTGCAGACACTTATTTAAAGAGCTAGAGACCTTCACTGTAGCCTCACAATATATATATATATATATATATATATATATATATATATATATATATATATATATATATATTCACTTATGAAATTTGTTACTAACAATCCGAACGAATTCAAAAGTCATAGCAGTGTGCATGGCTACTACACTAGGAGAAAGGTTGACCTTCACCATGTTGTTGTTGTGGTCTTCAGTCCTGAGACTGGTTTGATGCAGCTCTCCATGCTACTCTATCCTGTGCAAGCTCCTTCATCTCCCAGTACCTACTGCAAACTACATCCTTCTGAATCTGTTTAGTGTATTCATCGCTTGGTCTCCCTCTACGATTTTTACCCTCCACGCTGCCCTCCAATACTAAACTGGTGATCACTTGAAGCCTTAGAATATGTCCTACCAACCGATCCCTTCTTCTAGTTAAGTTGTACCACAAACTTCTCTTCTCCCCAATCCTATTCAATACTTCCTCATTAGTTATGTGATCTACCCATCTAATCTTCAGCATTCTTCTGTAGCACCACATTTCGAAAGCTTCTATTGTCTTCTTGTCCAAACTATTTATCGTCCATGTTTCACTTCCATACATGGCTACACTCCATACAAATACTTTCAGAAACGACTTCCTGACACTTAAATCTATACTCGATGTTAACAAATTTCTCTTCCTCAGAAATGATCTTCACTACTCAAGGTTAAATCTAACTTTGGCTCAGAAGGGGGTAAATTATGCTGCCACAAAAGTCTTTGGTCACTTACCTAATAGCATGAAAAGCCTGACAAATAGCCATATAGCATATAAAAGGAAATTAAAAGAATTTCTTAATGGCAACTCCTTCTACTCATTAGATGAATTTTTGGGTATAGTTAGTGGGTAATTTTCCCAACCCCCACCAAAAAAAGAAAAGTTGCAAATATTAAGTGTCATGTAATATTTTGGGTAATGTAATATCTTGTATAGCCACCTTTTATTAACCTGACACGTTCCACATCATTACGAAGTGTCGTATTCATGATCTATGGAACAAGTACTAACCTAACCAACCAAATTAATCATTCCACAACAATTAACCTAAATCACCATGTTATGACTAATAATTCACAGGCTGCAAGTACTTTTAACTATCACTTTTATAAACGTAGCAGCAGATATAGGATTAAATGGTTCAGTTGATGGAGGAAGAGAATGTATTTAAAATGTTATTCCCCAAAACTTTAAGCAATCGGAAGTAGGACCAGAATCCATAACTGAAATTAATACAGTTATAACAATTCTAAAAAACGAACTCTTATGAGGTCGACGGAATTACAAACAGAATTCTGAAAAGTTGTTGAAGCTTAATAAGTGATACCCTAGTGATATACAGAATGCATCAGTCGCACAGGAAATTTTTCTAGATAGGTTAAATTACTTCATTAAGAAAGATGACAAGACAGAGTTAAACAACGGTTGTTCTATTTCCTTACTAACATCTTGTTCCAAAATATTCGAAAACGTGATGTATTCAAGAGTTGTCACATACTTAATTGAAAACAGTTTACTTAGTACATCACAGTTCGGATTGCAAAAAGGTTGCTCAAGTGATAATGCTATTTATGCATTCACTCGTGAAACAGTAAAAACTCTTGAAGAACAATATGTCACCAGTTGTTACTTTTCGTGATCTCTCCAAGGCCTTTGATAGAGTGGATCATGATACTCTTTTAGAAAAACTTAGGTTTTATGGAATTGATGGATTTACACACAGCTGGTTCGAATGATATTTGACAAACAGAATGTAAAAGATTGTGCTGAATAATTCCGACCATGTCGGTAAAGTAGAAAATCTGAATGAATGGGGTAAAATCACAAAGAGAGTCCTTTGAAGAACGATTTTGGCTCCACCCGCATTTCTTATGCACATGTGAACGACTTTCCATTCAACATTCAACAATCAGAACTGGTACATTTTGCAGAGATAGTAGTATTCTAATAAATCACATTAGAAGGAAAGCAACAGAAGAGTTAGTAAATGCGGTTTCCATAGAAATTTTGTCAAAACACACTAGATTCATTTCCATACAACAAATAGAGTCATACCAGCAACTGATTCAGCACATGAACACCAGTAACTAAGAAGGGTAGAAAGCTCCATATGTTTGAGTGTACTTATTGCTGAATACCTGAAAGGGAAGAAGCATATTACTAAGCTACTCAGAGAAGTTTGGCTACTTTTGCTCTTCGTATAATTGCTAATCTTGGAAAGAAACGTACCAGCCCCCTGATATATTTTGCTTATTTCTGGTCAATAATGTCTTACAGAATAATTTCCAGATGTACCTCATCACTTAGAAAGAAGGTACTGATTGCAAAAAAGTGAGTAAGAATAGTATGTGATGTTCACCCGCGGACGTCCTGTAGGTACCTCTTCAAGGAGCTAGACATACATTCAACAGTGAAATTCGTCATAAATAATCCATCACAATTTGAAAACAGCAGTGATGTGCATACTTCAACACTAGAGGGAAAAATTACGCTTATTACCCATTGTTAAAGCTGTCAGTGACTCAGAGGGGAGTTTAACATTCAGCAATAAAAATGTCGTGTGACTAGGGCTTCCCGTCGGGTATACAGTTCGCCGGGTGCAAGTCTTTCGATTTGACGCCACTTCGGCGACTTGCTCGTCGATGGGGATGAAATGATGATGATCAGGACAACACAACACCCACTCCCTGAGCGGAGAAAATCTCCGACCCAGTCGGGAATCGAACCTGGGCCCTTAGGATTGACGTTCTGTCGCGCTGACCACTCAGTTACCGGGGAGCGGACATGCGTTGATTAATGTTAACAGTTATCATGTATACATAGCCGGATCCTGTAAACTCACACTTCCCACATCATTTCTATAAAAGGATCGTTCAAATGATCTGTGGCACTAACTGTTTTTCTCAGTCAGGGCGACGAGAGTTTTGCTCACAATACATGTCCAGTTATCTATGAGATTCACTATACTCTGGATTGTATTATTTACCATGAGAATTTCAGGTCGAGCCCTCAGTGTAGATGTCACGATAATACATGATGATACATTTTCTACTCTCTTTTTCAGAAGAAATGAAATTACATTGTTTTATCGCTCTGTGTATTACCTTATTACACGTGTTAACATGATCACTGGTGAGTTTAACAAGCTCATTTTTACAAAAGAAATCTACTTTAACTAAGTAATTATTTTACTCCATTTAGACAAGTATATTTCTATTGTCACCCTTGACTATTATGGCACTATCGTGTATCAGATTTCTTGCAGATTTCACATACTGTGTTCGCCCTAGTATTGTGAAATTGCATGCCATGTTTATCACGTTTAACCTGTTCCTCAATTAACATTGCTGCTTTATTGGTAATGTTATTGTGTTCACATTATGGTAATTGTGTCATATGTAGTGCCCATTCGTATTTGCAATAACTTCGTTGGTTTCACTGTTACTGAGTTTAGGTTTAAGGTTATACTTCAAGCCCATATCTGAAATTTTCATTTCCTCATTACAAAGCGTAAAGCTAATTACACTGGCTGGTTTTTTAACAGAGTTAAAATCACATTTAAATATACCCTTGTTCCTTGTTACCTCCACACTTTGCTCCACCGGGGATTACTAGATTTATTTCGTTCCTTAGCATGCCTTGTCCTAACAATACCGCTCACATAATCTGCATTCAATATTACTCCGAACATCACGTCAGTCTGTAGTGGAGGCAACAGCTTACGTGTGTCCTTATGCCCATATGAGTCACAATTGCGTCTTATTTTTCACCTGAATTTTGAAAAATACGTCGAGGCTGTGGATCTGTGTACACCAAGACTATCTATAGCCTATATTACTGGGTACAATTTCGTAAGGCTTTGTCCAGATAGTGACGAAATTTTTGTGGCTGGAAGCACACCAGACGATTCCGACGTATGATACATTTTAGAAATGGATCTTGAAAATCCCGAGATTATTCACTTTTTTCATTCGAAAGCAGAAATTAATTTCGGATTTGTACGATAAGGAAAAATATGTTACTCACTGCAGTAATTTGTAACACTGCTTACAACATGGATTGGTTTTAAAAAGGTTCATTTGGTATTATCGTTTAGGTAGGCACCCTGAACGATGCCACACACTGAGATTTAAGAACAGAACTGCATGAATGCAAGAAATGACTTCGAAAAGAATTTTTTCAAACTGACGAATAATAGTGTATTTGGGAAAAGTAAGAATAGCAACATTCTGGGAAGGAAGACATGAAACTGCCAAATCAAATATTCAATGATGTATAGATTTTAATGAAAATTTAATTTGGATAGAACTGAAGAGGCTCAATGTAAGTTTTGCTAAGCCCATTGCAGTAGGAATGGCCATTTTGGATGTTTCGAAACCACGCTTTTCGACATTCTTTGTGAACACATATTGAACAAAATGTTTGCACATCATGTAAACCTGTGCTACACTGCTGGTAGCAGTTACTTCTGTAAAATATCTGGGAGTATGCGTGCGGAACGATTTGAAGTGGAATGATCATATAAAATTAATTGTTGGTAAGGCGGGTACCAGGTTGAGATTCATTGGGAGAGTGCTTAGAAAATGTAGTCCATCAACAAAGGAGGTGGCTTACAAAACACTCGTTCGACCTATACTTGAGTATTGCTCATCAGTGTGGGATCCGTATTAGATCGGGTTGACGGAGGAGATAGAGAAGATCCAAAGAAGAGCGGCGCGTTTCGTCACAGGGTTATTTGGTAACCGTGATAGCGTTACGGAGATGTTTAATAAACTCAAGTGGCAGACTCTGCAAGAGAGGCACTCTGCATCGCGGTGTAGCTTGCTCGCCAGGTTTCGAGAGGGTGCGTTTCTGGATGAGGTATCGAATATATTGCTTCCCCCTACTTATACCTCCCGAGGAGATCACGAATGTCAAATTAGAGAGATTCGAGCGCGCACGGAGGGTTTCAGACAGTCGTTCTTCCCGCGAACCATACGCTACCGGAACAGGAAAGGGAGGTAATGACAGTGGCACGTAAAGTGCCCTCCGCCACACACCGTCGGGTGGTTTGCGGAGTATAAATGTAGATGTAGATGAAGATAACCGACTTACTTCGTAGGCTTGATACTGTCTAGGCATTTCAGTTAAATATTCTTATTTTCAGTTATGATGTGTCACAGAATTATCAAATTTATATTGGTTGAATACAGGAAGTTCGTTCCACGCAGACATTAAAATTAATTTTGTCTTTTACATATTCAATACTGTGTCTTAGCCACCAATAGGGCAGTTAGAGAGTGTTAAATGCCATAATTTCTCACTAGTTATTTGTCACACAGGCGCAGTGTAATGTAAAGTTTACGTTAGCTCTTAATTCTAGTCCCATGAGAGACCAGAAGTTTAACTCTTCTCTGACAGAGCTACAAGCAGTCAGAGTGAAAATCAGTAAGAACATTTTCTACCCTAATACTTGTCATTACATTCAGCATCCAGTGTATCTAAAGCTGAGAAACTTCAGATATTCCAGAATTACTAACTTGGTAACGCGACCAGCGTTCTGTTTCCGTTGACACAATTTAGTCACTTACTTTACTATGACATAGCATTGCACTGGTATTTTCTGGGTCAAAGTACATGATACCTTACTATTGACGATTTAGGCACACTAATGTTACATATTCTTTATGTTTAATTAAGAGAGATTTTCTGTTGACAGAATTTAGTCAGTTACTTTACTATGACATACCATTGCACTGGTATTTTCAGCGTCAAAGTACATGATACCTTACTATTGACGATGTTCGTTGGTTTACTGAACTAAACGGATAAAAATTAGAGATAAGTTCATCAGTTATTATGTGGAACATTCTAACGAGGCTTGAGCAGTTTTATGATTCCGTGCCCGTAGAAGCCTACTGGTTCACAGTGAACGATGAAGTTAAACCAAGTTTAACGTGCAGTTCCTTGATGGTTGTTCGATAAGAACGAAAAAACTTAAACATTTGAAGACGCAAGATTAGAAGAAGAAGTGCTGAGAGTGAAGGCTTCCCAATCAAGTTCCCGAATAGCTCCTTCTTTAAAATCAGAGGGGCCGTTTGTGCGGTAGCAATAGACAGCCTTCTTGTGCGTTTTTCTTATATTGTGGGAGCACAGCATCTTAGTTCATGGCAACCAAAGCCACCTGCGGTGGACACACATTTGGGAAGCAATTCGTGACACAGAAAACCTGCTTTATGCCTCCAGATGCGCAACATATCATTTTGTTGATTCACACTGATTGACAGTTTTTCTTTGTTCGGACTTAATCATCATTTTGTTTTTATGAAGGGAACGCACAGTGGTTCAAAACCGTGTTTCTCGAACATAATTAAAATTTCCTTGATTTTCATAAACGGATTAAGTCAAATTCTGAGTTCTTCCCTTTGAAAGAATACAGACATTTTTTTCAATAATCTTCCCAAATGTTCTCCATCAACGGGCTTTGGTCGTCCTGAATTTGGTGAATATTTCACGTCAGAATGACCCCACTTTAAACGAGAAAGGTATTTTCTAACGTGATTTCTTCGATAGCACTCGCACCATACACAGTACATATGTTTCGAACTGCTTCACTCCCTTCAGTGCTTTGTTAAATTCAAACAAAATGTCGCAAATGTTTGACGTTTTTCCGTTTTACCATCATTTTCCTAACACTTAAACGAGATTCCTCATAACTATCAAATATGCAGCATTCAATGTCACTGCAAGAACGATATTAGAACTTCAAATAGAAATTCCTCCTGGAATTATTTGCCTTGCAACAGCCACTGCCGCTCCCAAGCCCAGATAAAAGAGAAGAGTAGGGCACTGGACTAACAACGCAGTCCCGTAAAAAGGCCTTGTTACGAAACACAAACTTGCCTCGGACACAGATGGGTGCAATGGAAGATGAAAAGTGCATAGGAAGAATAGCCCACAATTTGGAAAACTGAATTTTGAGTCTCGGAATGTTCAAACCCTATACAAACCAGGAACCATCGAGACTATGATCTCAGAAATTAAGCTATACAAACTGGACTTGGAGGCAGTGCAAGAGATTAGATGGCTGAGTGAGAGTACTCACAAAGAAAATAGCTATGTATCACTTTATGAAGAGTGTGTAAACAAAACGAATTCGGTACTGGTTTTTGATGCATCAAAAAAGTAGGAAATTCAGTTAAAGAATGCAAAGCTGTTAACAAAAGAATATCATACATAGTACTCGGAAACCAACTGTCAGAAATTACACTTAGCAATGCCCACTCCCCGACTGAAGATAAAACAGACGAGGAAAAGGAAGAGTTTTACGACCAGCTAGGACAAAAAACTAAAAGCACACTAATTACAAATGTCAAGATAGTTCTGCGAGGCCTATATACAAAAGCAGGAAAAGTAGAATTATGTTTACCTAGTATTGGAAGGCACAGTTCGCATGATACGACCAATGAGAATGGTCAGAGGATGATCAGCTTAATTTTACCCAAGAACCTGAGAGTACGTTCTACTTACTTCGAACACAACAGAACACATATGGGAACGTGATGCTCACTGGATGGATGAACTACCAGCCAGATATTTCACATCTTGGTTCACCAGCACTATAGGCATAGAGTCATGGACATCAGGTCATATAGAGGAGCCGACTGTGCATCAGATCATTTCCTTGTTGTGTGTAGAGTTAAACTGATATTCACCTATACTTACAGGAAGAAGAAGGGGACTCTAGACTCTGCTATAAACGGTGGGAGACTGCGAGAACGTGCAATTAAAGAACTGTACGCTATAAAACCGAAAACCGTTTTGAGGCTCTAGGGAACCTAGAAACAAGAGAGAACGTAGAGGATAAGTGGGAAGAAATAAAGGTCACGGTACTAAGCATAGCGTAGGATACTTTGGGAAGAAAGAAGAGGAATAAAGAATAGACTATGTTTCAGCGGGACATGCCAGAAGGCTGTATAAAAGAGAATAAAGGTGAGGGGGGAATGGCTGGCTGGCAGGGAAAATGAGCAGAAAGGGAAAATTTTCTCAACATCAGAAGGCAGACAAAGTGAATACTGAGAACAGAAAAGAGAATGTATCTAACCAGTTATTTAGAACAAGCTGAGGCATAGAGTCACAACAAGAATTCAAGACAAAAATCTCAAATATGGATTTCAGAGCCCAATCTGTTTCATTAGAGATAAGAACGGCAACTTGGTAAATGACAAGGAAAGAATTGTAGAAAGATGGAGAGAATACTTCAAAGAACTCTTGAATCGTCCAGCCCCAAATGAAGTGCTACCTGCAGATACCAAGGAAAGATGAAGAAGAATGGAAGTGACTGAAGAAGATGTGAAGATAGCAATAAAAAAACTCAGAAACAACAACGCCCCAGGCCAGGAGAGAATAACAGGAGATTTAATCAAGGAGGGGGATGAGGGCTTGCACTTTGAAATACATAAACGGATCCAGTTGATATCGAAGAATCACTCATTGCCAGAAGAATAGAAACTGGCCATAATATGTCCGATATACAAGAAGAGAAGCAAAATGAAATACGGTAACTACAGAGGTATCAGCTTGCAGAAAGTAACTTACAATATACTGTGTATCATTATCCTCAGAATATTAGAATCTTTAATAGAGATCAACATACAGGAATACTAAGTGGGCTTTCGACCAAACCGTTTGACAATAGATAACATTTTCACCCTAAGGCAACTGTTTGGAAAACACTGGGAACGCGATAAAAATTTCTATAGTACGTTTATCGATTATCAACGTGCATACATACGGCAGCCTCCACAGGAATAGCCTATGCAATGCCGTGTGTGACTTCAGAATCCCCGAGAAGCTAATGAGAATGGAGCATACTCGTATGAACGGATCAAGGGCAGCAATGCGTTTCCAGGGGTCACGTCAGAAAGCTTCCAGACTGAGACAGGGCTGAGACATGGGGATGCTGTCTCGTGTGTTCTGTTCAGTTTCATCTTAGATAAAGTAATAAGGGAATGTAGGCAACAGGAATGGGCTGGATGACAGGTGGATGGTAATTTCGATTGTCTTGCATATGCAGGTAGTATAGCACCGCTAAGCTAATCAGTCCATGAGTCGAAAGAAATGTGCCATAAAATGGACAACTATTATCAGAAGGTTGGGCTAAAGGTGAATCAAGACCAAACGGAGTTTATGCAGTTAGAAAGAAGACAAGAGCAGCAAGAATTTCTTGAGACAGATGGTATGAGGTTAAAAACGTTCACCACGTTCAATACTTGGGATCTTTGTTTAACAGAAGCAACAGCATAGAAATGGACATCAAGAAAAAAATAGCAGTGGGAATGAAATGTATGTACTCCCTCAGGGAGACGCTCAGCTCAAAATCAGTATCAGCGAATACTAAGATGAGAATCTATAACACACTGATATGTCCAGCAGTGTTGTACGGTTTAGAAACCTTAAGTATGAAAAAAAGACGAAAAGGAACAGCTATTAATATTTGAAAGAAGAGTGATGAGGAAGATTGGGGACCGATCTTAGATAAAGGAGAATGGAGAAGGAGGAGGAATGAGGAAATCTATTTATTGTTGCAACAACCGACAGTACTTCAGAAGTTGAAGAACAAAAGAATTCGTGGGAAATCCATGTAACCCGTATTCCAGAAAAAAGACTGGCGAAGAAAACGTTTGAGGGGAAGACAAAAAAATGTTCAGATGTGTGTGAAATCTTAAGGGGCTTAACTGCTAAGCTCATCAGTCCCTAAGCTTACACACTACTTAACCTAACTTATCCTAAGGACAAACACACACACCCATGCCGGAGGGAAGACTCGAACCTCCGCCGGGACCAGCCGCACAGTCCAGGACTGCAAAGCCTTCGACCGCTTTTTTTTTTTTTAATCTCATTTTGTTCCTTTACGTTCGTTTCATCTGCTCGGGGCGGACGTCGTGAGACACCCGTCTCAGTTCGTCGTTGATCGGTTAAGTCAGTTTTTTTTTATTACAGAGGGCAGCTAACCCTCTGACCGAACACGCTGAGCTACCGTGCCGGCAGACCGCTCTGGTAATCCCACGCGGCTGAGGGGAAGCCAAACACCAGGCGCCCCTAGGCGGTGCTGGATGGACGAGCGGCGAAGGACCTGGCAGCCCAGGAGACTGAAGACACCTGGCCGAGCCGAGCACGAAAGAGAAAGGAATGGAGTCAGTTTGTGGAAGCAGAACTTGGTCTGCAGGGTCCGTGACCGCTGGGTATGTATGTATGTATGTATAAATACATTTACATCAAGCAGAATATCGACGTGTCAGACACAATCGGTTCCAATGTATGCACCAACCTAACTTAATCAGGTAAATTTCCTTCGCAATGGTAGATTACATACATCAATACATCTCACATCATATGCGGGGTGAACAATGGTCACAATGCTGTTGTTGCATAGAAGGTATTTCGTGCTGAAAAGTAGCACAGCACACAGTATTAAGTAAAGTACAATAATGAATACTTTTGTTCTTGCCAGCGCAAATACGTTGTAGGCCTGGATCAGGTGACCTGTGGCAGTTGCAGTATAAAGTGTTCTGGTCAGAACAAGCACTTGCGAGCTCTTTCATAGGAATTTTATTTCAGTGTTCTGCTATTACTGACGCGTAAGAAGATAAGCGCATTATCTCTGAGTACCCATGTGGCTGACACTTTCAGCAGACAACGCCTGTAGTGCAAGACAATGCTTCGCCTATGGTAATGCCGAGTGAAGAACATAGGGCTACACCGTGATTCCAAATCCATATTAAACGTGATTTCCTTTCCCTTCCCTTCCAATTGGAACAAGTCGGTTTAGGTTGGGCCACGACAGACGCGGAAGTCGCTGTAAGTAGTCGTAGAAATTCTACCAGCGAAGGGTTTCTGACCTTAAAGATTTTATTTTATTTAATGAACCAATCATCATTTAAGGTCAAAGGGTATTTGTTTGTTATTTTAACTGGAGATGTTGAAAATATTGATGCTGGTCTGGAATTCGTGTTCGGATCGGCCCCTTTCGCAAGATGTGGTGTCTTCAGCAAGATACAGTTGCATCACTTAGGGGTGCCCCAAGATTCTAAACTGCACAAAGTGTCCGTGAAAGGCGCGTAGGTGGGTTCTAATGCTGCTCTGGCTCAGAAGTTTTCGGCACATCTTTTGTAAACCATCGTCGCCAGTTTTGTAAAGGCCCCGTTGCTACTGCTGTGGAGGCCGAGTGGCCAATTTTGTTACGGTAGGCCTAGTTTGTGAGTACGTAAAACGTCTTCTGGTGCAGTACACCGATAAGACAATTTCTTCCTGCCACTATCAGACAGCTATGCCCCAGGATCAGGTAACAGGACAGTCACACAAATGCCTTAAAAAGATTTACTTATCTTTGTGATTTGATTACGCTTGGTTGACAGTTCGATTAGGTGATGGGTTCGGAACCAAGTCCAACACAAGATTTTTAGTCGTGTAATTTCAAGTTTAAATATGAATACACTTTCCTACTTAGAAATGAAACCGTATTTAAATCTATATATACGAAGACAGTAACTTGTTCTCGAAAGAACAGTTACTGTTGATGACCGTGCAGCTTTTCCCTGGAATAAACGATGACTAACTGACAACCTCAGCTGCCGACAAGTGTTATTGATATACCTCGATGTGGACAGCTGAAAATGTGTGCCCCGACCGGGACTCGAACCCGGGAGCACACATTTTCAGTTAGTCATCGTTCATATTTAAATCTTTCGTGATTAGTTAGTAGTGATAACATCTGCTGGATAGATGTCCCAGTCCACGAAATTTCAAGTATGAATTAACTAGCTGTTGTTAGCCAAAATTTAGGTATTTCACGTCTCTTTTAATCCTTCTCAGCAACGGCGATCGGTGCTGTGCTTGCGTCCCGATTAGGAGCGAAGTTTTCTGCTTCCTTAGCTTTGGCTGTAGGTGTTGAGTTTCAATCCATATCCAGAGCAAAACAGTTCATGTTACCTGACGTTCAAACATTTAAACAACATCTGAGTAACACAGATGTTTATTTCTATTTTTTGCTAGCTAGCAAGGGCGACATATGACTTGCGAACTACTCGTACGCCTAGATCCATGTGCCATCCTGAGAACAATGAAATTACTAGTGTTGCGCTGTTGATTTTGATGTTATTGTTGAAGTCGTGATGTTATAAATAGCGATCATTGTTCATTGTTCATTAAAAAATTGAAGGTGAATCACCTGCCAACTGCACGACGGTTAATAGGTGCTCGGAAAACATTGTAGAGAGCAAGAATATTTCGAGTTGTCATAGAACTTTGGGAGTAGCTGTTCTTCAAAAACTGTAATTAAAAGAAAATTAGTCTGCAGTAAGAATTGCTGAACGCTTTCTGTGAAAGGCATAGACATATTACGAGTCGTAGTCACAGATGGTAATGAGGGGGGTAATATTTTTTAATTAACTAAACTAACATTTTTTGCCCTATTTCACAAATTTTATTATAGTTGCACCACAACCTAAGTTACAAGACCATTTTCAAGTACATTTTTGAAATGTCACTTACGAAACAAATTTGCTTGTACAAGTCCCTGAATGTGCTGCGTTTTTAGCATTTCATCCCTCTTACAGTATAACTGATCTATAATGCAGAGGTACCTCAAAATTTGCACAAATAATTAGCGATATTAGTCAAAGCATTTGTGAGAAAATCAGTTAGCTGTTTATTATATTGTGGTGCTAACAACAATAATTATAAAAGGGTAAAAAATGGAACATTCTTGAACTGGAGTACCATTTTCTTTGGTACCATTGACTGTACAGTTTAGAAAAACAGGCAGGCTGCAGATAACATTCAGAGAAATTTTATGCCTCCAATTTCCTCTTCTGAAACTGATCTCTGAAAAATAGATAAAATTTATTTCACTAAAGACTTACATTTAACAATTTTCACAAATAATCACACACACACCATTATCATATTTTAGAGTTTACGAAAATCGTAGGCAAGGGCGGTAGAAATGTCATTCTAATTAAATGTGCGAATGTTTGTGTTTGTAACTTGTCATTTAGGAGCAAAGTATGCCTGAATGATAAAAATTCAAGTTCTTGTAAATGTCAAAAGAAGATTTATGAATTTATTGGCTTACCACATGCCGTTTTAGAAGTTGCATATTCCTATTGTTCACCTTATTCTTTGCTCTTGGTACTATTTCTCTTCATTCTTTTATTTATCCCAGCCTTCACGGTAGCAGCTCGTACAGCTCTCTCTGCTTCAATTACTTGCAGCTGATCAATAACAGGTACAGCAGAAATCATATTCCTTCCAGTCTGGCTTTTTTTAGAACGTGAGTCCTGGAAATTGCACCATCATTGGAAGTTATTACTGCATCCATAACAACAATCTTCAACACTGTCAGCCCAACAAATACAGATTTCAGCATCCGCTCTCCGCTACTGTTGATGCTTTTGTTGGGATTCTGTGAGAGACCTTGGAAATATCTCCTAAGACGATTTTTATTTGCCGAACCTTTATTTTGGCTGGGCTCAGCTGCCCCCATAACAGCGAGGAATACTTGTGGGTACATTATACAGCGCGCCTGTACGCCCAATTGAACCAAATGATGTGTATTATTAAAAAATGGTTCAAATGGCTCTGAGCACTGTGGGACTTAACTTCTGAGGTCATCAGTCCCCTAGAACTTAGAACTACTTAAACCTAACCAACCTAAGGACATCACACACATCCATGCCCGAGGCAGGATTCGAACCTGCGCGGTTCCAGTCTGTAGCGCCTAGAACCGCTCGGCCACCCCGGCCGGCTGTGTATTATTCGATGTTGCTTTGAACTAGACTTGGCCACTGTTTCTATGCTTCGATACAGTGTATCGATACGTGGAACTGTTTCAGTGTTTCGAAACGGCTGTGGTTCACTGTTTCGAAACAGTAGTGTTTCATTCCGCCCCTGTCTCGGACCAGATTCGATCTCACTGTGGTTCACTGTTTCGAAACAGTGGTGTTTCATTCCGCCTCTGTCTCGGACCAGATTCGATCTCGAGCCAAACACAGATACTGTATCGTTGTTTCAAAATAAGGCTGTTTCAGTCCACCTGTGCTTGGAACGGACTGATTGTATCGAAACAGTGATGTTTCATTCCGCTCTGTGTCGGACGAGATTCGGGCTCGGCACAGGTACTGAAACACAACATACCACTTCATGAAACACTTTCAAGAGTGTCGAAATCTTTTTGACAAACAATAGCATGAAGCTTAAGATATCCGAAAATAAAACTTCGTTTCTAGCTGACTGTCCAATTTCGAAATGGCGTAACATCTACTTTATAAACACTAACCAACAATAAAACAACGCATACTATTCACATTCAAAATAATGAATATGTGAAAATCATTCAGTTAAATTATACTTTTTTATAACATACGCTTCTCTGTTCATATACAGTAATCATATTAAGAAACGCAAGTAAGCCTACAACATTTTGAATAAAAAAAGGCGTAGAGTGACAGTTATTAGACATATACGTAAATTTGATGTAGGTATAATTGCAAGCAATCTGTTTGACATATCACTGATAGTGCAATGGTGAACGGAAAGGGCTGGGAAGCATGATGAATTTATAGGAACGGTTCAGAACACCTTGAAAGACCAAAATTTTTTTTGTTATATTTTGTTATTTATTCGAATTATTTGGCGTTATTTGTGAGTCTACAGTCACTGTGCCTATTATCCACAATGATTCCCTTGTGTGCGTGGAAATTAGCAGGATGGGTATATTACCCATACTAACGGAATGTGGGAATCCCAGTAGCATATGCGTTGTTTCTGCAGTTTGCTCCCAACTCCAGTTCCGTTCGTGGTGGCTCTTCTGTCTTCAGCTATGCCTGTCCTCAGCCAATTGAAAAGTATGAAAGTCACAGGACTCGAAAGCAGCGCATTTGCTGCAGGAAATACGAAACTTCCAAGACGTCTAAGTGATAGTTTCACACTTTCTGCGATATGATTATCGCTCTCGCATCTCATTTGTGCTTATATGGACATACTTATACAGTAGACATTCAAGAAGATAAAATGTGTACGTTTATTAGATTACAAAATACGAACTGTTTCACTGTTTCGAAACTTCGTATCGAAACATTACATTGTACTGTTTCATTTGTTTCGAAACAGTTACGTGTTTCGGTTTGCCCATCTCTACTTTGAACTAATTGCTTCTCAACATCACACTTTCTTGTTCTCCGCATTTCTTACACAGAAGACATACATACAGATAATCAACAACACGGTAGTACTTGAGCTTCGAGTACCAAATCAAGAAGAAAAAAGAATATACCTCTTAATATCCGTAGTGTGTATCCGAGCAAGTCTTTTGTATGGCTCAAAGACTCCTTAGGACTGCGAGAGACTGATTATCTCTGAATTGCGATAAAAAAAAGGTCGTTGGATGGAATGTGGAACATTACGTGTACAATGGACTTAGTTGCTTCTGACTGAGAAATGCGGAGAGTAGGATTGCAGTGGAACTGTAATTAGCGGCTTTGTTGTAAGCTGCCATCTTGAATACCGAATGTAATTTGAGGAATTATGATACCATTTAATCTCGTACAAGAGTATGATGTATGCTGCAACGTAGCCAGGAAAATCATTTATGAATTATAATTTCACGGATGGAGAAGGTACGTTCATCTCTCTGGTTACTTTAACTTCTCCGTTGTTTGTGGCTAATGACACTATTTGATGTGTCGTAACGCGGGGGGAACTTTGTATCGTCGGAAATCAGTAGAGCCACGGTTGTTTAAGCTCTGTTCTAGAGATTAAATTATGGAAATTGATACACAACTTGGACACAGATACCCATGCTGCAGAGTGAGTACGCCATAGCACTCAAGACGGCTTCCCCATAGCGTACGATTGTGCCTCTGATTGTTTTAAGAGTTTTCAGAGTCGACGATCGCTGGAATTCTGCAGAGCCACATAGATTTTATTCCAGGTGGATAGTTAATTTTATACCTGGAAGATTGGGAGATAATTGTTTAAAAATACTGGGGAGGCGACTACTCTCGCCCAAAGGTTTCCATTCAAGTAACAGGACATTATTCAGTCACAGGGGGAGGGAAGTAAAGATTGTTTCATGTCTAATAACGTATGGCCTGTGTAACATCTACAACGCCTCTCAGTGTTAATAAACCAAAATAGCTCCCAAATTAGCTCCCATGCCCTCGAAATACAAATTCAGAAGCCGGCCGCGGTGGTCTCGCGGTTCTAGGCGCTCAGTTCGGAGCCGCGCAACTGCTACGGTCGCAGGTTCGAATCCTGCCTCGGGCATGGATGTGTGTGATGTCTTTAGGTTAGTTAGGTTTAATTAGTTCTAAGTTCTAGGGGACTGATGACCACAGATGTTAAGTCCCATAGTGCTCAGAGCCATTTGAACCATTTTTACAAATTCAGAAAATGTCCCAAGCCCCTCGACAAGTAGTTATTTACGAAATAGAAATAAGAGACAAATAGAGGGAAATCTATAGTAAAAAATAATAGAAAAAGAAAAGAATTTTAATCATAAATTTGGGAAGCATGGGAGGGGGGGAAAACGATAGAAATGGTTCAATTATTAGTTATTCTTATATACGAGAAAATCAATATTATAGTCACGGAACGTAAGTCTTGAACACCAAAGATAGCGTTTACTAAAGTATAAATAGACATACAATGCAATTATGATATTCCAGTCTCTATCCTCGAGTCTGTTCGAAGTCAATTAGGACGTACAGCTTTGGGAAGCAACAATAGGAGCTTTATTAAACCAGGGCGCAAGAATAAATCGCGACGAGATTGTTTCTTGAGAAGCATTAATTTCAGATCAGAATTAGAACTTTTTTCATAATGGAGGAACGGGGAGGTGATCAATAATCTCTCTGACTTTAACGTCACTTCGTGTGAAGATTTAAATTTTTACGGAATTAACGATTTTTGGACAGATTCGGACTTTGTATTGTGATAGTGGAAAAGCTTTACTTCACGCGACTAGTAATCATAGTTCGTGACAGTTTATGGATATTAAACGGGAACAATCTTTTTATCGAAAGTGACAGAACATTGTTTAGTATCTCTGATATTGAGGGGATTCCAGATTAGATACTTATTCAAAGAACCCCTTTGAATGCGATCGTGTGAATGAACTGATTTATTAATAATTATTGTTAAATAAAATAACGTGTTAATTTGAAACTGACTATTCGTCTTGAACTTTACTACTTCTATTTAGGTTCATAAATAATTAGGTTACGTGATTTTCACCAAGAATAAACTGCAGACTAGTAACTGAAACAAGTGAACGAGAATCTATTGAAAACACTAGTATTAATTTACTTATGGTTTTTTCCTTCAGAACTGGGAAGACAATACGTGTAGTGACTCACTGGGGTTAATTTAAGAACTAGCTGGGATAAAACAAAACCCCTCAATACCAGTCAATGCATAGATAAATTAACATTCCTACTTTCATGCAAGATACGGAAGTCGGGATAGAAAAAAGGGTCGCTACACCTGATATTCGCGGTATTGTTGTATTAACGTAAAACTGGACTGATAAATGTGGACTGACTCGTATACAGTTCAGTGTTCTCTAGTGGTTACTTGTTGTAATCATTTTGTATAGTCGAACGACTGTACTGAAAGGAGATCAATGAACATGCGTGAATATTAAGTTTCGTAGGTTGCACACAAATCAGACGCGACGCATTTCAATGCTTTTGAGCATGACAGCACGTTTCTCCACCTCATTTCAGTCTTAACTGGCCACCGATTGCCTCATATCCGAACTGGTAGACCTGAAGTCACTTTGTCATAAGTGATCGGGTTGTGGGGAATATAGGAGCTGATGTCAGTGGCTCGGAGGAGGGGAAGAAAGAGCGGTACAGTTAGTTGCGGGGCAGGTGTGACGGCTGTGAGGCGACCCTGAGGCGGGCGGAACGGCGCGCTGTGTGAGGCTGCCCGGACTTGACGTGAGGGGAGCAAGCAGGTCCCAGCCAGCCGGCACGCGGCCGCATTAGCATACCGGCTCCAGCCCTGCGGAGCCACGCACTGCGGACCGAGGAGAGCAGACCTCTCAATGGACGCGCCGGCGGCGGGAGAGCCGCATGTGTGGCGCAGGGGGCCTTAAAGACGGCTGCGCACCGGTAACCGCACCACTAACTGTTCCTACCCGACACACCGTGCTGTTTTCTGTCCGTTAATTCGATAGTTTCGTATAGGGGGAACATGACGCACTTCCGACGTAACAGATGTGGCATGGTTATTGACGACGGCACCGTTCCCTGAACACATCGACATCCACACTCGGCAAGCCGTCTTAAGGTGTGTGTAGAAGCTTAATGTCAGTACTACTATCACTCCTGACCTTCCCTGTGGCATTCGTCAGTGGCGTGTACGAAAGACGTCAGTAAGACTTCGTGAGTTCCAGTTTATCTGATTTCTCACATGCGCTCTTTTCGCGAAATGTATGGGAGAAAGTAATGAGTTGTCCTATTTTTAGGGAGCGTATGCTCTGAGATCTTTTGAAATAAACACATCATGGTCGGTCATGAACGTAGACGTGGTTTATTCAAAGAATCAGTTTCGACTGTGTGACGATTTTAAGGGTGGAGTGCTGCGAAAATGGTACTTCAAAAAAATTGTTCAAATGGCTCTGAGCACTATGTGACTTAACTTCCGAGGTCATCAGCCCCTTGAACTTAGAAATACTTAAATCTAACTAACCTAACGACATCACACATATCCATGCCCGAGGCGGATTCGAACCTGCGGCCGTAGCGGTCGTGCGATTCCAGACTGTAGCGCCTAGAACCGCTCGGCCACTCCAGCCGGCAAAATTGTACTTAAGCACACGTCAAAAATTTATATATGGTGGTCCATTGATAGTGACCGGGCCAAATATCTCACGAAATAAGCATCAAACGAAAAAAGCTACAAAGAACGAAACTCGTCTAACTTGAAGGGGGAAACCAAATGGCGCTATGGTTGGCTCGCTAGATGGTGCTGCCATACGTCAAACGGATATCAACTGCATTTTTTAAAATAGGAACCCCTATTTTCTTATTACATATTCGGGTAGAAAGTAAAGAAATACGAATGTTTTCGTTGGACCATTTTTTTCTCGCTTTGTGACAGATGGCGCTGTAATTGTCACAAACGTATAAGTTGTGGTCTTCAGTCCTGAGACTGGTTTGATGCAGCTCTCCATGCTACACTGTCCTGTGCAAGCTTCTTCATCTCCCAGTACTTACTGCAACCTACATCCTGCTGAATCTGCTTAGTGTATTCCTCTCTTAGTCTCCCTCTACGATTTTTACCCTCTACGCTGCCCTCCAATGCCAAATTTGTGATCCCTTGATGGCTCAGAACGTGTCCTACCAACCAGTCCCTTCTTTTTGTCAAGTTGTGCCACAAACTCCTCTTTTCCCCAATTCTATTCAATACCTCCTCATTAGTTATGTGATCTACCCATCTAATCTTCAGCTTTCTTCTGTAGCACCAGATTTCGAAAGCTTCTATTCTCTTCTTGTCAAAACAATTTATCGTCCATTTTTCACTTCCATACATGGCTACACTCCATACAAATACTTTCAGAAACGACTTCCTGACACTTAAATCAATACTCGATGTCAACAAATTTCTCAATGTTCAGAAACGCTTTCCTTGCCATTGCCAGTCAGCATTTTATATCCTCTCTACTTCGATCGTCAGCAGTTATTTTGCTCCCCAAATAGCAAAACTCCTTTACTACTTTAAGTGTTTCATTTCCTAATCTAATTCCCTCAGAATCACCCAACTTAATTCTACTACATTCCATTATCCTCGTTTTGCTTTTGTTGATGTTCATCTTATATCCTCCCTTCAAGACACTATCCATTCCGTTCGACTGCTCTTCCAAGTCCTTTGCTGTCTCTGGCAGAATTACAATGTCATCGGCGAACCTCAAAGTTTTTATTTCTTCTCCATGGATTTTAATACCTACACCAAATTTTTCTTTTGTTTCCTTTACTGCTTGCTCAATATACAGATTGAATAACATCGGGGAGAGGCTACAACCCTGTCTCACTCCCTTCCCAACCACTGCTTCCCTTTCGTGCCCCTCGAATCTTATAACTGCCATCTGGTTTCTGTACAAATTGTAAATAGCCTTTCGCTCCCTGTATTTTACCCCTGCCACCTTTAGCTTTTGAAAGAGAGTATTCCAGTCAACATTGTCTAAAGCTTTCTCTAAGTCTACAAGTGCTAGAAACGTAGGTATGGCCGGCTGCGGTGGTCTCGCAGTTCTAGGCGCTCAGTCCGGAACCGCGCGACTGCTACGGTCGCAGGTTCGAATCCTGCCTCGGGAATAGATGTGTGTGATGCCCTTAGGTTAGTTAGGTTGAAGTAGTTCTAAGTTCTAGGGGACTGATGACCATAGATGTTAAGTCCCATAGTGCTCAGAGCCATTTGAACCATTTGAACGTAGGTTTGCCTTTCCTTAATCTTTCCTCTAAGATAAGTCTTAAGGTCAGTATTGCCTCACGTGTTCCAACATTTCTACGGAATCCACACTGATCTTCCCCGAGGTCGGCTTCTACCAGTTTTTCCATTCGTCTGTAATGAATTCGCGTTAGTATTTTCAGCTGTCACTTATTAAACTGATAGTTCGGTAATTTTCACATCTGTCAACACCTGCTTTCTTTGGGATTGGAATTATTATATTCTTCTTGAAGTCTGAGGGTATTTCGCCTGTCTCATACATCTTGCTCACCAGATGGTAGAGTTTTGTCAGGACTGGCTCTCCCAAGGCCGTCAGTAGTTCAAATGGAATGTTGTCTATTCCCGTGGCCTTGTTTCGACTCAGATCTTTCAGTGCTCTGTCAAACTCTTCACGCAGTATCACACCTCCCATTTCATCTTCATCAACCTCCTCTTCCATTTCTATAATATTGTCCTCAAGTACATCGACCTTGTATAGACTCTCTATATACTCCTTCCACCTTCCTGCATTCCCTTCTTTGCTGAGAAATGGGTTTCCATCCGAGCTCTTGATATTCATATCCCTCTTGCTTCTAGTGAGATAAGCCTCTACATCCTTACATTTGTCCTCTAGCCATACCTGCTTCGCCATTTTGCACTTCCTGTCGATCTCATTTTTGAGACGTTTGTATTCCTCTTTGCCTGTTTCATTTACTGCATTTTTATATTTTCTCCATTCATCAATTAAATTCAATATTTCTTCTGTTACCCAAGGATTTCTATTAGCCCTCGTCTTTTTACCTACTTGATCCTCTGCTGCCTTCACTACTTCATCCCTCAGAGCTACCCATTCTTCTTCTACTGTATTTCTTTCCCCCATTCCTGTCAATTGTTCCTTTATGCTCTCCCTGAAACTCTGTACAACCTCTGGTTTAGTCAGTTTATCCAGGTCCCATCTCCTTAAATTCCCACCTTTTTGCAGTTGATACATTATCCGTGTTAAAATGGACCGTTTACCAATTGCGGAAAAGGTCGATATCGTGTCAGTGTATGGCTATTGTGATCGAAATACCCAACGGGCGTGTGCTACGTATTCTGCTCGCTATCCTGGACGACATCATCCAAGTGTCCGGACCGTTCGCCGGATAGTTACGTTATTTAAGGAAACAGGAAGTGTTCAGCCACATGTGAAACGTCAACCACGATCTGCAACAAATTATGATGCTCAAGTACGTGTTTTAGCTGCTGTTGCGGCTAATCTGCACATCAGTAGCAGACAAATTACGTGAGAATCGGGAATCTCAAAAACTTCGTTGTTGAGAATGCTACATCAACATCGATTGCACCCGTACCATTTTTCTATGCACCAGGAATTGCATGGCAACGACTTTGAACGTCGGGTACAGTTCTGCCAAATTTTTTGCACGCGTTCTTTTTAGCGACGAAGCGTCATCCACCAACAGTGTTAACGTAAACCGGCATAATATGCACTATTGGGCAACGGAAAATCCACGATGGCTGCGACAAGTGGGACATCAGCGACCTTGGCGGGTTAATGTATGGTGCGGCATTGTGGGAGGAAGGATAATTGGTTCCCATATTATCGATGGCAATCTAAATGGTGCAATGTATGCTGATTTCCTACGTAATGTTCTACCGATGTTACTACAAGATGTTTCACTGTATGACAAAATGGCGATGTACTTCCAACATGATGGATGCCCGGCTCATGGCTCGCGTGCGGTTGAAGCGGTATTGAATAGCATATTTCATTGCAGGTGGCTTGGTCGTCGAAGCACCATACCACGGCCCGCACGTTCACCGTATCTGACGTCCCCGGATTTCTTTCTGTGGGGAAAGTTGAAAGATATTTGCTATCGTGATCCACCGACAACCCCTGATAACATGCGTTAGCGCACTGTCAATGCATGTGCGAACATTACGGAAGGCGGACTACTCGCTGTTGAGAGGAATGTCGTTACACGTATTGCCAAATGCATTTGGGTTGACAGACATCATTTTGAGCATTTATTGCATTAATGTGGTATTTACAGGTAATCAAGATGTAACAGCATGCGTTCTCAGAAATGATAACTTCACAAAGGTACATGTATCACATTGAAACAACCGAAATAAAATGTTCAAACGTACCTATTTTCTGTATTTTAATTTGAAAAACCTACCTGTTACCAACTGTTCGTCTAAAATTGTGAGTCATATGTTTGTGACTATTACAGCGCCATCTATCACAAAGCGAGAAAAAAATGGTCCAACGAAAACATTCATATTTCTTTACTTACTACACGAATATGTAATAAGAAAATAGGGGTTCCTATTTTAAAAAATGCAGTTGATATCCGTTTGACCTATGGCAGCGCCATCTAGCGGGCCAGCCATAGCGCCAATTGGGTTCCCCCTTCAAGCTAGACAAGTTTCGCTCTTTGTAGTTTTTTCGTTTGACGCTTATTTAGAGAGATATATGGCCCGGTCACGATCAATGGACCACCCCGTACATATACTGTCGGATTAGTAGTGTATACTGAACACCTGAATTATATGGATCCGACCATTAATCTCACGAGAACCCGAAATATGTAAGGAGGTGGAGAGTACAGAAGCAGTAACAAGACAATGGATCAAAGTAACCTAGTCACTGGCTCTCACCTGACGAGGGAGTTAGCGAAAGTTGCAATCGCAACTGCAGTTGAGTGGTGGTTTTTATTAGTAATTTTGTGGTGCTGATTGCAAAAATGTATGAGCTAAACGCCCACGCCACGCTACGTAGATGCGATACTCCACTCACATTCACCATACATAACATGGTGTTGTGAGTTTAGTAACTGTAGTCTTCATGAACAATGCTCCTCTAGCTAATAGTTATTTGCAGAGTATGAAAGGTCAACACACGCCGTGCCGTAACGAAGGTCATCTGACGGAGTGTCCGCTGCGACATCTAAGGGAACCAGACAGACATTACGGATTAGAACAAGGAATCCAGTATCATAGTGACCCCCGTCTGTGTTGCATCAGCCTCGGCAGTTAATCCAGCCATTTGTGGTGTTACCGATTTCGTAGCGCGTCACGTTATTCCCGCTGTCAATGTAATCGTGTGATAATGAGTCCTGAAAATGCAGTGTGCATGATTGTTAGATTTTACAACCACAAATGAAGATCCACAGAAATTACAGTAAAGGAGAGAAATGTAGTTGCATTCATCACATTCGAGGGTTGGATTCCCTCACTTCCTCATCGAGGACTCGCACTGCCTGGGCTACTCTCAGGGTGTATCTTCGACGTGGAAGAGCCCCAACCGTGCCTGTAGCGTTGTTGCCCGTTTGCACCCCGTCACTGCTGCCCGCCGCCGCCGCCGCCGTCGTCTGTTCGCCACCGCCCGGTGCTTGCCGCCGCCGCAGCCGCCGCCTGGTCGCCGTCTCTCGGTGCTCGCCGCTTCTTCTGCCGCCGCCACCGCCTGGTCGCCGCTACTTCTGCCGCCGCCGCCGCCGCCGCCGCCGCCGCCGCTGCCGCTGTCGCCGTCTCTTGGTGCTCGCCGCTTCTTCTGCCGCCGTCTCTCGGTGCTCGCCGCTTCTGCCGCCGCCGCTGCCGCCGTCTCTCGGTGTTCGCTGCCGCCTGAAATCATGGACGCCCCAACTACCACCGTCATCTACACCTCCCCTTCACCTGCCCCCACTGTAACGTCATGGAGTGCTTCCTCTGGGATTCGCCCGTCTCATGCACCTCCCCTACTCACAGTCTCCTCCCCATCTATCCTCTCCATCGCTGTATCCCCACCTGTACGTCACTCCTGCTCCTGCCCCTGCTACTGCCCCTGCTGCTGCTCCCGCTCCTGCCTCTGTCCCTGCTCCCAACCCCCCTCCCGCTCCTGTCGCCCGCTGAGACGACTTTCCCCCTCTCCCCCCTGCGACTACCACTGCTTCCCCTGCCAGAGTCTCCGCCCGCCGCGACACAGTCGCCGCCACAGAGCGCCCTACCCTCTCATCCGGTGCTACTGCCTCACAGGAGGGCCCTGCCTCCCACCACCTCCCCATCCATCCAGTCCCTCATCCCTCCTCCCAGGCAACACCCGCCAAAAAATCTTCCAAACGGCCCAGTGGCGACCTCTCCTCTACTCCCTCATCCAAAAAGCCACTGCCCACCCCGCCTCCCACTGACCCCACTATGGATACCACCCCACCTCCCTCCTCTCCAGCCCCCTCACTGTATAACTTTGTCCTAGCCAACCCTGATCCAAAATTCCTGGATGCCCGCACCCTCACCCTTGAAATCCGGAAGTACATCCCCAGTGCACCCATCACCCAACTTATCCCTCGCAGAGACTCTGTTCTCATCAAGTCTCCCTCTCCGTCCTTCCATACTGATCTCCTCCGGCGCCTTCCTCGCATCACCTTTGGGCCCCACGCATCCCTCACCCCATTCCTTACATCCTCCTCTCCTCATCAGCCCCAACCGCCTCATCGTTCGCCGAGCCTCACTGCCGTCATCACAAAACTCAGCCCTGTGGTCACGGAGGCTGAGGTGTTGGCGGAACTGAATGCCCACCCCTCCCTGGAAGTCCGTTCTGCCCGCCGTATTTACAACTCCTCTGGCCCTACTTTCCTCATGCGTATATTTACAGAGCCCGCCTCCTCCATCGACCACCTCCTCACGCAGGGAGCCCTGATTTTCAACCGCCGCCACCCTGTTGACCCCTCCCATTCCCCTCCTCAATCCTACCGCTGCCAGCGTTGTCTTCTGTACAATGACCACTACCCAAAACTGCAAGAACCCACCCACATGCCCCCATTGTAAAGCCTCCCACTTCCTCAAACAGTGTCCCAACCTCGCTTCCCCCCATCCTGCAACACCTGCAATGAACCTCACCCCACCTATTCCTCCAAATGCAAAGCCAAGCCCCCTCCCACCAACCCTGAACTCACTGTCCCGTTCGCCCCACTGACCCACCCATCCACCCTAACAATTGCCTCCGCCCTCCACCTACAGCAGAAGACATCATCCGGTTCCTCACCATCGTCCTGCAGAACATCCACCCCTTCCAGCGCCCCCACACACTCCAGCAGATTTCCCTTGCTGCCCGCTCAGTTTTCCACTTAAACACCTGCGCCACATACTCCCACAACCAGGCACACTTTACCTTCACCCGCCTAGACACCCTCGTTTAAGCCCCTCTCTCCCCTTCCAGCACCCTTCCCACCCCCAACCTCATGGTGCGTCAACAGTATCGTCTCCTCTACCTCAACATTCGCTCCCTCCCTGCAAACAAATACCTCTTCATGCATACCCTCTCCCAGCATAAGGTTGACTCCTTCATTCTTAATGAAACCTTCCTCCAACCCCACCATGTAGTCCGCATTTCCCCTTCACCGCACTGACAATCCCCTTCCCCTAGCTCGAGGCGGGGTCGCTATAGGCCACCTCAGGCATCTCCCTGTCCGGCCACAACCCCTCCTCAATGACCCGACCGAACACCTTCTCCTCAGCCTATTTTTTCCCTCCCTCACCGTCACCTGTGCCACTATCTATATCCGCCCCGCAGCTCCTCTCCCCTTTGACTTCATTTCCCATGTTGACCATACCTTCTCCACCTATGTGATCGCCGCTGACATCAACATCCACAGCCGTGACCCTGCCACCCTTCAGCGGTGGCATCGGTTCCTTGCCACCCTCCATGGTGACCTTGTTCCTCTCCCACAGCACACCTGTCCTGAAAGTAACTCCACCCACGATGTTATCCTCGCTTCCCCCAACCTCCTTGGTCGCATTGCCGTTGATGTCCTCGATCCCGTCGGTAGTGACCATCTCCGTGTCCTTCTCACCATCTCCTCTACCCGTCCCGCCACTGCAGCCACCCGCCCAGCTGCCCCTCCAAAGTCTGTCCATCCTGCAACATCCACCGAGCCAATTGGGATGCCTACCGGGAATCCATTGCCTTACAGGTCGAAAGCCACCCCCTCACTTTCCACCACCCTGATGACATCACCCATGCCTCTTCCTTCCTACAGATGACCATCACTGACGCTGTGGAGGCTCATGTCCGTACAAAACTCGTCCACCCTCACCGCCCTACGCTTCCTCCACAGGCCATCCTTCTTCTGCGTGAATCCCGCATGCTCTACCGCTCCTTCCTCCGCACTCATGACCGGAATACTCTCACCCACCACCGGCAATTACAGCGACATATCCGAAACCTCCTTACAGCAAAGAAACGCCGTGACTGGCGTCAGACATGCACACGCCTCAACTCCACCCTCCCTGTCAACTCCTCCAAGTACTGGTCAGCCTTCCACCGCCTTCCCACCCCGCATTACCCCATCCTCCATGACGATCGACCCTTTCCTGACAACCTCAGTAAGGCTAACCATTTTGCTTCCCACCTATCCGAGGTCTTCTCCATTCCTGACGATCCCCATTTTGATTACTCCCTCTTCCCCACCGTCCTTGACCACACTGACACCTCTGTCCCCCTGCTCGCTCCTAGCTTCCAGTACTTGGATCGGTTACCCCCCTCAGACATCAACACTCCCATCACCACACAAGACATCACACTCGTCCTCCGCTCCAAACGCAACACCGCCCCTGGTCATGATGGCGTCACCTACCGTCACCTCAAGGAATCCCCTCCATCCTTCCTCTCTGTCCTTGCTACCCTGTACAATGTCCTCCTCTCCACTGGATTTTACCCTGACCTGTGGAAGACTTCCTGTGTCCTGCTGTTCCCTAAGCCTAACAAACCCCCCTCTGCTACCTCTTCCTATCGTCCCATCTGCCTCACCTCCGTGTTCAGTAAGGTCTTTGAGGCCATCCTCTCTCGCCGTATTCACCGCCACCTTAACCAGCACCGCCTCCTTCCTATTACCCAATGTGGCTTCCGGCCTTCCTTCTCTGCTGACGACCAGCTCCTTAACATTACCAATCTTCTTTCCCTCCAACTTAACTCCCGTCGCTCTGCTATCTTTGTTTCCCTTGATCTCCAGAACGCCTATGACCCTGTCTGGCATCCCGGGCTCCTCTTCAAACTCCAGACCTATGCTCTCCCAATCAGCTTCGTCCGTCTCGTTGCTTCCTTCCTCTCCCATCGTCCCTCCTATGTGACTATCCACAATTCCAACTCCTGTACTTTCTACCCCTCTGCCGGCGTGCCCCAAGGTTCTGTCCATTCCACTCTCCTCTATCTCCTGTACACTGCTGATATGCCCAAACTCCCCCTCCTGTTCATCTTCTCCAGTTCGCTGATGACACCGCCTTCCTAGCCCTTTATCCTACCCTTCAACGGTCCCAACGTACTCTCCAAACCCACCTTGACCAATTCACAGCTTGGTGCAACCAGTGGTTCCTCCGTGTTAATCCCTCCAAGACCCAGGCGATCATCATAGGCCGCACCACCTGCTCCTTCCGCCTCCATGATTTCTACCTCACCATTTATGGCTGTCCTATCCACCTCACTCCTACCCTCAAATACCTTGGCCTCACACTCGACCGCCACCTCACCTAGACTCCCCATCTCCTTACCATCCAAAACAAAGCTCACCACCACCTCAGCCGCCTGAAACTCCTGTCCGGCCGGACGTGGGGTCTGCATCCATCCACCATCCTTCACACCTACAAATCCACGATCCGCCCCATCCTTTGTTATGCCAGCATCGCTTGGATTTCCGCTCCTCCCCGGTTCTATAAAGCCCCCCAAATCCTCGAACGCCATGCGCTCCACCTCGCCTTCCGCATCCGCCTTCCGTCCTCCACGCGCATCCTCTACGACCTCATTCCCTTCCCCCACCTTCTCCTTTTCCTTGAACACATCCGCACACTATATATTGTCCGCCGCCGTGATCCCCCTCACCCCCTGGTGTCTCCCTTCCTCTCCACTCCCAACCAGTTGCCGCGCCTTTACCGTTGTGTCCCTCCCTCTCTCCATCTGCGCACCCTCCATCTCCTTTCCCAACACAACTTCCACCATCTACCCCTCCTGGATGATGAGCTTCGCCCTGCCATCTACCCTTCCTACCAACTCTAACTCCCTCTTCCTGCCTCCTCCTCAGGGCTCCCTCTCCTCCCCCTCCCTCCTCCTGAGCGGCTTTCCCCTCCTACTCCCCCTCCATCTCTTGTGCCTCCTTTCAGTGTCTCTGCGCTCCCTCCTGCCCTGTCTTCCCTTTTCCTCTCCCGCCCCACGTGTCTCCTGCCTCTTCGTGAACCCACGGTTGCCCCTCCTCTCTTCATCCCGCCGCTTCCTCAGCTGCCCCATGCTCTCCCCTCCTTTTCCATCTTGTCTGACCTTTCCCTCGGCAGGTCCCACCTGGTAGTTTTCCTCTTCGTCGTGTGTGCTCCAAGTGGGTTTTAAGTGTGTTGTTTCGGAGTGTTTTTAATACTGTGGCCAACTTTTAACCTGTGCATTCGCATTCAGTGTCTTCTCTGTGTTTCAAGAATCGCCAACTGTGTTTTTTAACTTTCTGGTGACTTTTTTTTTAACTGTCCCCCATGAACGTCTACATGTCCATGTCTTTTTACCTCCATTTTCTCCCCTTACTCTGTTTTATGTTCCCCTTTTTTATCTCCTTGTGTATGTATCATTTTATTCTTGTTTTAGTTGTCGTGTCTCTCAGCTGAAGAGCGGGGGATTGTGCCGCTGACAGCTCTCCCCTGCCCATATGGGGCAGGGGAATGAAATCACAATAAAGAAAAAAAAATTGCATTCATAATCAATGTGATGGATGAAACAGTGGCAACCAGCGAGAATAATATACATCACGAATACACAACAGATCATGTTGAAGAATATGGATAAGTATAAGAAGACCTGTCTTGTGAATAACTTGTGGATGATCCAGAACCTGATAGTGACGAAGAGATGTTGCGAAGTGATCGAAGCTAGTCGTCTGTTTATCTGCCAAGCCCACCGAAGAGGAGAAAGTGGTGTGATATGTGTTTCGAAAAGGCAAAGAAGATAATTGCATCGTAGGATTCTAGAAAAACTAAAAGATCAAGCTTCAATACCGAACAGAATCGTTATCATAAGGTGCAAGGAATACATCACCTATGATACTTACATCACATGGTAGAGAAAGGGGAGGAAGGGCAGCGCTCAAAACTTTATGTGCTTGACGATTACGTAGCTGAAAGAGTCTGACTGGCCAAAACTGTTCTAGATGCTAATGTTCACGACAGAGATATTCACACTTGGGTTTCGTAAAAGCCCGTAGAACAGGACTGAATCGATTCACTGGAACTATCCATGGACGGGTTGCCAGGTTTGAACGGAGACATCATCTTGGCTCACAAGCAATGACAAAATGTGTAATCACTAAAAAAATACTTAAGAAGTAATTACTAAAGCCTGGAATACAGATGTGCAAGTGAGTGAGAGATGTGACCAGTTTCGCAAGGAGGTAATGTTCTTAAAGAACACTAACCGATCAAGAAAGAACTCCAGACATAGTGGACCCTGCATTTCAAGCGAGGGAAGTCGTAAGAAGTTCGGTGTGGACTGATCGCAACAACTCATTCTTACACCATCCAACCCGCTAAGTCGGCAAGTGGATACATGTTTGACGAATGTTTAAGGTGGTGTTGAAGGGGATTGAAAATCACAGTGTCCTTAACGACTATCAGTTCACACTATCGTCGAGGGATTCAGTTTCCTTGCTGATGTATATTCTACACAATCAATTCTGTTCTCCACTTTTCGCAAACTTTGCTCGGTACTGTAGCAGGATATAATGGCTTCAGACAAGAGAGGTTCCATGCGAATACCTGGAGAACAATATCCCTCTCGTCGCTTTTACTTATTTTTCAGAATTTCTTAAGTTACCTCAGCTGTTACAGAATCTGATTTGGTTCAGGATTACAAATATGTTACCCAAAAATTTTTGACACATATTATTTTTCCAAAACGTAAAGTGGGACGCATATGTCCCATTGACCATTTCTGGAACAGACTTTGCTCAGAATGAAATCACTACAATTTAATACAACACTTGCAAGCAAGGCTTACTTGCACCAGTATTTAACATTATCCAATAGGATATTAAATTTGTCATTTTTTCCATTACATATACATGTTGAATCTATTATTATTTCCAATAAAAATACATTTTGAAGTTAGTGAACATTAGTTACTTTACACGAAATTTGTGAAACGAAGGTGAAATACAGAATGGCATATTACAGGTACAAGTTAGTGAACATTAATTATTTTACATGAAATTTGTGAAAGCAGGGTGAAATATAGAGTGGCACATTACAGGAAAAGCAAACAGTCTTTTTGTACGACAGAACCTGCACCGCCTCCTGGTCTTTAGTTCCTTTGAAGTATGACTCCCGAAATTCACAAGCCGAACTTCCTCTGGCACGGTAGTGACACCTCTTTTCCTGGAACAGAAAGCAGGCGATGAGCCTTTCTTCACTCTGGATGAAAATCCATTAGTCAGCTGTCCTGCCAGTCTCATTCGAAATGACAGCTGGTCTGATTTTCGTCTTGAGAGTTTAAATAATAATAAGAGTTGACAATGGCTAAGTCAACAAACAAAAATTAAAAGTGTGGGTGTCATCATTCCACTGATCGCCTGCCAATCATGTATCTTTCTCTTAGCTGGTCAAAACGATCTACTTCACCCATAGTAGTATTACAAACATGTACTACTTCAGAACATGAAATGCTGATTGATGATCCAGACTTTAGGTTTCCACTGATGAACATCATTCTGATTACGTGCAGTAGAAAGGGGACAGACTGGTTTGCTGTCTTGCCATTTAACAGCAGAAACACCAGATTTGACAGCAAATGTGAATTCTCCGTGGCATAGACGAGATAATTTACCCGACAAAATTTCAGGTAGATCTTTTCTGTTTCCTCTGACAGTACTAGATCACATAACTAATGAGGAGGCATTGAATATAATTGGGGAGAAGTGGAGTTTGTGGCACAACTTGACAAGAAGAAGGCACTGATTGGTAGGACATGTTCTGAGGCATCAAGGGATCACAAATTTAGCATTGGAGGGCAGCGTGGAGGGTAAAAATCGTATAGGGAGACCAATACATGAATACACTAAGCAGATTCAGAAGGATGTAGGTTGCAGTAAGTACTGGGAAATGAAGAAGCTTGCACAGGATAGAGCAGCAT
The DNA here is from genome assembly GCF_023898315.1 of Schistocerca nitens. Lineage (NCBI taxonomy): Eukaryota > Metazoa > Arthropoda > Insecta > Orthoptera > Acrididae > Schistocerca > Schistocerca nitens. The sequence continues at coordinate 785,956,265 of NC_064618.1, read as the reverse complement.
GGAGAGCTGCATCAAACCAGTCTCAGGACTGAAGACCACAACAACAACAACTGACAGTACCACAGCTATAAAGCCCTGTTTTCCTCAGTACTTTCATTAGACTAGATGTTAAGAAATTGTCAAAAAAAATTCTATTGCGACTCAAAAAAGGTTTACACAATTCCAACACAACTCTCCCGCACCTATGGCAGTCTTTGAATACTAATCTGTTGTATATAACAGTCTGTCCACGTTCCTAGTGAGGTGCTTGGAGGAGACAAATGATCACAAAATGAAATGTCTTCGTAAACTTCGTCGTCATCAATTTCTGAGTCTTCTGGGTTATCTGGCAGTGAAAATAAAAAAATCCAGGATTTCGCTGTCTCGCAGCTTCTGTAATGAATATTATAGGTAATTGTTGTAAACCAAATGCTGTGCTTTTATTAACATAAAATATACAGAAAAAACTGTATTTATTTGAAATATCAGTACTACAATATCGCAACATAAAGTCACTATATGGCCACACAGTGGTCACTGAGAAACATGCATTCCCACTAATTGTAAATACACTGCAAAAACTTTAGACATAAAATGAGTTTTAGAAAGCGTAGTTATTGTTCGTGAATATCTAAGTAATATGAAACAGGAAAAATACTTATTTCGGACATTTTTAGTAACAAGAAAACGACCAAAACCGTTTCGAGACACAAGAAGCAATGGTTGCGGCATTCTAAACAGTCACAGCCTTCTATACAATTAGAATTCCAGTGCCTCGATTTTTTTCCGAGTTCAGAAGGACTGCCAACAGATGGCAGCACTATGCATAAGTAGGGGACTGATGACCTCAGATGTTAGATCCCATAGTGTTTAGAGCCATTTGAACCATTAGTTTCCAGTCATCGGGTAACCAGTGGTGTCGCTCTTTACGTCACATCATGCGTCTCTTAGCATCTTAACAACACAATACCACCTGCCTCCCTTTTTACTGAGGAGTCTGCCTCTCGTGACATCTAGTGGTCAATTCCGCAATACATGCAGGTGTCCGCATATTTTTGATTAGATAGTGTGCTCAACTGAACGCAGCGGACAACAGATGTGACAGCTTATATAAGAGTAATATGATTCATAAATCATTGCTTGCTTCAGGTTCTCTCCAGGCAATACGACTTGCATTAAACTCGAGTTGGTAGGCCCCTAGTTTGCAAACATCAACGAAAACAAGGATCACTACACACACAATGATTGATGTGTTGTGTTTACATACATTCAACACACAGCTTTAGCATCAGACGGTTTGAAAATTAGCTATCTCTCCTGCGGTTTGGCACTCGTATGGCGCATAGGGCGCAAAACGAGGAACGATATATGCACAGCATGAATGTGTGAAGCAGCTGTGGAAGCGATAACTTTTCATTATGCGGCTCAAATTGAATTCGTGGCCGCGAAAACGGCCGTAAAGACGCGGACGGATAATGGCCTGTAGCTCATTTTCCTTGTGTTAGGGAGGAGGATGGGGGTGAGGGGGCGGAGAGGGGTGGCCTCAATGTTCGTGTTTTACGGGCTGCCGACGGGTTCGTGATTAAAGTCTGTCTTTTACGATCTCTTAATGCGTCGACAGCCACGCCCACCGCTCGCTATCTGCGGTTCCACGGAAATTAGTGCGCAGCAGCCGACGCTGCAGCGGCTGCCGATCGTAAAAATGGCGGAAGCCCACCCTCGGTCTACCGATGAGCTGCGCGTCGGAAAACAGAAAGTTGAGACATGTGAATCTGACACAGAAATAGCGAATGCTGTCGCTGCCTGCTTCAGGCAAAAAAATGGTTCAAATGGCTCTGAGCACTATGGGACTTAACATCTATGGTCATCAGTCCCCTAGAACTGAGAACTACTTAAACGTAACTAACCTAAGGACATCACACACATCCATGCCCGAGGCAGGATTCGAACCTGCGACCGTAGCAGTCGCGCGGTTCCGGACTGAGCGCCTAGAACCGCTAGACCACCGAGGCCGGCTGCTTCAGGCAGTGACGCTAGGAGATGCTTCGTGTTAATAGACTGGAAACTTGCACGGAAGTACCAGCGTCCAGAGAAACAAAAATCTTGCGGAATTTGTTCTGTTTTACCTTATCATTCCTGAAACTTGATACTCCAAGCTCGCGACAGATGACTGAAATAAAATCAAAGAACTGGGTGGTTGGTAGGGTGACCAGATGCAATTGTTTAAAAAGGAGGGCAAACAGCTTCAAAAAGGAGGACAAAGGAAGAAAAAAGAGGACACATCAAACGGGTCACCCGCAGATGAGGATAACACCCGTCAGCTTTGGACAAGTCACGTGAATGCCGGGAATTACCGATAAAACTAGCAGTTAATTGTTACTGATGGTCAGGTGGTGGTTAACTGAGCAATATAAAAAAAATTAAAAACATTGATTGTGGTGACAGTGTGGCGTCAATTGTTTTGTTATGTCAAGAACACGGAACTGAAAAAATGGTTCGAATGGCTCTGAGCACTATGGGACTTAACTTCTGAGGTCATCAGTCCCCTAGAACTTAGAACTACTTAAACCTAACTAACCTAAGGACATCACACACATCCATGCCCGAGCCAGGATTCGAACCTGCGACCGTAGCGGTCGCGCGGTTCCAGACTGTAGCGCCTATAACCGCTCGGCCACTCCGGCCGGCTCAACACGGAACTGTTTACAAAACGAAAAACGTAAGACCATTCACCTTCCTTCATTCGACGCACCGCAGCTAACATCTACAATTCAAGCAGCAGCTGACGACATGTAAACTGCACTTTAACCTTCCGAACACAAATAAATTGAATGACTATGAAACAATGAAATAAAACCATGACAGTTAATCTGTCGAGTTATTTTTTACCTTTGTTGACCACTGAGACGTACGTTCCAGGTACACATATCTTACATTCCGCTTCAAAACGAAAATTTTAAATAATCGATATTTGCATTCGCTTAAAAGGTAGATAAACGATAACGTCGACGATGCTGGTGCCACCTACTAACACCGCCTTCGTGCGTGTTTGTCACGAAGGCCGTGCCAATAGTTAAAGTATTTAAGAAAAGAGCAATAGAACGGGACGAACTTTAAAATTAACTGTATTACGCTCAACTTTGCGAAAAACACACTGTAGAAATCCGCCCGGACCCCGGACAAAGAGCTAAAAAGGAGGACATGTCCGGGTTAATCCGGACGTCTGGTCACCCTAGTGGTTGGTTGCAATTAAACTTTCACTACTTGAGCCGGTGCAGACGTAAAACCTGTAGGTAGCCAACTTCATAGGAATAATGTTCAGATTGTGCGCTGTAGAATTTACGTTGTTAGTAGTGCTAGGGGCACAACTTGCTTTCAGGCAAAATAACAGCAACAGTGCTGTCGCACTTCACCAGTATCAACGCGTTAAATGAATACGGAGAGATCCTCCTTCCGCAACAGCGATTGAAGAATACATTCGAATTAACTGGCGGTATAGAAAATGCTCCGAGGAGAGGCCGACGGCCAATTGCGCGACAAATTCTTGAAGAAGCTACTATTGTCATGGATGAGAATGCTTGACTCAATGTGCGATCCTGAGGCAGTGCACGATCTGTGTCACGACAGCTGAGCATTCCGCCGTCTACCGTCCTGAAAGTGTTGAGAACAATTATGAAATGGTATCTCTAGTAGCAATTTGTATAGCAATCCAAGGGAAAATTTGAGTGTATCTAAATTAAATGATGTACCTAGTGTTCCAGATATACTTCCATCGAAAGTCAAGTGTACTCTAGATAGCATGAAGAAGGGAACAGTGCCAGGTGACGATGAGCTCAGTATTGACATCCTCAAACTGGCAGGAGACGTAACAATAAATCACTTGCCAAAAGTATTTACTTCCTGCCTGCACTATGCTTCAATCCCACTATCGTGGAACAAGGCTAAGATTATTTTGATACACAAGAAAGGAAGTATTCACAATATTAAAAACTACCGTCCTATCAGCTTGCTCTCAATTCTGTACAAAATTTTCACAAAGATCTTGTTAAATCGAATTAGTTCCACCCTAGACTCAGCCCAACCTATAGAACAAGCAGGATTCCGAAGCAATTTTAGCACTATTGACCACATTCTGACCGTTAGTGAAGTGATAAGCAGAGCGAATCAATACCAACTGCCTCTCTGCATTGCCTTTGTTGACTTTGAAAAGGCATTTGACTCCGTTAGCCATGTAGCTGTCCTCCAAGCTTTGACTGAGCAAGGAGTGGGAGCAGCATACATTGAAGTGCTCGGGAAAATCTACGAGAATTCTTCAGCTTATGTTAACATCGGCGAATCAAGAATTCCGCATCATGAGGGGTGTCAAGCAAGGCGATCCCATCTCCCCAAAACTGTTCTCTGCTGTATTGGAAATGGCTATGTCAAAGCTGAGCTAGGAAGGTAAGGGAATTAGAATTAATGGAAGAAGGCTTATCAACTTGAGATTTGCTGACGATATTGCCTTACTGGCCAAAGACTTTACAGAGCTCCAAAACTTAGTTACAGATCTTGCATCGGAATGTCAGCTGGTTGGCTTGAACATGAACCTTTCCAAAACAAAAGTAATGTCCAACAAATGGGTCCCAGCTGGAGATGTGAAAGTCAAGGACAGTCTACTAGGAGAGGTCAGTGAATATGTCTACCTTGGCCAGATTATAAATATGAAGGGAGACATAAGGCCAGAAATCTATCGACGCATCAAGCGTTTGGGAAGAATTCAACAGTATTCAGATAAAAAATGCCAGTAAATCTGAAGAAAGCAGTATTTGATCAATGCTTTCTCCCTGTGATGACGTATGGCTGCTAGACGTGGACACTGAACACATTTACAAAAGGGAAACTTAGGACAGCACAGAGAGCCATGGAGAGATCAATGCTGGGCTATACACGAAAGGATAGGAAAATGGCAGATGACATCCGGTCCGTGACGAACGTTAATGACATCTTAGAGACAGTAGGTTCCTTGAAATGGCAGTGGGCTGGCCACGTCGCAAGAAGAAAAGACAACAGAAGGACAGAGCTAGTACTGGAATGGAGTCTGAGAGAGCACCGGAGGCCTAGAGGAAGACCACCAGACAGATGGGACAAAGACATCAAGAAGATCGCTGGTAACACCTGGCAGAGATCTGCCCAAGACCGTAACACTTGGAGAAGACTGCTGAAAGCCTACCTGAATCCACGACTCGAAGAGGCTACATCATTTAATGACTGAATTGGCTGATGATGATGATGATGATGATGATGATGATCTCTAGTGTGGTTCTAGGCTCTAGTGGATTGAAATGTTAGTCACATTGAGCAACACTTGTAACGTGGAACGTAAACATGGTACGCAATTAACAAATCTTAGCCTCTCATGTGGAAACTGAACTGTGGTCCTTTCAATAGATTTTTTGTTTTATGTACGACTGCAGGTATTCTTGGCTGTTGTCACTGAAGTTAAAAATCTTCTGGGTCGTTAGACCGTGTTATGTTTCTTCACACAATCGACGTTTCGACTCCTCTTCTGGGATCGTCTTCAGGATCTTCTGAAGTCCACTGTAGACTGAGGTCAATCTATAGTGGTCATTAGAAGATCCTTGAGAAGGTCACCACAGTAGTTGGTCGAAACGTCGATTGTATGAAGAAATATGACGTTACGCGGCCTAACAACCAAGAATATTTTAATTTCAGTTTATTCTTTATTTCTCTTCCGCTTGTCGTTACAAATGCTTGCATCAAGTTTCATTGTCCTATGAACACTCGTATTTCATGGGGGCCTTCTCAAGTAGCGGAAGTTTCATTATAACCACTCTGTATATAATTGTGCACACGATAGCACGAAGTATCACAGCACTTAGTAAATTACCATGATGAACAAGCGGCAAACAAACTATATGAGAGATTTGTTCGATGCGCGACGTATCAGTCAGCTTTGAGGAATAGCTTGCTGTGATATCTGTCATTCTTTGAAGAAAGCATGTACATTCCTCGTCTCATGTCACTGGGCATTGCCTGATGAAATATGTCTCAGAAGCTATCTGAAGGATGGACAATTCTCTGGGCACTATTACTTGCCTTTCAGAATGTCTTGAAAGAAGTCGGTATGCTGTATCTTTTTGTAAGAAACACATTCGTTTCATTTCCTATTAGGGGAAGTCCCCAAATTTGGCGTTATCAAGATACATAACACAAAAAAGTCATGTTATATGCTAACGAACGGTAGCAATAAAGTTTAACTCTCCTCAAAAAATAAAATATTCAATTAATTTTTCGGTAATTTTCAGGTACAAGTCTGTATTCATGGTACACATAGAAATTCCCTCACCCCACGACTTTGTAACATGGCGCTAGGCAAAAAAAAATTTTGATAAAATCGAGTACCGTACAGTAATTCGTTTTCCCAATGTTACAGGGAACCATATTGCAACGTTAGATGATGAGTTGTAGGAAGTGTGCGGCAAAACTATGCACCAACGTGTGAAGCAGTAGTTACTGGGTTGGTGCATAAGTTCGCAGCGTTTTTCCGTAAGTTTCAAAACACGACAGACACACATAGCAGAGACTTTGATCATCAATAATATGTTGTTCTTCATTATTAACAGCAGTCTGTCAACGCCGGAGTAACTTTTCGATTTCGCGACTGTAGAAATCTCATGGTTTTTAGGCGCATTTTCATGCGGAAAGGAAGTTCCTGGAAGGCTGTTCGGTAGAGAGCGGAAAAGCTGGAAATCTGAGGATGAAAGACTAGGCTAATGAGGTGGGTATGGAATGACTTCCCAAACTAATTCCTGTATGGTATTTTTTGTCAGTCTAGCAGGATGTGGGCGGACCTTGTCGTGGAGTAGCATCACTTCACACAGTCTTCCTGCTCGTTGTTCTTGGACTGCTTCTGCAAGACGTCTCAGTTGTTGACAATAAATGTCACCAGTGATGGTTACACCTCAGAGGAGCAATTCGTAGTACACCATACAATCATTAGTCCACCGGTTGTGTAACATTATCTTTTGTGGAGGTGGCAGGTCTTTGCACGGGGAGCCGCTACTTTGTTTTGGTTCAGTCATTTTCTTTTCCTTTTGTTAGCATAAGGATACTGGACAGGAATAGTCGGTACTGTTCACGGGCCAGTTGATGACGAGCAAGCAGAGATGCATATTTTTGTGATTTTGGTGTAGAGCATGCGGTACACATACACCCGATTTTTGAACCTTCCGCAGTGCATATAAGTGTCGCGCGATGGTGGAATGATCACAGTTCGTCACATTAAAAAAAAATAAAAAAAGAACAAAACCTTTGTGTTTTGCCTTGCGACAGGTCTGGTCATGGGGAAAGCCTCGTCAGAGAGGTCCACCGCCTGAGCGTCTAGGGAAGTGATTCCAGTGGTGGTTTCCCGTTGCCTTCCACTGATGATGATGAAATGATAATGAGGACAACACAACACCCAGTCCCTGACAGGAGAAAATCTCCGACCCAGCCGGAAATCGAACCCGGGCTCATTGGCGTGACAGACCGCCGCGCTGACCACTCAGCTATCAGGGCGGACACTGATGTCAAAAGGATCCTCCTTAAAACGAGAAAACATTTTCTTGCCGCGCTCTGCCCAATGGCCTTATTCCCATGCACGGCGCAAATGTTTCTGGCTGCCTCTGCTGCTGTCACCCCTCTATTGAAATCAAAAAGAAGAATATGTCGGGAATATTCCGATTTCTCCACTTGGCACTCCATTTTCTAGCGTCCACAGCTTTACTCAGTAACTTCAAATAACGATACAGAAACTCGCATAGCAACAATGAACTACAAATAACAATCGACAAATAAACCCATAACAACCGAAATACCAACATGCAAAACAAAAACGGTGCGAACTTACTCACCAACCTAATAAGTTCCGCAGATGTTTCCAATATCGTCAAAAAATCTGAAAGACGAAAAGCTATGTAGTGTACCATTTATAACTGCAGGTCTGGGGCCTTTAAGAGAAGGACCTAATGCTCTTTGACTATCGTATGACAATCGAGGCCATAGTGGAAAAAAGTGAAAATCAATCATGCATCAGCTTTCATCATTTTGCATAATATTTTGAACAGAAGACGGTCGCCGCCCTTTGGGTTCTGGGACTTCTCACACCCACTGAAAAACGTCACCGAACCGAGGTAGAAGCGGAAATGCGGCTCACGCCAGTCAAGATTAATTTTTTTTTTTGCCGCCTAATCATCGTGTACGAACGCTAGGTTTAACAGTATGAGCGAAGGAACAAGCAGTAGAAATACCTGGATCGACCATCGCCAAAACTGACGAAGATCTAACAAGGGAACCTCCCCATCGCACCCCCCTCAGATTTAGTTATAAGTTGGCAGAGTGGATAGGCCTTGAAAAACTGAACACAGATGAATCGAGAAAACAGGAAGAAGTTGTGTGGAACGATGAAAAAATAAGCAAAATATACGAACTGAGTAGTCCACGTGCAACATATGCAACTTCAAGGGTGACATGCAGCCAGGAGCGCCGTGGTCTTGTGGTTAGCGTGAGTAGCTGTGGAATAAGAGGTCCACGGTTCAAGTCCTCCCCCGAGTGATAAATTTACTTTCTTTATTTTCGCAAAGTTATGATCTGTCCGTTCGTTCATTGACGTTTCTGTTCATTGTAATAAGTTTAGTGTCTGTGTTTTGCGACCGCACCGCAAAACCGTGCGATTAGTAGACGAAAGGACGTGCCTCTCCAATGGGAACTGAAAACATTTCATCGCAAGGTCATAGATCAACCGATTCCTCCACAGGAAAACACGTCTGATATATTCTATACGATACTGTTGACGGCATGTGCGTCACATGACAGTAATATGTTGTCGACCCACCTAACTTGCACACTTGGCGAATGGGTAAAAAGATTCTTCTACCTTGCCCGATTTAGGTTTTCTTGTGGATGTGATTATCACTCCCAAAAAAGTGATCGCATCGGACGGACAGACGGACAGATAATAATTGTCTGAAAACAAAAAATTAAAATTTTCAGCCGCTGGAAGACTTGAACCGTGGACCTCTTATTCCGCAGCTACTCACGCTAACCACAAGACCACGGCGCTTTTTTTTTATAAAAACATTTATTAAAAAAACAATGTTACACTCCAAATACATACTAGTTATGCATACATGAAGTTATTTAAACATTTCAGTTACGCTGACGTTAAGGAAAGACAACAGAGGATTGTGTTACTGACTAATTACCAGAAAGAATTAATTTAAACATCAAGAACAAAATTTTTAAAGACATTCAAACTTCAACCTGAAGAAGTAAAATCTGCACTTTGAATTACATGAGGATCAATCTTTACAGAAGCATAATTTCTTTATGATGGATATCAGCAAGTTGATGGGATAATTTTAATTAAAACAATTTAATAATCATATTAGACAATTTCTGAAATACTTGAGAATGGCGGAAAGGAGATATATAATAAATTTGACTAGCCTTCCAACTACACTTTCTGGACATTAATTGAATCTGAAGTGATCAGATCTATATAATCAGTCTTTCACTGGATCAGATCTATAATCAGTCTTTCACTGAGAAACTGACTTACACATCACAGTGCAAAAATGAACAGGGCAATGTGCCAGCCATTGAATATTACATTTATCAGATAGAATCTTATGGTTTTAAACAATCGATAAGGACATTTCTATAAAAACTGTCTGTTTCCAAATTTCTAGTATAAGCCAATAATGCACCTTTAATGTTTTGTGTTTTGACACTATTTCGACACACAAACTCAATGTCACATAAGTTCTGTACATTAGCTTATAAGTTGCAAAAACTACTCTCTGAAGTAGAAAAAGCACACATCATTAATATACTGTAAAATCTTAAATAGTATCCTTAAGGTAACTACAACACATCACTGTCAACACAGTCTTCTTTTTTACATTAACCAATGCCTATTCTTTCAAATACAATTTTTAACATATTACCGAACTTTTTCTTGTGATTCGAATAGCTTCTAATTTTGTGAAACTCACACAGCATGTGTACCTTGAACTCTATGATGCTATCGGATCCTAATTTGTGAAGGACGTAGTTAACAAAATTTCCCAGCAACCAGTGCACAACGTTATTTTTTGCTTCTGGGAAATAGCGTGCTTCAGGCCTGTGTGTATCAATGACAGCGATATATACTCGGGGGATGTTCTTGTAATCAGAGCTATTTGCTCCCGGATCCACTTCCAACTATTCATGTGACCACTGCAAGTATATCTGTGAATTACTGTGTCAACTAGATGGCATTGTTGACATAAATTTGTTTCACAGAGTCCGATTGCGTGCAGTCTTTCATTGGTGCTAACAATGTTGTTAACTGTCTTGTACCATGCCGTTTTTATGTTAGACGTGAGCACATTAGAACTAATGTTTTTCCAAATCTCAGTCCACTCAATGTTTGGAAACTGTCGTTCTATTTTGTTTCTTCCTTCGCTTTTCTTTCGTTACCGCATTATGGCTCTCGATGTTAAGTGTCGTGACTGCATGAGTTCGACACTGACATAACTAAACTCAACATAGAAAATCCTCACGTGATGTAAGCGACTGTTGATATTCTGCACGTCAATCGGGGGAAGCAGGCTTGGAGGTTTAATGATCTCGAAAAGTTGGCTGGTTATGCTTTCTCGCGAGTGTCTTATTAAATTAACTTGTCTTTTGATAAAAAGAGCAGAGGCTTTATCCGTTATATCAGTTAATCCTAGTCCACCATTTTTAGGATCTAAAGTGGCTACTTTAGCAGGTACTCTGAACACTTCACCTCTCCACAAAAAGTTGGTGATTTTGGACATTATTCTCCTCGCTATCATTCTCGGTATTGGAAACAGCTGGGCAGTATAATAAGCCTTAGCAAGGATGCATGAGTTGATATACTGTGTTCTTTGAACTTGGTTCATATATCGAGTTAAATTCTCTACAATGGCTCCTTGCACTTTATCTGCTGCAACTTTCCAATTTAAAGCCGTCATTTTCATAGGACATGCTGTCGGGGTGATCCCAAGTGTTTTATGTTGTCGGACTATTTTTTCCCACTCGACGTTGATATTATCAAAACCTCTGAGATTTAACACCTTACTTTTTTTTCGTTTGCATTGGCTCCAGATGCTCTACAGTACGAATCAATCACCGTTGCTAGCGTGGTTACCTCGTCATTATTCCTTATAATGACCCCTATATCGTCAGCATAGGCTCTTATAACTGTTTTATTTCCTGATAATGTTAAGCCTTTTAATGTAGCATGGACATGTCGGAGGAAAGGTTGCAGCGAAATGGCGAAGAGCGACATGGACAGAGGACTTCCTTGAGGAACACCTCGTTGTATTTGCATCGGCCTGGATTGTTGACAATTCACCGCTATTTTAGCATTTATTCCAGTTGCTATGTTCTTAATCAACTGTATGACCCTATCGTTGAAACCTATTTTCTTCAATGTCTGTAGAAGATATTCGTGATTTACTACATCGAACGCTTTATAAAAATCTAAAAACAATAAAGCACACTTTATGTTTGTTACAGAAGTTATTGCAATGATATCCCTGAATTCCGCTAGATTTTGAAAAATGGTTCTGCCTTGTGCACAGTTCTGATGTTGACTAATAATTTTATCTGTGAGGCATGAAATTCTCTTGTTTATTATTCTAGCTATTAATTTATAATCAGAATTCAGCAGTGAAATTGGACGAAAATTATTTAAATCTTTGTTTCCATTATTTTTTGGCACCAAAACAATTTTACTCTCCTTAAACTCAGCCGGAATCATTTTCCCCTGAATAACCTCATTTACAATGTCCGTGATTTTCGCACCTACTATTGGCCAGTAACGGATGTAAAACTCTGCTGGCAGACCATCCGGTCCTGGGGATTTTTTTGGTGGTGAGGCGCACAGAGTCTCATACACGTCTTCTTCAGTGACAACCTCGAGAAAATTTTCGTTGTCATCATCTGTCAGCTGTGGGGCTAGGATGTCAAGGAATTCTTCCAAGGAAGCATCTCTACTTTGATGTACAGAATATAGCTCGCAATAATAGCGATAAATCTCGTCCATGATATCCTGCTGGGTTCTGAGAATCGTACCGTGTTTTGTTCGAATTTCATCAATAAAAGTCCTTCTCCCGTTTTTCGTATGCTTCACTAAATGATATAGGGAAGTAGTTTCATCTTCTGACACCGAATTTGCCTTCGATTTTATTTTCAACCCTTCCATTTGACTTCTCTTGATATTAAGTAACTTGGCTTTGACTTTTTTGATGTCTGCTATCCGAAGTGAGGAACCTGCTGAGACTTGATCATATAGATCTCTCAAAACGGAATAGTAATACTCTATAGTACATTTCATTTCCCTTGCGCTCTGGGCACTGTATTGAATAAGAACTTTCCTCAACTTTGGCTTTGCCATTTTAACTCACCAGTCAATAGCAGTGGCATATCTACTACGGGCTCGCAGGCATATTGCCCATGTTTCTTTAATCAGATCTTCTAAATCATGATTTACTAACAAGGAAGTGTTCAAATTCCACTGATTCTTGAATCGGCGAACCGGCTGTCTTGTTAGATTTATGCAAGCTAAGACACTTGAATGGTCTGAAAAGTACGTAGGAATGGTTTCTACTTTTGTCACGGAAGTTTCAAGATTTTTAGAAATATATTGTCTATCAATCCTGCTGCGTGATATTGCCGTGACATAAGTGAACTCAACACTGGAGGGGTATTTGATTTCCCATACATCCTTTAATTCTAAACCAGTAACTAGTTGTTTTAGTTCACTTGAGAAATTAAAATTAGGTAACTGATCTTTTCCATTTAAAACACAATTAAAATCACCTCCAAGTAATAACTGTCTTGGCGATTTCCTTAACAAGTATATCAGGTCATCTTTGAAGAAACGTGCCCTGTCAGCTCGATGAGAACTTCCTGAAGGGGCGTACAAGTTGACGATAGTCACATCATAGATATTTAGTCCTATTCCTCTTCCGGATTCCAGTCGTTCCACCTCGCTTATTGCAATCCCTTCCCTCACCAAAATAGCTGTTCCAACACTTGTTTCGGGAGACACATTTATGTAACTGACAAAACCGGGAATTACCAAATCCGAAATTAGAACTTCTTGTAACAGGGCAATATCAGTCGCGGATTCGTACAAAAATTCCTTAAGGGCCGATAATTTCAAACCGGTTGTGATTTTATTTATGTTGATAGTGGTGACAGAATAAGATTGCGTCATTGTGCTGTCACTATGTAGTTGTTTTGATGAACTAATATAGTTTCATGTGGTTCAGGGTTCAGTTGAGCTGTAACAGCTTTCTCGGAAGGCTGAACATGGAATAACACTTCAGTCAGTTTATTAGTTACTGTCCCGTTTTTTTCTGCTTCTAATGTTTTCTCTTGTAACGCAGGCAGACTGATTTCCTGGTAAACTTTCTGATTTTTCCTCCAGTGATTCGTGTACGACCGTTTCGGACTGAACATTGTTTGGGCTTGGTTCGCCCCTACCGGATTTTCCCTTCCCTTGGTTACGAACTACATTCTCATTTGGTTGTGTCGGTATTTTACTTCGCGGCTTATCTGGAGCAGCAGCAGACGCTTTCGCTATTTCGGTTGCCGGCGCCTGCCCTGAGGTGTTGACCGTGATTTCAGTTTGGCCACCACTTCCTCTTTCTTTATTAATTTCACTCACTTTCTGGTCGAGGGAAACAAGTGGAGACTGCAGTTTTGCAATCTCTCCCTGAATCTGTTTATTAACAGATAGATTCTGATCTTTGCAATCGGCTACTGCACCTGATGATTCTTGCAAATTAATGCTGCTTACACCCCCTTCATTTTCTGGTACCGTATGTGTATTATCTTTCTGTTTATTAGTTTCCATTCGCATTTTGCCTTCAGGTTCCTCTGCCTCCTCATCGCACTGTTTTTGCTTGCGAAGTGAGGGAGTGGGACAAGACAGCTCGTCCTCTGAACAACTATCAGTTATCTCCAGAGGTCGTTTTTTCGGTTGCGTTTCAGTTTCACGAGTAGTGGCAACAGGGTTTCCTTTTGTTGTTAACGGGGGAAATTGACTGTTATCGTGAAGGGAGACATCAGCTTGGCCCGCTGCGTTAACATCCTCAACCAGTTGTTCCGGGCTATTCTTTGGTAACAGATCATTTAAGGTAAGCTTCTGACGCTGTATCAAATTACTTTTAAGAACAACAGTTCGCCGCGGACATTCCTGTCTGAAGTGGCCGGTTTCGTTACATATATGGCATGTAGCTTCCTGACCTGTATAAACAATTTGTGCCTTATACCCACAAACAGTTATGTGAGACGGAATATTCGTCTTAACGTCCATCTCTACACAGCGGACCCAGTTAAAACACTGCAGTTTAAAGCGAGGCGACCATCTTTCATTTGCAATTGATTTAACGTCTCCGTAGTTTGAAAGAGCTTCCTTAATCTTATCATTTTCAATTTCAATGAGAAGATTCAAGACACGAACGGTTTTGTAATGAATGTCCGCTCTATAGATGGAAACCTTACTTTTATAACCATTTCTATGCACAAAATCTACTTCATAGCCCCACTTTCGTAACACTTTATCAACAGTCGAAGCACTGATTAACTTGACAAAAACACAGTATTTTTCCTGATCCAGTTGCCAGGTATGAACGGTTTCAGAATTTAGACCAATTACCTGTGTAATCCAGTCATCTATTTCCAGGGATGTCGGCTGAACAGGACGGGATTCCTTGTCAAAAGCAAATACCAGAGTATTCTTCCTGAGGTTTGTAGCCATGGTTAATCCAGCGAAGCAATTTCGGTTAAACAACCGAAATTCCAAGTAGCAGCAGCAAGACCAGAAAGAGCGATCAGATCACAAGGAACAGGAACGAACACGGAGATTAACGGACGGACGGCACTCGGCAGAGCACAAGTACAGCGATGTAAACACTGAAGTGCAGCGCAACAGTTAACAGCGGCCACTCGCGAGCGCGGCTGAAACGGAACTGCGCTCGTGGCTGTATGTCACCCTTGAAGTTGCATATGTTGCACGTGGACTACTCAGTTCGTATATTTTGCTAATTTTTTTTCATAGTTCCACACAACTTCTTCCTGTTTTCTCGATTGATCTGTGTTCAGTTTTTCAAGGCCTATCCACTCTGCCAACTTATAACTAAATCTGAGGAGGGTGCGATGGGGAGGTTCCCTTGTAAGCATCATCGGGTGATGCAGTGATGAGAGTTTTTAGAACTGCTGTGGTGCGATGCTAGCAGTTTACGTTCGTAAGGCCGGTATTACACTATCAAATTTCTTTGTCAAAGATTTGATCAAAGATGTGATCAAATATTCCGTCAAATATATTTGACAAAGACCTTTGACGTAGCGCTAGAATGGGTATTACACTGTCATCATATTTTTCGTCAAAGTTCAAGATGGCTGACAACAACAAATTGTTATTAACCGCAGCAGTTGCATGCACCACAATTGCACTGTGTGCACATGCAGAAGAGAAGATGGGAGGGGGGGGGGGGAGGAAACATACTTGGGTGAAGCCGTGGGTTTTACGACGACACGATAAAAGCATTCAACAAAACTTATTACGTGAGCTTATAGTGGAGGACGTCAAGTCGTACATCAATTACTTAAGAATGGATGAGCATACATTTCTGTATGTGCTCAATGAAATGTATCCTCATATCACAAAGCACAATATTCACTTAAGGACTGCTACATCAGCAGAAGACAGGCTCACTGTAACGCTCCGATTCCTTGCTACAGGAGAGGGTTATGATAGGTTAGGTTAGTTCAGGTCAGGTCTCCAATCTTCTTAATCTATTTTTGTATTCAGCGTGCCTCACGTTGTAAAGCGCCTCATCAGCTTCATACATCTCTATTAATTTTGTAGTTGTCACCACCAGTTGTATTTACCGGCAGTGTTTATAAAAACACTACAGACGACAGAATGCTGCAGCGATGCCAGCGCTCAATGTGGTAACATGTCACATTGCAGTGAACAGAAGACAAGCGACTTCTTTGATCAAATCTACAGCGAGGCCCTAGATTTGATCAAATATTGGACGACATTTGACAAAGTTCCCTACTACACCATCAAATATCTTTGACAAAGATATTGGACAAAGATATTTGACAAAGGAATTTGATAGTGTAATACCGGCCTAAGGATCAGTGTATCACAGGAGCATCCCCTCACACCGTTATGGCAGTCTGTCAAGACGAAGTGTGGCGACAAGCTATTCAAAGAGGTGCGAGACCTTTGTTTCTGCCAGTGTGTACAATGTTCAAATAGCTTAGAGGATTACATCCGGGTGAGGATGTCGACGTCCTGCATTACCGTGACGTATTTGAATATCCAAAGGGATGTTTTTGCTCTGTGGCAACGCCCGAGTAGACTCTCTCTGCACACGACGCAAAGCAGCTTCTTTGGGCTTTCACGTTTTGCCCCCACCCGTCCCCCCTATTCGCTAGGTGTGGCAACCGGTGATTTCCGTCTCTTTACTTGGGTAAAGAAACCATTGCGTGCAAAGATTTCCAGAATGACGACGAAGTGATTTTCGGGCTGAGACGTTACCAGAACAGCTAAAAGCAGACTTGTACAACATAGCTCTCTGACAAGTCATCCATCGTTAGGAAAAATGCGCCTTTCGTGGTCGCATCTGCTTGTTCCTTATTTTCTAGGTAATATTTAAAAGCCGAGCGGAGTGGCCGAGCGGTCTGAGGCGCCATGTCACGGACTGCACGGCCCCTACCGCTGGAGGTTCGAGTCCCCCCTCGGGCATGGGTGTGTGTCTTGTTCTTAACATAAGTTGGTTTAAGTTACTTTAAGCAGTGTGGAAGACTAGGGACCGATGACCTCAGCAGTTTGGTCCCTTAGAAATTCACACACATTTGAATATTTGAATAATTAAAAATTAATGAATAACCTTTGTACACCATGCAGCGAGTTTCTGCATTCTTATTAGAGACATTACTACATGTTGCTCTTTCCGTACTGCTGTATGTATCACGTAACGTACATTTTTTTTACGATGAACCTTTATGAAGCGCAATCGAGCACAGTTCGCAAACCTTACATTAAATGTTTATTTTTTTTTTTAGAAAAAAAGACAGCATTACGCAAGAAAATTACTTCTGTCAGTCAGTATGAAAAACCCAACGTATGTTGAACGTAAATGAAAATCCGAATGAGTAAACAAATTGTGAAATAGATCCAAACTAACTTACTGTACGCAAACGGATTCATAAACACAACGAGATTTTAAGCCCTAGTTGTGCTCCAAAAGGGAGGAATTGCCTAATATCAAAGTGAAAATGTTCAAGGTGTTAACAAAAACAAAATTTGAATGATCACATTAATTTATTTAAAGAAAGCAAAAATATGGAAAAGCATCTATCTGACAATAAAGAAAGTGAAAAACATGAAATATACTAAGACTCCAAACAAAATGAATCTTCTTGTCGTCAGAATTAGTTCGAAAGCTACAAAGCTATAGATACAATAGCGCTCGATGTCCTACTAATCGACTACAGCGACTTTTGCTTCAATGTTAAACTGAAAGTGACGCATGCATCTATCATTGGTCTGGTGGACTTTGAACAGATTGAGACGTAGCGCCTTCACACAGCGCCTATTTAGATAGGACATTACAGCAGTGAACAGGAGTGCAGTATGAGTCACACGCAGGGCAGGTGGCGTTAGATTGCTTGAGAGTAGGTAGTTGCTATGCGATCTGGTAGAGGTCACTAGCTGACGGACAGTTTGGGCTGCAGTTAAAATACTCTCAGTTTTATTTGTGGTTCTGTTTGTTTAATTTTCTAATTGTTAATTAATTACTACTGTTGCTGTGCTGAGTTATGAGAATGAATGATGTTGTGATTGTGATATGTTTCATGTAAAAATTTTTACAATACATTGTTATAACTGGTCACTTGAGGAATGTACGAAAATGACGTGTATTAGTCATTCGTACGAGGGGAATCTGATGAAAAGTTTTTCATCAGTTTATGTTACCAGGGAAATGAGATTATGATTTCGGCAATGAAGTTTTGTTAAAAGGGAATTAATTTTGTGTTTGTGGGTTTCCAGAATTTATTTGTGATAATAGGGAAAAATTTTCATTGGTCCTGTATACAAGCGCGGGATTGAGCGGTTTGATGCTGCTTTCCGTATGAGCGTGATTAAAAAAAAAAATGTGATGATGTGGTGGCCCTCAACTACGCACCCTCAGACTCAGTGTTGAAATATTAAAAGTTTCGGCTGGTTTCGTTGTGTAGTGCCTGGGATACGTAGTTGCCGCATTACAAGCAAAATACTGCTTAGTCTACAGTAGACAATATGAAATGACACATGAATCGAATGGTCAAAGGTTCCTATTACTCGACAATTGCGAATTTTTAATGCAACATAGTAATTTATAAATGAAAGATTGCAATTAAATAAAATCTGCAGGTACTATCTTAACGACTTTACATGATGAGTACGATAGCAGAAGTACCTTTAAAAATGCTCTTTATTACTGTAACACTTACTGGTGTCGATGGTCCGCCGGCTAGAGTGGCCGAGCGGTTCCAGACGCTACAGTCTGGAACCGCGCGACCGCTACGGTCGCAGGTTCGAATCCTGCCTCGGGCATGGATGTGTGTGATGTCCTTGGGTTAGTTAGGTTTAAGTAGTTCTAAGTTCTAGGGGACTGATGAACTCAGCAGTTAAGTCCCATAGTGCTCAGAGCCATTTGAACCATTTTTTTGTCGATGGTCCAGCAATGAAATAAAATATAAGTTGAATAACAGGGAAACAATAGATTCCTACTACACGTAATTAGTTATGAACAACAACATAGCACGCGAGATATTCACTTCTAAACGCATACTACGTCTTCACTGCAGAAACCACGGAAATCTCACAGGTGCACCAGTCGGCACTACGAAATATTTCCATCTCGCGCTACCACGCGCAAAACTGCTCCACTCTCCAAGTCTTTGCCGCGGCTGTGCGTCCCGTCGCGCCGTACTGTCCAGGACTTTCTCGTGTCCTCTCCTGTACCGCCCAGAACTCCTCTGTCCTCTCTCGAAACGATGCTCCTCCCCACCTCCATACAGTCTCTCCACGTGTCCTTTTTGGGACGATCGCTGTGAATGGTTAGAGCGCTCCCAGCCTGTCTCCAAGCCAACGCACACTCGCAGATATAATGAAACACGTTCGAAATACTGGATTTACATTTAAATAATTTGAAATTAAATAAATATCCCTAAGGCTGGACCATAATTACACTCTAACACCCATTATTAAATACATAAACAAATTAAATAAACATATATCAAAGGAATAGAACAGAAGTAAGCCAGTAGACTAAAGTCTCTGTGCTTTCTAAAACACAGTAAATAATTGACCAATTTCTTCATGAATAGTATATATCGGATATAAACAAACACATAGCTGAATAAATATGTTTATAAGCATGCTGCTACCGGTTTTTCGTGGAACTGTAGCGTACTTATGCCCTGACGCGATTAATAGTAATCGGCCACTTTGACCTCCAATAACTCATGTACTATTCAAGTTAAATGCCTGTAATTTACACCAATTTAGGTTTACACCAACAGCTTTCTAAAGATACGTCGCTCGAGAAAATCGGGTGAACCGTTTAGATTTTGGAAATGCTGGGTGTTACTTGTATAATTTGTATCATTTGTATCATTTATCTAATAAAGATATTGAAAATCTGATTACACCATCAGAATCGTCGTGCAAATAATGGTAATGTACATGTTTCTTTTTGAGGTATTATGATTAATCTGGCTACTATTAATTTCTATACGAACTGTGAAATGTCTGACATTAAGGTTTCATAAAGTCCAGTGACTAAATTCTGTGTGGCATGTTGCTTACTCGCGAATTTGGCCGTTTTCTTCCATGAATTCATTATAGCAACATTTGAGCGAGAAATTGAGACTGATTATGGCAACATTTGAGGGAGAAATTCTAAAAGAAACAATCCATTTGTAAGCTTTCGGTGAAGAATAATTCACAATTACCATAAACTCGTTATACACGTCAGGTTAGCTGAGGGCGCTAATGTTTTGCTTCCTGGACTTGGGTGGGCGTGCCGGCCCTGGATTACCGATGAGGGCCGGTGTACCAGCGAGCCTGGATGTGGCTTTTAGGCGCTTTTCCACATCCCACTATGTGATTACCTGGCTGCTCCCCATGTCCCGCTCAGCTACACGATTCGCAGACATTTGAATCCGTTTGCACTACTTCGTGGCTTACACTACACGCAGACAGTTGGGGTACTCTAATTCCGTCCCAGGGGGTACGGGGGGGCGGGGGGGGGGGGGACAGGAAGAACATCCGGCCACCCTCTAACATAGTAGTCGGTCTCGCGTTGAAGTGGGACAAAGGCCCAAGGGGCCCAAGGAACTGATAATGACCATAAACTGGTTACGGTTATGAAAGATACAAGCGTGTGGACCTTTCATAATTTGTACAGCTTAGAGTAAGGCTTGGTAGTGACCGGTGTACACAAGCTTACCGTAATAGAGTGAAATACTCTACTTGCCATTAAAATTGCTACACAACGAAGATAACGTGCTACAGACGCGAAAGTTAACCAACAGGAAGAAGATGCTGTGATATGGAAATGATTAGCTTTTCAGAGCATTCACACAACGTTGGCGCCGGTGGCGACACTTACAACGTGCTGACGTGAGGAAAGTTTCCAACCGATTTCTCATACACAAACTGCAGTTAACCGGCGTTGCCTGGTGAAACGCTGTTGTGATGCCTCGTGTAAGGAGGAGAAATGCGTACCATCACGTTTCCGACTTTGATAAAGGTCGGATTGTAGCCTATAGCGATTGCGGTTTATAGTATCGCGACATTGCTCCTCGCGTTGGTCCAGGTCCAATGACTGTTAGCAGAATATGGAATCGGTGGGTTCAGGAGGGTAATATGGAACGCCGTGTTGGATCCCAACGGCCTCATATCACTAGCAGTGGAGATGATCGTGCAGCCACGTCTCGATTCCTGAGTCAACAGATGGGGACGTTTGCAAGACAACAACCATCTGCACGAACAGTTCGACGACGTTTGCAACAGCATGGACTATCAGCTCGTAGACCATGGCTGCGGTTACCCTTGACGCTGTACCACAGACAGGAGCGCCTGCGATGGTGTACTCAACAACGAACCTGGGTGCACGAATGGAAAACGTCATTTTTTCGGATGAATCCAGGTTCTCTTTAAAGCATCATGATGGTCGCATCCGTGTTTAGCGACATCGCGGGGAACGCACATTGGAAACGTGTATTTGTCATCGCCATACTGGCGTATCACCCGGCATGATGGTATGGGGTGTCATTGGTTACACGTCTCGGTCACTTCTTGTTCGCATTGACGGCACTCTGAACAGTGGACGCTACGTTTCAGATGTGTTACGATCCGTGGCTCTACCCTTCATTCGATCCCTGCGAAACCCTACATCTCAGCAGGATATTGCACGACCGTATGTTGCAGGTCCTGTACGGGCCTTTCTGGATACAGAAAATGTTCGACTGCTGCCCTGGCCAGCACATTCTCCAGATCTCTCACCAATTAAAAACGTCTGGTCAATGGTGGCCGAGCAACTGGCTCGTCACAATACGCCAGTCACTACTCTTGATGAAGTGTGATATCGTGTTGAAGCTGCATGGGCAGCTGTACATGTACGCCCGTTCCAAGCTCTGTTTGACTCAATGCCCAGTCGTATCAAGGCCGTTATTACGGCCAGAGGTGGTTGTTCTGGGTACTGATTTCTCAGTCTCTATGCACCAATATTGCGTGAAAATGTAAGGGCCACACGACATTTCATTTCATTTCAGTTATAGTATAATATATTTGTCCAATGAATACCCGTTTATCATCTGCATTTCTTTTTGGTGTAGCAATTTTAGTGGCCAGTAGTGTATTACGCACATAAATACTTTCATATAACTACTCCTTCCACCGACAAAACAGTTTTAGTATCGCTTGTGGTTACGATGTGTACAGCTGTTTTTTTCTATAGCTTTTTACAGTTAAGGACTGCATATCAGTAACTCCGAGGAGGCGCACGTGTAAGAAGAGTTTCACCGCCAGGTTAGTGGAACTGTGCAGTTCACCGCGCCGCCGCAAGATGATTGCAGTGCTCAGACTGAATTGTTCTAACGAGCCGGTGCTGTGGTTATCTCCACCATAAACTACCAGCGGAAGCCGTACAGTGTGTTTGTGCCGTCTCTGACTCTCTCAAGTGCGACGCCACTGCAGACTCAACACTGGTCTGCCGATCAGCTACTGCAATGGGGACCGCAGCCTGTGGAGATGCGTTCAGCGCCAAGGCCCACGTCCAAGACTCGTCTATCAGAATCGAGCAGCCTGGTCTTTCCTTACAGCCAAGACAAGAGGAACACCAGTCATTATTAAATGATCTGTCCGCCAATGGCGTAATAACACCTGCAGATGAAATCCCACCAAGAAAGCGCGTCGTGTGGAAAGCACCAATAATTTCTCTAACCTCCTCTGTTCTCTAAACAACTTCCCTCTACGTGATTTGCCTCATGACGTCATATGTAGCTTTTACCAATTGGTGTTTTTCGCGCTCAGCAGCTAGCCTCGCCTCCCAGATTCAGAAAGTTAGGAAGTGTGCCAGAGGCTACTCGTTACTTCTTCGGCCTAATCATGTTCTTTCGAAAGTTGGGAATGGTTATCTCCCGAAGGCACTATTCTCAACTTGACAGAACGCCGCCCTCCTGCTGATACAGGTTCTTTCTCTCATTCCACAGTTATGCATCCCCGGCCAGAGTCGCGAACAGTCGGTCGCAGTAGTGTCTTGTATTCGGTCTCCTTTACAGATGAACCACACTTATGCAAAATTCTCCCAATAAACCGGAGTCGACCATTCGCCTTCCCTGCTACAAGCCTTACGGGCTCGTTCTGTTTGATATCGCTTTGCAACGTAACGCCTAGACATCTAATCGACGTGACTCTGCGAAGCATCACACTACTAATTCTGTATTCCAACATTACTGGTTTGTTTTTCCTACTCATCTGGGTTAACTTACATTTTTCTACATTTAGAACTATCTGCCATTCACACCAACTAGAAACTTTATGTAAGTCGTCTTGCACCCTCCTGCAGTCACTCAACAACTACACCTTCCCATACATCACAGCAGTATCAGAAATCAGCCGCAGATATTATACCCACCCTCCCCGTCTGATCACTTGTGTACATAGAAAATTACAGCGGTCCTATCGCACTTCACTGGGGCTCTCCTTACGATACCCTTGTCTCTGATGAACTTGCATCAGCCATGGAAGGTTACTCGCTGTAAAGCCACCAGTGTGTTCTTTTAATACTGTGACTAAAGTTTTGTCTGGCGAGCTTACTTTTACTTGAAAAACAAGTCAATATTAAAGAATATATTCAGTAGTTTACAGTGGAAGGAAACAAAGTGAATTGATCAATTCACCGAGTGATTTGGAACAATGCTACTGGTAGTGGTCTCACATTCGGGAGAAACAGGGCTCACATTCCGAGTAATCATCCTGAT
Organism: Schistocerca nitens; assembly: GCF_023898315.1. Taxonomy (NCBI): domain Eukaryota; kingdom Metazoa; phylum Arthropoda; class Insecta; order Orthoptera; family Acrididae; genus Schistocerca; species Schistocerca nitens. The sequence goes on along the minus strand of NC_064618.1, from coordinate 785,932,676 downwards.
TCAGATTTACCGAGTTATCCCTAAATCGTTTGAGTAGAAATCCGGGGAGGGGAGGGGGGTATTCCGTAATTATGGTTATATCTAAAATCCTGCCAGTTTGCTCTTGACGTAGTAAAATGCAAAGCTGCACACTTTCCAACCTTAAAGTATGATATCCTTTGACTATAGGACGCCATAAGAGATATTTTGGAGTCACATTCTCTAGAGATATGGAACATAACACCGCATAGGCTCAGGTGAAGGAGAAAGAAAATGGCACGCTACGTCGTTGGGGAATTGCCTGATGTCCACGAAATAGATCACCTAAACAAGCTTTTACGTGTGTACTTCAATACTGCTCAAGAGTGTGGGACATTGAGCACATACAAAAAAAAAAAAGGTTGGTGCGAACGGTCACAGGCTGTTTTGATCGGCGAAAGTGAGTTGCAGTAACACTGAAAGATTTTAAACTATGGGTGGTCGAGGGAAGGCACCTAATATCTCGCGAGTTACATTACATTAACACGACATTTCGTAACGATGTGTAACGTGTCAGTTTAACGTAAGTTTTCTTTACACGAATTTTTTTCACAGTTCCTACTTCATATCTAAAAATTCATCAACTGAGTATAGTTCATCTATTGAGTATAGTTCGTCTACTGAGTATAGTTCATCTAGCGAGTATAGTTACTGAGTATAGTAAGCTCCACCTGTGAACAAGAAGGACAGTTAGGATGTGTTACAGCGAAAAATATCCTCTGGCATGCAATTCACAAGGATTCGCATGACATATCTGTAGACATAGAATCCAGTACAATTTTAGTTTTTGCCCAGATATAATAGTCGCACCGTCCACGGAAAGCTAAACTCTAAATTCCCTCCCTCCTTTCTTCTTCTCCTCAAATATCAGTCAGTTAACGCAAGGGGTATTCCATAGGTTTCTCAATTTATTTGCTGAAATCCGACGCTACTAGATCATACTTCTTTTTCACAGAAAGTTTTTCTGCGGAACTACCAACCTAGATCCTATATTCTATGAAAATCAATTCAAATTACCACATTAAAAGTCTCCAGTCTCAGGCTGCGGTTCTGTGTTCAGAAATATAGGCAGAAAAATTCCAATCTTGGGGAATACTGCACAGTTCCTTCATTAATACCTCCGTCTCGTCGGTCGTGCTGAAACGGGACCTGGTCATATCTCTCCATTCTCGCTTTCTGCTAAACAAAGTCACGAATTCAAAACGTCCGCATAACAGAGTCTTGTTTTCGTAGGCTCTTCAAGTCTGTTTACCTCAAACATTCTGTCGTGTTTAAAGACATGCACTTGAGTGCACGACTATTTCCGAACCCAACTTTCGAAATCTCTGTCAAATATTTGGCTTCAAAATTCTGCATTCAAGAATTTTGCCGATTCAAGGACTATTTCTTAAGTCTCGGACAAGTCAAGCAAATGTGAATAATAGCAGTGACAGAGATTATACTGTAAAGTATGGATTTGAGGTACCATTTGATTCCCTGCACTAGAGTGCCTAAACCAGCTTCCTGAATGATGCCCTGATAGCAAACGAAACGTATCGCCTCTGCGGTTTCCGTCGCGTATCTCAATCGATAAGTTCAGTCACCATTTTTCGATGCTTCGAGTGTCCATAGATGGTGTTCCTGAGCCCATTCTAACCTGTGTGCGAGATTGCATACGGTGAGCAGAGGTGCTGATATGAGAGATCCCTCCTGCACCCCATAGCAAGGAGGGGTGCAGAATGATACCTCTGCTCACTGACTCTTGTATTTGTGTCTCTTTACCAGGATGTAACTGATGACTGATCTGTTGCACTGTATCTCGCCTATACACGGGTCAGGTACGTTTACTCTACGCGCTAGTTGCACTAGGGTGCTTCACGGGACGAGTTTCTCGCCCTTGTGTTTACACACAGCATGACAGACACGAAAAGGATGAGTTGTCAGTCTGGGCAAGACAACCATCTCGAACGGCCTCTGTCGTACCTCCGGATTCTGCATATGTGATCATCAAAAATGGCTCTGAGCACTATGGGACTCAACTGCTGTGGTCATCAGTCCCCTAGAACTTAGAACTACTTAAACCTAACTAATCTAAGGACATCACACACATCCATGCCCGAGGCAGGATTCGAACCTGCGACCGTAGCCGTCGCACGGTTCCGGACTGCGCGCCTAGAACCGCGAGACCACCGCGGCCGGGTGTGATCATCCATATCATGGTGCTGTAGTATAGAAACAAACGAGGTTCACGCTGCTGGAGTAAGAAATTATTCCGTCTGCAATTCCAATATAGGAACCAGCTTACGAGAGAAATGGCAGTGCAACCCACTTAAGACCCCGTCACGGAGGTCGTCCTGTGAAATATTACAAATTGATAAGCATGCAAACATACACAGCGAGAGTCAGCTAAGGCAGGCCACCATACATATGTCCACAAGAAGTAAATATACTGCCTGACAAAAAAAATGTAGTACTAGATACATTATCGGATGTTAACGAAACTACATACAGGTATACACCATCTGTGGGTACGTAAATTATTAGAGTTGCATTCCCTGTGATAGTACAACGACCACCAGAATGCGTTAGTCTTTCTCGTGTTTCCAGTCAGGGTATATAAGGGGAGTGAATGTTAGATATTGAATGATCAGTGTGAAGGACGCAAAATGCTGCGTACTTGATTGAGACAGCGTTATCAACAACGAACAGAGTTTCAAGGGGGGCTCCTTGTGAGCCTACATTTGGCCGACTGCTCGAGTGGTACAATACCCAGATTTATGGGACATTCGGATGTGACAGTGGTCCTACGGTGGACTGCGCTGGATCTTGAGGGCAGTCATACCACGTCTGACCAGCACTAGGGAGGATCGCCGTATTGTGCATCAGTAACGTGCTGACCCCTTCACATCTACGCCTTGCCATTCATGACCAGGCAATAGACTCTCTGCGACATTCTGTAATCCCGTATCGTCACCTGGAGACCAGCAGCTGCCGGGATAGGGAATTACGCTCCCATGTTTAGGCTGACATTAACACCACAACGTAACCGGCTGAATGAATATGGTATCTCTTCCCGAAAGAACAGATACCATCGATGAACGTGCAGCTTCTCTAGAATGAAATGATAATTAAATCGAAACCCTTAGCTGCCAACAGGTGTTGTTGATACACATCAATGGGGACAGCTGAAAATGTATGCCCCTATCGGAACTCGAACACGGGATCTCCCGCTTACATGTCAGACGCTCTATCCATCTGAACCACTGGGGGCACAGAGGATAGTGCGACTGCAGGGACTTATCCCTTGCACGCCTCTCGCGAGAGCCAAATTCCCAACTGTACATAACCTACATTTGCAGTACTCCTAATAGAGTGAATGGGCAAATATCCATTAGGAGTACTACAAATGTAGGTTGTGGATAGTTGGGAATGTGGGTCTCGCGGGAGACGTGCAAGGGATAAGTTCATGCAGTCGCACTATCCTCCGTGCCCCGGTGGCTCAGATGGATAGAGCGTCTGCCATTTAAGCAGGAGATCCCGGGTTCGATTCCCGATGGGGCACACCTTTTCAGCTGTCCCCATTGATGTATATCAACAACACCTGTCGGCAGCTAAGGATTTCGATTTAATTATAATTTCGTAATCGGCTGAGTTTGGAGTCGTGTCGTAACCGGAAAGCATGGACTGCTGATGAAATGCATCGAGTTGTGTTCAGTGGTCATTCGCTTTCTCCACCATCCTGGATGGCCATCGTCAGTGAGTATGGTGGCGGACTGCAGAGAGATCCCGCGCTTCCAGTGAAAGGGAGAGAGGTGGTAGTCCTAGCGGGCATGACTGCAAGTCACGACTGGTAGTGATTCAGGTGAGTCTGACGGCACAACGATACGTCACAAACATCCTGCGTCCTCATATGTCATGGTGTCAGTATTCAATATGGTAACGCTCGTCCAGACATGACACGTGTCTCTGTGAACTGTCTGCGCTATGCTGAAGTAGTCCTGTGGCCAGAAAAATTCCCGGATCTGCCTCTGATAGAATATGTGCGGGACCGGATATGAATTTCATCCCAGTGCCAGTGTTCAGAATGTGAAGGACAAGTTACAACGCTCGTGGGTCAGCTTACCTCAGGAGAGGATGCAACGCCTTTGTGACACGGTTCCAAAACGAATCAGTGCATTTGTTGTGTCTAGACAAGACAGTCGAGACACAAGGCGAGGAAGCCGAAAGGGCACGCGTCAGCTCACGCAGGCTAGTTTAGGTCTGAAACAGGAGACGTAATGAATGCTATAAAGAAAAGTACGTAGCTGCTAGAATACTTAACTTTATTCCATCATTTGTATACAGCATTCTTGATGATACAAGTGAGACTCTATCTTGAAATGGTTAATGGCGCCTTGCTAGGTCGTAGCCATGGACTTAGCTTGAAGGCTATTCTAACTGTCTCTCGGCAAATGAGAGAAAGGCTTCGTCAGTGTAGTCGCTAGCAAAGTCGTCGTACAACTGGGCGAGTGTTAGTACGTCTCTCGAGACGTGCCGTGTGGTGGCGCTCGGTCTTATCACTGGCAGTGGCGACACGCGGGTCCGACATGTACTAATGGACCGCGGCCGATTTAAAGCTACCACCTAGCATGTGTGGTGTCTGGCGGTGACACCACAGCATTCATTCAAGCAAAAAAGGATAGAACATCGTACTGAGAAGTTGTAAGCGCATTGTCATATCGGTGGCTTGGTTGCTGAGTATCTTGGCGGGTGGCCGCGTCTGGAGAGTCGAGCACAGGACACGGAGCTGTTATGTTGCCCTGTCGGTAGCTCTGCACGTAAAAGGCATTGTTATGGAAGTTTAAGTGTTGCTACAAATGCTATTGCAGTGAAGTAATGACATATAGAACTGGTTTCAGTGAAAAGCGCGCAAAGAAGTAATTAAATATGAGCAGTGCCGCCGATAACGTTTTTGTGTATCCGCTCGTTGCGTGTCGTACCGTGCAGCATCAAACATCCGCGCCGTGTTCCGGCTCCCAGAATGAACTAATGTGAATCAGTATAAATTAGTTACCACTAAAGAGTGCAATCAAGTGCCAGTCAGTGTCTTGTAGAGAGCGTGAGAACGTGCGTTCGGTCATCGCGTTTCCGCATCACCAACAATCAGCCGCGCCACGACGGTTACGCGCACGCTCGTACAAATGACAACTGAGAAAAATTAACTCTATAAACAGTGTTATATCGTTACTAGTTTCAACGAGGACTGGTACAAAATATCTGTGTATGCGTGACGAGCGTAAGAACTTTCGTTCGATCAGTAGGCTTCCTCATCATTAACAATCACCCGCGTCGCGTCGGTTACGCGTACGCTCGTCCAAGTGATATTGTGGACGGATAATCATCTAGAAATTGGCATCAACATTTACGGCTTAGAGTGTAAACAGTGCAATCTGCTATTCTACTTATCGTTTCAGAATATAGTTGTTCATACCAGATGAAGGACACCGTTGTGTTTGATGTTGATTGGCTCCCCTAAACCCGCTTGCATATTTAGGTTCATAGTTTCAAGCAAACCAGCAGCAGTGTGAGGCAGAACAATACGACCGCCGCGAAATTATCAGATACGTGGTGTAGACAGGGCGCACGATGGAGAAGCGACAACCAGTTTGAGGGACCGCCACCATTTGTACCGCTGGGCGTGTTACAAAGTGAACTCACACTGCCAAGTTCTTTGTAAATCTCATTGAAATTTGTGATCACTGAAACAGCAGTAAAGGAAACAAAAGAGCCGGCCGGAGTGGCCGAGCGGTTCTAGGCGCTACAGTTTGGAACCGCGCGACCGCTACGGTCGCAGGCTCGAATCCTGCCTCGGGCATGGATGTGTGTGATGTCCTTAGGTTAGTTAGGTTTAAGTAGTTCTAAGTTCTATGGGACTGATGACCTCAGAAGTTAAGTCCCATAGTGCTCAGTGCCATTTTTGAAACAAAGGAATAATTTGGAGTAGGAAAAAACAGGAACTTGGAGGTTTGCCGATGATATAGTAATTCTGTCAGAGATAGCAAAGTACGTCGAAGAGCATCTGAACGAAACGGACAGTGTCTTGAAAGTATGATATAAGCTGAACAGCAACAAAAGCAAAACGAGGATAATGGAATGTAGCCGAATTCAGTCAGGTGACGCTGAGAGAACTAGATTTGGAAATGAGACACTTAAAGTAATAGATGAGTTTTGCTATTCGGACTGCGAAGAAACATGATGCTCGAAGTACCGAGGGTATAAAATGTAGGCTGCCAATGGCAAGAAAAGTTTTTCTGAAGAAGAGACATTTTTTAACATCGAGTATGCACTTAAGTGTCAGGAAGTCTTTTCTGAAAGTATTTGTATGGAGAGTAGCCATGTGTGGCAGTGAAACATGGACGATAAACAGTTTAGACAAGAAGATAATATCTTTTGAAATTTGGTGCTAACGAAGAATACTGAAGCTGAAGATTAGGTGGGTAGATCACTAACTAATGAGGAGGCACTGAATAAAACTGGGGAGAAAAGAAATTTGTGGCACAACCTGACTTGAAGGATTCGGTTGGTAGCACACATTCTCAGACATCAAGGGATCACCAAATTAGTACTGGAGGGAAGCATGGGGGGAGGGGGCGTAAAACTCGTTGAGGGAGACCAAAAGATGAATACAGCAAGCAGATTCAGAAGAATGTAGGCTGCAGTAGTTGCTCACGGATAAAGAGGTTTGCGGAGGATAGGGTAGTGTGGAGAGCTGCATCAAACCAGTCGTTGGACTGAAGACCACAACAACAACACTCACTGGAATAGCGTTACAGACCATGTCGGTCAGTGAAGATTCATTTCACTTCCGCGTCGCCTCTTGCTCCCTTCAATTATCTTATCAGTCAGTGTATGTCAAGGTACGGTTTTCAGTAAGTTATAGTTGATAACGTGGCAAAATTACTGATCACCGCAAGTAATTATTAACGTTCGAAACTGCTGAACTAAGACACTGACGTTTTTAACGGAAGTATATCCTTTTTCTGTGGCACTGGAAAGAGACTCCGAAGAGTTCAACGATGTAACTTGTTTGGAAGTTGCTCAAATGCTAGCAAGATAATACCACCGCCAACTATTGTCCCACCGTCAAATAAGAGATCCCACAAACATGTACCAAATCTAAGTAAATACGTAACTAACGTACAGTTCGTATACTTATTACTAGTTGACAAACCGGTTACTGTCGGGGTTTCGTTTTGCCAATTTGACCTGTGACCAAGACGAACATTTTCCTTTCGTTTTTTTATTGCCTTTGTACGTACACCTTCAGTAGACTCGGTCTGAGGTGATCCCGGACAGTTTCCGTACTCCGCGTGCAGCTGTTTAGTGTGTCTAAAACGCGATTTTGGAAACGTCTCTATGGCAAAAGCTCTCGTAGCTCTACAGACGACTATTGTTTTCGTCTGTATCCGTTTGCGCTGTCAGGCATGAGGGATTTACTAAGTTACCAGGGTGTCTTAGTGCTAAAGAGTAAATGTATAGCCGGCCGCGGTGGTCTAGCGGTTCTGGCGCTGCAGTCCGGAACCGCGGGACTGCTACGGTTGCAGGTTCGAATCCTGCCTCGGGCATGGGTGTGTGTGATGTCCTTAGGTTAGTTAGGTTTAAGTAGTTCTAAGTTCTAGGGGACTTATGACCTAAGATGTTGAGTCCCATAGTGCTCAGAGCCATTTTTAGTAAATGTATAAAGACTTGACGCATGATGCGGCATCTGGTAAGCGTGAAAGCTGTTTTTTGTTTCGAAGGCTCTCGAAAGTGTTCTGTTAAAGTCTGCAGCTGTTCGTGTGGAATGGGCAAAGCATTCGTAATGATGGAATTACATGGATTGCCTCACGTTCAGTGGTATTTTGCTCAATAACTCTTGCAGCATATCTGTTAGAATCTGTATACAGCCTTTTATAGTCATATGAATGAAGCAAGGAGCAACGACGTAATTCTTGAATGGCCGAACATTACGCTGACAGTCTGAGGCCGTTTTTTATCCAGTTCTGTCAGTCAACGTGATTTTAGACTGTTCTGCACTGCAAACTGCTGTGATTAATTAGACTGTCGTTTCTAAATGGTAAAATCTTGTATAGATACGTCGTACGCAGTTTCTACAGACATAATTTGGAGAACTCTAATCCATTTAGAAAGTGATTGTTATGCGAAATGTGAAAAGGCTGAACTGTGTTGGCTCAAATGGTTCAAATGGCTCTGAGCACTATGGGACTTAACTTCTGAGGTCATCAGTTCCCTAGAACTTAGAACTACTTAAACCTAACTGACCTAAGGACATCACACACATCCATGCCCGTGGCAGGATTTGAACCTGCGACCGTAGCGGTCCGCGGTTCCAGACTGTAGCGCCTAGAACCGCTCGGCCACTCTGGCTGGCTGAACTGTGTTGGGATGTAGTACTCGCATAGCACTCGCACTTTCAAACTTCCTCGCAGTGACATTTTGACGTGTTGCCACTGCTAAAAGTAAGCTGCATTTACCTCATCAGGGGCTTTTTTTTCTTGGCATATTTTCTCCTTAACATCCTCAGTTCCTTAAAATTATTTTAATTATCTTTGAAAAAGCATATCGTGAGAGTTTGGCACGAACAGGGTACCGATCAGCATATAGTAACACCGGTGGTCTAACATGACGACATTCGCTATAAGGAAAACCATATCCATTTTTCGACTTTAGTGTAGGGGGTAGCTAGGCATAGTGGCCCTATCGTGTAAAGTGGCCGTTGGGTTCCTGGGGGATAGCAGAAGCTGGCATGGCGGGGAAATGCTTCAGTTTATTCCACTTGGAGAGCCCAGTCACCGTTTGATGTCTAACCTGTTTGTTGTGCCGCTCCTCAGAGCTATAATAATTTTTGTGGATTTTAGTCATCATGACGTAAGTGGTCAGTTCGTGTATTTATTCTGCAGAGGAAATGAGACTTACGTCTTTTTGACGAGATTGTATTGACTCCATAATTCTACTTCAGTCATTGAAATTTGGTGATGGTATTAGAGAGTATTCACATTCTGCGTAATGGCGTGAATGTGAGCAAAGTGGCCTACCCGGTGGTGGCTTTTGGCCACTTTTGTAGAGGGAAAGCGTAACAGCAGTGGCTTGGCGATACTTACTTTCAAGTACTTGTAACAGTCACCTCGAAGCGGCAAATCAAGAAAGAGAAGAAAAGAAAGTAGAAAGAAGAAAAAACGGAAGAAGAGAAAAAAAGCACAACAAGAAAAGTATGAAAAACGGGAACCCGACTTTAGAAGAGTTCGGTTTGACGACAACTGTGAACACACAAAATGCTTCTACGACGAAGAAAAATTTTCAGATTCAAAGCAAAGATTAAGTGCCAATTGCATTCCCTCTGAGCTCACGATCGGTCCCTAGCCGGCCGCTGTGGCAGAGCGGTTCTAGGTGCTTTAGTCCGGAACCGTGCTGCTGCTACGGTCGCAGGTTCGAATCCTGCATCGGGGATGGATGTGTGTGATGTCCTTAGGTCAGTTAGGTTTACTTAGTTCTAAGTTCTAGGGGACTGATGACCTCAGACGTTAAGTCCCATAGTGCTCAGAGCCATTTGAACCACTTCATCGGTCCCAAGACTTACACACTACTTAAAATAACTTACGCTAAAGAGAACGCAACACCCATGTCTGAGGGAGGACTCGAACCTCCGGCGGTTATTTGAGAAAAGCGTAAATAATTTAATTCTAATCATATTTTACAATACAATGTACTAAGTTGTTTGTTAAAACAGATTTGTATCGCTTAAAACTAAGTGACCACATTGGCTGCGCGAGTGGGGCAAAGTGGCCATTTCGCCACTTTGTGAAAAATACCGGTACTTCATTTGCTTCTGAAGCAATTAAATTATTCGATATCATACTTCAGTAGTTGTAGATTATAATCACAGATTTCTATGCATTTCCATTTATTGCTACTCAGCTTCAAGAAAAGGAGAACCCTAGTCTGACAACTTCGTACGATTCTCCCCATCATTGTATAATTTTCAATAGTTGGTTACAACCAAGGTCAATAATTAACTAAATAATCTTAACGCCACACATTGACGCTCACGGCTAGGAAACGTTTTGTTCGAAGTGGGTGACCACAAAGTGACTCAGTTCTTGTTACGTGTGTGACTCTCCGAATCGCTGTGGCTGTCCCCGCCTGGTGAGACGTACTCACACAGCCCTCCCCTCACCTCCCCCTCCCCCCTCCCGCTTTTCCAACGGGAGGCGAAGCGCCGGAAAACGCGGCCAGCGAGCGCAGACGGCTGGGTGCCAGTTCTCGGTTTTCTGGGAAGCGGACCGGCAGATAACGAATCGCCTGCAGTGCGTCAGAACAGCTGCGCCTGGTGCGTACGTGACTTCCTGGCGGACCGCAGCGCTTCCGTACACAGCCACGGGTCTCCTTACACGGAATGCCGGCGGTGCCGAAATCACCATCAGTGTTCCATACAACGGCTTCTTTCGAAACTACGTATTTGGCATTGTATGGATCTCGAAAAGAAGCATTTCTGGAATGTCGAAACAAGACGAGGAGACTATAAATCTACTCGGTAGGAATCAGCATGGGTTTCGAAAAAGACGATCGTGTGAAACCCAGCTCGCGCTATTCGTCCACGAGACTCAGAGGGCCATAGACACGGGTTCCCAGGTAGATGCCGTGTTTCTTGACTTCCGCAAGGCGTTCGATACAGTTCCCCACAGTCGTTTAATGAACAAAGTAAGAGCATATGGACTATCAGACCAAGTGTGTGATTGGATTGAAGAGTTCCTAGATAACAGAACGCAGCATGTCATTCTCAATGGAGAGGTGTCTTCCGAAGTAAGAGTGATTTTACGTGTGCCGCAGGGGAGTGTCGTAGGAACGTTGCTATTCACATTATACATAAATGACCTTGTGGATGACATCGGAAGTCCACTGAGGCTTTTTGCGGATGATGCTGTGGTATATCGAGAGGTTGTAACAATGGAAAATTGTACTGAAATGCAGGAGGATCTGCAGCGAATTGACGCTTGGTGCAGCGAATGGCAATTGAATCTCAATGTAGACAAGTGTAATGTACTGCGAATACATAGAAAGAAAGATTCCTTATCATTTAGCTACAATATAGCAGGTCAGTAGCTGAACGCAGTTAATTCCATAAATTATCTGGGAGTACGCATTAGGAGTGATTTCAAATGGAATGATCATATAACGTTGATCGTCGGTAAAGCAGATGCCAGACTGAGATTCATTGGAAGAATCCTAAGGAAATGCAATCCGAAAACAAAGGAAGTACGTTACAGTACGCTTGTTCACCCACTGCTTGAATACTGCTCAGCAATGTGGGATCCGTACCGGACAGGGTTGATAGAAGAGGTAGAGAAGATGCAACGGAGAGCAGCGCGCTTCGTTACAGGATCATTTAGCAATCGCGAAAGCGTTACGGTGATGATAGATAAACTCCAGTGGAAGACTCTGCAGGAGAGACGCTCAGTAGCTCGGTACGGGCTTTTGTTAAAGTTTCGAGAACATACCTTCACCGAAGTGTCAAGCAGTATATTGCTCCCTCCTACGTATATCTCACGAAGAGAGCATGAGGATAAAATCAGAGAGATTAGAGCCCACACAGAGGCATACCGACAATCCTTCTTTCCACGAACAATACGAGACTGGAATAGAAGGGAGAACCGATAGAGATACTCAAGGTACCCTCCGCCACACACCGTCAGGTGGCTTGTGGAGTATGGATGTAGATGTAGATGTAGATATACTGATAGTCCAAAAACATGGTTCAAATGGCTCTGAGCACTGTAGGACTCAACATCTAAGGTCATCGGTCCCCTAGAACTTAGAACTACTTAAACCTAACTAACCTAAGGACATCATACACATCCATGCCCAAGGCAGGATTCGAACCTGCGACCGTAGGGGTCGTGCGGTTCCAGACTGAAGCGCCGATAACAGGTCGGCCACAGCGGCCGGCATACTAATAGTCCACTAAGCCTTTCTGTTCTCTTATAAGAACATGAACCTGCCCAGAAATATATTCTAGACACTGAACGTGACCTATTATAAACGAATGTAATATAATAAACACAGTTATTACAGCGCCTGTGTAGTTCGATGCAGACGTCCTTCAGACATGCATGCATGTCTGAAGGAAGAAAAGACTGGTGACGATTTACGGCGGTATTAAATACGTGAAATATTGTCTTTAACTGTGCAGGAATCACATAACGTGCGAACAGTATGTGAGGAGACAGCAGGAAATGTGGACGTCTGGATTGAAGATGTGCTCGGATAGCCGAAGTTGTTAAAGTGGCCGCTCGCAATAAGCGAGAAATATGGGTTCGAGTCCCGGTCGGGCAAAAATTTTCATGTGTTTTTAGTAAATAGTACAGTTGATGTATAACCGTATTTGCAAATTGCAAATATATTTCGTGTATTTATGAATTATAATGGAGTTTCAGAGGTGAGAAAATTTTCGCAAGACGCAACGAAAAAGAGTGGAGGAAGGGCTACTCGGAAGTAACACAGCTGGGATGTAAACATTGACTGGCAGCATCGCACTACTTCAAATGTAATACGTTGATCCTTATTGGTTCAAAATGTGCAGGACAAATACTTTTTTAAATAAAGAAAACGAAACAACAAAGCTGTATCATCAAAGAAGTTCACTTCAAACGATTAGTTTCGGCGCAAGGCTCAAGCAGTCTTCAGGTGCACTATAAACCAAAAGAGTACGTCCATTCCTTGGCCCACGTTTCGTAGAATCCACATAATACTAGCTATCATGGATTGCGTACATCACGAGTATGTACTCTACAACGCGTTGTCACCACTGTTGTACGATACATGGATCACTGAATGAAAGTATTCTTTTGGCTTATAGTGGACTTCAAAATCGCGTAAATGTTGCGCCAAAACTAGTGGTTTGCAATAAATTTCTTTGATCATACAGGTGTGATGGTTCGGTTTCTTTATTTATATCATCATCCGCAGTTTCAGGTCCGCAACAACGATGGAACTCCACAAATACCTTTGTCGTCAGTGAACTACACTGCTTAAGAATTTGTAAACCTGTAAGCTTTGTGTATAGTTACAAGAGACCTCCAAACCGAAATACACTCGCCCCGTACTCAGAGTGACCGCCACCGGACAAAGCCTACTTGTAGTCCTGGGAAATACCTGCTGATTCCTTTGCAGCACTAGTGTCGGATAGTCTTTGAATTGCCAAGTGACTAACGCATGACGCGCTAGTGCACACATTACAGAAATGTAGTGTGACAAAACAACATTGTGAAATATTATTGTATCTGAAAAGTTGGTACGCCGTTGCAGCGCGAAGGTTGCTTTGAATACGACATTAATTTACAAGGCGCGGCCTATTAGAGCTGATATTGCCTTGCATTCCTCCATCATCTGAGCTGACGTCCCTTTCTAAGTTACAGGACATTTGCAGTTTTTCATTGAGTCTGAACAACGGTGCACTTGGCGCTTCTTTTTTTAATTTAGCGTATCATTGCCCCTTTGGAGGGGTTGGCGGAAGACAGTGATAACTCTCGTTTTTGTACAGATCAGTTTGATCATCCTATGTGTTGTACACTCGAATGCACCATATTGTGGTAGCAAATAATTCTACATATACCGAATGAAAGAACTGTCTTCTATATGCGGTAAATTTTTTGTCTCATTTTATTGATGTTTTTTCATTTTGTTTTTCCAAATATGTAACACGTAAGGACTCAAAATCTCGTGGGTTATCACATTCTTTCACCAACACTTCGATCCACCTGTATCCTTCTAGATTTGTAGTTTGGCACTTGTCCAATGAGCCTACGAGACATTCATTGCAGTGCTAATATCCCTTATACTATAATTCGGTACGTATAATATAGCCAAAAACGTTAATTCTCAAGAGTTTCTGTGAACATATTCTTCAATGAACTAGACGCTGCCCAAAACAAATCTATTTGATTCCGTCTTAAACTCCGCTACAGTAGACTTTAAGATGTTTTATACGTTCTGGCATATTCTTGAATACATTTGTATTAGGATGGCTTATAATTTTAAAGTTTAATTTTGCTGTGTGCTATCCCCTTAGCCTGGTTGCATTTCACGAAGAAATGAGTTATGTGCACTTTGGGCTCTCTGTAGGAAAAGAGTAAGCCCTGCCCCTAGGCCGCTGCTTTTGAAAGAAAAACGAAAATAACACAAAAAACCTCATGTACTTTTTATCTTAAGAAAATATTACATAGAAGCAACGCATTAACTAGTCACTTTCTACATAATTATTAAATTTGTTGTATTATTTGTAATACAACAGATCGCAAGAAGTTGCTCAGTAGCACAGCTTGAAATAATCGTAGTAAATCTTTCAATGGAATTGTTAGCTGTTCACGCAGGTAGTATTTAGCGGTGGGAATCCCAAAAAATGGCAGTAGCCTTCAGTTCGTTATCCTTAAATTCGTTCTTGATTTCAGTACTCTTTTTTTCTCGCGGAGAAAAATGGTTCAAATGGCTCTGAGCACTATGGGACTTAACATCTATGGTCATCAGTCCCCTAGAACTTAGAACTACTTAAACCTAACTAACCTACGGACAGCACACAACACCCAGCCATCACGAGGCAGAGAAAATCCCTGACCCCGCCGGGAATCGAACCCGGGAACCCGGGCGTGGGAATTCTCGCGGAGACTCTAGGGACTTGTGAACAGAACTTCTGTTGACTACAAAATCTTTGATATCTTGACCTGTAGCTTCAATTTTAGCTGTCAATATCTAAAATGTTTCCCTGTCACAGTTTCTATATTTGTAAACGACAGCAGCAAGCTTGGAGTTATTGGTGCTTGATGTTCTCTTCCCAAGTTTTACTTATGGCGACAGAATTGCTGGGAAAGTGTTATCATTCGATGTTCCTGCAATTTCCTCGGCACCAGGTATCTCTTATTCAATACTGCTTCAACGTGATCTCACAAATTCGGCAAGTTGTCTCAACGACACGAATTTAACAACACAAAAATGAGTAAAATTCTCGGCGTTGGATGAGTGTTGGATATTTATTTTATTTTCAAAAGTATTTACCAATAAAATTTATGTTCTAAATTCATATGGTTGCTGTATGGTGACATTGCGACAGGAGAAGCGAAGTGCTAAGAGTGTTTCTGTATGAGACTGATCTGGAGGTATTATGATCGCTAAAGTTAAGTCCAAGATTTACGTATATTTAAGATTAAGACCACACCCCAGGATTCGGCACACAGTTCATGAGGTTAACGACGCAATAAATAATTAATGTGACTGTCTTTTCTGAAGTTCAGAATTTCCCGCAAGTACGCCTTTCTACGTTAGTCTGCTGGACTCTTACTAACCCAGTTAATTTTTAGCATCCTTCTGTAACGTAACATCTCAAATGCTTCGATTCACCATTCTGATTTTATTACAGTCGATGACTCACTTCCATATGATGCTGGCGCTACAGACATACGGTATCTTTCTCTACGAGTAAGCTTCTTTTGGTTACGGTTACTCTCTGCTTGTTCAAGTCTGTTTCTTACATCCTCTTTGCATTTTACACTATGCGTTACTTTTCTTCCAAAGTTGCAATATTCTGCCATTTCATCTACTATATAGATCCCAATTTTGATGTTAGCGTTGTTGCTAATCTCATTTCTGCTGCTCCTTAATACTTAACTTCAACTGTCATTGAACAAATCGTATCAAATATAAAGCAGCAAGGGCAGTACCACTAAAACTATTCAAGTACATGAATAAAACGGAAAAGCGGAAACTTGATTGAGGAAAAGGTTAATTTCTGCAAAAAAAAGGTAAAAACATTTAACAGCGCTTAAAACGCTTAAAAAACCACCGTAACAAGATGAGGATTTAAAAATAAGCTTATGATTTTTGTGCTATAAATCGCAAAGAGATGTTTTATTATGGAGAACAAAAGCTATTGTCTTATTGCTTTTCTTCCACTCAGTTTTGATACTTGCAATCCATTTCGAAGCAACAACAAACAGCTTGCAGGTAGTTTTTATTTATACCAAAACTTATTTTATACTCTGAAGTATTTATACCAAGACTTCACTTGGAGAACAAAGGTAAAAGAATGGACCTACTCCTAGAAATTAAAATTTATTTCCACAAATGTGCGTCCTCAAATCTAAATGAGAAGACAGAGTTACTGCCGGCCGGGGTGGCCAAGCGGTTCTAAGCGCTACAGTCTGGAACCGCGAGACCGCTACGGTCGCAGGTTCGAATCCTGCCTCGGGCATGGATGTGTGTGATGTCTTTAGGTTAGTTAGGTTTAAGTAGTTCTAAGTTCTAGGGGACTGATGACCTCAGAAGTTAAGTTCCATAGTGCTTAAAGCCATTTTGAACAGAGTTACTGAAAAAAAATTTTCTAAGAAACTTCCGTAATCTATTTGGTACACTCAGATACCAAACACTGACAATAAATAAAAGACCTTATACACTCCTGGAAATTGAAATAAGAACACCGTGAATTCATTGTCCCAGGAAGGGGAAACTTTATTGGCACATTCCTGGGGTCAGATACATCACATGATCACACTGACAGAACCACAGGCACATAGACACAGGCAACAGAGCATGCACAATGTCGGCACTAGTACAGTGTATATCCACCTTTCGCAGCAATGCAGGCTGCTATTCTCCCATGGAGACGATCGTAGAGATGCTGGATGTAGTCCTGTGGAACGGCTTGCCATGCCATTTCCACCTGGCGCCTCAGTAGGACCAGCGTTCGTGCTGGACGTGCAGACCGCGTGAGACGACGCTTCATCCAGTCCCAAACATGCTATATGAGGGACAGATCCGGAGATCTTGCTGGCCAGGGTAGTTGACTTACACCTTCTAGAGCACGTTGGGTGGCACGGGATACACGCGGACGTGCATTGTCCTGTTGGAACAGCAAGTTCCCTTGCCGGTCTAGGAATGGTAGAACGATGGGTTCGATGACGGTTTGGATGTACCGTGCACTATTCAGTGTCCCCTCGACGATCACCAGTGGTGTACGGCCAGTGTAGGAGATCGCTCCCCACACCATGATGCCGGGTGTTGGCCCTGTGTGCCTCGGTCGTATGCAGTCCTGATTGTGGCGCTCACCTGCACGGCGCCAAACACGCATACGACCATCATTGGCACCAAGGCAGAAGCGACTCTCATCGCTGAAGACGACACGTCTCCATTCGTCCCTCCATTCACGCCTGTCGCGACACCACTGGAGGCGGGCTGCACGATGTTGGGGCGTGAGGCGGAAGACGGCCTAACGGTGTGCGGGACCGTAGCCCAGCTTCATGGAGACGGTTGCGAATGGTCCTCGCCGATACCCCAGGAGCAACAGTGTCCCTAATTTGCTGGGAAGTGGCGGTGCGGTCCCCTACGGCACTGCGTAGGATCCTACGGTCTTGGCGTGCATCCGTGCGTCGCTGCGGTCCGGTCCCAGGTCGACGGGCACGTGCACCTTCCGCCGACCACTGGCGACAACATCGATGTACTGTGGAGACCTCACGCCCCACGTGTTGAGCAATTCGGCGGTACGTCCACCCGGCCTCCCGCATGCCCACTATACGCCCTCGCTCAAAGTCCGTCAACTGCACATACGGTTCACGTCCACGCTGTCGCGGCATGCTACCAGTGTTAAAGACTGCGATGGAGCTCCGTATGCCACGGCAAACTGGCTGACACTGACGGCGGCGGTGCACAAATGCTGCGCAGCTAGCGCCATTCGACGGCCAACACCGCGGTTCCTGGTGTGTCCGCTGTGCCGTGCGTGCGATCATTGCTTGTACAGCCCTCTCGCAGTGTCCGGAGCAAGTATGGTGGGTCTGACACACCGGTGTCAATGTGTTCTTTTTTCCATTTCCAGGAGTGTATTTCTGCTGTCATACGCTATGTCAGACCATCAAATGTACATATTACCTCTGCTTTCTGTAAGTCAATTGATCTGTTTTAATTAATTCTAAATATCACTCCAATATGCCACATTTATTAACTGTGGGTGAGATATGCGATATTAATTCCTTCATATAACATTTATTATATCGTTTTTGTAATATTCGGTATAGTTTACTTAACCAGTCACTACTGTATATAGTAAACAACCACGCGTACTAAGCAATTTTTTCAGTTATTCATGAGCTTAAATTAAAATTATTTAGTATGCATACCCAACTGACTTTCGCAGCATTTTCAGAACCTCTAAGCAAAGTGTGACTTTGGCTGCAGAGAAAATTTTCCCGAAATAAACGAAAACTTTTAACGGCAGCTTGGCAAATGCGCTTTCTTCCATCACACAAACTAAAAGTGATCGTTCCACGCTTATAAATACGGAAAGTAAGAGTAAAAACAAGCAGAGGTGACAAAGGTCATGGGACAGCAGCGATATGCACGTACGCAGTATTCGTGTAGTATCGCGTGTACAAGATATAAAAGGGCAGTGCATTAGCGGAGATGTCCTTTGTACTAAGGTGATTCATATGAAAACGTTTCCAATGTGATTATGGCCGCACGACGGGTATTAAAAGACATTGAACGTAGAAAGGTAGCCAGAGGTACACACATGGGACATTCCATTTCGAAAATCGTTAGCGAATTCATATTCCGAGTCCCACAGTGTCAAAAGCGTGCCGAGAATACCAAATTCCAGGCATTATCTCTCAACACGGACACGCATTGGCCGACGGCCTTCACTTAACGACAGAGCAGAGGCTTTTGCGTAGAGCTGTCAATGCTAATAGACAAGCGACACTGCGTGAAATAGACGCAGAATTTAGTGTGGGACGTGCGACGAACGTATCGATCAGCACAGTAGGGCGAAATCTGGCGTTAATGGATTATGGCAGTAGATGACCGAAGCAAATGCTTTTGCTAACAGCACGACATCTCTTGCAGCGCCTCTCCTAGGCTCATGAGCATATCGGTTGGACCTAGACGACAGGAAAACCGTGACGTGGTCGAATGAGTCCCGATTTCAGTTGATAAGGCCGGTATTACACTATCAAATTTCTTTGTCAAAGATTTGATCAAAGATGTGATCAAATATTCCGTCAAATATATTTGACAAAGATCTTTGACGTAGCGCTAGAAGGAGTATTACACTGTCATCATATTTTTCGTCAAAGTTCAAGATGGCTGACAACTACAACAACATGTTATTAACGGCAGCAGTTGCATGTACCACAATTGCACTGTGTGCACATGCGGAAGAGAAGCGGGGGGCAAAAAAGGAAACATACCTTGGAACAACACCAGAGACAAACACAGCAACAGTTAGACGCAATGGAACAAAATCTTCACACCACGCTTGAGCAAACACGTGAAGATTTAACTACTGAGTTACATAACATTGAATCGAAATGTCAAAAAGTCTGTAATGACGTAAAAACACAAATTTGTGAGCATTTTCAACCTATTTTTTCGCGGCATGAAAATGCATTACAGAATCACGAAGCAGCCATAAAAGAACTGCAAACTATTGTTCATGAAAATCATGAGACCATGCAAGCTAAATTTGACTCAGTTGCATCTACCGATTCGGTTACGCAACTTACAAAAACTCAGGAAAACTTAAAGGACACAGTAGATACTCTGAAACTTGGTTCAGAAAAACACACTGAGGAAATAAGTACACTATCGGAGAAAGTAGCCGAACTTTCGGATCAGTTCACTAATTTATCTACGAAGGTAGATGATAATCTGAATGACACAAAACCGGTAGTCTTTAATGACACAGAAGAGTGCGAACAAATTAGGAAATTCAATCAAATCAATATACAGTACAAAAGAGAAATTCGGGAAGTACAAGATCAGTTTAAGCACAGTCATGTATAATTGTTGAAAGGGGACGTTTCAACCTGGGTGAAGCCGTGGGTTTTACGACGACACGATAAAAGCATTCAAAAAAACTTGTTACGTGAGCTTACAGTGGAGGACGTCAAGTCGTACATCAATTACTTAAGAATGGATGAGCGTACATTTCTGTATGTGCTCAATGAAGTGTATCCTCATATCACAAAGCACAATATTCACTTAAGAACTGCTACATCTGCAGAAGACAGGCTCACTGTAACACACCGATTCCTTGCTACAGGAGAGGGTTAGGTTAGGTTAGGTCAGGTCAGGTCAGGTCTCCAACCTTCTTAATCTATTTTTGTATTCAGCGTGCCTCACGTTGTAAAGCGCATCATCAGCTTCATACATCTCTATTAATTTTGTAGTTGTCGGCACACACCAATTGTATTTACCAGCAATGTTTATAAAAACACTACAGACGACAGAATTCTGCAGCGATGCTAGCGCTCCGTGTAGTAACATGTCACATTGCAGTGAACAGAAGACAAGCGACTTCTTTGATCAAATCTACAGCGAGGCCCCTAGATTTGATCAAATATTGGACGACATTTGACAAAGTTCCCTATTACACCATCAAATATCTTTGACAAAGATATTGGACAAAGATATTTGACAAAGAAATTTGATAGTGTAAAACCGGCCTAAGAGGTGATGGTATGGTTCGTGTATGGCGCAGTCCCCACGAAGCCATGGACCCAGGTCATCAACAAGGCAGTGTGACTCCATTATGGTGTGGGCTTTGTTTACTTGGAGTTGACCACGTCCAACTGAAGAGACCATTGAATGGAAATGGTGATGTTTGAGAATTTGGATACCATTTCCCACCCTCAAAGCGATGTCACTGGGGCAAGTTGTTTGTGACTGGTTTGAAGAACATTGTGGGCAATACTAGTGAATGTCAAACCACTCCATATCGACCGACATGAATCCCATTTTCGGGGCATAATCGACAGATCAGTTCGTGCACAGAACCCTGTATCGGCAACACTTTCGCAGTTATGGACGGCTGTAGAGACAGCATAGCTCAATATTTCTGCAGGGGACTTCCAACGACTGGTTGAGTCCATGCCATATCGAGCTGCTGCACTACACTGCAAAAGAAGGTCCGACAAGCTACAAGGAGGCATGTCATGACTTTGGTCACCTCAGTGTACTGTGAATAAACAACTGGCTAAGTGTAATAGGCAAAAAGGATTGTTATCTTGCGCGAGACGGGTGCAAAATCAAAATTTGCAGTCGATGTTTTTAAAAATGTGCTAATTGAAGATTTAAACATTTATTGCGCCAAATTAACATGGGTGAAAGCCTGATACGCGTATTGACGTAAAAAATGCACAAAAAGTGGCTATCTGCTGTATTTCTTAAAAAATAAAATCCCAAACCAGGCTACGCTACAATTAGTACAAGTGATAAATTAATATCCATCTTTTGATTTGCAGCTCCTTGTATTGGCCGTGTTAGCAGTTAAAATTTTTGGGATTTGAGGTCCTCCAGTAACGCAAAACACCGCTTTTCTCAGTAATCAAATATGCTTCGGCATCACTTAAAAACGAAAACCCACTGATGATGGCACAGTGGTGCCGAAACATTTTTGGGTACTGAGGAAAACGGTGTTTTGCGTAACTGGCGGACCTCAAATCCGAAAACAATGATGAATTAATGTTAACACCGGTTTCCCTTTTAGGCACTTTCACACTGTGATCGACGTGATAGTCTAAAGTAACCCATATCATCTACTGGGCTTACTACACTCTAAGACAAAGACACCGATGCACCACAAAGTAGCCACGCACATCGGTCACAAAATGATAATCATACTGGTATTGATGGAAATTGCCAAAAAGTAAACTTTGGCGGCCGATGGATGCATTTGTGGCACTGCAGCGCAATTTCAGCTCGCAGCAGGCAAGGATAGTAAACATGAGACATGTTGAGACCGGGGCGTACAGTTTTTGCGATTTTCATTCCGTGTACTCAGTTGGAGAGTAACAATGTCTCGCACCCAGGCGCGTGATGTCACCAGCTGAGAGAGGACGTACATACTGATCGGCCAGAACATTATGACAACCTACCTAATGTTGGCATGTCTACCTCTGACTCGGATAACAGCGGCGACTCATTGTGGCATGGAAGCAATGAGGCCTTGTTCGGTCGCTGGAGGTAGTTGGAACCACATCTACATCTACATACATACTCCGCAGTCCACCATACGGTGCGTGGCAGAGGGTACCTCGTACCACAACTAGCATCTTCTCTCCCTTTTCCACTCAAAACAGAACGAGGGAAAAATGACTGCCTATATGCCTCTGTACGAACCCTAATCTCTCTTATCTTATCTTTGTGGTCTTTCCGCGAAATATAAGTTGGCGGCAGTGAAATTGTACTGCAGTCAGCCTCAAATGCTGGTTCTCTAAATTTCCTCAGTAGCGATTCACGAAAAGAACGCCTCCTTCCCTCCAGAGACTCCCACCCGAGTTCCTGAAGCATTTCCGTAACACTCGCGTGATGATCAAACGTACCAGTAACAAATCTAGCAGCCCGCCTCTGAATTGCTTCTATGTTCTCCCTCAATCCGACCTGATAGGGATCCCAAACGCTCGAGCAGTACTCAAGAACAGGTCGTATTAGTGTTTTATAAGCGGTCTCCTTTACAGATGAACCACATCTTCCCGAAGTTCCCCACAACTGCCATTACTTGCCCGTCCCACTTCGTATCGCTCTGCAATGTTACGTCAAATATTTAATCGACGTGACTGTGTTAAGTGCTACACTACTAATGGAGTATTCAAACATTACGGGATTCTTTTTCCTATTCATCTGCATTAATTTACATTTATCTATATTTAGAGTTAGCTGCCATTCTTTACACCAATCACAAATCCTGTCCAAGTCATTTTGTATCCTCCTACAGTCACTCAACGACGACATCTTCCCGTACACCACAGCATCATTAGCAAACAGCCGCACATTGCTATCCACCCTATCCAAAAGATCGTTTATGTAGATAGAAAACAACAGCGGACCTACCACACTTCCATGGGGCACTCCAGATGATACCCTCACCTCCGATGAACACATCTCCACACACTAGTCACCTAATTCCCGTAAATTCCAGGGTGAGGGACGATAAGCCCTGATGCTACGTTCAACCACATTCCAGACGTGAGCGGTCGGGTTCAGATCTGGCGAGCTGTGGAGGTGGGGGGAGGGGGGAGCTTAATGGGTCGGCTTAATGGGTCGGCTGCCTGCTTGTCTCCATCCAGCAGTATAGGTGTCAAGGAGGGGTTCCGTTGGAAGACGACAGATTCGTGCCCTCCCATGGACGTGATGAAGAAGGTATCAGGTTCTTCAGACCATGAAACGCTCAGCCACTGAGCCAACGTCCAATGCCGATAGTCATGTGTCCATTTCAGTCGTAGTTTCCGATATTGTGGTGTTAACATTGGCACATGCATGGCTCGTCAGCTGTGGAGGAGCATCGTTAGGAGTGTTCGGGGCACTGTGTGTTCAGACATACTTGCACTCTGCCCAGATTAAAGTCCGATGTTAGTTCCACCACAGTTCGCCGCCTGTCTTTGTTTACCAGTCTGCCCAGCCTACGACGTCCTACATCTGTAATGAGGACTGGATGCCTAACGCCACGGCTTCTGGACGTGGTTTCACCTTGGTTTCACCAATAGTTGAAGACACTCAACACAGCACTTCTCGAACAACCGACAAGTTGTGAAGTGCCCAAAATGCTCCTGCCGAGGCTCTGGGCCATCACAATTTGTCCTGGTCAAACTCAGAACGCACGCCTTCCCCATTCTACACACTGACAGCAAGCTCACAGATACTATACACACCGTGTATGTGTCTATCAGTCATTATTCACGAGGTGTCGCGACTATCGCTTGCTATCAATAGTAGATCAGTGGTCATAATGTTGTGGCTGATCAGTGCAGTTGGGCTCAAAGAAGTCGGTTGGAGTAATTGGCGAATCGCTCGATATTTGAATAGGAGCGATGCCAGTATTCGACGACATCTACATCTACATACATACTCCGCAGTCCACCATACGGTGCGCGGCGGAGGATATCTCGTACCACAACTAACATCTTCTCTCCCTGTTCCACTCCCAAACAGAACGACGGAAAAATGACTGCCTATATGCCTCTGTACGAGCCCTAATCTCCCTTATCTTATCATTGTGGTCTTTCCGCGAAATATAAGTTGGCGGCAGTAAAATTGTACTGCAGTCAGCCTCAAATGCTGGTTCTCTAAATTTCCTCAGTAGCGATTCACGAAAAGAACGCCTCCTTTCCTCCAGAGACTCCCACACGAGTTCCTGAAGCATTTCCGTAACACTCGCGTGATGATCAAACGTACCAGTAACAAATCTAGCAGCCCGCCTCTGAATTGCTTCTATGTCCTCCCTCAATCCGACCAGATAGGGATCCCAAACGCTCGAGCAGTACTCAAGAATAGGTCGTATTAGTGTTTTATAAGCGGTCTCCTTTACAGATGAACCACATCTTCCCAAAATTCTACCGATGAACCGAAGACGACTATCCGCCTTCCCCACAACTGCCATTACATGCCTGTCCCACTTCATATCGCTCTGCAATGTTACGCCCAAATATTTAATCGACGTGACTATGTCAAGCGCTACACTACTAATGGAGTATTCAAACATTACGGGATTCTTTTTCCTATTCATCTGCATTAATTTACATTTATCTATATTTAGAGTTAGCTGCCATTCTTCACATCAATCACAAATCCTGTCCAAGTCATCTTGTATCCTCCTACAGTGACTCAACGACGACACTTTCCCGTACACCACAGCACCATCAGCAAACAGCCGCACATTGCTATCCACCCTATGCAAAAGATCATTTATGTAGACAGAAAACAACAGCGGAACTACCACACTTCCCTGGGGCAGGAATGGGTGAAGCATGGCCGAACACAGCGTCAAGAAGGAAGCGGTTGATATATGGAGAGGATAAATGTGAGGGCATTTACAGCCTCGTATGCATCATTATCAACGATCTGACGTGCAACTTTTGCTTTAGTGATGACAAGGACCACTAACAGTCGGCTCACAGAAAGGCGGCTGAGCTCAAGGCTCCCCTTGCGCCGACTATCTTTGCCCTCTGTACACCAACAAGCCCGTTTGCAGTGGTATTGGACACATTCGGCCAGGTCTATCATTGACTGGAATTGAAAAATTGCCTGATGTGATGAGTCCTGCTTGTAACTGAGCCCGACATCCAGCGCAGACGTGTCAGGCGACGCCCCAGACAGCGATGCGATACCAACCCGACTGTCGGACGCCGTATAGCTCTAGTCAGCTATCATGTTCTGGGTTGCCATTTCATTTAATGGTAGAACCTCTTTTTTGTGAGGTTGCCATCCACGGCACTCTTATAGCACGATGATACATCGACGATATTCTACGCGCCTTTTTGTTACCCTTCTGCACAAGCCATTCTGGGCTTACATTTCAGCAAGATAATGCCCTGCCGGACACTGCTTGTCCTCGCGCTTGCCAAGCCCTATGTTGGACAGCAAGGTCGCCGCATCTCTCCGCAGCTGAGAACGTGTGGAACATTATGAGCAGGGTCCTCCAATCACCTCAGGATTTTGACGGTCCAACACTCCAATTGGACAGAATTTGGCACGAATTACCTCAGGACGACATTCAACAGCTCTGCCAACTCGAATAACTGCTTTCATAAGGGCCAGACGTGGACCTCCGAGTTACTGACTTGTTCGGTTTGTGTAGCTCTTTCTCTTGAATAAATCATTCAATTGTATTCATTTGCGGTGTGTCTGCACATGTACATCGCATCTACCAGTTTGCATCCCATCGGATAATTAGCTTGTGGTGCGTCGTTTTTTTCTGCCTTAGAGTGTGTAAGCTCATGACATATCGGACACACTGTTCAGTTAACAATATAACAACAGTGCAGTCTAAGACTGTGTTCAAAATGCTTAACAAAGGAAAGGCTACATAAAGAAGTACAAGTAAGAAGCAAACAAGCTTAGACATGTGCGTCTGAAATTCCCTGTTTGTTTGATGGGCTGCACTGTTTCCTTGAACTACTTCTTAATGCGAAGAAACACCTAAAGTGGTAAACAGTGAGGTCATATTGTTTGGACATCCGTCTCGTGTGACGCAGGCCGTGGGGGACGCTGTAGTAAACAGTTCTGCAGAAGCCACTCGCTCTATCCATCGAGACGTTCTGCACAGCCTTAAATGGTCCACACTGTGGTCGTATCGTCGGTGGTGGATCCCCGCCGAGCTGCGTACGTGCGTGGTGGTCCTTATCTGCTCCGCACGCCTGTCGGTTATCACTCGCTACCGCCAGAGCCACGCATCACCGGATGGGCTGACAGTTTGCTCACGAATGCTGCGTGAGTCATGTCAGTCCCAGAATACGCGTAGCTCCTATAAGAAGTGTTTACATAAACAAAGCGGATGTGGATATCCTGAGGTTGAGAAAAACCGCGCTGAAGTTCTCACTTGCCATTCGAAACGTAGTACCCAGAACTTTTATGTCCACAACAGGCTCCAGCTCATGAAGAAAACAATGAAAAATGAGACTCAATACTATCCCGTCATTCTACAAAGAAACTGGAACATTTTCGTGGTTTTTCGCTGTAATGTATTATTTAACAATAAGAAAAAATCATTTTGTTCTATGACCAGTTCTGCTTTATTTTCTTTTATTTTGTGGATCTTGCTATGTGCTTTACTGTCATCTAATATTTCCCTTTTTTAATTTTTGAGTCATTTCCATACTTATTTCACAAAACTGAAAAAAAAAATCTGTCAGATGTTTCTTGGAATGATGTTTTTAACAGTAAGAAATGATATGTACTAGAGAAAATTATTTGCACCTTTGAACGATCCTCGAAATCATATACACCAGCTAAGATTCTGATGTATTACTGACGTTAGTAGGCCACTGACCGAGGTTCTGCCAGACATATATTCTCTAGCACTCTTCAAAATTCTAAGTTAAACATCGAAATTTAAATTTCCAATCTGCATTTCATTGTTGTACATAATTTCGATCATCATTCGAAGACACTAATACGTTTCAGTTCTTATTTCTAGACAAATCATTTCACAAAACATTTTAAAGTTTCTTTTCAACCGGTTTTCAAGTTTTGCTCAGAAAGCATGAAATAAAATATATTTAAACATCGACCGGTACTGTATTATTATTAAGAGAATATACCTCAAGACAGAGAAGTTTCAATTTATGCTTTGAATTTCAATATTCTCTTAAAGCACTTATTGTTGTTGTGGTCTTCAGTCCTGAGACTGATTTGATGCAGCTCTCCATGCTACTCTATCCTGTGCAAGTTGCTTCATCTCCCAGTACCTACTGCAGCCTACATCCTTCTGAATCTGCTTAATGTATTCATCTCTTGGTCTCCCTCCACTATTTTTACCCTCCACGCTGCCCTCCAGTACTAAATTGGTGATCCCTTGATGGCTCAGAACATGTCCTACCAACCGATCCCTTCTTCTGGTCAAGTTGTGCCACAAACTCTTCTTCTCCCCAATTCTATTCAATACCCATCTAATCTTCAGCATTCTTCTGTAGCAGCACATTTCGAAAGCTTCTATTGTCTTCTTGTCCAAACTATTTATCGTCCATGTTTCACTTCCGTACATGGCTACACTCCATACAAATACTCTCAGAAACGACTTCCTGACACTTAAATCTATACTCGATGTTAACAAATTTCTCTTCTTCAGAAACGCTTTCCGTGCCATTGCCAGTCTACTTTATATCCCCTCTACTTCCACCATCATCAGAAAAATCACTTATAAACTTTTTCTAATTATCCTGTTTTGCAAAACCAACCCTAACGGTGATCAATTTAATATCCTTTTTTCGATTTCCCACTGTTGATTTGGCTACGAAAATTCGGACAAAAATCCATGGTGTAATATTAGGGGATCTTTTTTTCGTTCTGCTGATACATTTGACCGGAAAATTCACATCAATTGTAAATAAAAAATGGCTCTGAGTACTATGGGACTTAACATCTGTGGTCATCAGTCCCCTAGAACTTAGAACTACTTAAACCTAACTAACCTAAGGACATCACACACATCCATGCCCGAGGCAGGATTCGAACCTGCGACCGTAGCGGTCGCGCGGTTCCGGACTGCGCGCCTAGAACCGCGAGACCACCGAAGCCGGCAATTGTAAATATGAAAAGAAATAAATATCACTGCAAACCATATAGCTCCTTTTCAACTGTATCATTAACGAGCTTTAGAATAACAACGTATTAGTTTTCTACCTGTAACGCCGTTCTCCAGATTCTTTAAAGAACCAAACACCCGTGGAGAAATGTAGTCAGGACAGCCTGCACTCCGTTTAAAAAAAAGCTAGTCCTTCACGTATCTCTGTGTTTATTTCATCATATCTCTTGAACTAATAGCTGTACAATGATATAATACGGCAGGCACATGCATTGGTGTAGCCTTATATCGATCCTGTCTGCAAAATGAGTTGCGAGTAGAATTAGTTACAAAGAAGTAATAAATTACAGGGTCCATCTTGGTACTGAATTTTTACTCCATTAACAACGGAATTGCAGTAAGAGATAAACAGTTTTCCTTTCATTATTATGTGGAGAGTTGTGGTGGTTCTTTTTATGTTACGTGTATTGATGGTATTTACATGTTATGACAAGGTGGAGTTGAGTATTATTCTGCCTGCTTCACAATTGGAAAATTATTTACATCAGTGACTCAGTTGTGGTACTTCTCGCAGTTAGTTTGCCTGACATACTGTTTTTACCTTAAAAGACACCACCAACACATAATTTTGCACATATTTAGCTGCATAATTACGCGACTCACAGACCATCGTGAAGTCCTAAAATACCTAACAGACCATTATACGCACCTCTTCCAGGATGTTGCGGTAGACGTCGCCGCCCAACGAGCACTTATCGGTGGGGTCCCAACTTCATTGGATCATCGAGACCGCGACTGTTTAACCGAGCCACTCACACTCGCTGAGCCGGCCGAAGTGGCCGTGCGGTTAAAGGCGCTGCAGTCTGGAACCGCAAGACCGCTACGGTCGCAGGTTCGAATCCTGCCTCGGGCATGGATGTTTGTGATGTCCTTAGGTTAGTTAGGTTTAACTAGTTCTAAGTTCTAGGGGACTAATGACCTCAGCAGTTGAGTCCCATAGTGCTCAGAGCCATTTGAACCATTTGAACCACACTCGCTGACCTCACATCTGTCCTCCGTGCCTGTCCGGGACAAAAATCACCTGGCCCCGACGGTCTCCCTTATGAATTCTACCAACAATTATGGGACCTGTTAGGAGACCACTTCTGCAAAATGTGCGAGGAGATTTTTGCTGGTTGCGAATTACCCGCCGAATTTCTAGCTGGACGTATTGCCCTTATTCCAAAGGTCACAGGTCACTGTCGAGCTACAGACCTGCGTCCTATCACCGTTCTTAACACCGATTATAAGTTGGTGACACGAAGCGTGCCCCACTCAATCATGTGGCGTTTCGAATCGAACCATCTTCACCGCCGCTTCTATATACCGTGATGCTGTCTTACTCACCGCCGACACTCTAACCCCGGCTGCAATTCTTTCCCTAGATTTCGCCGCTGCCTTTGACAGGATCTCCCACCCTTACCTGCTGGCCGTTATGTCGCGGGTGGGTTTTGGGGAGCGCTTCATAAGAATCATACGGCACTTCTTGGATGGAGCAAATTCCACAATCGTTGTGAACGGCTACCGATCACGAGCTATTCCCATCAGACGATCAGTTCGACAAGGGTGTCCCCTGTCAATGTATTTGTTCGCTTTAGCGCTGGACCCCATGCTGCGTGACATCGGACGGATGGTCGATGGTGTCGCTCTCCCAGGCGTCACCTTGCGCAGTGCGGCATACGCGGATGATGTCGGTGTGTTCGTCGCAAACGCTAGGGACATCGATTCAGTTCGCCGAGTTCTCAACGTTTATGAACGAGCATCCGGTGCCATGTTAAATTCCAACAAAACGGTGCTGATCCCGCTAGGACCACGATCATTGACCATCGAACGCCCATGGTACCGAGTTGTGGGGGAACAACGTACCTTGGGCCTTGAGGTGACTGCCTGTCCGCAGCGCATGTTAACACTCACGTGGAGGCGGCTTCTCACGCGCATCAGAGGACTTTGCGTGAGTCATGCTGATCGACGACTCGACCTCCATCAACGAATCCAACTGATTAATACTTACATCCTATCACGGGCATGGTATGTAGCACAACTCCTTACGCTACCGAAACAAACTGGCAGAGCCATCTTACAAACAGTATATTGGCTCTTGTGGCGGCATGCACTGTTCAAAGTTGATGCACAGACTTGTACACTGCCAAAGGTCGATGGTGGCCTTGGACTCACTGACTTTCCCCGCAAATGTGCGGCCCTCCTGATTCACCGTATCGCCACTTTGCGTGAAACTGACCCAGGTGGGACAACAGCGGTTCTTTTCGACCGTTATTGCCCACAATCGGCGCGTGCACCAGTATGTTTGACACATATTCCGTTCCGGATGACGACAGTCAAGGACTATTACCTCAATCAAAGTTACGTCCTAACAGTGGCCACTGACAAGGCACGCACGTCGAAGCGCCTTTACCAGGCACTTCGAGGCCAGCCCACACCACATAAATTAGAGGACAGACGACCGTCGGTCATCTGGCACCAAGCTTGGGCTAATATCAACAACCCAGCCCTTCCCACGGAAGTTTCAGCGCTATGGTATCGTGTCGTAAACAATTTAATACCCACTAATCATCGACTGGCGGCCATCCGCCTACGGCCCTCGGCTGCTTGCGGCCGATGTGGTGACGTAGACACCAGAGAGCATCGTCTCTTATGCCCTCACGTCACAGAAGTGTGGGACCTCGCAAGTGTGCTATTAGCGCTGATCGGTGGGACGACACCAGACAATGTGTTAATCGACTGGTTCCTTACCCCTGATATTCAGACCAACCCCCGAACGCGACGCAACGCAATGGTGTGGCTCTTGGGCCACACCATTTTCACGATCTATGACCTTTCCCTCACCGTTGCTATCTCTTTCATGGACTACCTGTGGAGCCAGCATCGCCTGGCGGAATCTGACCGGCAATATACCACCACTTTTGCAAGATTTCTGAAAGTTACAATGGTTCATGGTTATCAAAAGGTGTTCCGGGTTGACTAAGGCACCTCGTCCAGGCATTGCCTGAGTTTACCCCTGGATCTTTGTCACTCGGACTTTCGAACTACCCTTGACTTGACTATACCCAAGATTTGACATTGGCCTTCTGGGCATCACTAGAGTAGACTGTTCTATGATACTGATAATATGGCAATTGGTAACATGGTAATTGTGTGAACCTTGTATGAAAACTGATTGAAAAAAAGAAAAAAAACAAAAAAAGAAAAAAAAGAAAAAAAGAAAAGAAAAAAAAGAAAAAATTACTTGTTTCAGTTTCGTGAAAGTGCAATGCTGAGGTTCTCGCAATTTCCGTTAAGCGGGGACGAAAGAATTTACTGATATTGCTTTACTTAAACATGATTCAGTATTGGAAAACGGATTACTTTTATTGCTTCAGAGGAGGAACCGTTAATCAAGAGAAATCTCCTACATTTGCATTTATTTTTATTATTTGTCAAAATTAGAAAATATTAAAATATATATTACGACTATGGACCGTTATCATTTAGAACAATGGCGTTGACCTCTGCACCAATGTTCCCCTATAGAATTTGCATAAATTAATCAAGTCATTCACTTCATGAATATAGGAGTTATTACAGAAAAACATTAGCGACACTTTTAAGTCTAAATATTACATTAAACCTACACTTTTTCGTGCCTCGTTACAAAATGGCTTCTTGCACTACCAAGAAATAAAAGGGAAATGTGTCGATCCTTTCTCAAAAGGAGCAGAGATTACAATAACAATCAGAGATCATATTAGTTGATTACATAGTCTTTTCGAATTTTCTGCGATGATATTTATTTCGTTACGACGTCAGGTTTGTTAAATTTGCGAAATTTTTCAATATTGTTTTTTCACGTTATGTGGCGCACCGCCACAGACTGTCAGTGAGAAAAAAATTCGAAATGGCGTGAAATTAAGCGAAAAGTTTGTTAGCGAAAAATTTGTTGGTAGTCGCCAAGTGCTCTGATTCTCAAATACCGGTTGAAAGTAGTCGGGGCGATCTACGTGGGCGATCTACATACTGTAGGCTACGATGTCTGAACACATTTTTTTTCTTATTTTTTTATTCGAGTCATCAGTCTTCTGACTGGTTTGATGCGGCCAGTCACAAATTCCTCAACGCATACGTATAGTTTATTATTTTAGTACTCGACTACTTGCGTTAAACCTTTACCGTAAGATACATTATGTTCATCCAAGGCGTCATGATCGTACCTCGTCAAGGAGCTAGGCATTTTAACTGCACTTTCGCTAGTGAAATTCACCGTAAATAATCCATAACAATTTGAGAAGAACAGTTACGTCCATACCTACAACACTGGAGGGAAAAATTATGTCTCTTACCCATTGTTAAATCAGTCAGTGGCTCAGAAAGGAGATCAACATGCAGTAACAAAAATGTTTGATCATTTGCCCAATAGCATAAAATGTCTGATGACAGGAACGAAGCATTTTTTAAGTCTAGTTTAAAATAATTTCTCCTATACAGCTATTTGATTAATTTACACTTAAGAATTGGCAGCTAGTAAATAAAAAAGTGTACGTGCTTGAGTTCATTAATGTTAAGACTAATCATGTATACGTATCCTGTAAACTGACTCATTCCACAGCATTTCGACAAAAAAGAACTTTCACATGATCTATGGAAAAGCTAACAAACGTAAACGTAAGGAGATTAAGACAGAATTTTAAATTTTTAATTTCGGCCAATAATCGTGTGAAATATTGAAAGCTGTTAGACAGGTAACCTGCAACTGAGAATTGACACCAGTTTAGCTACTTAAAAATAATACTCATGGATGATTGAGATAAAATTTATTAACATCGAATATAGAGTTAAGTGTTACGAAGTCTTTTCAGAAAGTATTTGTCTGGAGTGTCTCCACGTATGGAAGTGAAACATGGACAATAAACAGTTTAGACAAAAAGAGAACAGAAGCTTTTGAAATGTGGTGCAACAGAAGAAAGTTGAAGATTCGATGGGTCGCTCACGGAACTAATGAGGATGTAGTTCAAATGGTTCAAATGGCTCTGAGCACTATGGGACTCAACTGCTGAGGTCATTAGTCCCCTAGAACTTAGAACTAGTTAAACCTAACTAACCTAAGGACATCACAAACATCCATGCCCGAGGCAGGATTCGAACCTGCGACCGTAGCGGTCTTGCGGTTCCAGACTGAAGCGCCTTTAACCGCACGGCCACTTCGGCCGGCGAGGATGTAGTGAATACAGTTGGGCAGAGAAGAAATTTATGGCACAGCTTGACCAAAAGGTGGGTTCCGTTAGGCGACATTTTATGAGACATCAAGGGATCACAAATTTAGTACCGGAGGGAAGTGGGCTGGGTAAAAATCGTAGAGGGAGACTAAAAGATGGAAACAGTAAGCAGATTCAGAAAGATGTCGGTTGCAGTAGTTATTCGGAGATGAAGAGGCCCGCATTGGATAGAGTAGTATGCAGAGTAACATCTCTTCTTGTCTAAACTATTTGTCACCCACGTTTCACTTCCATACATGGCTACACTCCATACAAATACTTTTAGAAACGACTTCCTGACACTTAAATCTATACTCGATGTTAGCAAACTTCTCTTCTTCAGAAACGCTTTCCTTGCCATTGCCAGTCTACATTTTATATCCTCTCTACTTCGACCATCATTAGTTATTTTGCTCCCCAAACAGGAAACCTCCTGTACTACTTTAAGTGTCTCATTTCCCAATCTAATTCCCTCAGCATCACCCGATTTAATTCGACTACATTCCATTATTCTCGTTTGGCTTTTGTTGATGTTCATCTTATATCCTCCTTTCAAGACACTGTACATTCCGTTCAACCGCTGCTCCAAGTCCTTCGCTGTCTCTGACAGAATTACAATGTCATCGGCGAACCTTAAAGTTTTTATTTCTTCTCCGTGGATTTTAATGCCTACTCTGAATTTTTCTTTTGTTTCCTTTACTGCTTGCGCCATAGACAGATTGAATAACATCGGGTAGAGGCTACAGCCCTGTCTCTCCCTTCCAAACCACTGCTTCCCTTTCATGCCCCTCGGCTCTTATACCTGCCATCTGGTTTCTGTATAAATTGTAAATAGCCTTTCGCTCCCTGTATTTTAATCCTGCCACCTTCAGACTTTGAAAGAGAGTATTCTAGTCAACATTGTCAAAAGCTTTCTCTAAGTCTACAAATGCTAGAAACGTAGGTTTGCCTTTCCTTAATCTATTTTCTAAGATACGTCGTAGGGTCAGTATTGCCTCACATGTTCCAGTATTTCTACGGAATCCGAACTGATCTTCCCCGAGGTCGGCTTCAACCAGTTCTTCCATTCTCTTCTTGAGGTCTGAGGGTATTTCGCCTGTCTCATACATTTTGCTCACCAGATGGTAGAGCTTTGTCAATACTGGCTCTCCCAATGCTGTCAGTAGTGCCAATGGAATGTTGTCTATCCTGGGGCCTTGTTTCGACTTAGGTCTTTCAGTGCTCTGTCAAACTCTTCACGCAGTATCGTATCTCCCATTTCATCTTCATCTTTTTGCTTTCCGTTCTTTGTTTAGAACCAGGTTTCCATGGGAGCTCTTGATATTCATGCAAGTGGTTCTCTTTTCTTCAAAGGTCTCTTTAATTTTCCTATAGGCAGTAACTGTATTACCCCTAGTGATACGCCTCTACATCCTTACATTTGTCCTCTAGCCATCCCTGCTTAGCCACTTTGCACTTCCTGTCGATCTCATTTTTGAGACGTTTGTATTCCTTTTTGCCTGCTTCATTTATTGCATTTTTATATTTTCTCCTTTCATCAATTAAATTCAATATTTCTTCTGTTACCCAAGGATTTCTATTAGCCCTCGTCTTTTTACCTACTTGATCCTCTGCTGCCTTCACTACTTCATCTCTCAAAGCTCCACATTCTTCTTCTACTGTATTTCTTTCCCCCGTTCCTGTCAATTGTTCCCTTATGCTCTCCCTGAAACTCTGTACAACCTCTTGTTTAGTCAGTTTATCCAGGTCCCATCTCCTTAAATTCCCACCTTTTTGCAGTTTCTTCAGTTTTAATCTACAGTTCATAACCAATAGATTGTGGTCAGAGTCCACATCTGCCCCTGGAAATGTCTTACAATTTAAAACCTGGTTCCTAAATCTCTGTCTTACGATTATATGATATATCTGATACCTTCTAGTATCTCCGCTTCCGTCTGAAACTATCTTGGCAGACGATAGAAACCTCGTCCTCTATACTTATTACTAAATTAAAATGCACGGCCGCGTCTTTCTAGCTGTATGGGAAGGCTAATCTTAGGAACTACTTTGGGGATTTTGATACGGTTTTCGCTAATAAATAGACTGCTTCACGAGAAGGGTTTGCGTACAAATATACGTCATTGTAGTTGCAGTATCGCCAGTATCTCTGTCGACCGCACAAAATGCTCACATCTCCACAGAAGAGATATTTCAATTGGCCTCCGGATAGCCGCTGCCATGGGATGGTTCGCCATACTCCGCAGTGGCGCCACACGCACACACCACCAGAGGATGTCGTGTTCGCGTCGACTTACCTGCCAGCGAATGTGGCTCGTCCGCGCTCTGTTTAAGACGTAGCATTCAGAGCTCTGCTTCAGATCATCTTCGGACTACCCCTCAGATCACGCCGAGCGTATGGGCTGAAGCGTCCCCTTAGAAAAATTATGAATGACTGTGCTAGTAAACGTCTACGCTAAGACAGCTGAGTAAAACTGAACGTACTCAGACAGTTCTCTCTTTCCTTATTCTGGGCCGGCCGGTGTGGCCGAGCGGTTCTAGGCGCTTCAGTCTGGAACCGCGCGACCGCTACGGCCGCAGATTCGAATCCTGCCTCGGGCATGGATGGGTGTGATGTCCTTAGGTTAGTTAAATTTAAGTGGTTCTAAGTTCTAGGGGACTGATGACCTCAGAAGTTAAGTCCCACAGTGCTCAAAGCCATTTGAACCATTTTTTTCCCTTATTCTGATCAGTAAACTGACACACAATATTTTTAGCGCAACGCAGTCTGACTTCCAATAATCCCTACAAAAGAATGGCCCTGACTAACAATAACCTATACCTTTGATGAATCACTTACTTCACAAAAATCTTCGTTTCTCGAACTACTGCAATACAGCGAGCGCCAATACTGACAGCTAAATAAAAGATTCTAACTACTAAATGCACTAACTACTAATAGGCATACTTAGCAAGTGAAAGATTTTGCTAGAGAACAAACAATGTATTTACCTTAATAGTGTTCAAAAGAAGTCTATATATATATATATATATATATATATATATATATATATATATATATATAAAAGTTCATGACATCCAGTCTTACAAATTTGCTTTTTCTGACGGACACACGTCCAGATCGTTCGCTTATAGTAACATCTCAAAACTCTGTCATCTCTCTCTCCACATCCACCACTGCTGGCAGCTCACCTCCAACTGCCCAAAGCTACGCGCTGTTCACATCCAACTGCCCAACACTACACAAGCGAATATTCCAACAATGCCAACCAGCCACAGACTGCACACAGCACAGTCAGTGATTTTCATGCAGAGCGCTACGTGGCGTTATCAACATAAAAATCAAACAGCCTACTTACAGGGCTAGACTGCAGTGGGATCTTACGAACCTAGCACGACGCCAGTGAGAACTTTACCAACATAGCAAACACTACTGTTTCTCCAACTGCTAATGAATACTGATAACCAATGCTACCCGAACCGAGAGAAAGATACCAGACAGACTACAGGAATCAGAGATACGCATACTCAACAGGGTATGTATTGTAAATAAATAGATTCTGTTTTCATCGTTCTATAGTGTCTAATGCGTTCTAGAGTATTCATCCACCTCGTTACACAGACGGGAACAACAACAGTAATGGTGGGTGTGTATTATACATAACGTTATCAGTCCCATATTTCATTGTCGTTTGAAGTCATATCTCGTGGCAATGATGGTAAACACGAGGAGGCGGTATTTGACGTCAAAAGCAGAATACAGCTCCCTTAACTCCAGACAGCAGCGAACCTTTACTGTAATCTGTACATATCTATACATGTTATAAATTTAAGTCCTACCTCGCGTTTTTCTGTCTGTATGTGAAGGATAACCTCAGAAACTACTCTAGGAATCTTGATACAATGATTCACGAGTTATTTTCTGTACACAGGGTGTAACTGTTATACAAGCAGATATTTCTATTGTTGACTGAGGACGGCGTACTTTAACATTAAATCAGTATTTACGCAATTTGCAGACTAATAATTATTGTTACTACAAGTCGTGTGTTTTTAGATTGCATGGTATGCTTATTTTCCCCTTGGCCGCAGGTCAGGTGTTGAACTGTGTACACGTGGACGCAAAACGGTTTAAACATTTTCAGTACGCCGTGCGTTGCAGCTCTGAAATATTGAAGAAAAGACATTTTAACATCAAAGCTGCTGTTCATTTACTGGCTGACTAGGCTCGAGCACTACCGATTTTCAGAAGCCACTTACAGAAATCAACGTTTCTTATGATTAGACGTATAGAACGTGGATAATAAAGCTATCAGTCATAAATAAACAGCAGCTTTGGTGCAAAATAGTTTGTACTGACAGATGCACTCCATTTAGTGGTGCAGTTACGACCATGGATAAAACATCAGTTCGTAAAGTCTGTGAGGTGTTTGTGGGAAGACTCGAAGCCTAGGCAGGCCACTAGTAATTTCTAAGTTCTGTGCCAAGTGCCTGTCTTGCTGAATTGAAAACTTCCGACTAAATTGAGAAAATAGCTGTCCATTGTTAAAACTCGAACATATTAAACTGCAGTAAGATAAAATCGGATGTTTTTTCCTCCCTTTTTTAAGAAAAAGAAATTTTAATGTATGTTAAGGCCTTTCGTTTTCCAAAGGCACTTAATAGTTTCCAAGACCTACACAAAACCATAGAGAAAGATTGTTTTTAAATTTACTTTCGTTGTCTGTGAGCACTTTTATTTTGCAGCAGACGTGGAAACGTTTTATGTCTGTACAGTTTGCTTCTTTGGAGCTAGAACAAGTATACGCCGTAAATATTGTAAATCAACTTTATTCCTGATGTTTTGTTTACAAACATCACTGATGTTTACAGTTCGTTGGTTGGTTGATTTGGGGGAGGGGACAAAATAACGAGGTCATCGGTCCCAACGGGTTAGGGAAGGATGAGGAAGGAAGTCGGCCGTGCCCTTTCAGAGGAACCATCCTGGCATTTGCCTGAAGAGATTTAGGGAAATCACGGAAAACCTAAATCAGGATGGCTGGACGCGGGTTTGAACGGTCGTCCTCCCGAATGCAAGTCCATTGTGCTAACTACTGCGCCACCACGCTCTGTTTTACAGTTCGTACCCTGTTTGTAAGGACAGATAGCATATGGTATTAAATATGTTGTGAGACTATTGTTAGTAAGCTCAATGGTCTCTAGGTCTCAGGGACAAGCCAAACATGTAACGCGCACTTCACTTTCTTGTCCAATAAATGCATCGTATCCAAAGTACAAACGCCACAAGAGTATTGTCCCACACGATGTTACTCAATGGAACAATGTAAAATAAATTTCTGACATTTTCCTCACAAAAATCAGCTAACACTTGCACAGTGAAATTTACTTTGTGTGGCAAAAATTAGCTCTTGGAAGGAACCAAACAGATACAATGTCTCACAGCAACAAAACAAAATGAACAGATGTTATGACATAGAACTCTTGCGAAAGTGAAATTTTTTACTACAAATTGCAGTAAAAAATTTTCGTGTTACTAGAAATTGTTGAAAACCTTTCTTGGAAGTATCACAGAATCCTCTGCTTTCCTTACTGTAATCGCTTTCAGAAAGATGGCGGTTGAAATCATCGTCCTCTTGCAAGGATTTAGGTTTTTCGTGATTTCTCAAAATCGCTTAATACTGTAGTGAAATTCAACTTTTTCTGGCAATAAACATACAAAGATGAAAGTAATTTTAGTCGGCGGTAGGCATCCTAAATAAGATCCAAATGAGTTTGTCTCGATTTCTGCTTTGTGCTAAATTTCTGAAGGCCGAGAAACTACGAAATTTTGGACTATCAGTTTCTCGCTTTTGAGTCGAAAACGATTCATCTTACAGAAAATTCCCAAAACAACAAAATGAAATAGCACGAAATTTTGCCATTTAGCAACACTCTATCGTTAAAGATAGGCCATTTTTTTCCAACTTGCCGGAAAACTGAATTACGCTCATTTTCCAACGACTGTACCTCTGAAACAGCTGCTATAAATGAAAGGTGTCGTGCTTGAAATTAACAGAGAGTCAAATTCTGCGAACAAGAACGCATAAATGTTAACACTCACTGATGCCTTTATAAAATAAAAATCGGAAATTATCCGTAGCGCTAAATTACTGCTAAGCCTTTTTTGTGAAGTCAAATTATTTTTGAACTCTAAGTCATTGTCATCCGTCCAAATATTCAAATTTAAGGGCAGTTTAGTTAGGTAGTTAGCTCTCTATATAAATATTGATGAATTACCACGTGAGTTCGAGATAATACTAAACTGGTTTAAAAAATTGTTAAGGCTTTCGTGGCCACTTGTTGACAAACTGCCTATTGGCTTCTGTCTCGGGTTCTTCGACCGACATTCATCTAATAATTTTACTGAGTCGAACAGTTTCAACAAGAAATAGGAAAGCCTTTTTGTTAAACCGATCCTGGCTTCCCGTACTGAAGCGAACGACCGCCGTAGGTAGCAAGAGGAGAACCGCACCGGAAATGACCGCGGAGAAGCCCTCGTTCGTTGGCGCGCCAAGTACATATAGTCTACGGCCGCGAGCTCGGCTCCAGTTCACCACCGGCAATGGAGGGTGAAGCTTTGACAATGCCAGCCACTCGTGCTGGCGAACGTCGGCCGAAGAATCCGAGACAGAAGCCAATAGGCAGTTTGCAAACAGGTTTAAATTGAAAAGAACCATGCCAAATGAAAGGTTTTATTAATGGAAATATATTTAAATTGCAATGGCGGTAGAATTATTTTGTAAATGTTTCTTAAGCAATTAATGTTAGGTATTTACATTCATTGACACTTCATTTTTTTATGTGTTGCTGCATTTCGGGCAAGTTGGTACCGGGGAGGAAATGTCGTCGTTCAATTCTTCGTGTTCTTCTGGCATGGGATCTAACTCAATTCCTTCCTCGTCGATGTCAGTGTCATGTCGATTTGCGTCAAGGAAGATGTCATCTTCTGTTGGAGAGTTAATGCCTAAGAGCCCCCTTGCAATCGCCGCTTTCCTAAAGGAACATGCTGCTTGGTGTCCCTTCTTGCACGTGCACGATAATATGTGAACAGTTCCTGGATGTATTGTAGAATACTCATGGAGTGTTTTCCTCCACCCTTGGTAAATACGTGAACTACGTCAAAAAACACTTTGGGTCAAATTGCAGCACAGGGCTTCAGGCATACCCCGAGGAGACACCAGAAAAGCATAAAAATGTGCTCAACGTACCCTAAGAGCCGCGCTACGTCATCCACTTCTGGTTTATTTGATGAGACAGTATCACAAACAGTACTAAAAGAAATTTTCTTACTAAACAAACTTAATAAGAAGTGTCTTATCTCAACGTTGACAGCAAAAATTATGGTGCAGAGTATCAGATTGTTCGTGTGGACGAAGACCCCCTAATTGTTGGAACACGCATAGGAAAGTCAAGAGAGAGAGAAGATATCGTCATTGTCGGCGAAAAGTGGACGTTTGGAGGAACGTGGATAATTTGGAGTCCAAAAGTGATTCGTCTTCGCAAAAAAGTCTTGGAAGGAATTTAGCGCTGCGAATACTTTCAAGTATTTATTCGTATATTTGCAAATGAGTAAGTGAATTTTAAAATTTAGGAGCACTTTCTGTGCAGACTTGGATACTCTGTAACTTTCATGAATGTCACTAGTCGTTTCTGAGTTACGGCCGTTGCAACACGAGCATAACGCACTCTTCCGTCAGTTTGGTAAAATTTCCCGATTTTGCTGATTATTTTTGGCTATACAGCTGAACCGATTTTAAGTAGGTCATTCTACGCGAAATTTTACGCTCTTTCATTTTGTTGTTTCGGGAATTTCCAGTAAGAGTATCATTTTCGATCTGTAACCGAAAAACTGTAAAAAGGCGAAAGCTTTGTATGTTTTCGGCCCTCAAAGTTTTAGTAAAGCGAGAAATCGTTGCAAACTTATTTAACTCTCATGTGGGATGCCTAACCTCGGTTAAAATTATTGACGGCTTCTGAATACACTATGTGATCAAAGTATCCGGACACCTGGCTGAAAATGACTTACAAGTTCGTGGCGCCCTCCATCGGTAATGCTGGAATTCAGTATGGTGTTGGCCCACCTTGAGCCTTGACGACAGCTTCCACTCTCGCAGGCATACGCTCAATCAGGTTCTGGAAGGTTTCTTGGGGAATGGTAGCCCATTCTTCACGGAATGCTGCCCTGATGAGAGGTATCGATGTCGGTCGGTGAAGCCTGACACGAAGTCGGCGTTCAAAAACATGCCAAAGATGTTCTATAGAATTCAGGTCAGAACTCTGGGCGAGTTGGTTCAAATGGCTCTGAGCACTATGGGACTTATCATCTGAGGTCGTCAGTCCCCTAGAACTTAGAACTACTTAAACCTAACTAACCTAAGGACATCACACACATCCATGTCCGAGGCAGGATTCGAACCTGCGACCGTAGCGCCCAGAACCGCTCGGTCACAACGGCCGGCCTCTGGGCAGGCCAGTGCATTACAGAGATGTTATTGTCGTGTAACCATTCCGCCACAGACTGTGCATTATGAACAGGTGCTCGATCGTGTTGAAAGATACAATCGCAATCCCCGAATTGCTCTTCAATAGCCGGCCGAAGTGGCCGAGCGGTTCTAGGCGCTTCAGTTTTGAACCGCGCGACCGCTACGGTCGCAGGTTAGAATTCTGTCTCCGGCATGGATGTGTGTGATGTCCTTAGGTTAGTTAGGTTTAAGTAGTTCTAAGTTCTAGGGGACTGATGACCTCAGATGTTAAGTCCCATGGTGCTCAGAGCCATTTGAACCATCTGAACCTCTTCAACAGTGGGAAGCAAGAAGGTGCTTAAAACATCAATGTAGGCCTGTGGTGTGATAGTGCCACGCAAAACAACAAGGGGTGCTAGCCCCCTCCATGAAAAACACGATCACATCAAATTTTACTGTTGGCGCTACACACGCTGGCAGATGATGTTCATCGGGCACTCGCCATACCCACGCCCTGCCACCGGATCGCCACATTGTGTACCGTGATTCTTCACTCCACGTAACGTTTTTCCATTGTTCAATCGTCCAATGTTTACGCCCCTTACACCAAGCGAGGTATGGTTTGCATTTACCGGCGTGATGTGTCGCTTACGAGCAGTCGCTCGACCATGAAATCCAAGTTGTCTCGCCTCCCGCCTAACTGTCATAGTACTTGCAGTGGATCCTGATGTAGTTTGGAATTCCTGTGTGATGGTCTGGATAGGTCTGCCTATTACACATTACGACCCTCTTCAACTGTCGGTGGTCTCTGTCAGTCAACAGACGAGATCAGCCTGTACGCTTCTGTGCTGTAAGTGTCCCTTCATGTTTCCAGT
Organism: Schistocerca nitens; assembly: GCF_023898315.1. Classification (NCBI taxonomy): domain Eukaryota; kingdom Metazoa; phylum Arthropoda; class Insecta; order Orthoptera; family Acrididae; genus Schistocerca; species Schistocerca nitens. The sequence goes on along the minus strand of NC_064618.1, from coordinate 785,889,928 downwards.
TCACTTTCACATCGGAAACAGTGGACCTAGGGATGTTTAGACGTGTGGAAATGTCGTGTACAGGCGTATGACGCAAGTGACACCAAGTCACCTGACCACGTACGAAGTCTGAGTCCCGCGGAGCGCCCCATTCTGCTCTCTCACGATGTCTAATGACTACCAGGGTCGCTGATATGAAGTACCTGGCAGTAGGTGGCTGCACAATGCACCTAATATGAAAAACGTATGTTTTGGGGGTGTCCGGATACTCTTGATCACATAGTGTATTTATTGGCCAGAGTAGCCTTTCTTCGGGCTAATTTTCGTTGGCTATAAGGTTTTTCATTTCATCCCTCCACAACGCCAGCGTATGCTCCATCTCTAATGGCCATATTGACAGAAAGTTAAACCGCAACCTGCTCTCTTAACGATAAGAATAACATTCCCTATCACTTACAGAAAAACGGGAAAGCTTTTTTATTTTGCTTACCTTCAGTCCATAATGACCTTCTTCTTTCTCGCATATTTCCGTTGCTCTATGAGATCGGCGTTTTGATATGGGAATTGGCAGTGTTAGCGAGAGTGAATGGCCGGATGCCCTCCCTGAGGCCACTACTGCCCCCCCCCCTCCCCCGCCCCACGGTACGGAATCTGTGTATCCCATCTGTCATCATTTAGAATAAATCTTACGTTCAAGAGTGAGAACGTTTCCTAAATGTCTGCGTAGAGTTTAACTGAAGCGACATATCAGTACCAACCAGGTATTTGCGTTGTTGGATGTAAGAAACCGCGTAAAACATATACAGGCTGGCCGGTTCACGAGCCCTCGTTGTTAATCCGCAAGGCAGATTCGATCTGAGACTGGCTTGCCTCTCTGAATCTCGGAAGCGGCACGTTATCGCGTTCAGCTATCCGGTCGGGTCCACTCTGTAATAGACTATGGTGTCATATTTCGTGGCTCGTCTAGTCGTTGTCGTCTGTGCACTCACAAAGAATGTTCTTAGCCCGGAGTGCGGCAGACAGAATGAACCGCGGTGTCAGCTCGTGAACTTCACGCATGCCGTGATTCCAGCAGTGTGGGATCCTATCTCTTCCATGCCTGGAAACACACTCCCTCGCAGAATTTGTTATTAGTATCATGGACTAGTTAAAAAGGTACTCCTGTATTCACTCCGGGAACAATGGATGGAAAAATGATTTGAGACACTGACAACCATAAGGGTCCAAAGCTCAGAAACAAAGTTTTGAGAAAAATAGATGGTTGTGAAAATCAAATTTACACGCAAACCAGCAGTCTCATAGATCTGAATTGTATTTAGCCCATGTCTCAACAGCCTATGCTTCCAAGGAAAAAATAACGTACGTCCATTTATGATATGAAATACTAATTAATATTTACTGTAGTGTCGGCAGACTTGCCAACACTACGCACACTAATTGAAAGAGGCGGCCAAGATGCACGCGCTAACTCACGAAGGATGGAGTGAGGTCTGAAACAGGAGACTTAATGAATGTGATAAAGAAAATACGTATCTTTGGAATATACTTAACTTTTAATACATCCTTGTATACATCGTTCTTGATGAGACATCTGGAGATTGTGGCGATACAAGTGACTCTTTATATACAAGCTATTTAAGGCTAATGGCGCCTTGCTAAGTCGTAGCCATTAACTTAGCTGAAGGCTATTCTAACTGTCTCTCGGCAAATGAGAGAAATGGCTTCGTCCGTATAGTCGCTAGCAACGTCGTCGTACAACTGGGGCGAGTTCTCGTACGTCTCTCGATACCTGCCGTGTGGTGGCGCTCGGTCTGCGATCACACAGTGGCGACACGCGGGTCCGACATGTACTAATGGACCGCGGCCGATTTAAGCTACCACCTAGCAAGTGTGGTGTCTGGCAGTGACACCACATTTACGATTATATTTATCATTAAGGGTAATTCACAACTTTTCTGCAGATAGTCTAGCAATAGTAGTGTCGTTTGACAGGTGTAACGTTTGTAATTAACTTGAAACTAGAAACATGACATAAAGAACAGATATTAAATGCACCACACACAAACACACACACACACGCACACAAAGCTATGACCTACTCCAACGTTTCTGGCCCTCGTCATCATCGTTTCCCGTAACACATGTTGTGCCTTGAGTTTCAGATTACACTGTCGATACACCTCCGATTTTGAAGTATTATTACTGTAGTATCGATAGCAACGCATAGTTTTAAAGGTTGGCACTACCACGAGACACAGACGACAGCGCTCTCTAGCCGGTGCTGTCGAGTTCTACGAGTTCCGCGACTGCTTCGCTTATTTCATCAGGTGCAGCCAGCCAGGAAACTTCGCTTCAGTTTGCTCTCCAAACGACGGGTCGAAGACTTCGCATCTGTACAAAGTTATGTATTCCTTCTCGCACCAGTAAACCATTTTTACTCACTGCAGTACCGACGTATTTTTCCTGCTCCTTCTCCTACCCACGCGCCGCCTTCCAGGCGGGATACAAAAATTACTTTGTACCTGATGCAGATATTAAATTATGTTGTCAACCCTAGATAGCAATCGAGCAGCACAGAGCAACAAAATTATGGTTTGTGCCTTGTGCCCCTGTGGAAATGAATGCCGGAGAAATCCGTGAGACATTTTTTCGTGAACGTTCATATGTACAGTGTGGGGCCACAGATATAAATAAATCTTGTTCACCATAATATCAACAGATGTCAGGTGCATGCATACTTGCCATAACCTAACAATCAATGACGGTTTGCTTTAGACCCTTGTGGTACTCAGCACCTCATTTGTATTTGTATAACGCTTCTTTATTCTACAGAAAGCTTACTGCGCGTGGTAGCTGCGAGTCTAAGGCGCCTTGCCACGGTTCGCGCGGCTTCCCCCGTCGGAAGTTCGAGTCCCCCCTTGGGCATGGGTATGTGTTTTGTCCGTAGCTTAAATTAGATTAATTAGTGTGTAAGCCTAGGGACCGATGACCTCAGCAGTTTGGTCCCATAGGAACTTACCACCACCACCACAGAAAGTTTGACTTCCAGTAGGTCTCTAGAGGCTCGCTGAATAATCCTTTTATTCTGTATAGGAGTTTCTCATAGTAGTTCATACTCTTGCATCGTAAGATTTTTATATTCTTTTTTGCTTACTTTAGAGTCACAGACTACTAGGAATTATCTCTTTGATATACTGTCCTCAATATCTTTAGTGGTTTTTAAATGTTTATACCATCTTTTTAGATTTTATCAGCTTCCTGCGCGTTATGTAATGACTCGTTCCACGACAACTCTGGTTCAAAATGGTTCAAATGGCTCTGAGCACTATGGGACTCAACTGCTGAGGTCATTAGTCCCCTAGAACTTAGAACTAGTTAAACCTAACTAACCTAAGGACATCACAAACATCCATACCCGAGGCAGGATTCGAACCTGCGACCGTAGCGGTCTTGCGGTTCCAGACTGCAGCGCCTTTAACCGCACGGCCACTTCGGCCGGCTACGACAACTCTGCTTCGGCTCAAGTGGTGTCGTAGGACCTTATGAATTAAATTCTATTGAACGGGCACACATCATTCTGCACAATTTTTTGTATCAATACGTGACGCCCTAAAGTCCTTGACCAATCATTATACATATCCAGCTACTAAACCGGTAATAACCTGCAGTGTGTGTATTTGTTTCTTCTCTGTGGACTCTCATTGTCAGAGAAGTGTTAATGGCTATCCTAATGCATACGACAGCGTACTTTGTGCCGTCACAAATTCTTAATCAACCTCGACGACCCATTCGAGGCCAGACAGTAGTTGAGGTGAATGGCGGTGATGTTGACGTGCATTGCAGTAAATGCTGATCGTCAGATTATCGTTTCGCCATACGTCGTCCTTGCCGAAGCTATTGTTATCGATTCCGTAGTTAGATGGCTGCGCTGCAGTGTGTAATTAGTAGTAGCTGCTCACTTGTGTCTTGAGTGTGCGATATAATTCTACGGGAACAACTTGTAGATTGGCGTTTCATCGAGGCAAATGGTAGGGCCCATCTGTCAGACATACACATTATCCGACAGCCGTCCATGTTATTCAGAAAATAAATTATCCCTCTAACACCCGTTAAATGCATTCAATGATAGTGTTGCACTTACAGTGGAATGAATGTTCGTATACGAAAAAGTCAAGATTTTTTTAACATTCTGTCAAGCAAGAAATTACTACTTTGAACTTCTTCGGTAAACGCAACCCCCAACAATATTATAGATGCACGGAATTCAGTAAGTAACATTTTCTTTTTCTCCTAACTGTGTTGTTTCAGAGCGGCTGCATTTGCCCTGTGAGTAGGCTGTTGATTACCACGTATCCAACTGGGAGGGATGGAGCAACACGGAAGTTCTTACACAAATTTTAATGCTTGTAAGACCTGACATTATCGCTTGGAGTACGCACAGCAGTGTTTTATTTATTATAAATTTTAATGGCTTTGATCATAATGAAATGTAATTACAATAAACAGAAAAATTACTTTCAGTTAATGTGAAAACTTGACGAAATTTAAGAACCATACATTTTATAAAAGTTTTCCAGCATAAAAAGGAACGGAAAAAACTAACATGCCCCCATTGTCATTGGTAGCTATTTCCAGTGTTGAGCACAAAAACATCGCTGCTAATTATAACATGTCAGTTTTAAAAGACTGGTCAAAGGATGGCAATTATTGTATAAAACCAGCAGGAGACTAATCGCTGTGTGTGCTCGGCCGTACCCATTATGGTTTTCCAGTAATAACTGATAGGTGGTAGCCGCTGATGCGTAGATACAATTTCGAAAAGGAATACAAGTAATTAATGTTGTGATGACTCTTATTAAATGATTGATCCAAGTAAAAAAACGTACATGATAATTATAATTACAATATAAAAATAAAATTTCCATGAACCGTGTCAAGATTACGTCATACGTCAGTTTTTTCGTCTGGTTTGACGCTGCCCGCCACAAGCTTCTCTCCTGCACTAACCTCGTCATCTCAGAGTAGCACTTTGAGCCTACATTGTCAGTTATTTTTTGGATGTATTATGTCTTAACACATGTCATACCGTCTGTTCCTTCTTCTTGTCAGTGTTTGCTACATCCTCCTTTCTTCGCGTGTTCTGTGGAGAATTTGTTCATTCCTTGTAAGTTCACATGATTTTCAACATTCTTTTGTAGCACCATGCCTCAAATGCTTCGATTGTCTTCTGTTCCGGCTTTCCCATACTCCATGATGCACTACCACACCATGCTGTGCTCCACACGTACACTCTCAGAAATTTCTTCCTCCATCTAAGGCTTATGTTTGATACCAGTAGACATCTTCCCTTGTGCCAGTCTGCATTTTATGCCTTCCTTGCTTCGTCTATCAAGGGTTTTTTTTGCTTCCATGACAGCGGGATTCTTCAATATCGTCTATTTCGCGATGTTCAATTTTGATATTAAACGCCTCATTGTTCTAATTTCTGTTACTTGTCATTACTTTTGTCTTTTCCGCTAAATTCACAATCCATATTCTCCACTCATTACACAGTTCAGTCCATTAAGCAGATCCTGTAACTCTCCTTCACTTTCACGGAGGTTAGTAGTGTCATCATCGAATCTTATGACTGATATCCTTTCACCTTGAATTTTAATCCCATTCTTTTACCTTTCTTTCAGTTCCCTCATTGCTCCTTCGACGGGCGAATAACTATATCTGTGACTTATACATTTTTTAACCAGAGCACTTCGTTCTTGATCTTCCAGTCTTTCTGTTCCTTCTTGGTTCTTGTAGACATTGCATTTTTCCCGTTTTCCCCAATGGATTACTCCTATTTTTCTCATAATTTCGAACATCTTGCTCCGTTTTACAATGCCGAACTCTTTCTCCAGCACGACATATCCTATCAATGTGTCTTGATTTTTCTTCGGTCTGGTTTCCATCATTAACAGCAGCGTCAGAAGTCAGAACTGCCTCTCTGGCGCCTTTACTTTTCCTATAGCAAAACTCTCTGTGGTTCCCTGAGGCGCTCTAACCCAAAAAACCGCCCAGTCCCTTCCACACAGCCCCTGCTACCAGTGTAGTCTCTTCCTGTGTGCAGTGGGCTCCTAAGCTATTAAGCGGAAACCGGAAACCCACCACCCGATGGCGCAAGTCAAGGAATCTGCAGCCCACACAGTCACTTAACTGCCTGAGCCTCTGATTCAGACCCTCCACTTGGCTCTGCACCAAAGGACCACAGTCGGTTCTATCAACGATGCTGCAGATGGCGAGCTCCGCCTTAATCTCGCAAGCAAGACTGGCAGTCCTTACCATTTCTGCTAGCCACCCAAAAGCAGAGAGAATCTCCTCCGATCCAAAGCGACACACGTCATTGGTACCGACATGAGCCACCACCTGCAGTTGGCTGCACCCTGTACTCTTCATGGCATCCGGGAGCAGCCTTTCCACATCTGGAATGACACCCCCCAGTATGCACATGGAGTGCACACTGGCTTCCATCCCCTCCTTGGCAGCCATTTTCCTAAGGGTCCTCATTAGATGCCTAATGTTGGAGCTCCCAACTACCAGCAAACCCACCCTCTGTGAACACCCAGACCTTGCAGGCCGAGAAGCCTTCTGTTGAATGGGGTGGACGACTGCATCTGGCTCAGAGACATCGTCAGCCACAGAGAACGCCCAAAACCTGTTCGTCAAACGAACCAGAGAGTCACTATATTCGGCACCCCGGAAAGTTGTTCGCTGCCTGCCAGACTTTGGAATGATCTCCCACTCGACCACGAGTGAGGGGTCAACCGCAGTGCAGGCAGTACCTGGGGTGGCCACAGCGGTGGACCAAATGGGGGACACGTGGGACGTGCTCGACATCTATCGCATCCCCCCATCTGACCTGCCACAGTGATGCCCCTTGGCAGTAGCTTCAAGCTGTGTGACGGAAGCGAACGCACCCTGGAGCTGTGAGCGAAGGGTCGCCAACTCAGCTCACATTTGTGCACAGCAATCACAGTTCCTATCCATTACTGCAGTCGCTCCTATTGGAAGCTACAACAAACGAAGGGTGTACTCGGTTTATTAACAGCAGGAATTCAAAGTGCTCTCTCACTTACGGTCTAATCGACACTGAGCTACACTAACAAAACAAACAAAAGCCTGTACGATCCAAGGGTCGATATAAGGGTCGATAGCAATGACGGTACAGTATACTACACTGTTATCAAAATAAAAGCTTGAGACTAGTAGGCACTCGAACACACAAGAACTACACAGGTATCTGTAAATAAATAAGTCGCTCCTGCTGGAAGCTTGTAAAAATATATAACAAAGGAACGTTGTACTTGCCTTCTTAGCAGCAGGAACACGAGGTGCTCTGTCACTGACGGTCTATCCGACACTGAGCTATATTAACCAAAACAAACATAAGTTACACATTCTGTCTAGTTCACCTTACCCCCCCCCCCCCCCCTGAATTATTCACAAACTAGCTTACTCCCGAAATATTTCAAAGTATTCGCTGCTGATGCTCGGAAAAAAAAATTACAAAATGTTTTGGACGCTATAAATGCGTACCACTTGTCGCTCATACATACCTATTAAAAGCTTTGGCTCTTCCGACCATCTGACCCCCACGACTGCACAAAGACGAATGACGCCGCTCAAAATGGCCGCCGATTTTTAAGCAATCCTATTGTCTCTAGTCAAGTCAGCATCCTTCCACTTCGGTATATACTTCAAAATCACTGATTTTATACTATATATATATGACTGATACATCACTCAGAACCTGAATTTTCTCAGATTTTCACTGCTGTCCCTCGCTTTTTACTAACTTAAATAGTTCGCTCAGTAACTGGTATTTTGCTAGCGTAAACGCTACTTTAAGCTAGTTAGTTGTTAATAAATGCAACCATATCAGACGAATAAGTTTTTTACGTTGCCATCTTCCGCAGAAAGCAGAGAAATATTTATTTACAAAACAAATATATCAAACTAAATTCATTTATACATCAATCTCAAAGCCTGTTTTGCTATTCTGATGCAGATTGCATCCATTTGGTGATTATACTGGTGAGAATTCGTGTTTTTATATACAGAATACGTATTCTGGCCAGTAATATAAAATATATAATGTTTGCAAAAATTCATTATTATATTCTGATAGAAATCGAAGAGCCCTATCTGTGAGCTCTTAGTTCCTGAAAATCGTCCAAGGTGTTGTCGAGATACTAACTTTCACATTAATATCTCGATCGAGACCTCATTTCCACACAGGTACTAGTATTATTTTTCTCTTAGTAACGACGCCAACGGATGATCTGTGACTATTCTGAGTCAGTTTTTATCGAATTTATTTAAGGCCTTTACTGGTCACTCATTTCAACTAGGTGAGTACACATTCCATGCCATGCACCAACATCTAACGTACCTTCACTTTTTCCAGATCACGCATCAATACATGAGTTTACCTGCTTCCTCAGGTGTCAAATCACGTGTGCTACCCTCAGCCGCGCCTGCTTCTCCTGTAACAACACGACGTGAGTACATAACCGCATCTGATTTTTACTGTTTGGATTCACTTGTCTTGGGATGTACCGTCGCAATATCCCCACCCCACCTCCCCACCTGATATTCCACACACGCAATGCAGCAGCATTTTGTACCCTGTTATCCTAGAATATATTTAAATTCTTCATCTCAGCGCATACCAAAAAGGAACTACACATCTGTAAACGAAAACAAAGAATAAATTCGATCCTAGTGAATTAATGCTTCTAAACTCTTATATTTTTATGTGTACACATGCATTCACTTTCTATCAAAAGCAAGTGGTCTTTTTGTGATAACTTTTCAGTTCAACCAATTGCATTATCTCACTTTACTAACACATCTCTCACAGCACAAACATAAAACACTGTTCACAGTACCTTTGTTGTCTTCTTAGGTACCACTCATTCTCATAGCAATGATGCAGCCAGATCAGTGACGCTGTTTGAGATGACGCTGTTTCAAACTCTTCTGCCAGTCAGTTGACATCATGCTAGCAAGGAAAAAGAATCACCTAATCAATCACTTGTCATTTACACGAATCTGAATGCCAATTACCAGTACAATTAAAACCCACCCTCTCTGATATCCAGATTTGAAGTATTCAGAGATTATATCTTAGAACGAAACTTGACACAAACAGATAGATAGTAGTGTTCACATGGAATGCATGCAAAGTAAAAACTTTCGTTTTGGCAGCAACAACTTGTTCCATTCATGGTGAGAATCGCTCAAGCCTTTGCAAGTGCACTACATTGATAGTAAGTTTCTCCAACTAAAATTAAGTTTAGATGTGGTGCAAACAATGTTCATAATGTTAAATATATGATTTGTGTCATAAAAAACTGTGAGTGAAACCAACTATTTTTCCATATTTGGAAAAACAAAAGCATAAATTGACTGATGTTCCTTACTAATTTATCAAAAACTTAATGCCATGAATAAAAAACAATTATTAATTTAACCTCCAATGAATTAAAGCCCAAAAAAGTAACTCATGCATAAATAAATCCACCCTGACATCTTATGTGACAAATTTTAAGTCACTTCATTCCATTTTCTTTGCAGTCAGCTGACTTGATATCAGCTAACAGCCAGATCCGCACACACCAAATATGTTTGGTGTGTGACCAAAACAAAATCAGCATTGCCTGCAAAATGCAACTGTATTCAACAATCTTTCAACAACAGGAATACAAAATAACATCTCGCATTCTGAAAGTAAACATGAAATAAAGACTGTAAATTAATTATAACTATTGCTACCTGTTGAGCAACAGCTTCAACCTCTCTGTCATCTATTTCTAACAATTATTACTTCCCACAAGTTAAACAAAATGTACTGAATTAACATGACACAAAAACATTCTGTACATCCATAATTCTTAACTCTCATGCAACAATAAATCGAACTCCAAAATTAGATACGTAACACATTTGCACAGAAATTCGACTTTCCAAACTTTGAGACTAAACACAGGAAAACCATCAACTTTACATACACAAGCTTCACTCACCACCACACTAACTATAAACAGCTGTTTCTTGCATGGTCTTACAATTTCACCATTTCATCAAAACAATACCTCTAAACACATCTACATAATAAAATTAAAAAAAACTACAAAGTAATCATCAGTCAACTTTGTACACTGGTGCACATTGCTGGTCAGCTTACTTTATACCTTCTTTCTCTGCCACCTCTCTACTCACAACTTCTACTCATATGAAGTGGTCATAAAGTACTTCCCAGACAAACTACTCTTAAATTTGACATTCTTCCTGCCACCTCCAGATTTCAGTTCCAGTACTTTCTCCTTTCAGCAGATGCTTACTTCATGTTTACCCAAAAAAACCTATGCCTAAAACTATTTATGCTCAAGGATACTATCACAAGAAATGCATGATCAGACAATTCTCCTAAATATTTTCATTTAACACTACCACCCTCCTTAATGGCTTTGTGTAATTTGCAGTAGCATTTTTAATCGTCAATGCTGTGATTGATAATTCAACTGTTCTCCTGTTCTTGATATGTTCATAGAAATTTTCAGATATCCCACAAATTGAACTCTCACTCTCATCAAAGCAGTTTCATGGATCTCTCCCACTTTAATATTTATTATAGGCTGAACCTTTCCAATAAAACCATGTTTTGGTTGTGTTTCTGCCCAAAGATCCTCTTCTACCTCTTGTAAACAATCTTTAATCAAGGTGCACATCTGTTTTTCACTAAATAGTACAGTATCATCAACCCCTGCAAATACTGGAATGTTAATTGCATTATTATTACCAAAGCTATTTTTCTCCCTCATGAACACATTACTTCTGCAACCCTCATGTGTCTATTTCTGAAACAATATAGCCTTGGCTACCTAGTCAATAGAATCAAAATCTCTCTCTTTCTTCCTCTCCCAAGGTTCAACAAATAAATGTGACTGCATTAGTACTCAATCTATCACTCACAGTTTCTACAAAAAAAAAACGTAATCTGTACTATACTCTAAACATTACAAGCACCACCAGAAGAAATATCTCATACAGGAATCACCGCCTGTTCACAGTCTCAACTACAACAGTGGAGCATGTAGCTCGTTGCACATCCTCACCCAAAAACCCTAAATTCAGGCCATACTGCCTGCACATAATTAACACTGACTTCCACAAAGGTAGATTCCATGCCACCTAATTCAGTATTCTTACTGTTCCACTTCACATATCACTTATACCCCCACATCACACATTTATCTTCTCAGCCTCCATTCCTTGTTTCTACTATCATTAAATCTTCTTAATTTGCTCTTCAGTTCTCTTTCTGCTTCCTATTACTATTTTGAATGTTCCGACTGTTTCCCCAATTATTTTCATTTCTATTATCTTGGTAATTCCTCTGATTGCTATCATGACACTGCCTGACCCAACCTACCTTCAAAATCTAAAAACCTTTCACTGGAGTCAGTAGAACAATGTATTAACTCCCACTGTAATGTTTTAGGTAACCTCCCTCTTAATGTGGAAATTTCTGGAGTTCCCCCAGTGCTCTATCTAACTCCTCTTGATAAGATTCTCTCATAGGATATCAGCCTCTTCTGTACACAGATCTGTTGAGAAACTAGTTCTATAATCTACATTTATTGCTTGGCTCCAGTAGCTCGCTAAAAATAATTGTTCAAAACAACCAAATGAAATAAATTAGTTACCACGTTGATTTGCCCATGTCTGTGCAGAACCTTCTAGCAGTCTTCTAACAAACTTAATTTTACTTCCTTCAGTCATCCCTTGAATGAAAAAGTCTTTGCATGCTGCAGCGAAATAATTCATAGCTTGGTACTTGTTTTGAGGTGAGAAATTTTTACCACTAGATACAACCCCACTGCATAACACCAAGTTACTTATTTTACTAGCTACATTGCTAATCTCACTATTATTTACAGCAACCAAACATTTCACCTCCTTCCTTGTACTACTAGCTGTAATTGTCGGTTCATCTGCACGTTTTTGTCTCCTCATTGCCAGTCACAATCTTTCTATCTGCCTCAATCAGAGCTTGCCTCGCCTCTTCATCCCTTGTGTAACACAGCTGCCTCCACAAATCAGTCTCACACTCAAATTTAGCCTCAACAATATCAATCCTAGTATTATGTTGATATTCAAAATGGTCAAACTTTACATTTAAAAACCTCCAATTTATTGTCCAGCCACCCAGTTTCATTTTAAAACAACCTACTGTACCACCCAAATCATTTTTAAAGCCCCTATACAACTTTCTAAACCACCAAATTTGATATTCAGAATCCTCACAGAATTACCTGTTTCACTCAGTAGGCTTAAAATCGAACTAAGCACTGAGCTTGGTAGCATTTCTGCTGCTACCTCTTGCAACTGAGGCGCACTTCCACTAGCCGTGGATTTACAATCACTAGGGGATTTTTTAATTTGTTGGTCCCTCTCTGTGGCTACCAAGAGAAATGAAGTTACATAATAACGCGCCTGCTGCAACTCTTACTGTATGCTGTTGTGGTTGTGGCTCTGCTACTGCTGCCATTGCTGACTTCTCCGATGCAGTGAGGTTTGCCACCGTGTGTGTGGAAAAGCTGTTACCTGCTTTCTGCCACTGCTGGACGCTGCCATGCGTGTTTAACTCCTGTGACTATTATCCACTGCTGCTGCACACTGGCTGTCTCTGGGCAATACGGTGTGGCACAGTGTGTCAGTAACAGCTGTGACAGCTGCGGCTGGCTGGCTTCTCAGTGCTCAGATGCGACAGATCTTAGGGCGTTAAATGCTACCGATGTTTTTTCTCGCGCAGTCCTGTACTGCGTACCGATTCAGTTCAATACAAACTAATCCTAGGTCTGAACCAACGGTACAAATCATACGAAAGTAATTTGCTGCTACAAAACAATTTGATTAGCTCTTGAGCACCCACGCAGGAGTGCGCGAATTATAAACTGAAATAGTCCAAAAAAAAAACGTTGTTCCTAGGATTTCAAAATGCATGGCTGGTTCTTTTCATTTGGATGTGCTACAGTGTAAGAGCCAACCTAATGCATCTGTCACAATTACTCTTGTTAATTCGTTACAAAAGTTCAATTTTTAAATATGCAGGCGTGATTATGTGGTGAACTATAATGTTCACAACTCACTGTACTATTGATTTAAATAAACAAATTTATTTCTGTCTTTTTAACACGTAAATGCTTAGCACTAAACTAAAAACGACTGTGCGAGTGCTTATCACTGACATGATCGTTCTTATCATTGATGTCAGCACGGGAGAATCACGCTCCCCTCCCTATCCAACTCGTCTCCTTCTCCTCTCATCTCCAGTCAGCCGGTTACAGTGTAGTATTTTAGCAATCACTAAAATGAAACGGCCAGTCACAATATAGCCCCAGGGTGTGCTAAAAATATCTGAATTATATGTTTTTTTTTTTTTACCGATACACAAAATTATGTGAACTACCTGTATTCAAATGAAACTACATGATTCCAGAGACCTTTTCAAGTCTGAAACGTCAATGCTGTATCAATGCAGACTGAAGCGATGAATAAACATTCCTACAAAGCCCGGGATTGGAGCCTTATTAGGCAAATGCCCTAACTCTTATGCCAAACTGGCATAGTGGCTTTGCACAACTGCACAGACTGCCCTATAATGTCTCCTTCCTCAAGCCAAATCCCCATTAACGCCTCACCTCACTTGTTATTCCCTTTAAACTCGAGCCGCATTGCAGAGGCTCTCCAACTGTGTCGGATTAGCACCTCAGCATGGAACGAAACGGGGGATCGTTCCTGAAATCCAGGCACAGATGCTTTAATCAAATGAAACTGTATGGTTCCAGAGATCTTTTCAAGCCTCAGACATCTATGATGTATATATGCAGACTGAAGCTACAAACGAAAATTTGTGCCAGGGCCAGGAATGAAACCTTGATCTCCTGCTCACTAAGCAGATGCACAAAAAACTAAGCCAACATGGCACAGTGGCTTTGCACAACTCCAAAGACTAACCCAGCATACCTCACGCCACAATCAAATGGAATTTGGATTGAGGAGTGAGTCGTATTAGGGTAGTCTGTACAATTGTACAACGCCACTGGGCCAGGGTTGTGTAGTGATTTGTGCATCTGTGTGTGTGCGTGTGTGTGTGTGTGTGTGTCATAGATGTTTGAGACTTGAAAAGCTCTGTGTTTCCTTTCATTAAAGCACCTATGCCTGGGTTTCAGGCAGGATACTCCATTTCGTTAGACGCAGACGTGCTATTCGAATACAGTTGGAGAGCCTCTGGAATGCTATTCCTGTTTAGAGAGAATACCAAGTGGGCTGAGGTATGAATGTGACTTTGAACTAAGGAGGGAGGCGTGCTAGGGCAGTCCGTGCCGTCATGGGAAGCCACTGTGCCAGGGCAGTATAGAGGTTTGTGCATCTGCCTAGTAAGTAGAAGACTCAAATTCGAATCCCGCCTTGGTACATATTGCCATTTGTCTCTTCAGTTTGCATATGTACTACCTGTATTATTTGTAAAAGAAATTATTATGTTTTCAGTATTTTTTTTTCATCTCGAAAATGTGAGCAATAAAGCACACACACACACACACACACACACACACACTCACACACTTAAAAAAAAGGTAACCTCCACCTGAATTTCTCAAAATTGCGCCATATTAAAAAAAATATTGCCAACTTGGTCGAGATGCTAAACCATTAATGCAGAATTGATACATGCTGGGGAAAAAATATTTCAAATTTTAGCCATTTGATGCAAATCTGGCACTGTCAATGCAAGAAACGTATATAAAAATGTTACCATTGGGAATAGCATAAGGGCAGTGAAGGTCAAACAGGTGAGAAAGGCGTAAGGTTGTTTTTATTATTAACCACTATGGGTTGTCAAGTAACAGCATGGATGTCATGCAAACAGTGCACGGTGCCAGATTTGTGCCTGGTGCCCACAATCGGAATTAATTTTTCCAAGCCTAAATCATTTCTGCATTAACACACTAGCATATCTACCACGTTTCACTGCCATACGAGAACTATAACCCATACTGGACCTTCATGAGTAGCTGCACTTTAATTATAACCAACTGCTAGTTAAAAAACTGCCATCGCTTATGGTATATGATTAACGAATTAGAAGTACATAGTTCCTGAATAGGAATCTCAGTTCAACTGCTATTCTGCAATAATTTAAAATACAAAATAAAATCATCTGATGTTTCAGGCTCCTGTTGCTTGTCGTCACCGCCAGCTCACAGTCTTCGTATTCTGCGCTATGAACTACTAGAGGTGTTACGCAAAATAGGGCATCAAATTAATTATTTTTTCATATCTATACTTTTCTATAATTCCTGTCAAACATCACATTGTTAATCCAACGTCAGGGATCACAATGTTATTTATTGCACACACACACACACACACACACACACACACACACACACACACATACACGCACCTCCACATACACTTCTTTAGGCTACTGGATGATGTCTGATCTAGTCACTGTCATCCTAGCTGATACTGCCCAAGAACTGACACATCTAGCAGCTGACAACTGCCCAGTAGCTGACATCATCTCTCTGATTTATTCACCGCAGTAAATTCCCAGGCGATAGCATGATAATATATTACAGAGGCAATTAAAAGAATGTAGTTTTCCCTCTTAAGTTTACAGTGTGTAATAGAAGAAGATGGCAATGTTTTGAACTCGACGTTCAAGTTAATACCCTAGCATATGGTTAATATTTTGTGTTTGACTGATTTTTATATCAGATAACTTTCTGACGTGCAAATAACATCGTTTACTTTCCCAATTCTCGTCAAAAAGTGCACTTTAGGCTGTAAGTTACATCAGCAATTGTGCTCATGTGTGTCTTGTAATCAGTTTTTATGTATTCAGATGAATCTAATTTGTGATACAGGGACCGAACTGCGGTCGTCTACAACGTATAAATATTTTCAGTAGTGTCAGTAAGAAAGCTTCGTGTATTTCAGTAAGTTATACACGCAAATCAGAACTGGAAATATATAATATGAATGTCCACTGTTTTCGCATAGTATGTTTTGTGCTTGAAATCTTTAGTGTAATATGATGTTATTTTAGTGCAAAGTTTGAATTTTCGAAATCTATCATAATATATGCGTGCAACCTGCATGCGATTTAATAAATAATTTTAATTCTGATAAATCGACTCTATATTGTTGCACCATAATCTTTGGTGATGTTTCATCTTTGTCACAGTCTTTGGTGTAGTGTGTAAAAAAGTAGATGTTCTCTTGTTTACTGCAGTTTAAGTGATACATCGTCATAAAAATACCCTCATTCTTACTTTATAACAAGGTGTTTTGCAGTGTTGCATGTGTGGTGTTCTCACATTGCTCATTTTTATTAGATGTTGGTATTGTTTAGAAGCTGATTATAGGAAATACAGGTTTATAAGAGCCTTGGCACCATAGTTCCTATTGTTCAATACTGCAGCCTTTGTCGAAAGTTCGTTTTGTACTTCCACTATGTCCAGTTCAAATGCAAATAAATAACAATACTAGGCAATATTAGGCTGTTAATAAGACAGATTATGTTTTATAAAAATACTTTTTTGCCATTCCTAACTTGTTTGTGAAACATTATTAAAATACTTCCGAAAATTTAAATGATAGCCAAACGTTTCATGACACAGCATCAGATTGAAATATCAACATACTTTACATATTTAGATACTCTCATAAAACTTATAGAACAATTTAGGTATAATTTGAGGGTGCATTTTGCTTTAGATAAAAAGTAGGACTAAATAATTATTTTCTTCCAGTAATTCAGACTGCCTGTTTATTCATGTATTTTTCTGCTTAGCGTAGTGTTTCAGCTAAAATATATTTTCTGCCTGGTGAGGTTAGTCTGGACGTTTCCGGCCAAACTTGCGTGTTTTGCACGTTATTTATAATTATTCAGACGTTTATACAGCATTTGGGAAATTACTTTAGAATTCAAAATATTCCACGAACCAGTTTGATAGACTGACGGATATATGTGTGTATGTGGAAAATAACAGTAATACTTGATGTAACTATTACATTTCTTCCGTTTGCAACGTATTTTTGTAGATTTTTTAAACATTGCATTAACATTGTGACACTTGACAACCATCAAAGACGTGGAAAATGATTAGAGTACATTTTGTTCCTTTCACCAAGCGTGGTATGTATATCGAATTTTGAACGGCGTGATCTGTTAGTGATGGCAGGCAAATGGACCAAAAAGCAGTAGTTGATTTTATTTTGTTTTTGTAGTTTTGTGGAATCGCATTTAAAGTAGATCTCCAGTGCAGTACCTATGTGTCTATTACAACGCATAACACATGCTGGTTTTCAGATAGTTATGGAGAGTATGTTTTACATTCACTCTCATAATTATTCCATGTGCAAATAATACATTGTATGTAGTTTTCATAGATATCTGCAGATGCGAGACAGTCCATAAACGATTTTTTGTAGTGAATAATAAAAAAATAGGTGGCAATATTTGAATCGCATATTTGTGAAAGGACATAAGTCATAAAAGTAAAGTTTTGGGAACTGACAAAAAATTGATTAAATCTCTCTAGCTATCAGTGAGCCAAACTTAGCAGTCATTAAATTACATGATATATATATAATGGGCTGTCTTGGTGCATGAACAATGTAGTGTAATTACAAAAAACACTAAAGTTTTAAAAATTATCTTACCTTACGCCTTTACATAAATAAAGGCACATATTTTAGAAAAAAAAGATTTTATAATATTGGATACCAATTAACAATGCTATATTTTCGTTTCTGTTAGAATAAACAAATGGTATTCGGTGCACATAACCCTATTTAACGAATACTAGTAAGTTATAAAACATAACTAAGTTACGCAGAAGAAGTGTTTGTGGGCCTCTGGAGAAGAGATCTATAAATGTCTTAATGTTCGTCTGGAGTACATTTCATCGTTTTGGACAAGTTCTTGGTTTTATCATATTAGATAGTTGATTTCCCATCACTCTGTGTTCTTTCAATTGGCATTATGCATGAGGCATTCACATGCAACTTGTGCCTTGGTACAAAAGTGTGCTTCATTAAACACCCTATGTGTTGTGAAGCAATAAATGTGCCTTTAATGGCTTAGTTGTACTCAAACTGCAAGAAACTAGCAGCTATGAAGTCTTGTTCTTGGGATCGTGCAACTGCATTAGATTTAGATTCTTCTGATACTCACCATTGCTTTTACCGTTTTGGCCACCATGTTTTGGAATGTAGTATATCCTTCGATGTAACCTTGTGAACATTAAATTTATCGGGAGTTAAAGCAGAGCCGATGATTTCAGAAACTTTTAAATGTATGTACATTGTATATCTCTCTTTGTGAGTACTCGATTTGCAAGACCAAAATCATGGTCACACAGTAGGAATCAGTGACTGTGGATTGGCATGCGATAAACAATTTTGTAAAATTTCCCATTATCTGTGAGGACTAGTAAGAATCTTATCGTGCAATGGTTTTTGTTTTTCCCGCCACAAGAATCGGTAAAAACATTAAGTTCTCTGGTGTTTGAGGAAGCGTGTCAATCAAATTCCGGAAAAGGAACGAACATGTTTCATTTGGGCCTTTCTTCCTTTGGTCTCCATGGCACAAGAATAATCAGCACTTCCAGTGCTGAGGTTATGTACTGAAATTGGGAAAACAGAAACCTGCCTGCAGTAATATATCTCTTGAATGGGAATGACTGGCAGGGATAAGTTCTGCACGTAATTAAACGTGAGACCCAAATGCTGTAATTGTTTTTATATTAAATATTTTTAGTTTTCTTTCATATTCTGCTAATTCAGCAGCTGCCAAACGTTTGCAGTGTCTTTTAAAGTAGCGTTCTTCATTTTAACTTTAGCTGTTCACAGTCGCCACAAGCATCACCGTGTGGTTTACCATAAATAAAATCAAAGCCATCTTTGAACATCTTGTAACTCTGGAAACCTTTCCTTGAAAACACAGAAATAACTAGAGCAGAATGAAGATATTTAATTTCCCTTGAAACAGTGACTGGTGTTTGTGGGAAAGGAACATATGTGTTCTTTAATTTGTTCGACAACTTCTGTTTCGACTGTCCTCTTGTTTTCTTGTAGGCCCTATTTGTTCGTAGGAGGTTCTCCCACCAACAATAAAATTTGCAGTCTTCTCGCCCCGTTGTTAGTTATAGCGCACAATTGAAGAAACACATTTTTGCCAACTTCCAGCCTGTGGTGTCCATTCATTACGTGGTACTTGAAAGACAAATTGTTTCGTTTATTTACGAAGGGCTGAGTTTTGATTTTACATCAATAAATGAGAAAACAACAGCCTTGGTAGTAACATTCTAAATGCCAGACTTAGGTCCTTTTATTACCAAACGATTCATCTACAATCAAAGACTCGCTTTCCACCAGTAACACATTTTCACAAAAAACTGACTTCTGTCATTTCACAAATAAGCGATTCATTTTCTTTAACAAGGCGCCATTTAACGCAGTTCAGGTGGAGATCACGTTTTTTTAAAGTATGTGTGTGTGTGTGTGTGTGTGTGTGTGTGTGTGTGTGTGTTACTGACGTATTTCAGATGCGAGAATACTGAAAACGTAGTTCTTTTACAAATAATTCAGATCTTTTGGATGCTTTTGAGATCGGTATATCATATGGATACGTTTGTGCACAGCCTGGATGAACATCGTGTTTGGCTGTTTCATTTTACTGGCCGCTAAAATACTATACTGTAATTGGGCGTTTCATATTAATGGCTAGGAGAGGGTGTGGGAGGTGGGATGGGAATCAGTTGTCACGTGATGACGTCATTGATAATGATGATTATGACGATGATGAAGATGATGATGTCAGCGATAAGGGTGACTACGTCACTGATAAGGAGGACCTGGCTTGTGACATCATGGGTAGGGAAGTGACCTGCGTAACGTGACATCACAAATGCTAACAGTCATCCAGAGTCGCCATACATATATGTGTCATAGGTAAACCTTGTCGTTCATACCCTTCCACCCTGAATTTTACCCCCAATCATAGCCTTTCTTTTTTACTATTACCGCTATACATTTTTGACACGCTAAAAACATTTTACTTTAATCGTGTGATCTGGTGCTATCGGTGGCTTTCTCATTGCTTTGGCAAGATTTCATATAGTTTCACGTATCTTGCTTTACTAAACACTTTCGAGGGAAAAAAGAAGATTTGTCCATAACAGCAGACAAAACTGTACAGACGACATCAGATTTCTGTATTTAGCTTACGTGCACGTCTCCTGTAAAAGTACGCGACTACAAGGAATAAGAATACATTAGAATGCAAATTACAGCCCCTTGGTTCTATCACGAGTTGCAGTTCTTTGAAAAGAATATGCCGCACTGTAATCAAGCTTAACGCGTGATTTACCTACCCGTTGTTTGTGTAACGTCATTTCGACATCTGCATTGCAGTAAAATGGCGTAGGTTCCCATGTAGACAACAGAGAGTATGCAGGGAAACAAGCAGCATAAAGTGAAACGTTTGTACTGCTGACACATATCACTGCGGGCCTAAATTAGTAGTTAAAACGGCGAGTAGTTGCTCCTCAGACATGTAAGAATTACGAGAATATTGCACTCGTATGAGAAATGCCTTATCTGTATTTTTTTTGTAAATTCTTTTCAATTAATTACTTTTATAAACGAAATTTATTCCATACACCATTTGTTCAGTAAACGTAAATTGTTACTTACGTGAGGACCTCCGCGCGCCGGAATGGCCGTGCGGTTCTAGGCGCTACAGTCTGGAGCCGAGCGACCGCTACGGTCGCAGCTTCGAATCCTGCCTCGGGCATGGATCTGTGTGATGTCCTTAGGTTAGTTAGGTTTAATTAGTTCTAAGTTCTAGGCGACTGATGACCTCAGAAGTTAAGTCGCATAGTGCTCAGAGCCATTTGATTTTTCTTGAGGACCTCTCGTGTCGGTATGTCGATGCTGCTTCGAATGTTGTGACGGCTACATTTGACACCACCGCAACCATTCAGACTTGGACGGAGCATACACGTTAGAAAGATACCGCAGAACATAATACTGGCCGATAACTGACAAAAGCCGTAAGTGACTTCCCAAAAGCAATTGATCAAGGTAGTCGGGTGGATGCACTCTCTCTCGACTTTCAAAATGTACAGAGTGATTATAATTAAACTTTCAAACCGCTGTGTAAATAACACCACTGGTCAGAATAACGCCAAATTACAACGGAATATTATCAGAGAAATGGGAAAACGTGTGGCAGAAAAAAAATAAATAGTTACAAAATGTAGCAATAAATGGCGCTGTAAGCATCACAATTCAATAGTCTCGACTAGAAAGACAAATGAATCATACAATGCCTAAGGTGTACGTTTGATGTTAAAAAAATTGCACTACTCAGTGTGCTTGGGTCTAAAGGTGTGATACTGTCAGTTGCATAAAACCATCCACACGGCAAGATCATATCACATCAGATGGGAAAAATCGGTTTTTAATTGTCCTGAGGCCAAAAACCGCATAAAAAGTATCAGTAAAAATTAAATCGGATTATTAATTTCCTTGTGATTGGCGCAAAACATATTCAATATACTGTCCACCGTTTTCTGCAACAAGCTGAAACCGTGAAACAGCATGTTCCACAACTGCTTGAAGAGCTCCCGCGGTCATGTTCAGAATGTGTTGCGCAATGCGTGCCTTCAATGAAGCTAAGTTTGCAGTCGGAACACTGACTACAACATGCTTCGAATAGCCCCACAGCCAGAAGTCACACGTATTAAGATCAGCTGATCGGGACGGCCAGGCTGTAGGGAAATGGCGGCGGGTAATTCTAGCATTTCCGAAAAGGCGCTTCACCAGCTGCTTAACTGGAGGTGCGCCATCTTGCATAAAAATGATCTCATCCACACATCCACGATGTTGGAGAGCAGGAATGACGTGGTTGCGCAAAAGACACTCATATCGCTTACCAGTGACGGTACAGGTAACAGGACCGGAAGCACCTGGCTCTTCGAAAAAATATGGCCCTATGATAAATGATACCGTAAACCCGCACCACACATTGAGCTTTTCAGGATGAAGTGGTACTGGTTGATATGCGTGTCGATTTTCCGTTGCCCATATTCGACAATTCTGTAAATTGACATGTCCTGTCAGATGGAAGAAGGCTTCGCCTGTCCACAAAATCTTCCACGGTCAATCATTGCCCACTTCAATGCGAGCAAGAAATTCTAAAGCAAAGGCTGTCTTGCTGGCAGGTCAACAGGAGGCAACTCGTGCACATGGGTAATTTTGAACTGATTGCAAAGAAGCATGTTTCGTAGGATTTTAGGCACCGTGCTCAGGGATATGTCCAATGTTCGGCCAATTCGCCGTGCACTACACGTTTGCACACCACCACTCGTCTTCTCCTGAATTGCTGTGGCCACTGACATCACTGACGTGGAATCAGTTCGTTTCCTTCCCCTACCAGGTTGCTCACCAAAAGAACCCGTCCTTCCGAATTTCCGAATCATTTTATCCAGACCCACGGCAGTCATCAGACCAACGCCATTTTTCAAGCTGAACTTCTGCAGAGCGACATGTGCACAGTTATCATTCTTGTACACTGCTGGCCATTAAAATTGCTTCACCAAGAAGAAATGCAGATAATAAACAGGTATTCATTGGACACATTTACTAGAACTGACATGTGATTACATTTTCACGCATTTTGGGTGCATACATCCTGAGAAATCAGTACCCAGAACAATTACCTCTGGCCGTAATAACGGCCTTGATACGCCTGGGCATTGAGTCAAGCAGAGCTTGGTGGCGTGTACAGGAACAGCTGCCCATGCAGCTTCAACACGATATCACAGTTCATCAAGAGTAGTGACTGGCGTAATGTAACGGGCTAGTTGCTCGGCCACCATTGACCAGACGTTTTCAGTTGGTGAGAGATCTGGAGAATGTGCAGGACAGGGCAGCAGTCGAACACTTTCTGTATCCAGAAAGGCCCGTACAGGACCTCCAATATGTGGTCGTGCATTATCCTGCTGAAATGTAGGTTTTCGCAGGAATCGAATGAAGAGTAGAGCCACGGGTCGTAACACATCTGAAATGTAACGTCCACTGTTCAAAGTGCCGTCAATGCGAACAAGAGTTGACCGAGACGTATAATCAACGACACTCCATACCATCAAGCAGGGTGATACTCCAGTATAGCGATGACGAATACACGCTTCCAATGTGCGTTCACCGCGATGTCGCCAAACACGGATCCGACCATCATGATGGTGTAAACAGAACCTGGATTCATGCGAAATAATGACGTTTTGCCATTCGTGCACCCAGTTTCTTCGTTGGGTACACCCTCGCAGGCGCCCCTGTCTGTGATGCAGCGTCAAGGGTAACAGCAGCCATGGTCTCCGAGCTGATAGTCCATGCTGTTGCAAACGTCGTCGAACTGTTCGTGCAGATGGTTGTTGTCTTGCAAACGTCCCCATCTGTTGACTCAGTGACAGAGACGTGACTGCACGATCCGTTACAGCCATGCGGATAAGACGCCTGTCACCTCGACTGGTAGTGATACGAGGCCGTTGGCGTCCAGCACGGCGTTCCATATTACCCCCCTGAACCCACCGATTTCATATTCTGCTAACAGGAATTGGATCTCGACCAACGCGAGCAGCAATGTCGCGATACGATAAACCGCAATCGCGATAGGCTACAATCCGACCTTTATCAAAGTCGGAAACTTCATGGTACGCATTTCTCTTCCTTACACGAGTCATCACAACAACGTTTCACCAGGCAACGCCGGTCAACTGCTGTTTGTGTATGAGAAATCGGTTGGAAACTTTCCTCATGTCAGCACGTTGAAGGTGTCGCCACCGGCGCCAACCTTGTGTGAATGCTCTGAAAAGCTAATCATTTGCATATCACAGCATCTTCTTGCTGTCGGTTAAATTTCGCGTCTGTAGCACGTCATCTTCGTGGTGTAGCAATTTTAATGGCCAGTAGTGTAATACAGCTTTAGAAGTAGAGCGTGATCCTGCATTGAGACAGTTTGTACCAACTTCAGTGGGTCGGCGCATGACAGATGTTTTCATTTACGTTTTCTGACACATCCAGCGCCAAACACTGATCAATTTTCACACTATTTTTTTTTTCTTCTGCCATACGTGTTCCCCCCTCTCCGATAATATTCTGTCGCAATTTGACGTTATTCCGACCGGTGGTGTTAATTCTACAGCGTTTTGAAACTTTAATTACAATCACCCTGTATTTGATCCACAGTCGGTTCTTATAATGACCCGTTTCACGGGATTAGCGTATCTTCGATTACCTCTAATTAGTAATCAAAGTCTTGTTACATGACAGTTATATGTACATTAATGCACTCAGAAGGGGTACTCCAAGTAGCAGCTGTGTCATTCATTTGTAGTCAATCACTACGAACAACACAGCTGGTACTCGGAGTACATTTTCTGAGTACACTTTTTTCGTTGACGTGTCTTACAGACTCGCCAGTTTCCTCAAAGACAATGGTGTTAAAATCTCCTTTTCTACCTGTCATCGAATCTAGTAACAACTCATTTACAATGAACTAATAATCAAAGATTTACTTTCTAATTCAGGAGTGTATAGACTCACTTGTGCCCAGAACCCTCGCACACATATTGGACAGGTCGCAAGGTTAAAATACGGTTTCTGGAGAATCTTCTCACTCAAAAGGGCATTGTAAAAGATTGCTCTTGTTTCGGTGAATATTTAGGGCTCGTGGCCATTGTGAACCGACGCTCGATTCTGTCCTGATCTTACGTGTGGTACCTAAAGGGAAAAAATTACACTTTGGAAGAGATAATAAGCAGAGTAACCCAAATAGCTGCTATGTCAAAAGTATTTCGTGCTTTATTGGTTTAAGATAGGCCTATTTCGGCTCCAGTCCTATTTTTTAGCTGGCTACAGATAATAAGTAATTCTGTTAATCTTCGTTTGTATCCTCACTTACAACTATTGACAATTCTGAGTGATTATACAATAGTAATTACATCCACTTGTGCTGTCACTGTCTAATGACCTTATGCTGGAGGCGGCCTTCGCCAGCACAACGTTCGGCACTAGGAAAAATTGTATAGCAGGCGCTGAACTAAGCGCACCTATGACAAGAGAAGACCAAGACACGCCCACAGGCTACGCGACGATAACGCTCCCTGGGCAGTGTGAATATAGGCCGCCGCCGCCGACCGAGCTTCTCAATCTCTCAATCTGAGTATGTCGCATTGGGACTCAGTTCGCATTGCACCTCAATGCGTCGCACTGTACTCCAGTCTTCCACAGTAAAGGTCGTCACCTAGCACCTTAACTATTTGTGAGAGAACATTAGTCATTGTATATGGACACGGACAAAATTCAAGAATTAATACATGTTGCTGTTAACCTCCGAACTTCAGACTGGGCAACGTTGATTTTAAGTACTCAACTGGTTCCAGTAACAAAGTGTATTTTGACCACACGTGTATTTTGTGTTGTACTGAGAGGAAACCGCCCACCCACCTATCATACCATCCTCTCCTCATCCAGCCAGGAATCACAAAACATTACAACAGACCTGGTTGATTATATGACTGTGAGAGGTATACTATCAAATCTCGATCGTTAATGTTATTTTAGGTGAGATTTTTTTGTTGGCTATGGCCTTCTTGTTTTGTTCAGTAGTTTTCGTACTTTTGACAGTTTTATTTGATGTAACACCGGCGATGGCAAATGGTTACAATAATCTTTTAATTCATTAATCTATGAGTTTCTGTGTATTAGTGATTTGGTTGTTGCTATTAATTTCTTCTTTCTTATAGCGAGATTATTGTTACTACTTACAGATAATCTGAAGATTCACTAACCGCGTGAAACACGTTATTGTTAATAAAACACAAGCATAGTTTTCTATTTTTGGAACCCTATTAAGGGATAACGAATCTGTCCCGTAATAACTGTGAAGGCGAGTTTAGCCTAATTACATCGTCCACAGAAGTATTAAGCAGTAATTATTCCCTCTTTTAGTATGTGAATGGAACAAGAAGAAACCTTAATACAAGGTATAATGTTAACTATGCCTTGTCATGCACTTCCCAGTCTTCTGTAGAGCTTGTATATGTTGATATGCGGTAGCGTGTAGCACCACGCAGAGCTCTCTCGTCATTAGTTATTTGTGCTTGACTCATGAGTCATACATAATATTTACCGATATGGTAACTTGGATAAGGAGTATAGAGTAGCCAGACAGCGCTTTTACTGAAGGATAGAATACTTTTTTATAGTAGGATCCGAGTGGCACAACGAAGTGGCTAAAAGGCTTTTGTAATTTATTTCTAGAGCTGACAGCGGCGGAGGCTGATAGGAAGTAAACAATAAATTCAGGTATTCTTATACACCAGGTGCTTCGTGTACGATGCTAGCTGTCTCCGGCATTGCACGAAAACCATACCAGGGAGATATGCTCTGATCGCAGCAAATGTTTCGGTCCGTTCCTCGAACTTTAGCAAGAGGCACACTATTCTATGAGCCGAAATATACGAGGAATGTGGCGTCGGGAAGCAATTTGTGAAAACAGTTGCGTCATTTAGCATTTCACACTGCTGTGTCGGTATCATCTTCTCATACAGCCGTGAACAAACTAATCCGACATCTTAGAAGGCAGCAGTAGCACAACTATTGACTAGTCCAGATACTGCTGCTAGACGTCTGTACTGATACTGGTTATAGAAGGTTTCGTATGATGTCGCTGCTGATTCTAAAAAAAAATTGTTTTTATGAAAGAGGGCTGGATTCGATTCGGTACGTGACCACGTACGACAATCGTCTCCAAAATTCTGAAAACTCCTCATCGAGTAACCTCCCCCTTCCTAATCGCCTACTGGATTGCGATATAACTGACCGTGATCGTATATGCCTAGTGAAATTTTACAGTGAGTAAAGCTATCGCTACCGAAGGAAAATAACACCAGTTAGTTGGAGGAAAGTCTTCCAGCAGACTCTTCTGGATGAAGAATCTATTCTAAACCTAATCTAAATACTGATGATAATTTTGAAATGGGTGAAATATAGTGCAATCGCTCTCGAACCGCACAGGGGGGAAAAACGGTGCCACGTAATATTTACTACAAAAATCACTGATTACACGAGGAAAACACAGATTAGCTAAAAAAAAATGGCTCTGAGCACTATGGGACTTGACAGCTATGGTCATCAGTCCCCTAGAACTTAGAACTACTTAAACCTAACTAACCTAAGGACATCACACAACACCCAGCCATCACGAGGCAGAGAAAATCCCTGACCCCGCCGGGAATCGAACCCGGGAACCCGGGCGTGGGAAGCGAGAACGCTACCGCACGACCACGAGATGCGGGCATTAGCTAAAAAGAAGAGATAATTAAAAGTTCGCCAGCCCATTAGGGCAATAAATCTCCAGAATCTTGAGAAAGGTAACGGCAAAGAAATTTAAGCTAGTAATCACTTGCGTGGCAATAGAAGGTTGTCACGCCTTTTCACAGCGCAACAGTTCACGACAAAATAAGTGAATCAGAAAGCAATGAGTTTCCAGTAAATTAGTCTGAAATACTAAATTTAGAAAGTAACGTTAAATGAAATTTCTGGTTACATAAATGACTGGCTTAACTTGAACGCCGGCCGGTGTGGCCAAGCGGTTCTAGGCGCTTCAGTCTGGAACCGCCCGACCGCTACGGTCGCTGGTTCGAATCCTGCCTCGGGCATGGATGTGTGTGATGTCCTTAGGTTACTTAGGTTTAAGTAGTTCTACGTTCCAGGGGACTGATGACCTCCGATGTTAAGTCCTATAGTTCTTAAAGCCATTTGAACCATTTTTTTAAAACTTAGTTACATAAAGAAATAAATTTCAGTAACTCAGTGTAACGTAATCCAAAATTTAGAAAGAGGCTAGTAATTGACTTTTGATTATTGAAAGACTTAACTGAATTTACTTTAAGCAAATGAGCAATTGATTTTATTTCTGAAATAACGACAGCAAAATACATACCAAGCTAGCAGAAGTGTACTCGCTAAGCTAAATACAGAATAAATGAAATCGCGCACTCTTAACTTGTGCTGTGTCTTTAGTTATTAGTTTTGACAGTGAAATTTTACTGTTCTTTAAGTAGACTCTGTTATGCAATACAAGAATGAACAGTTACTGAGGCAGAAAATTTAGACTGAAACTGGTCATCAGCAAACACACAAAACTGGCAGTAAATCATTAATCAGTTTTCATATTGTTACGATACTCGGTGATTGCATGGGCAGGAAAGGGAGCCTGCTTGGTAGTAATGTCTGAGGACAATGACAACACACGTGCCCTTCAGGTGTTAACTATTGCAAGTTATTATTCAGGTTAGCCATGCTTTGCGAAAGAAATGTTGCTGGGTAATGCCTATGTAAGTTTATGATTTTTCACTTAATAGTCTTACGATGTTGTAGCGGTGCGGACGATGAAGAATGTAGCTGATGACAATGCTGAGCTGCCGTTGTTGATGCTGCTGCTGTTAGCTGAGGAGAATCCCGAGTCGTCTCCAGAGCCACGGATAGTTGTGGGACAGGCAATAGTTGGAACTGCAGCTTCCTCCAGCCAGTCCACTCCTACCGTGCGCTCAATAATTGCGGGTTAACGAATCAGGAGCGTCTACATCGGCGCGAGCATAGCTGCACACCACGTTGGCGGGAGCGCCCAACAAACACTTCTGCACTCTTTCATAACTCAAGCTTCTCTGCCTCCTGTCTGCTCACAATGCGACGGAGACCTCCATAGGCAAAGATAAACAACGGCACAGCTAGTACCGTTTCGCCGTTGCTATCGATACATTTCAATAAAATTCCCTTGGCTATTATCCAGCAATTTGCAATATTTTCATTATAATTACAACCAATTACATGCAGTCAGAAATAAATACACTATTATTTCGATTACATATTAAATACAGTTTCTGTATCAAAGCTTACTGCTTCAGAATCTCCAGTACAAGTTCATCAACGGATATTAAACAGCTAAAATTTTGGATGGTGTAGAACGTACGAGTACAGTTACATCAGGAGCCCTAGTACGATGCAGAAGCAAGAGAGTCATGCACACTTAGTAAACACGAATTACTGGGGATTGAGATGGTAGAAACTAACCTCTTAATAATGGCATAGAAACATTGGTGGTGTGTTCTCTTACACTGTCTTGTATGAATACATTTCCCTGCATGAAATAATAGTAGCTCTTTTTTGTTATTTGATGGTCCTCTGAACAGAAAAAGATTGCAGTATATTCTTCGTGTACCTCTCAAAAGTTACAGTTTGACGGACGGAGAAATACTGATCCACAATTCGTGTTGCATTAATAGCACACTGACAACTTGAAATTCCATCTTTTATGGGAAATCGTGACAAATACATTAACGACCAGAAAAAAAACACAACACCTCTAACGACTAGATGGCTCAAATGGCTCTGAGCACTAAGAGACTTAACATCTGAGGTTATCAGTCCCCTAGAACTTAGAACTACTTAAACCTAACTAACCTAAGGACATCACACACAGCCATGCCCGACACAGGATTCGAACCTGCGACCGTAGCGGTCACGCGGTTCCAGACTGAAGCGCCTAGATCCGCTCGGCCACCACGGTCGGCGAACGACTAGAGGTAGGATGTTCATATTCACAGAACATTAGTATGTTCAGCGAGATAGATAGCATTTCAGTCACCTTGGTTCTACATCTACGTGATGACTATGCTATTCACAATGAAGTGCCTGGTAGAGGGTTCAATGAACCATCTTCAAGCTGTCTCTCTTCTGTTACACTCTCGAACGGAGCGCGGGAAAAACGAGCATTTAAATTTTTTCTGTGCGAGCCCTGATTTCTCTTATTTTATCGTGACGATCATTTCTCCCTCTGTAGGTGGGTGCCAACAGAATGTTTTCGCAATCGGAGGAAAAAACTGGTGATTGAAATTTCATGAGAAGATCCCGTCGCAACTAAAAACGCCTTTGTTTTAATGATTACCACTCCAATTCACTTATCATGTCTGTGGAAGTATCTCCCGTATTTCGCGATAATACAAAACGAGCTGCCCTTTTTTGTACTTTTTCAGTGTCATCCGTCAGTCCCACCTGATGCGGATCCCACACCGCACAGCAGTACTCCAGGATATGGCGGATAAGGGCGGAGTACGCATTCTCTTTAGGAGAGCTGTTGCACCTTCTAATCTTCTGCCAATGGATCCCAGTCTTTGGTTTGCCCTACTCACAACATTGTCTATGTGATCGTTCCAAGTTAGGTTATTTGTAATCGTAGTCCCTAACTATGTAGTTGAATTTATAGCCTTCAGATTTGTGTAACTTATCAAGTAGTCGAAATTTAGCGGTTTTCTTTTAGCATTCATGTGAATAACTTCACACTTTTCTTTATTCAGGGTCAATTGCCACTTCTCGCACCACAGAAATATCTAAATCATTTTGCAATTCATTTTGGTCATCTAATGACTTTAAAAGACGGTAAATGACAACATCATCAGCTAATAATCTAGGACGGCTACTCTTATCGTCTGGAATGACGTTAATATAGATGAGGAACAATAGAGAGCCTACAGCACTTCCTTGGGGAACTCCGGATATTACTTCTGTTTTACTCGATGACTTTACGTCTACTACTACGAACTGTGACTTTTCTGACAGGAAATCGCGAATCCAGTAGCACAACAGAGGCGATACCCCATAGGCACGCAGTTTGGTTACAAGACGCTTGTGAGAAACATGTGTCGTGTTGCCTAGTAGGTACAGCGTCCGCCAAGTGCCCCGATAACTTGTTCCATGGATGATGGCATCGACGCTTATAAGGCACGAATGGCTTCCTGTGGTATAGCCATCCATGATGCATTCACCTGGTTCCAAAGTTAATCAGTGGTGGTTGGCATTGCGTCACAGCGCTGCCCCTGTCGTTTCACCATATCCAACAAATCTTGCATTGGCGAGAAGTTTGGTGATATGGTGGGCCAGGGCAAAAGGCTGACATCCTGTGACACCAAGAAGGCAAGTGTTCGTTCAGCGACATATGGTCGTGCATTGTCTTGCTGAAAACTGGCGCCTTAGGTATTGTGCAGCAAGGCTGTGGCTATGGGCCACAGGATGTCATTCACGTAAGTCACAATGGTCACAGTGCTATGGACACGCACCAACTGTGATTTCTGGTTGTAACAAATTGCACCCCACACCATAAGTGATACGCATACTGGGCTGTGATGTTGATTGAGACAGGTATTTGTTTTTCCTAGGCGACTTAGTAATTCAAAATGTCTTTCTCCTATAACCTTGACCCAGAGAGGCGTCCATACGAGGTTTCATGAATGCAGTAAGCAACCAATAGTTACAAAACGCATCCGTTAAAAAGGTACTGATTTCTGTTTCGAGGCACAGTTGTTACTACACTGCTGGCCACCGTAAATGCAACACCAAGAAAGACAAGAGGTAGCACAACAAAATTTATTTTGTAGATAACATGTTGACCAAGTATCAAATGATTACGTTTACAGACGTCTGTGACATGTGGTTCCTGCCAGAATCAGTAGCCAGAGTAGCCGCCATTGTTGGAGATCACCGCTGCCACACGTCTCGGCATTGAGTCAAAGAGACGTTGGATGTGTTCCTGGGGTACAGCAGTCCAAGCAGCTTCCACACGTTGCCAAAGATCATCTGGTGTGGCAGCTGGGGATGTAATCTGGGTCACTCGTTGAGCAATCACGGACCACATGTTTTCTATCGGCGAAAGATCCGGAGACCGAGCCGGCCAGGGAAGCAATTCAATCTGGTTATTGACGAAGAACCTTTGGACAATGCGTGCCACGTGTGGTCGCGCATTATCCTGTTGAAATATGGCTGTGGCCGAGCCCTGAAGGTAAGGAAGGACAACTGACTCCAGCACCTCGGATATGTAGCGCCGGCTATTTAAAGTACCGGCAATGCGCACTAGAGGCGTGCGAGAGTAATATCCAATACCGCCCCATACCATAATACCCGGTGCAAGACCAGTGTGGCGGTGCATAATGCAGCTGTCCAGCATCCTCTCTCCACGGTGTCTCCACACTCGAATCCGACCATCGTGGTGCTGCAGACAGAAGCGTGCCTCGTCAGTAAAGACAACGTCATTCCATTCTGCCGTCCACATCCGTCTGTCATCACACCATTGGCGATGGAGACGTCTGTGGTTCTGCGTCAATGGTAGACGAAGCAATGGACGTCTTGCGGACAGACCACTCTGCTGTAAACGGCGTCGAATGGTACGCTCAGACACTGGATGATGCGTTACAGACGCTATGTGCTGTGCTATGGTTCGGGATGTCACTGAGCGATCCGTCACTGCCATGCCCACAATTTGCCTATCAGCACGTGCAGTGGCGCACCGAGGTGAATGCGATCGACCACTGCATCCAACGGTCACATATCCGCATTACAGTTGTTTGGTTACGTCCAACACGACTAGCGATTTCTCTGTATGATAATCCACAATCTCGGTAAGCCACTATCCTTCCTCTGTCGAACTCGGTTACTTGATCAAAAGATGTTCGCTGTTGTCTACGAGGCATAACTGATCGTCTTGTGAAACAACCACAAGGTAAACACACGTGCCGAACGTACACTCGTCGAAATCGCCAAGCCTTAAATGGCGCTATGAGGTGGCGCCACAGGCGCGCGTGATGTGCGTCTGCGCTGAAATTCTAATCAGTTGCATATATCATCGCTGCCAACCCATGGTGTAAATTTCACTTGATTCGGATGCTTCCTTCAGGGTGTTGCATTTACGGTGGCCAGCTGTGCATATATGAAGGTAGTATCTGTTCCCGAAATAACAGTTACCGTTGATGACCATGCATCTTTCGCTAGAATGAAATGATAATTAAATTGACAGCCTAGCTGCAAACAGGCGTTGATAGACTTCATTGGGGACATGTTGAAAATATGTGCCCCGACCAGGTCTCGAACTCGGAATACCCTGCTTACATGGCAGACGCTCTATCCATCTGAGCCACCGAGGGCACAGAGGATAGTGCGCCTGCAGGAACTCATCCCTTGCACGCTCCCCGTGAGACATTCGTAGTGCGCCTAATATCTATTAGTCTAATATCTATGTTGGGAATGTGGGTCTCACTGGGAGCGTGCAAGGGATAAGTCCCTGCAGGCGTACTATCCTCTGTGCCCTCGGTGGCTCAGATGGATAGAGCGTCTGCCATGTAAGCAGGATATACCAGGTTCGAGTTCCGGTCAGGGCGCACATTTTCAACATGTCCCCAATGAAGTATATCAACGCCTCTTTGTAGCTAGGGTGTCCATTTAATTATCAATGTTGGTACTGTCACTGCCACTGACGTAGAGGAGCAGTGTACCTCTTATACGCCATATGTGGATACGTATGGCGGATGGAATACTTCACGTGAAGATGGCAAGTAAGAAACTTTCTGAAACGTTGCTGGAGAACGATACATTGACTCGGCTGTCATCCGGAGAAGATATAATATCGGGGGATGTTTGAAAGGCTGAAGGCCAATTTCCCTAACTCCTGAAAGCTGAAAAAATAGGAATCTAATGGAGATTTCTGCCTTGCACAGGTATTTTTCTGACTCTGTACACTGTGTGCTCTTTCTTTTCAACAACACAGATCTACTACAGTAAGCAACTGCCGAACACTTGGTGAAAATAGTCAAGTGTTATGAACGGAAAGGCAACTCGTCAACATCATCCGAAGATTAATTTTCTCAAATTAATAAACGGAGTGTAGGGGAAGTGGAACACATGATCAGCTGATATACTATGGACACTATAACATTCTGTAGCAAAATGGACGCATCGGGCACAACTGCTACCGAAACAAAGGATCCCATTCAATTTCACACAGCCACCCAAAATGTAGAAAGTATGTAGGTAAAACGCCAAATTAGAAATGATATCAAGGAACACCTATCCTAACATTATAACTGAAAGGAAAGATTGATCCGTCAGAATCAACTTAAGTAACACGAGTAGTTTTGTTCCTCTCTGCCAGTGGATTGCCAAACGAAACATCCATACTTACAATCTGGATACCAGCGACAGAGTGCCAGATGGTAGGCAAGCTCAGACCACGACCTAGAGGTGGGGGTGGGGGAGCGATTTGCAAAGCTCCTTCGTAATGCACTGTTTTTCTTTGTTTTAGAGTGTTTACTTGGCGTCAAAGATACATATGTAGTAGGAAGAGAACCGCTTACCATCGTAAGTAGTTGCTGTTATCAGGTGGCTTGTTCGCACACAGCAGAGATGCAGAGACGCTGAGTACCAACTACTTTCAAGGGATGCCTTGACCTACCTCATGGCCCGTCACAGCTCGACAAACTCTCTGGGTTCTATGATTTCCTGCTACAAGATTACGTTTGCAATTCAAACCATTGATTTGACTATGTGGAGGCAACTTCGAAAGATCTTCAAGCACGTGCTAACCACACAGACAGACACATTCAAGGAAAAATATGTAGCCGTCTGTGTACAGGTAAGATTGTTCTTCGCTTCTCCAGAGGTCCTGCGTAGTTGCGACAGCGCAAAAATGATGGAGAACCGGACACTGCTCACATTTTAAGACGCGAAATGCTCTTAATACCAATGAAACAGATTCATATAAGATTTTTAACCGTGTCTATAGCCGCTGTCAAGAACTTTATACAAGTGATCGTAGTTATTGTTCATTGTATGTAGGCCTAGAAGAAAGTTCAAATTAATCTAGATGAACACTGAACTTTTTCCACGCACCATCTTCATCCTAATGGCAAGTATTATATAGTTTCTATTAATAAATTACTGTAAATTGTTACTAATCTGTGTTTCCAAAATTTCGGCATAGTTGCCTAACTCCATTTGGCCCTATGACGGGGCTATATAGTCTACCTGCTGCGTGCGAACAAGCCACCTGATAACTACTTCCGATGGTAAGCGGTTCTCTTCCTACTACATTTGTATCTTTGACGCCAAGTATACACTCTAACACAAAGAAAAACGGTGCAATACGAAGGAGTTATGCAAATCGGTCACAAATCGATATTCATATAGGTATCGACGGAAAACGCGAATTAGTAAACTTTGGCGGCCGATGAATGAATCTGTGATCCTGGATCGAAATTTCACTGCATAGCTGGTAAGAAGACGGCCGTTGTTGCCGAGCGGTTCTAGGCGCTTCAGTCCGGAACCGCGCGACTGCTACGGTCGCAAGTTCGAATCCTGCCTCGGGCATGGCTGTGTGTGATGTCCTTAGGTTAGTTAGGTTTAAGTAGTTCTAAGTTCTAGGGGACTGATGACCTGACAGCCATTTGAACTTTTTTTTTGTGCTGGTAAGAACAGTAAACAGGGGACATGTTGATACCAGGGCTTATATTCTTTGCCAATTTCATTCCGTTCACTCAGGCAGACAGTAACTACGTCTCGCAGACAGGTGCCTGAACATTATGCGTAGATGTCTGCGTTTGATATAGGACGTGTAGTTGCTCTCACTGAAACTAACTGGAGTAATCGGTGAATCGTTCTAAATCTGAACACGAACGATGTCACTTTTCGATGATGCTGGCAGGAATCGGTGACCCTTGCCTAAAAATAGAGTCAAAAAGAAAGCGGTCAACTTAGAGAGACGGTAGAAGGTGAGGGCTCTGTAATCGTCAGAGAGACACTGAGTCCCGTATTCATCATCGATTCAAAGTGCAACTGGTGCTTCAGTGGCCACAAAGACCATTAATAGACGGTTCACATAAAGAGGGCTGAGCTAGCTTCGCCCTTTCCGCCGACTACCATTGACCCCTGTACAACAACAAGCTGGTTTGCAGCGGTGACGGGCACATTCGGCCTGGAATCTCATTGAGTAGAGTAGACCTGTCTTCATTGATCAGTCCTGCTTCAAACTCAGCCCCGATGACCAGCGAACACGTGTCTGGAGACACTTCAGACAACGGTGGGAGACCAAACTTACTGTTGCCAGCTATACTGCGCGACAAACTGGAGTGATAGTGGGTGCTATTTCATTTCGTAGTAGAAGTTCTTTCGTTGTCTAGAAGTTCTTTCGTTGTCACCCGCGGCACGCCCGCACACCGTTGCGACGCCTCGTTTTGTTGTCCTTAATGACAAGCCATCCTGGTCTTACATTTCAGCAACATAACATCCGTCCGCATACGGCGAGAGTTTCTGCTACTTTTCTTCGCGTGTTCCAAACCTTACCTTGGCAAGCAAGGTCAACGGTTCTCTCCCGATTGGGAACGTTTGGAGCATTATGGGAAGGGAAAAGCAAAACGAGGATAATGGAATGTAGTCGAATTAAGTCGGGTGATGCTGAGGGGTTAGATTAGGAAATGAGACACTTAAGGTAGTAAAGGAGTTTTGCTATTTGGAGAGCAAAATAACTGATGATGGTCGAAGTAAAGAAGATACAAAATGTAGACTGACAACGGCAAGGAAAGCGTTTCTGAAGAAGAGATTTAAGTGTCAGGAAGTCGTTTCTGAAAGTATTTGTATGGAGTGTAGCCATGTATGGGAGTGAAAAAAGCAGCACTCCGTCTTCAGGCCACAAGTAGCTCATCGGGACCATCCGACCGCCGTGTCATCCTCAGGTGAGGATGCTGATAGGAGGGGCGTGTGGTCAATACACCGCTCTCTCGGTCGTTATGATGGTTTCCTTTGACCGGAGCCGCTACTATTCGGTCGAGTAGCTCCTCAATTGGCATCACGAGGCTGAGTGCACCCCGAAAAATGGCAACAGCTCATGGCGGCTGGATGGTCACCCATCCAAGCGTCGGCCACTCCCGACAGTGCTTAACTTCGGTGATCTCACGGGAACCGGTGTATCCACTGCGGCAAGGCCGTTGCCCATAGGAGTGAAACATGGACGATAAATAGTTTGAACAAGAAGAGAATAGAAACTTTCGAAATGTGGTGCTACAGAAGAATGCTGAAGATTAGATGGGTAGATCACATAACTAATGAGGAGGTATTGAATAGAACTGGGGAGAAGAGGAGTTTGTGGCACAACTTGACAAGAAGAAGGGACCATTTGGTAGGACATGTTCTGAGGCATCAAGGGATAACAAATATAGAATTGGAGGGCAGCGTGGAGGGTAAAATTGTAGTGGGAGACCAAGAGATGAATACACTACGCAGATTCAGAAGGATGTAGGTTGCAGTAAGTACTGGGGGATGAAGAAGCTTCCACAGGATAGGGTAGCATGGAGAGCTGCATCAAACCAGTCTCAGGACTGAAGACCACAACAGCAACAACGTACTAATTGGATATAATTTGGAATGGTGTTCCTCAGGACATCCAACAACTCTATCAATCAATGCCAAACCGAACAACTGCTTGCGTAAGAGCCAGAAATGTACCAATACGATACGCACTTGCTCAATTTGTGAAGGTATTTCTCTTGAATAAATCATCTATTTTTCCTGACATTGTAATCGTTTGTTAGTCTGTACATATATGTAACATCTACCGA
This sequence comes from Schistocerca nitens, assembly GCF_023898315.1. NCBI lineage: Eukaryota > Metazoa > Arthropoda > Insecta > Orthoptera > Acrididae > Schistocerca > Schistocerca nitens. Next base: position 785,852,333 of record NC_064618.1, on the reverse strand, counting down.
TTTCCGTCCCATTCTGATAATTCCTTCGGGGTGCGTCGTTTTTTTCGTTATAGTGTGTTTGATGAATACAGAAACAAGTTTGTTTCGTTTTCTCCATGTGTCTGTATTCACACCCCATTATGACAAAACAGTTCTGTGTCAGAGAAAAGGCAAATGTTATCTAAAGGAAAGGTACAATGACACGTAAGGATAATAAAAAGAATAGCAACACCCCAGTTTTAACGTATTCCAAACATACAGAATTTCGATCACAAAGCTTTCAAAACAATGGCGGAACCTGTTATTAATATTTTTCGTAGAGATGGGCACAAAGTTTCATAAATCGAAGATAATGTACAATCTGTGTTCGTACTTGAAATACTATTAGTAACCACTGACTTCACACGAATGCTGCAGTTATGTTGCGGCTGCAAGGAAGCTATAAGTTCAAGCACAGAAGCATGACGCGTGAGTGCTTAGAGTGTTTCTCTGGTGAAGTCACTGCGGGAAGACAAAAGGAAAGAGATGCGCTCGACCTACGGCGGGTCACTGCGACGCTGAGGCACTGCGTGCTATATGAAACGTTTCCTGCGGGGGCGGATAGCTTCCCGCTGAGTTCACGGTCGGAGAAGAGAGTCTGATTAACTCGGTGCCTGCAGAAACCTACACAGCCAAAAATAAAACGACGCAAGCTTTGCAGAGTTTGCCTGTTGTCACCGGCGATGAGTCATGGCTGTGCTTCCTCCGAAGCAGTTGGCTCCATCCAGGCCACTGACTCTACGCTGGTGCGATTCTTACGAGCCGACTCGGAGGAACTCCACGACGTTTTCTCAGTGCCATCTACAGAGGAAACCAGTTCCGTTCGGGATTTTAAACTTAGGCCCCACGTAGAAGAAATTACATCCCCGTGGAAATAAAAACTAGTTTTTTTGTTTTTGAAGCATATTCATCAGCTGTAATGTACACCATCCATCCATGAGGTTCAGCACTGATTTTATTCCCGGTGTAAAAGCGACATTAGGGCAGTCACCATTTTGGCAGCTTGAACTGTGAAATTTAAACAGTTAGTGGTGAACAGGCAGGATTAAGCAGTGGACCTGTAGCTGCAGTATCACAACGCTGTTCTGCTACTAATCGCACTGGAGAAACATCTCTAAATCAAGTGGTCAAGTCATTCCCCATTTGAAGGAGCGAAAATAGTGAGCAAAGTTTGTCTTGCACACCTTGACTCTCGAACAAAAACAACGATCGTGGACGCCAGTCTCTGCTTGATTGGAATGCGAAACACGAACAATTCTTTTCTGTAAAAAATCATCAGGGGTGACGAGACTTCTTTTTATCAGTACGAACCTATCACTAAACGACAAAATGCAGATATTCACGTGAAAAGTCATCCCTCTGACTACATAACCGATATTCAAGCCACTTTTATGCGTGAGTTGAACAACAAACCAAAGCTGGACTTTTGTGATATCTGTACATGGTTGTATGAACGTGCTGTGCGTTGTACTCAGGTAGGGAGGGAGGGGGCGGGGGGGGAGGGTGGAGGCTAAGTACGAGTAGAACACCTGGAGCATTAAAACCACCATGTCATCATCTGTATATTTTTCATTAATCCAGTGTCGAAATTTTTTGGACTGATGGGATATTTAAACACGTCTTTCATTGCGTGGAGCACCACCTTATAAAATTACGTTTTATTAATTCATTTCCAACGCCCTTACCACGTTCGATTCACCAGTTCTCGCACGATTATCGTAGGGACATGCAGTCGCCTAAGTGGCGTCCAGTTGAAGAACTAACATCAGACTGTTGAACTACACGACATTATTATTATTATTAATTCAGCAGGAAGAAGCACCATGGCAGTGGCATCGGCATGTAACAGCATTTCCTACCGATGAACTGCCCTGTAGGATGGATCGGCCGTAGGGGGCGTAGGATCTCGCATTACGCCTTTGGCTCCAAGGTCGCCTCAGCCCAAGGTATGATTTTGTTATTTTTCCAGGGGTGAAGCGTGTGTTAAGAAAGCAATCGTCTGTCTGACACATGGTTCTCTTGGTAGAACCAGTGATGGGATGGCGAGGCGCGGCGACTCGAGCGCACCGAGAATTTCTCGAGCCTCTAGTTCTCAAGCAATTCTCGAGAAGCTCACGAGAAATCGCTCGGCGGCGTGTGCCGCTGCGCGCCAGTTGACTGCGACAACATACGCCGCGCCGCTGTTGTTTTATGAATTGAATGTCGCCGCTAGACAAACACGCTCGCTGTGCTCGTAACTACACTCCTGGAAATTGAAATAAGAACACCGTGAATTCATTGTCCCAGGAAGGGGAAACTTTATTGACACATTCCTGGGGTCAGATACATCACATGATCACACTGACAGAACCACAGGCACATAGACACAGGCAACAGAGCATGCACAATGTCGGCACTAGTACAGTGTATATCCACCTTTCGCAGCAATACAGGCTGCTATTCTCCCATGGAGACGATCGTAGAGATGCTGGATGTAGTCCTGTGGAACGGCTTGCCATGCCATTTCCACCTGGCGCTTCAGTTGGACCAGCGTTCGTGCTGGACGTGCAGACCGCGTGAGACGACGCTTCATCCAGTCCCAAACATGCTCAATGGGGGACAGATCCGGAGATCTTGCTGGTCAGGGTAGTTGACTTACACCTTCTAGAGCACGTTGGGTGGCACGGGATACATGCGGACGTGCATTGTCCTGTTGGAACAGCAAGTTCCCTTGCCGGTCTAGGAATGGTAGAACGATGGGTTCGATGACGGTTTGGATGTACCGTGCACTATTCAGTGTCCCCTCGACGATCACCAGTGGTGTACGGCCAGTGCGGGAGATCGCTCCCCACACCATGATGCCGGGTGTTGGCCCTGTGTGCCTCGGTCGTAGGCAGTCCTGATTGTGGCGCTCACCTGCACGGCGCCAAACACGCATACGACCATCATTGGCACCAAGGCAGAAGCGACTCTCATCGCTGAAGACGACACGTCTCCATTCGTCCCTCCATTCACGCCTGTCGCGACACCACTGGAGGCGGGCTGCACGATGTTGGGGCGTGAGCGGAAGACGGCGTAACGGTGTGCGGGACCGTAGCCCAGCTTCATGGAGACGGTTGCGAATGGTCCTCGCCGATACCCCAGGAGCAACAGTGTCCCTAATTTGCTAGGAAGTGGCGGTGCGGTCCCCTACGGCACTGCGTAGGATCCTACGGTCTTGGCGTGCATCCGTGCGTCGCTGCGGTCCGGTCCCAGGTCGACGGGCACGTGCACCTTCCGCCGACCACTGGCGACAACATCGATGTACTGTGGAGACCTCACGCCCCACGTGTTGAGCAATTCGGCGGTACGTCCACCCGGCCTCCCGCATGCCCACTATACGCCCTCGCTCAAAGTCCGTCAACTGCACATACGGTTCACGTCCACGCTGTCGCGGCATGCTACCAGTGTTAAAGACTGCGATGGAGCTCCGTATGCCACGGCAAACTGGCTGCCACTGACGGCGGCGGTGCACAAATGCTGCGCAGCTAGCGCCATTCGACGGCCAACACCGCGGTTCCTGGTGTGTCCGCTGTGCCGTGCGTGTGATCATTGCTTGTACAGCCCTCTCGCAGTGTCCGGAGCAAGTATGGTGGGTCTGACACGCCGGTATCAATGTGTTCTTTTTTCCATTTCCAGGAGTGTAGTATGTCTCAGGTTTCATTCGAGTAAAGTTGTTATTCAAATCAATATGGACACTCGAAAACGAACGTCATGGTTCTGGGAATACTTTACGGAGGATGGTGATAACGTTACTTGCAACATTTGTCGTAAAAATCTCCCTTTTGTATCAAAAAATGCAACAGGCATGATTAGATATCTTAAACTGCACAATTTATTGAGCAATAAAACAGCGACGTCCGTGGATACAGAGGTTCTCCCAATAGTGCGAGGCAGACAAAAAATCCAGGTACGTATGGTACAAAATATGCAGGCATGATTATGTGGTGAAGTATAATGTTCACAACTCACTGTACTACTGATTTAAATAAACAGAATTTATTTCTATCTTTTTAACACATAAATGCTTAGCAGTAAACTAAAAGCGACTGTGCGAGTGCTTATCACTGACATGATCGTTCTTATCATTGATGTCAGCATGGGAGAATCACGCTCCCCTCCCTATCCAACTCGCCTCCTCCTCCTATCACCTCCAGTCAGCCGGTTACAGTGTAGTATTTTAGCAGTCACTAAAATGATACGGCCAGTCACAATATAGCCCCAGGGTGTGCTAAAAATATCTGAATTATATGTTGTTCTTTTTTTTTTACCGATACACAAAATTATGTGAACTACCTGTATTCAAATGAAACTACATGATTCCAGAGACCTTTTCAAGTCTGAAACGTCAATGCTGTATCTATGCAGACTGAAGCGATGAATAAACATTCCTACAAAGCCCGGGATTGGGGCCTTATTAGGCAAATGCGCTAACTAATATGCCAAACTGGCATAGTGGCTTTGCACAACTGCACAGACTGCCCTATAATGTCCCCTTCCTCAAGCCAAATCCCCATTAACGCCTCACCTCACTTGTTATTCCCTTTAAATTCGAACAGCATTGCAGAGCCTCTCCGTGTAGTATTAGCACCTCAGCATGGAACGAAACGGGGGATCGTTCCTGAAATCCAGGCACAGATGCTTTAATCAAATGAAACTGTATGGTTCCAGAGATATTTTCAAGCCTCAGACATCTATGATGTATATATGCAGACTGAAGTTATGAACGAAACTTTGTACCAAGGCCAGGAATCAAAGCTTGATCTCCTGCTCACTAAGCAGATGCACAAACCATTAAGTCAACATGGCACAGTGGCTCTGCACAACTGCAAAGACTACCCCAGCATACCTCCCTCCTCAATCAAATGGAATTTGGTTTGAGGAGGAGGTCGTATTAGGGTATGAGATTTTCACTCAGCAGCGGAGTGTGCGCTGATATGAAACTTCCTGGCAGATTAAAACTGTGTGCCGGACCGAGTCTCGAACTCGGGACCTTTGCCTTTCGCGGGCAACTGCCCTACTAACTGAGCTACCCATGCAAGACTCACGCCCCGTCCTCCCGTCCTCACAGCTAGCTCAGTTAGTAGGGCAGTTGCCCACGAAGGCAAAAATCCAGAGTTCGAGTCTCGGTCCGGCACACAGTTTTAATCTGCCAGGAAGTTTCATATCAGCGCACACTCCGCTGCAGAGTGAAAATCGCATTCTGGAAACATCCCTCACTCTGCGGCTAAGCCATATCTCTGCACTATCCTTTCTTTCAGGAGTGCTACTCTGCAAGGTTCGCAGAAGAGCTTCTGTAAAGTTTGGAAGGTAGGAGACGAGGTACTGGCAGAAGTAAGGATGTGAGAACAGGGCGTGAGTCGTGCTAGGGTAGCTCAGTTGGTAGAGAAATTGCCCACGAAAGGCGAAGGTCCCGAGTTCGAGTCTCGGTCCGGCACACAGTTTTAATCTGACAGGAAGCTTCGTATTAGGGAAATCTGTACAATTGTGCAACGCCACTGTGCCAGGGTTGTGTAGTGGTTTGTGCATCTGCGCGAGCGCGCGCGTGTGTGTGTGTATGTGTGTGTGTGTGTGTTTGTGTGTGACATAGATGTTTGAGACTTGAAAAGCCCTGTGTTTCCTTTCATTAAAGCACCTATGCCTGGGTTTCAGGCAGGATACCCATTTCGTTAGACGCAGACGTGCTATTCTAATACAGTTGGAGAGCCTCTGGAATGCTGTTCCTGTTTCGAGAGAATACGAAGTGGGCTGAGGTGTGAATGTGATGTGACTTTGAACTGAGGAGGGAGGCGTGCTAGTGCAGTTCGTGCTGTCATGGAAAGCCACTGTGCCAGGGCAGTATAGGGGTTTGTGCATCTGCCTAGTAAGCAGGGGACCCTAGTTCGAATCCCGCCTTGGTACAAATTTCCATTTGTCACTTGAGTTTGCATATGTACTACCTGTATTATTTATAAAAAAATATTATGTTTCTGGTAATTTTCATCTCGAAAATGTGAGCAGTGAAGCACACACACACACACACACACACACACACACACACACACACACACACACAGTCTTCAAGAAAAGGTAACCTTCACCTGAACTGAATTTCTCAAAATTGCGCCATATTAAAAAAATATTGCCAACTTTGTCGACATGCCAATCCAACAATGCAGAGTTGATATATGCTGGGAAAAAATTATTTCCAAATTTAGCCATTTGATGCAGATCTGGTACCGTCAATGCAAGAAAGGCATATAGAATTGTTACCATTGGGAATGGGACATGGACAGGGAACGTCAAACAGGTGAGAAAGACATAAGGTTGGTTTTATTATTAACCACTATGGCTTGTCAAGTAACAGCATGGATGTCATGCAAACAGTGCAGGGTGCAGGGTGCAGGGTGGAGGCTAAGTACGAGTAGAACACCTGGAGCATTAAAACCACCATGTCATCATTTGTATATTTTTCATTAATGCAGTGTCGAAATTTTTTGGACTGACGGGATATTTAAACACGTCTTTCAATGCGTGGAGCACCACCTTATAAAATTACGTTTTATTAATTCATTTCCAACGCCCTTACCACGTTCGATTCACCAGTTCTCGCACGATTATCGTAGTTGCGCAACTTCCGATTTCGGAACGCCGGGTACTATTGACTAGGGACATGCAGTCGCCTAAGTGGCGTCCAGTTGAAGAACTAACATCAGACTGTTGAACTACACGACATTATTATTATTATTAATTCAGCAGGAAGAAGCACCATGGCAGTGGCATCGGCATGTAACAGCATTTCCTACCGATGAACTGCCCTGTAGGATGGATCGGCCGTAGGGGGCGTAGGATCTCGCATTACGCCTTTGGCTCCAAGGTCGCCTCAGCCCAAGGTATGATTTTGTTATTTTTCCAGGGGTGAAGCGTGTGTTAAGAAAGCAATCGTCTGTCTGACACATGGTTCTCTTGGTAGAACCAGTGATGGGAAGGCGAGGCGCGGCGACTCGAGCGCACCGAGAATTTCTCGAGCCTCTAGTTCTTAAGCAATTCTCGAGAAGCTCACGAGAAATCGCTCGGCGGCGTGTGCCGCTGCGCGCCAGTTGACTGCGACAACATACGCCGCGCCGCTGTTGTTTTATGAATTGAATGTCGCCGCTAGACAAACACGCTCGCTGTGCTCATAACTCGTATGTCTCAGGTTTCATTCGAGTAAAGTTGTTATTCAAATCAATATGGACACTCGAAAACGAACATCATGGTGCTGGCAATACTTTACGGAGGATGGTGATAACGTTACTTGCAACATTTGTCGTAAAAATCTCCGTAATGTATCAAAAAATACAACAGGCATGATTAGATATCTTAAACTGCACAATTTATTGAGCAATAAAACAGCAACGTCCGTGGATACAGAGGTTCTCCCAATAGTGCGAGGCAGACAAAATATCCAGGTACGTATGGTACAAAAGGTGTATTCCGTGCAAAAGTTCGGATAGTGTCCGAAGCGATCCTCCACGCTTAAAAAACATTGATTATTTTAATCGTACTCCGATAACATGCAACATACCCCAAATCAATCCTATAGTATCCTAGCTTTTGCACGATACGATATGTGATTTCATTGGACTAGTTGTCGAGCATAACGTATACCCTCGCAGGAGCACTGAACTAAATCTTACGTTTCTCTTCATAGAGGGAAGAAAACGGCAACAACAGCTAGATGAAGCACTAGTGGCCATGATAACAGACGATTTTCAACCGCTTTCAATCGTCGAGGACACTGGTTTTCGACGTTTTGTTTCACTGTTGGACCCACAATACTCGATACCAAATCGAAAAAAGTTGCGCCTCATGATTGAGGACGATTACCATAAACAGAAAGAGGCTGTAAACTTGGCCGTGGAAGACTCTACTTGTGTTTCTTTAACGACCGATATTTGGACCTCGCTCAATAGTGAGCCATATATTGCTGTAACTGGTCATTTCATTAACACTAATTGGTGCCTGAAAGCTTTTGCTCTCGAGACATTCCGTTTCCCGGCAAAGCATACAGCCCTAAATATTAGTGAGGTGTTAGATAATGTGATTTCAATATAGAACATTGAAAACGAAGTTGTAAGCATCACAACTGACAACGCCAGTAACATTACGGCAGCCGTACAACTTATTCACAGTGGCGACATGGATATGCAACATGTGCCTTGTTTAGCACACACCATCAATTTAGTTGTGAAAAATTCTTTGAACATCAACAGTGAGCTCTGCATAATGCGGGAAAGGGCCAAAAAAATTGTTAGCTATTTTAAAACAAGTTGCAATGCTAATGAAAAACTCCATGAAATCCAGGATCTAATAAAAAAACTTGTTCATAAATTGATTCAGGAAACCGAAACCCGATGGAAAAGTACGTTTTATATGCTACTACGTCTAGTGGAGCAAAACGAATGCATTACAGCCTGTTTATCAACTTTGTATTCAGGTGTACAGAACCTCACAGCTGACGAGTGGCGAATTTTGAGCGAATGTTTATGTGTACTAGAGCCATTTGACGTGGTAACAAGTGAAATCTCAACTGAAAACTATACCTCTCTTTCGAAAGCTATTCCAGTAATCAGACAGCTAATCCTAACCGTATGCAATGGGAAGTGGGCTACCACGACAGCGCAAGAGCTACAGCAACATCTGCGCAACTCACTAATAGCCCGGCTAGGATTAATAGAAACAAACAAAGTACATGCCGTTGCCACAGTTCTCGACCCAAGATTCAAAACATTACCATTTACGAATCCCATTCATTCAAAACATGCCGTTGCAAGCCTAACTGCAGAGTGCACAAACGTGGTAGAGACCGTACGATCTACTCATTCGGCTGCGAACGACACTAGCCACGAGTACCATTTCGTACAAAACGTCAGTAGTTCTTTATGGGCTTCTTTCGATGAAGAGGTTTCCAATAAAAATCTAATGAAAAGCGGTTGCGATGGCATAGACCTGGAGGTACAACGATATTTGGAAGAACCGTACCTACAACGCACGGATAATCCTTTACATTACTGGAAAAAAATGAAAACAGCTACCCAGGTCTAGCTGTCGTGGGAAGAAAATATCTTGCAATACCTGCAACTTCTGTTCCCAGTGAAAGAATATTTTCGAAAACAGGACTATTTACAAACAAACAAAGAAGCAGACTAAAAGGCCAATTGGTTAATAAAATCATATTTCTAAACAAAAATCTACGGCAGCGTAGCAATGGGATGTAAAAATGCCTTCTGTTGAGCAACTTTTGTTTCTTTTCTTTCTTCAGTAAGTAAACGCATGTACGCAGTTTCTGTATATAAAAGGCAATAGCACTTCTCTTTTACGTTTAAGCACGCATGCATTCATGCATAATGTACAAGGTAATTTATTTTGTAAGAATAAAGCTTCTGTTTTATGCGAATTCTGTGCTTTGTTTTAAACAACAATTCTATGATTTTTGTCTTATGAGACATATACTAATACTTCAGTACACATTAATAAAGGTAGTACTGTTGATATCGATCATAGAATTTCAAAGTTTTCCGAGCACGTACGTACGACGAGTACGACCGCCGCGGCTCAGTGCTTCGTGTACTGAAGGTTTGCGCAATTTCTCACAGAGCGCAGCACTGTCAACTTCTCGAGCGTCCCCGAGAAATTCTCGAGAAATTGCCTTCGCGTCGCGCGTTTCTCCAGCGCGATCATAGCCCATCCCTAGGTAGAACATCGACAACAGTTGTGTACATTATTCGTCATTGGTACCGTCTGCATAATTTGTAACGTACCTACAACAAATTAAACCTATGTTCGTCTGTGAAAATGGACTCGATAACAACCTGAGCTATGAGTAATCGGAATCTAACCCGCATAACAATGTGTGCGTGTTGTATAAGTATTGGTTTCCTTTGTCATTTAAGCCCTCAACAGATCGTTACATAAAAAACTTAAAACTAACATTTGGATAAGCTATCTGACTGCGTATTTCAGCCGGCCGGTGTGGCCGTGCGGTTCTAGGCGCTTCAGTCTGGAACCGCGTGACCGCTACGGTCGCAGGTTCGAATCCTGCCTCGGGTATTGATGTGTGTGCTGTCCTTAGGTTAGTTAGGTTTAAGTAGTTCTAAGTTCTAGGGGACTGATGACCACAGATGTTAAGTCCCGTAGTGCTCAGAGCCATTTGAACCATTTTTGCGTATTTCAATATGAAAAATTGCAGGAACAAATGAACCTGTAACAATGAATACCTAACTTATCTGACTGCGTATTTGAATAGGAATTTACAAGCAATACAGAATCCAGCTAGTGCTACGGAATTTACTGGATTACAGTACATGACATGTTGTGGTGTGTCAGTGTCACTATTTTGACCCTAAGTTTTGCACTCACTTCTTTAGATTACTGCCTTTTTCCAAGTGGTTTACAGCCATTCGCAGCAGCATGCAGCAGAAGCGTCTAAAGCTCATTGTTACTAACAATGAAGTTAATAAAAAGGAGTTTGCGTGGCTCCTGTTAACTACTAAATAACTTGTAAGAAAGGATTTCATAAATTAAGTCTATTTAAAAACTTCAGAAATCTTCATGACCAATAATAATTTGACAAGCATTAATAATGGTGAAAAGCCTGACAATGACATTATAAGTATCAATAATTACTGAGTGGCAGATTAACAAATTACTTCAATTTCAAAGTTACATTAACATTTAATAACCATAGCATATTTATAAATTAGATGTGGAGAATAATTATTATTTTTTGGAGCATACGGAGGCTCCTTTAACTGACAAACAAAACATGGGATTATTGCAAACTCGGTTAGCAATCACGAGCCTAACCCTGCAATTGCGCTTTGCTCTATGCTTGCGAAGTTTACCTTGAATTCCATCTTGAAGCATAGTTAAGCTATCTAAGTCTCTCCTGGCCATATAAATGATATCAGGCCTTGAGTGAGGTAAGATCCGCCATCACCGACGTAAGGGCAGCGTGACACGTCTTCCGTCTCCGAGTTATCGACCAACACTACTGAAATTTTGCTAGCACAGACAGACCTCGTCTCACAACAATACTTAGAATCGCGCTCCATTGTTTCGCCCTCAGATTGCTCCTATCAATATCTGAGTGCTTATTTATTTCCACAGAGAATCGCAGAATCTTACACAATGCAAAGAATAGCCGAAAGTCGGCTGTATTGTTTTTGATACTCAATGTAATATTTAATCAATGTAATGGAGAGTTCTGACGCACTCCTTACACTATTTGTATTACATTTTCCAATAAATAAAGACCACAACCAGGTTTCAGGGAGACGGTCCTGTAATCAGGTGCATAGACTATCCATACCAGTCAACTAAAACGAAGCAAGACAGTGATTCTCTGGCACATGTCATGTAAGCAGAAAATTAATCTCATATATTCCAAGATTACCCGGAGATCACTCACAGAACTGGATAAAGGTGCAGGCTTAAGTTTGTCACCAACACCCGCCCGAAAAAGGTGAGGTAACCAGACTGTCGCACACAATACTGCATACTTGCCAATCGGGTACCATACCAACTGCATACCGACGTAAAAAATATTCGTCCATCTGCCGCCCCTTCCAACAATTTTGAACAATTGCGTGGTCGCAGTGTAACAGCTGTGAATGCAGGATTTCCAAACATGATCGCAAAGGTATGCGACGATCGTGACTAACGTCTCGTGTGGATGTTTGTCTTGCGTCCGGTGAAAGGGATATTTAACGTTTGGAAAAAGTAAATAAATAGTTTGATTCGAAATTTAATTTTGTAAAGTAGCCCTACGTTGTAATAGGCGCAGATGGCACGAGTTTGATAGTAATTATTACACGAAGAGCGACACTCCTTCATGCAAATGACGAAGAATCCAGGTTTTGTACTGATAACACCAATCCTCGTCAATTGTCCGCTTTCGCATTTCAATTATGTCGCGGCAGGCGTGTGTGCGTCGTTTCTGCTGGGGAGTCAAGGTGTGTGCGACAAACACTGCACAAACTTCGCTCTTCTTCAAAACATTCTGGAAAATGTCTTTAGGTTTAGAGAGGTTGCTCCATTGCGACTTGTGACACAACATCGTTGGCACTCTACAGCCACACGTCCACTGCGTAACAATGCCTACTCGCAGCTGACTGGTACAATGCACGTCTAGTAACAGTTGTTAGATCAAGCTGCCACTGTAGTTAATGCTCTGACGTCGTTTACACTCCAGGAACACAATCAGTCTCGGGTCTTTTTCGGCAAGAGGTGTATACCTTGAGTCATGCCACAACGCTTAAGTTTTTTCTTCTTGATGGGATGTACGAATCATAAATAATGAATTAACGGATGAAAAAAATTCCGAGTGTTGGCCGTTACTTACTCTGTCGGGAAAGTTCAAATTTTTATTAATATGCATCACGATATTTCTTTCTTATTTCAGATGAAACTGCTGCAACGTATACCCTCAGTAATGGGTTTCGAATACTCGGCCAGTCTAAAGATGGCTGCTGCCTACAGTCGAAACTAATTATTGGATGATGTGTAATTGAAAATGGTGTTTGTCGTCCGGATAAATTAAAGAAAAATAATTATTATACAGATCACGGAATTTTCCGAAGCGACAACTTGCCTCCTTACAGAAAAAAGTTTATTCTGTTGCTGTAATTTTGTGTCAGTTTTACTGCTAACGTACACCATAGTTCGTCGTTTTAATTTCATCTCCACTGTCCAACTCTATTCATATTCCAAGAGAGTGAAATGATGCTACTTTCTACACTTTGTTCGTGATTAGGTATCCGAATTCCAAGTAACAAAATTAGCATTCTACTGCCGCAACATTTATACCACACATTCACGAAGTGCCTGTATCTCTCTACTTCATTACGTGTGCATTTCCTCTGATTTGCAATACTAAACCTGGTATTTTCAAATATTTCAAAATTATTACTGAACATCTATAAGTAGTAATAATTTAAAAAGAAATCGTCACTGCTCTCAATATGTGTGTATCCCAATGGGGAAACAATTTTTGGAAATAATGCTGTATATAGCTATCCCGGTCACGTTACAAGCACGCTTCACCTGAACGAAACATCTAGCAGGGCTGGCAAACGGTTATGAATATTCATGTGCTTTGCTCTTCTAGCGTCTGACGTCATGCTCAGTATCGAAGTCTCTGTATGCAGACCGTATCGTGCCAAGCACCTCCATGCTCTTCTCCTTCCATTTGCAAGAATGTTCCTTGAAATACAGGAATACTAGAACAGTTTGGCCACAAACAGCAAGAAAGAAGAACCTGATCACAATCGTTATAAACTTGATTAGCTTAGGAAGCGTAATGTGATTTGTGAAATACCAACATAATTTTCGACCATCTTCATAACGAGAATGATTAATGACTTAACGTGTGAATCTTGTAAGTGAATGACTTTCGCCACATGATTTCTGTGATCAGTTTTCAACACTAGCTGATGAAATATGAAAAATAAAAAGTTGATGGCATTCCAACAAATTTCTGGGTACTAGAGCCTCAGCCGGTTTCCGTAGTTTCGTTACAGCCTCACAGAGAAAGCAACTGACTCAAAATCTACATGCTACTTCCGTGCTGGAAGTAGAACATCACTTCAAGACGCAATATTGGTGGACATTTTCATAATTTCTGTCTTTCTTTGATGCCACAACACACAGCTTGTCCCCTTACACGTCCTTCTCTCTAGGACAAATGGAGACAGTTAAGTGCCATCTGTGGTAACACAGAGAAGGAGACAGCAAGCGCAATCGCTCTGATGACTGACTTACGTCATATTGAGTAATGACGACAGTGTATTCTAATTTATCATTCGTTTATGGTGGAGGATAGATTTAGTGGATAGTAATGGATGGGATACAATATCGAAATAAGAGGAAATACTAATCACGAAAGCTTAACCTGTTTCCGTTACTGGTACAAATTCCAGATGCAGTCGTGCCTTGAATGAAGTAGCGTCAAAACTTGTTCGGATTGTGTTTGGTGTACCATTTAGTTATGATACCCATTAACCATCAGACCACAGTGATCGCACGTACTTCGACTCTGCATGAAGCTGAAAATGATAAAAGTTTCAACTTTTCGAGACTGAACTCATGTCCAGATATGCACTGGAATGCTTCTCTTGCTAGGCGCAGTCCGTATGTCCACTTTATACTTATCGCTAAGCAGATATCTTAGGGTACCAAACACAATCTGAAGGAGGTTTGACGCCATCATTCTCAAACTTCGACGCCCCACACTGTCTAAATTATGCAGAACGCCCATTTCCGTCTTTAAAATTGACGAGATTACCGTTCCGCACAACATACTAAGGATCTGGAGTATTTTTTTAAACGCCATACATGACCTGCGCGCATATAGTGTGACATTTTGCTCTTAAATTTCCGACAAAAGGAAAACTGAGACGTACTCAAGAAATACTTATTCTTCTGTTGAAAGTGAAGTTTTGAAGAAGTTCTTTAGCCATTATTTAACCATATTTGTCCCTATAAAAAGGTGAAATACAGAAATAACACGCAAGATAATTAAAGAAGTAAATGCAGGTACTGAGAATGGGACGCTGTGTTCTAGCATGAAAGCCGTTATTAAGATGTCGGTGAAGAAAGAAAGGTCTGTTACGTAGGTAACAGTTGGCGAAATCCTTATCCACTATTGTGAAAAAAAGTGAATAGACAGTTGGCCTTCAATTCCTTCATGTAGGCAGTAATCTCTAACAAACTAAATTAGATTTTTAAAATATCTTTCATTTCCGTGGATATCAATTAATTGTTGGATAATTTACTCACTTATAACTATTTATTTATTTCAGTCATTGTTGCTAACGGATACAAGTAATCGAGACTAGTCTTAACCGCTAGACATCCATAAAACAAACAAATGAATAATATATAGTATCTTTACCACCAACATAAATTCGGGAAAGCTCGTCCACGTAAATAAAAAAAAATAAAAATAAAAAACTTCTTGCTTCATTCAACCAGAGTACGTTGCAAATAATAGATGCTGGTGGACAGGTAGATTGTTTCTTATTAAATTTCTAAAAGGTATCCTATACTCTAGCACATTATCTACAAGGAACCAAGATGTGATGATCATCACATATATGCGGCTGGCTCGAGGATTATTTGATTAACAAAACCAAGCACATTGCAATGGAAGCAGTTCAGCAGAAACGAAAGTAACATAGGATATGAACCAAGGAGCAGCAAAAGAAATTGTAATTTTCTCAATACATGTAAACTTGTTGTCAGACAGGAGAGCCTCTAAAGACACTGTTATCTAAAGAAAAATATCGACGTTACACGATAGAAAGGAAATGCAGAATGACTTGGCAAAAACAAAAAATGGTTCAAATAGCTCTTAGCAATACGGGACTTAACATCTGTGGTCAAAAGTCCCCTAAAACTTAGAACTACTTAAACCTAACTAACCTAAGGACGTCACACACATCCATGCCCGAGGCAGGATTCGAACCTGCGACCGGAGCGGTCACGCGATTCCAGAATGAAGCGCCTAGACCGCACGGCCACACCGGCCGGCTCAAAAAAACAGAAAAGGTAAAGACCCACATCAGCAGTTCCGAGGTAGCACTTAATAATGGAGGGAAATCAAAACACCTTCGCAAGATATCTAGACTGAGAAAAGTTGTTCGGCAACGGAATATGTGGCAGTATGTTTGTAACTGTCAGAAAAATAGTTATACGCTGTAGGGAAAACGGATAGTATATAATTTGCACCAAGAGAAAACAGTTATACTGGAAGACCAAGCTGCTGAGCGAAGAACCTATGGAGAAACTAAAAGAAAGGTTCAGGATTGAGATTAAAATTCTGAGTAAAAGGGTCTCAATCATAAGATTTGATGACGACATGGGTATCCTCAGCGAAAATGAGAAAATATTACGAAAACTGTTAAATGTAAAGAACAGTCTCATGAGGGAAACACGAAAGTAATGTGGAATGGCAGAAATGAATTCTGGCTATAAATTTGACGACGTCGTGAAGTAATTCTGCTACCTTGGAAGCAAAATACATCGCAGACAAACCAAGGAGAATATAAGAAGCAGACTAGCACAAGCAAAGAGGGAATTCCTCGCTAAATGGAGCCTACGAAAATAGGATATATTTGAGAATGAATTTTCGAGAATGTAAGTCGGGAGCACGTGATTATATGGAAGTGCTATGAACTGAGGGAAACGGGAGACTTACCAAGCTAGTGGGATGTGGTGCTACAGAGAGATGCTGAAAATTGCATGGACTAATAAGCAATGAAGAGGTCCTCTGCCGGCACGGCAAGGGAAGTAATTTACAGGAAACACTGACTTGAAGATGGGACAGGATGATAGGATTTGCGTTAAGGCATCAGGTACATCCATGGTACTAGCGGGTGTAGTAGAGAGCAAAATTTGATTTGGTCCACAACTGTTACCTTGTGAGACTTCAGTCCGAAGTGCTTAGGGGAATAAAGATTTTGTCAGTGTTCCTTAATACCAGCCTCCATCTCGTAAAGCTCAGTTAAAACCGATCCGCCGCCTACCGCAGTCAAAGGAACAGTCTGGAACGCGTGCAACAATCGGAACCTGCCTCCTCAGTACTGATTTCCGCATCCCCGGATGCAGCACTTGGATCACACGCCGAATCCACTGATTACAACGGATATCCATGAATTATCGTATCACTTTTTAATAATCTGTATACAATTGTAATAAGCGCAGTTGGATTTGTATATGAAATAGAGGTACAAAATATTTTCAGGCTTCCAACCACGTCACTATCTGAAGTATCCGGACAGCCCCATATAATGACTGGAGGACTAGAACTCCTCCTTCTTTAGTCTGAGTGTACTTAGATAGATTTCCAGGAATATTACCAGGCTATCGCGACTAAATCTATTGGTGTGCGGAAGTGACTACTAGGTGTCACGACAGGCCGACCCATCTGTATAAAAGGAGACGCGGTGTATTGTGTTTACTCGTAAGAAATCAGCAAAAGCAGAATGTGCTTGCCAGGAGAGATCGTGACTTCGAAAATGGACTAACCCTAGTCGGCCGTTGGTGATATATGACCGCGAAAATTGGAAACGCGAAACAACAATCACAGCTGAATCAGGACCATCATGACCTCATCCACTGACGGACAGGGGCCGTCAAGCACTCCTGAGGCTGATTGTACAAAATCTCATGAAATCAACGAAAGGAATGACTCGTGAGCGTGAGTTCCGATTTGCTACCAGCACTCCAGATAGCACAAAGATTGTGCGCAGGGAGTTAAAAAGAACGGGGTACAATGCTCTAGCAGCTCCTCATAAGCTACACATTTCGGAAGTCAATACTAAAGGACGCCTAGTTGGTAGAAAGAGCGACGCCACTGGACGTTGGATGACTGGAAACAAGTGATACAGGGTGAAGAATCACGCTATACCCTGTGACAGTCCAATAAAAGGGTTTGGGTCTGGCGAATGCCTACAGAACTTCACCTGCCATCATGTGTAGCGGCAACAGTGAAATACGGAGGAGGCAGTGTTACTTTGTTACAGTATGGGGTGTTTTTTGTGGTAGGTGCCCGCATCTCGTGGTCGTGCGGTAGCGTTCTCGCTTCCCACGCCCGGGTTCCCGGGTTCGATTCCCGGCGGGGTCAGGGATTTTCTCTGCCTCGTGATGGCTGGGTGTTGTGTGCTGTCCTTAGGTTAATTAGGTTTAAGTAGTTCTAAGTTCTAGGGGACTTATGACCACAGCAGTTGAGTCCCATAGTGCTCAGAGCCATTTGAACCATTTTGTGGTAGGTGTGTGGTCGCTGCGTACAGTAGAGAAACAGTTCTGGGGCGATGACGATGACTGCATTAGCATGACAATGAACCCTGTCATAATGCAGCATCATTGAGGTCATGGTCTAGAGGATAATAGAGGATCATAACACTCCCAAAATGGACTGGCCTTCCCAGAATTCCAACCTGAATCAATTATAAGACCTTTGCGTTGGGTTAGAAACGTCTACTTCGTTCTAGAACCCAGGTCCAACATCATTATCTTCTTCGGTCTCGATTCTTGAGGAAGAACGGACTGCCATTCCTCCACATTCAGACTCCGCCATAAAGCCGAAGTACCCAATATTAATGTCCACTAATAGGTGTCCACATACTTTTGATTTGATTTACACCCACTAGCTCCCCGATGAATGATCCTAGGATATAGGTAATCAAGAAAGCGCTGAAGATTCCAATCTAACAGACGTAAAAGCACAGTAAATTTAAAAAGTTTTGCAAGCAATAATCTTGGGACAAATAAAAACTGATTTGCGCGTCGTCGATTGATAAAATTCCAAGGGCTGAGTTAAGATGGTTTTTGGGGAGTGTAACCTGCGTGAGGCAATATTTGGTTGAGAGTTCCGGTCCTGACGCCATTGAAAGTTACAGACCATTCAAGAGTTAGTGGCGGAATTGCTACACAAGTAGTTCCAACATGCACCGATGTATTTTTTAATTACTTTGTCTTCATAGACACCATACAGCAGTATCCTTACAGTTAAACCGGGACATATTTTGTATAAACCTACTATCGACAGTCGGCCGCGGTGGTCTCGCGGTTCTAGGCGCGCAGTCCGGAACCGTGGGACTGCTACGGTCGCAGGTTCGAATCCTGCCTCGGGCATGGATGTGTGTGATGTCCTTAGGTTAGTTAGGTTTAAGTAGTTCTAAGTTCTAGGGGACTGATAACCACAGCAGTTGAGTCCCATAGTGCTCCGAGCCATTTGAACCTACTATCGACAGTGTTTGCGTACAGATGTCACGACAGACGCTGCTTTCAATTACTGCGCAGTGAATAAGTAAATAAGTAGTTGTAAAGACTACGGAGTATTCTAAGTTAGCTATACAACACCATCAAGTAGTGAGTGTGTCTGAAAGAATATCAAATGCTGTCTAGGTACCATCCTTCGCAACCAACAAATATGTCTCGTCTGGTATCATCTTGACAAACATCACATAGCTGCTCCATTGTATGCGACTCGCAATCGTTTCAGCTATTATTCATCATTTTCTAGGTCAGTCGATGTCACGGCAACCAGTGGCCAGTATAATATTGGCAAACTGTTCAATAATTCTCGAAAATTTTTGACATCTGGTTTCTTGAGATGCAAGTAAATAACGGGCGTTTGAAGACAGCGCGTGGAGTATACGGGACACCTTATGCGAGTGACTCTGCCTTTGATGGCTTGCATATAACGGCTCGGTACCTGTACAGTCGCCGACACGTCTTCGCCGCCTGTACACCTGCTGCGCAGTGACGTCACACTGAACTGACATCACCGACCCCTGCGGCGGCGTCTATTCATAATGACCGAGTGGACGTGGTGCAACCTTCCGAACAAATAGGAATTCAAACTTGCCGATGCTGTCATAGTTTGGCGTTGAGAATCGGTAATAAATAGCGGCTCGTGCAGCAATATCCCGAAGGCCTAATTAATATTAAAATCTCGATGGTGGCACCGAAAGTAATAGTTTCTTGACACCAACACTGCCAAGGATATATGCGACACTCCGGGAATTACAAATGCAAATTCTCACAGCAGCTAGTAAATTAACGTTTAATGCCATATCGTTTTTTACTGTGAGGGTAAATACTGGAAATTGAAAACAATCACTTGAGGTTTAATGAGAAGAAACGTTGTAAATTCCACATACGTTGGACTCGCTGAAATACAATCATTTTCTCCGTTTCACTGGTAAGTGGCAGCACATTTGCTAGTGAGGACAAGTTGTAGCGTCGAAGATCAGCACGTTTCACCAGCAGCTGGAATCGAGATTTTCCGTATCTCACTACAACTTTCTAGCAGTCCGATTTCCCTATACTCAACAGCAAAACTCGTGAATAGGCTTTCGTACCTCCCGACACTATTCACGAGATCATTTAAACGTATCACGATGAGTGATGGCCCCAAAACATTCCCTTGGAGTACTCCCTACGCTGATGCGCATCTGACGATTCCTCCCACCTTAACAACCATATTTTGCATTCTGTCTACAAGAAAGTCTTCGGTGCAGTCTCAGTGCCGGTCATAATGCCGCTCACACCACGTAACCTTTTACACTCTAAGGGAAAAGAAAGACACACCACGTTGGGATTATCCGAATGGGACAGAAATCGGTAAATGTGATGTGCGTGTACAGACAAACAAATGATTACAGTTTCAGAAAAATTGGATGACTTACTCATGAAAGAGAGTTTAACAAATTTAGCTTGTCGTAACGCCTTGGTCCACCAGTTATTTGGCTTGTCACTAAACGATAGTGCTGTTGGATGTCCTCCTGAGGGGGGAGATCGTGCCAAATTCTGTCGGATTAGCGAATTAGGTCCGCAACATTCTCTATTGGGGAAAGATCCGGCGACATTGCTGATCAAGGTGGGGTTTGGAAAGCACAGTCACAAGCAGTAGAAACACTCACTGTGTGCTGACGTGCATTAGTTTACTGAAACGTAAGACCAAGACGGCTTGCCATGAAGTGCAACAAAACAGGGCGTAGAATATCGACGACCTCTTGCCCAACGTAAAGTCCCGAGCGACTGGAAAAAAGCGCAGGTGACACGTGTATATAAGAAGGGTAGAAGGACGGATCCTCAAAATTACAGACCAATATCCTTAACATCGGTTTGTTGCAGGATTCTCGAACATATTCTCAGTTCGAGCAGAAGTTGCTGTCCATGCATCAGCACGGCTTTAGAAAGCATCGCTCCTGTGAAACGCAACTCGACCTTTTTTCACATGATATCTTGCGAACCATGGATGAAGGGTGTCAGACGGATGCCATATTCCTTGACTTCCGGAAAGCGTTTGACTCGGTGCCCCACTGCAGACTCCTAACTAAGGTACGAGAGTATGGGATTGGTTCCCAGATATGTGAGTGGCTCGAAGACTTCTTAAGTAATAGAACCCAGTAGGTTGTCCTCGATGGTGAGTGTTCATCGGAGGTGAGGGTTCAAAATGGCTCTGAACACTATGGGACTCAACTGCTGAGGTCATTAGTCCCCTAGAACGTAGAACTAGTTAAACCTAACTAACCTAAGGACATCATACACATCCATGCCCGAGGCAGGATTCGAACCTGCGACCGTAGCGGTCTCTTGGTTCCAGACTGCAGCGCCAGAACCGCGCGGCCACTTCGGCCGGCCGGAGGTGAGGGTATCATCTGGATTGCCCCAGGGAAGTGTGGTAGGTCCGCTGTTGTTTTCTATCTACACAAATGATCTATTGGATAGGGTGGATAGCAATGTGCGGCTTTTTGCTGATTGATGCTCTGGTGTATGGGAAGGTGTCGTCGTTGAGGGACTGTAGGAGGACACAAGATGACTTGGACAGGATTTGTGATTGATGTAAAGAATGGCAGCTAACTCTAAATATAGATAAATGTTAATTAATGCAGATGAATAGGAAAAAGAATCCCGTAATGTTTGAATACTCCATTAGTAGTGTAGCGCTTGACACAATCACGTCGATTAAATATTTGGGCTTAACATTGCAGAGCGATATGAAGTGGGACAAGCATGTAATGGGAGTTGTGGGGAAGGCGGATAGTCGTCTTCGGTTCACTGGTAGAATTTTGGGAAGATGTGGTTCATCTGTAAAGGAGACCGCTTATAAAACACTAATCCGACCTATTCTTGAGTACTGCTTGAGCGTTTGGGATCCCTATCAGGTCGGATTGAGGGAGGACATAGAAGCAATTCAGAGGCGGGCTGCTAGATTTGTTACTGGTAGGTTTGATCATCGCGTGAGTGTTACGGAAATGCTTCAGGAACTCGGGTGGGATTTTCTAGAGGAAAGGAGGAGTTCTTTTCGTGAATCGCTACTGAGGAAATTTAGAGAACCAGCATTTGAGGCTGACTGCAGTACAATTTTACTGCCGCCAACTTATATTTCGCAGAAAGACCACAAAGATAAGATAAGAGAGATTACGGCTCGTACAGAGGCATATAGGCAGTCATTTTTCCCTCGTTCTGTTTGGGAGTGGAACAGGGAGAGAACATGCTAGTTGTGGTACGAGGTACCCTTCGCCACACACCGTATGGTGGATTGCGGAGTATGTATGTACATGTAGACCTACGACTGTGCTATAAGAAGTGCTGTGGATGAGAACCAAACGGGTCTTGCTATGAAAAGAAAGGGCACCCCAGCTCATTACTCATTGTCGTCAGGCCGTCTGGCGCGCAACATTCACCGCCTTCTGGGGCGTCTCCACACACGCTTTGGGTGTGGTACTGGGCTCAGTTATGAGCGGGACTCATCACTTAATTCTAGTCCACCCAATGAAATTCCAAGTCGATGACGTGCCTGGAGACGTTCCAGACGGCGATGGGATACAAACCTGTGTGTCGCCCACCACACAGCGATGAGTGTTGGTCTGGACTGCTCTTTCTTTCTGTGATAGGACCCCTTTGGTTGTCATCAGCTGCAGCCTTACAGTACTACGGTACGTTGACAATATTCTATGCTCCGTTTTGTCGCCCTTCGTGGCAAGCCATTGTGGGCTAACATTTTAGAGAGATAATGCCCGCGCGCACACGGCGAGAGATTCTACTTCTTCTCTTGGTGCTTCCCAAACAGTACCTTCGCCAACAAGGTCGCCGAATCCCTCCCGAATTATGAACGCTGGGAGGATTACGGGTAGGACCCCATACCAGCTCGGGATTTTGACGATCTGAAATACCAGTTGGACAGAATTTGGTACAATATCCCTCAGGAGGACATGCAATAACCAGAAAATCAATACTAAGCACAATAACTGCTTGCATAAGAACCAAAGGTGGACCAACGCGTTATTGACCTGCTCATTCTGTGAAGCTCTTTCCCTTGAATAAATATAATTTTTCTGAAATCACTTGTTTGTCTCTAGCCTACATGTATATCACATCTAATCGTTACTGTCTCATTTGGTTTCTGTGAGTGTGTTAGTGTGTACATTCATGGAATCGGAACTAACAGCTTGACAGAACGCTTCCACATCGACACACAATTATTTCCATGGCTGTGGGATATGTCCTTCAGTGCTGAAGAAAGTCATTCCTGCAGATGAATAGTTCACTCTAGCCCTATATGTCTCCGCCTGCAGGAACGATGTGCTGTGGAGCTATTAGACAAGGCAAACAGTAAGGATTTAGTAATTGCTCAAGGAAAGCCAAATGCTCGATATTATCTGTCGAGAATACTGCACCCTCATGTCCATGATAACAAAAGGGTACTTTCCAGCAGGATAATTCACAATTTCACACTGCTGTTCACACCAGATGACATTGCCGGCCGGAGTGGCCGTGCGCTTCTAGGCGCTACAGTCTGGAACCGAGCAACCGCTACGGTCGCAGGTTCGAATCCTGCCTCGGGCATGGATGTGTGTGATGTCCTTAGGTTAGTTAGGTTTACTTAGTTCTAAGTTCTAGGCGACTGATAACCTCAGAAGTTAAGTCGCATAGTGGGTACCCATTTGAACCAGATGACATTCCGATACTGCTTGCCTCCATGCCACAACGGATACAAGTGTATTTGCGCCTGCGGTGGTCACTAGAGATATGCAAACTGAAACACGTAACTGTTTGGAAACAAATGAAACAGTACAATGTAAGGCTTCGAAACGCTGTTTCTAAACAGTGAAACAGTTTGTGTTTTGTAATAGTATAGGCCTACACATTATATCATCTTGAGATCTTGAGTGTCTACTGTATAAATATTGTCATAAAAACACAAAGCCCCGCGGGGTAGCCACGCGGTCTCGCGCCCTGTCACGGTTCGCGCGGCTCCCACCCCCGCCCCCTCTGCCTCCCTCGGGCATGTGTGTGTGTGTGTGTGTGTGTGTGTGTGTGTGTGTGTGTGTGTGTGTTGTCCTTAGTGTCGGTTAGTTTAAGTGACCTCAGCAGTTTGGTCCCATAGAAACTCATACAAAAAACAGAAAAAAAAATGAGGTGCAAGAGCCCCCATCGTTTTGCAGAAAGCAGGAAACTTTCACTTAGGCGTCTTGGCAGTTTCGTATTTCCTGTTGAAAATGCGCTAATTTTGTGTCATGTGAGTTTCATACTTTCCAATTGGCTGAGGACAGACTTTGTATGTTTGACATAACAGATTTTGCCTAATTCGTTTCCCTGTATTCTAGTTTCTAATGTTGATAGATCTTATGAGTGGATGTGCTCTTGAAAAAGCATATCATGAGCTATAATTTATTGAGATAGCATTCTGGGAAGCGAGGCACTGAATTAACATTTATGCGTGTGCCACTGACACTTTTCTTACTCACAGTTAAATCTCCCATTGTTTGTAAATACAGAGCAGGATGCAAAGTGACTGAGCACACCGATCAAAAAATTACCATAACAGACTGGAGCATATAGCACAATGGTCAAGTATGGCAGTTATTCATCAAATGTTCACAAGTTAGCTGGATACAGATTATAATACGTACATTTGCTGGAAGTGGAAAACATGTTAAAACATTTCACTGTAACTGCGATGCAGAGATCGGAATGTTTCCTTGAAGTATGAAGTCCAGATTAAAATTTAAAACAATTCATCCAGTGTAATGCCTTTGCGATACCTATATCATATCAGATCTGGCTCTAGACCACTTGCAATTCTTGATAAAGAAGTTTATTTGATGTACAGTTATATGGCGTTCCCTCCAGTACGCACAGCAAGCATATATATTATCATCTTATTATAAACTTCCACAGGAAATCAGACATGAAGTTAAGTTGCTGTTGAAATGCAATTTTTATCACAATATCTGAAGCAAAAACAAAAGCATTAAAGTTTGCTGATTTGCCTGAGAATTATTTATGATACACAAGTATTAAGTTACCTATAGTGTAATAACCAAACATAGCACATTTACAGAATTAAACACATAAACATATACATACATAAATCAGATAATTATTCTCAAACACATATATGAATAACGTACTCAAAAAAATTAAACTCACTGAATGATGAGCAACAAATGGTATGCAACAAATTTGAGAAAAACGTTCTTGTGAGGTAGCTACATGTAAGATTTAGTGGACTAAAGAAAATATAGTCAAATACAAATTCAGTGCACATTATCCAGAGAAGAACAAAATCAACTGAAATTTTACTGTTTCATTTCTGCGTTTATCTATTGTACCCATTCTAAGTTGTAGTTTAGAAATATCATTTTTGATACATTTTCACTTGAAAGATGGGATCGTCTGTCTATTGTTGTTTGCCCCTGCTTTGAAAACATGCGCTAACATGGAACAGAAGTGGCCATAATGACAAAGACGTCGTTTCATTATTTCAAACAGCATAGGAAACAGCCACAGCAATGGGTCTTGTGATCTGTGTACCAGTGGCATCTTCGTATATTTGTCAAGCTCGAATCTACTTGCAGCACGTGGATCGTCTACACTTTGGATCAAACCTCCTACAGCTTGGTCAAAATCTTGCCAAATACTGCCACTGCTAGAGTTCAATGTGCTCACCAAAACTGGTTTGGCTGGTGGTGGATTGTCTGTAGAAAACCGAGTGGATTTCTGTCGTATCGCACAGCACTTGTTAATTATGGCATCTTTTGTTTCTTTTAATCGATGGAAACTCGTGCTCCCTGAAGCGATGATCCAATAATGTTGCTTCACAAACAATTGCTTTATCTGCAAACTTTTGAACGAAGCAGGTACAGATTCCATCCTCAAGTTCAGCAATTACTGTATTAATGGCTTCATTGCTGTAATCTGAGTTTTTCAATCTCAGACAGCTTTTGACAAGGGTAGATTTCTTTCGCTGTTAATTTCTGTTGTGACTTGCTAAGGAGGAGATAGTTTTTCACAAGTTTTTTTCAATAACTGACCGGACAGTTTGTGAATCCACTCTGAGGATTGCGAGGCTGCTTTGCAAAGGATCTTTGATTTTCAGGAGCCTGTCAAACGTTTCATACGTGGAATTCCATCTCGTAGGGCAATCTTGTTTCGGTGTTAAAACAGGGAAGCCCATTTGCTTCTGGATAATGTATTTTTTCAAGTGCTTGAGGACTTCTTTTCAGAAATTCCACTATTGACTTCACTTTTGTCCTTGTGTCTCTAATTGGTTCAAGGCTTGCTTGCACAATTAAATTCAGTGTACTATGCGCAAAACAAGGTACATGCCACCATTTGCACATCATCATTGCCTTCACCATATTAGGTGCATTACCTGTCATGCAATCTACAATTTATTCGTAATACCCCAAGTTGAAATCACATTTTTAATTCACTGGATATGTTTTCAGCAGTATGCTTGTCATGGAATTTAAAACTAGATAACAAATATGACTTCAGATTGCAGTTTTCATCAGTGGAGTGAGCAGTCACTGCAATATAACTCTCATTTTTCACAGATGTCCATCCATCAGTCGTAATGCAGATGTAGATGCAGCTTGCACTGCAGATCTCACTCGCACTAGTGTGTTGTCGCACAATTGGGAGAGTAAACTGTTGGAGAGTGTTTCTCTACTGGGAGGTACATAGTTTTTATTTAATAAATAAGTCATTTTTCTAAACTCTACACTCTCAATTACATTAAATGGAAGACATTCTTTAACAAGTCTTGAAATCTGTACGTCTATTTTGGCTTGTTTGGATGAAGGCACTGGCCTTGATGCAAATCCAGTAATCTTTGTTCGTCTACCACACCTATCCAGAACTGAACTGGGTGAAGTGATGAGTATTTCTTGCGCAGATTGTTCATCTTGACGCACAGGCACTGAAATAGTAGATTCCTGAACAATTGCTGTGGAAGATGAAATGGCTTCGTCACTGCCCAGATTCATAAAAACTAGTTTCGAACGAGTTTCACTTAAATTAACTGTAGGATGGTTATGTCGCAAATGTCTGTTTAAGGAAGAAGTTGAACTAATTTTAAACGACATCATTGCCAAGCATATGAAGGGCTCGGAGAGATATAGTCATAAGCCACAACTTTGACGAAATTGAGTTTTTCATGCTGCGACATTCTTAACAATGTCTTCTTCACAATGTGTTGAAAAAGTTCCGTGCAACTGCAACAGACGGCAGGCTATGATGGAGTGCAGTTCTATGCTGTGCTATCTGGTGGTTGTTTCAGAAGATACATAGTCACAAGCCACGGCAAAATGGCAGGTGCGTCAGGAACGTCTCCAGCGTCTTCGGGTCTTCAACGCACATTTGACACAGACAGTAGTGGAAGTGAAGAGCTTTACCCTTTGGATCCTGAAAATGATGAATCTTGGCATCCATCGACCAGTAGTTCCAGCTCATATGATGTTTCGGTAACTATATAAAACGGTTTATTTCTGGTGATTAATTTCCTGTGGCTTGTGACTTTGTTTCTCTCAACATTGCCAACGCATTTCACAGCCATCCTGTGTGTTAATGATGAAACTTGATGGGCACATTTATGTTACTGCATAAAGGTACAACAATGTAGTTTCAAAGGCAAAAGATGTGTAAAAAATATTTTCTCGTTAATGTGATTGTAGCGAAATTTAATGTTTTTTGTGGCTTATGACTATATCTCACGCAAATTCTTAGACTATTTTACTCTTCATACTATAGCTTGAAATAAGTAGATTAAATGAAGAATCACCCGAAAAACCAAAGCCCTCACGGAAAAGAAAGCGAAATATTGATCAGTGGAAGAAAAATAAAGTAAAACGTCGACGAAATGATGGTCAGCAGTATAAGTCTTTAAACACCCACAAGACCGTTCAGGCTGATACTACAGGAAGTCCCTGTATTTGTTTAAATAAATGCTTCACAAAACTGCTTGGAGAGGAAGAAAACATTTTTCATTCATTTTGGGACATAGGAAACTTTAATGCCCAGTATACTTACCTGAAAATGGAATCGAAAAAGAAGAGGTTTGTTCACTATTTAAATACAAATGGTTTAATATTTTGTATATTTATTTCATTTTGTTATATTTGTCATAATTTCTTTCAAAGCTATCCAAAAAAGACTTCCAAGAAAATATCATCCAGGGATGTTACATTTTCTTATACTGTGATGGTATGCAGAATAGAAGTCTTGATCTGCAAGGAAGCTTTCCTAAGAGTTCATAGCTTACAGATACATACATGAAGAGTGAGGAATTTGCAACATATAATGAAGCAGGGATTTGCAGTGCCAAAAGGAGATGGAAGAGGTTTGTATGTTACTCTTTGCTGTAAGTTAGAGATGTACTCAAACTGAGTACTATACAAATATTTCTATTAGGAAGAGGATATAAGCTCATCTTTTTTTTCTTTCAGGAAAACATGGAAACTACCCACACAAATTTCAAGATGAAGCTGTACAAAGTGTGAGAGAATTTCTCAACGCCATACCGAAATATAACAGTCATTACAGTAGGCAACAGAACGTCAATCAAGTGTATTTGGATTGTGATCTCACAATTGCTTCCTTATTTCGAGATAAATACTCAGAATACTGCAAGGAAAAGCAAGTTCCTGCAGTATCTGAAAGTAAATTCAGAGAAATTTTCGTATCTGAATTTGACATAGGCTTCAAACTAACAAAAAGTGACACCTGTCCACAATGTGATGGATTTCTAATTGCAATAAATAACCCAGAATTATGTGCAGAAGATGTCACAGAAAAGAAACAACAATGTGAACTGCATCTCAAAAAGGCTGACAGAGGACAAAATATGATTGCGTCTTTAACTGCTCTGGCTAAAGAACATTCGAAAGAGCATCATGTGATAGCAATGGACATGCAGCAAACGTTCCCCACACCTAAACTAACAGTTGGTCCAGCATTTTACAAGAGGAAAATATGAACATACAACTATGGTATCCACGACTGTGGATCAAATAAGGGGTATATGTTTCTGTGTAGCGAGAAAGATGGAGGACGGGGTTCAGATGAGGTTGAGAGCTGCTTATTGAAGTTCTTGGAGATAACTAATCCTCAGACAAAACGTCTCCACATAATCACAGACAACAACTGCAAGGGTCAAGCAAAGAATTGGACTATTATTTCTTTGGAAAGGTCCCTTGTCGCTATCAAAAGATTTGATTGTCCAGCATTACTTCCCTGTGGTAGGTCACACCATGCTACCTTGCGATCGTGAATCTGGCTGCGATCGTGATTTTGGTCGCATTGACCGGTATGCAAGAAACAGACGTCCAATAGTGTACACTCCAGATGAATGGGCAGAAGTAATAAAATCTGCGAGTCCAAAACATTTAACCGTAACTAAACTGGAAAGAGAAGACTTCAGAAATTTGGAAAGCCTGAAGACATTGATCTCTCAACATACAGAATCCACATCTGGAGATCCCCACCATTTCAGTGAAGCTACTCAATTTGAGTCTGAAGATCCCTTCAAGCTAAGTTTAAAGCACTCTTATTCAGACAGGAGCTTTCATGTTGACATTTGTATAAAAAAGAAAGGAAGGCTAGTTGAACCAAATCCATATCAGCTGCCAATAAAGTACAGAAAGCCACTACCAATTAACCAGAAAAAATTGATATACTGTCTCTTATACCATACATACCTCCAGCAAATCAAGATTTCTTTCGGTCATGTGCTGGAAATAACGTGTACAATGATGATGTAGAGGAACTTCCTTGATGTAACTGTATCAATGAAAAAATAATCCATACATCTCAGATACCTGATATGTATATATTAATGTGTAAAAAATATATATTGTGCTTGCTGTGTAAGAGTAGTTAAAATAAATCCTTACAAATTCATACTTTATGTTTTAAACAATTTTTTGGGAGATATAGTCATAAGCCACCATTGACTACATCTTAATTAGAATCATTCTAAAATTAAAATTTTATAGCATGCAGAGAGTTGACTATTTAACAACATACTTCACAAGTATTAAGCAAGTGTTTGCAGTAGAAATAAGGTTTCTATTTTGTATTAAAGATTTTCAGATCTCCGTGGAACTTTAAACTCGCTGTATCTCAAAACTAGTTCGATGTGGCTTATGACTATATCTCTCCGACCCCTTCATATGTTACATTTAATTTTCTCACGATTCATCTTCATAAAATAATCCCACACCGTGCTTCGTAACGCCGTGGCTAAAGACAGAAGAACCAACACGAACTGGAGGCGGGAACAAAGTGCAGAAGCAATGGATACGCTACTGGGTTCAAAATGGTTCAAATGGCTCTAAGCACTAAGGGACTTAACATCTGAGGTCATCAGTCCCCTACACTTAGAACTACTTGAACTTAACTAACCTAAGGACATCATATACATCCATGCCCGAGGCAGGATTCGAACCTGCGACCGTAGCAGCAGCGCGGTTCCGGACTGTAGCGTCTAGAACCACTCGGCCACAGCGGCCGGCATACGCTACTGGGATTGCCACATTCCGTTAATATGGATAGTACACCCGTCCTGCTAATTTCCATGCACACAACACGGATCATTGTGGAGAATAGGCACATTGACTATAGACTCACAAATAACGCCACGTATTTCAAATAAATAACAAAATATAAGAAAAAATTTTTGTTCCCTAAGGTGTTTCGGACCATTACTATAAATCCTCCATGCTTCCCAGCCCTTCCCGTTCACCATTACACCATCAGTGATCCGTCAATCACATTGCTTGCAATTATACATGCATCCAATTTATGTATATGTCTGAAATCTACCACTCTACGCCTTTTTTTCTTTAAAATGTTATAGGTTTACTTGAGTTTTTTAATATGATTACTCTACATGGATAGAGAAGCGTATGTTATAAGAGATGTGTAATTTAACTGAATGTTTTCACACTTTTATTATTTTGAATGCGAATACGAGGTGTGGCTAGAAAAAAACCGGACTAGTACTGGTGAAACAATAAAACAAATGCAATAAGGCTGAAAGTCGCGTGGCCTGTCACGTGACTCTCGCTACTGCTCGAGTTTCATCTGCCTCCTGCACTCAGTCTGCCCGTGGCGTCTGTTTTAAGTAGTTGACGTTTCGTCTGTGCGTCGGAAAATGTTGAGTGTACAGAAAGAACAGCGTGTTAACATCAAATTTTGTTTCAAACTAGGAAAATCTGCAAGTGAAACGTTTGTAATGTTACAAGTGTACGGCGACGATTGTTTATCGCGAACACAAGTGTTTGAGTGGTTTAAACGATTTAAAGATGGCCGCGAAGACACCAGTGATGACACTCGCACTGGCAGACCATTGTCAGCAAAAACTGATGCAAACATTGAAAAAATCGGTAAACTTGTTCGACAAGATCGCCGTTTAACGATCAGAGCAGTGTCTGAGTTAACAGGAGTTGACAAGGAAAGTGTTAGGCAGATTCTTCATGAAAGTTTCAACATGAACAAAGTGTGTTCAAAAATGGTTCCAAAGTGTCTCACAATTGAACAGAAGGAACGCCGAAGAATGATTTGTTCTGACATCCTGGAAAACATTGAAAGTGATCCCACCTTCTTACAAAATGTTATTACTTGCGATGAATCGTGGTTTTTACTTACGATCCCGAAACTAAACGCCAATCGATGCATTGGAAAACTCCTGGTTCTCCACGACAAAAAAAAAAAAAAAAAAGCACGAATGTCAAAATCGAAATTCAAGGCAATGATGATTGTTTTCTTTGACATCAAAGGGATTGTGCACATTGATTGGGTACCAGAGGGACAAACAGTGAATCAGCATTACTACATTAGCGTCCTGGCTACCCTACGTGAGCGAGTACGGAGAAAACGGAACGATTTGTGGAGAAAAAAGTCATGGATCATTCACCAAGACAATGCCCCAGCTCACAGTGCGTTGTCAGTGAAGACGTTTTTGGCAAAACACAACATTCCCATCTTAGATCATCCACCCTACTCACCTGATTTGGCCCCCTGTGACTTTTTTCTTTTCCCTAAAGCCAAGTCAGCTTTGAAAGGAACTAGATTTGAGACTGTTGAAGCAGTAAAAGAAAAAGCGACGGAAGTAATGTATGGACTTACCGAAAATGATCTGCAGCATTGCTATGAACAGTGGAAAATTCGTATGGAGCGGTGTAGAGACCGAGGAGGAGAGTACATTGAAGGAGATAACATGAAATTGTAAATAATTGTAAATAAATGTTTTTTCCAGCATCAGTCCGCTTTTTTTCTAGCCGCACCTCGTAGTGTGCGTTATTTTGTTATTTGTTAGTGTTTATAAAGCAGATATTACGTTATTTCGGAATAGGGCAGTCAGTTAGAAACGAAGCTTCATTTTCAGAAATCTTAAGCTTGATGCTGTTGTGTGTCAAAAAGATTTCGACTCTCTTGAAAGTATTTTATGAAGTGGTATGTTAAATGTGTTTCAGCATGTGTGTTGTGCCCGAATCTCGTCCGAGACAGAGCGGAATGAAACATCACTGTTCCGGTACAATTAGTGCGTTACAAGCACAAAAGGACTGAAACAGCATTATTTTGAAACAACAAACAGTTTCTGTGTTTGGCTCGAGATCGAATCTGGTTCCGTTATCCGAGACAAAGCGGAATGAAACACCACTGTTTCGAAACAGTGAAACATAGTTGTTTTGAAACACTGAAGCATTTCCACGTATCGATACACTGTATCGAAACATAGAAACAGTGGCCAAGTCTAGTGGTCACACCTCACACTGATGTTGGTGACAGACATTGCCCTTGCTGTTGGTGGGGAAGCTTGCATGGCTAAGCGATACTGATAGCTGATAGCTGTGCAACCACAATGGAGGGATATCTGTTGAGAAGCCAGACAAACGTGTGGTTCCTGAAGAGGGGCAGCAGCCTTTTCACTAGTTACAGGGAAATAGTGTGGATGATTGATCTGGCCTTGTAACATCAACCAAAACGTCCTTCCTGTGCTGGTACTGTGAACGACTGAAAGCAAGGGGAAATTAGAGACGTAATTTCTCCGGAGGGTATTTAGCTCTACTGCTTGGTTAAATGATGATGGCGTCCTCTTGGGTAAAATATTCCGGAGGTAAAATAGTCCCACATTCGGATCTCCGGGCAGGGAGGATGCCGTTATCAGGAGAAACAAAATAGGCGTTGTACGGATCGGAGCGTAGAATGTTAGCTCCCTTAATAGGGCAGGTAGGTTAGGAGATTTAAAAAGGGAAATGGATAGGTTAAAGTTAGATACAGTGGGAATTAGTGATGTTCGGTGGCAAGAGGAACAGGACTTGTGGTCAAGTGAATACGGGGTTATAAATACAAATTCAAATAGGGGTAATGCAGGAGTAGGTTCAACAACGAATAATAAAATACGAACGCGGATAAGGTACTATGAACAGCGTAGTGAACGCATTATCGTAGCCAAGAGAGACACGATGCCCACACCCACCACAGTAGTATAAGTTTATATGCCAACTAGCTCCACAGATGATGAAGAGATTGAAGAAACGTATTATGAGATAAAAGAAATTATTCAGATAGTTAAGGGAGAAGAAAATTTAATAGTCACGGTGGAACGAAATTCGATAGTAGGAAACGGAAGAGAAGGAAAAGTAGTGGGTGAATATGGACTGGCGGGAAAAGAATGAAAAAGAAAGCCGCCTAATAGAATTTTGCACAGAGCGTAATTCAGCCAGAGATAACACTTAGTTTAAGAATCCTGAAAGAAGGTTGTATAGTGGAAGAAAGCTGGAAACATCAGAAGGTTTCAGATTAATTATACAATGGTAAGACAGAGGTTTAGGAATCAGGTTTTAAATTATGAGACATTTCCAGTGGCAGATGTGGACCCTGACCACAATTTACTGGTTATGAACTGCACATTAAAACTGAAGAAACTGTAAAAAGCTAGGAATTTAAGGAGATGGGATCTGGATAAACAGAAAGGGACCGGAGGTTGTAGAGAGTTCCAGAGGAAGCATTAGGGAACGAATGACAAGAACGGGGGGAAAGCAATGCAGCAGAAGGAGAACGGGCAACTGTGAGAGATGAAACAGTGAAGGAACCAAAGGATCAAGTAGGTAAAAAGACGAGGGCTAGTAGGAATCCTTGGATAACACAAGAGATATTGAATTTAATTGATGAAAGGAGAAAATATAAAAAATGAAGGATCAAGTAGGTAAAAAGACGAGGGCTAGTAGGAATCCTTGGATAACACAAGAGATATTGAATTTAATTCATGAAAGAAGAAAATATAAAAAATCAATAAATGAAGCAGGTGAAAGGGAATACAAACGTCTAAAAGCATGGATCGACAGGCAGTGCAAAATGGCTAAGCAGGAATGGCTAGAAGACAAACGTAGGGATGTAGAAGCATATATCACTAGGGGTAAGACAGCTGCCTACAGGAAATTTAAAGAGATTTTGGAGAAAAGAGGACCACTTGTATGAATATCAAGAGCTCAAATTGAAAACCAGTCCTATGCAAAGAAGGGAAGGGAGAGAGGTGAAAGAAGTATATAGAGAGTCTATACAAGGGACATGCACTTCAGGGTAATATTAGGGAAATGGAGGAGGACATAGATGAAGATGTGGTGGGAGATTTGATACTGCGTGAAGAATTGGACAAAGCACTGAAAGACCTAACTCCAAACAAAGCCCCAGGAGTGAGCAACATTCCGTTAGAACTACTGATAGTCTTAGGTGAGCCAGCCATGACAAATCTCTTCCATCTGGTGAGCAACATGTATGAGACAGGCGAAATACCTTCAGACTTCATGAAGAATGTAACAGTTCATATTCCAAAGAAAGCAGGTGCTTACAGGTTTGATAATTACCGAAATATCATTTTAATAAGTCAGAGTTGCAAAATACTAACACGAATCCTCTACAGAAGAATGGAAAACCTGGTAGAAGCCGGCCTCGGTGAAGATCAGTTTGGATTCCGGAGAAATGTAGGAACACGCGAGGAAATACTGATCATACGACATCTCATGGAAGACAGGTTAAGGAAAGGCAAACCTATGTTTATAGCATTCGTAATCTTAGAGAAAGCCTTTGACCATCTTGACTGGAATACTCTCAAATTCTAAAGGCAGCGAAAGGCTACTTACAATTGTACAGAAACCAGAACGCAATTATAAGAGTCAAGGGGCACGAAAGGGAAGCAGTGGTTGAAAAGGGATTGAAACAGGGTTCTAGCCTGTCCCCGATGTTATTCAATCTGTTATTGCGTACCATGAGAAAAAGATCGAATAATCAACGAAATTAAAAGTTCTACGAGTCGGGAGGTCGAATGTCAGAAGCTTGAACGTGGTAGGGAAACTAGAAAAACTGAAAAGTTCAAAAAATGGCTCTGAGCACTATGGGACTTAACATCTTAGGTCATCAGTCCCCTAGAACTTAGAACTACTTAAACCTAACTAATCTAAGGACATCACACACATCCATGCCTGCGACCGTAGCAGTCCCGCGGTTCCGGACTGCAGCGCCTAGAACCGCACGGCCACCGCGGCCGGCTAATCTGAAAAGGAGATGTAAAGGCTCGACCAAAGTATAGTAGGAGTCAGTGAAGTGAAATGGAAAGAAGACAAGGATTTCTGGTCCGATGAGTATAGGGTAATAGCAACAGCAACAGAAAATGGCGTAACAGGAGCAGGATTCGATATTAATAGGGAGGTAGGGCAGAGAGTGTGTTACTGTGAACAGTTCAGTGATATGATTTTTCTTAGCAGAATCGACGGAAAACTGACACCGAAAACAATATTTCATATACACATGCCAACATCGCAAGCTGAAGATGAAGAGATAGACAAAGTATATGAGGATACTGAAAAGGTAATACAGTACGTAAAGGGAGGTGAAGATCTAATAGTCACGGGGGGCTGCAGTGCAGTTGTAGGGGTGGGAGGATAAGAAAAGGTTATAGGAGAATATGGGCTTGGGGCAAGGAATGAGAGAGGACAAAGACTAATTTAATTCTGTAGTAAATATCAGCTAGTAATAGCGAATACTCTGTTCAAGAATCACAACAGCAGGAGGTATACTTGGAAAACGTCGGATGATACGGGACGATTTCAGTTAGATTACATCATGGTCAGACAGAGATTCCAAAATCAGATACTGGATTGTAAGGTGTACCAGGAGCAAATAAAGACTCAGATCACAATTTAGTTGTGGTGAAGAGTAGGCTGAAGTTTAAGAGAGTAGTCAGGAAGGATCAATATGCAAATAAGTGGGATACAGAGGTACTACGGAATGACGAGATACGCTAGAAATTCTCTAAGGCTACAGATACAGCAATAAGGAATAGCTCAGTAGGCAGTTCAGTTGAAGGGGAATGGACATCTCTAAAAAGGGCCATCACAGAAGTTGGAAAGAAAAACATAGGTAAAAAGAAGATAACTGCAAAGAAACCATGCGTAACAGAAAATGTATTTCAGTTGATTGATCAGAGAAGAAGGTACAGAAATATTCAGCGTAATTCAGGAGTACAGAAATACAAGTCGCTGAGAACTGAAATAAATAAGAAGTGCTGGTAAGCTAAGACGAAAAGGCTGCACGAAAAATGTGAAGAAATTGAAAAAGAAATTATTGACGGAAGGACTGACTCAACGTATAGGACAGTCAAAACAACATTCGGTGAAATTAAAAACAAGGATGGCAACATTAATAGTGTAACGGAAATTCCAGTGTTAAATGTGAGGAGAGAGCGGATAAGTGGAAGGAGTACACTGAAGGCCTCTGTGAGGGGGCAAATTTGTTTGATGGGATAGAAGGAAAAGCAGGAGTCGATTTAGAAGAGATAAGGGATCCAATATTAGAATCGGAATTTAAAATAGCTTTGGAGGACTTAAGATTAAATAAGGCAGAAGGGATAGATAACATTCCATCACAATTTCTAAAATCATTGGGGGAAGTGGCAACTAAACGACTATTCACGCTGATGTATAGAATTTACGCGTCTGGCGACATACCATCTTACTTTCAGAAAAATAGTATCCACACAATTCTGAAGACGCAAGAGCTGACAAGTTTGATAAATACTTCACAATCACCATAACAGGTCATGCATCCAAGTTACTGACAGGAATAATATACAGAAGAACGGGAAAGAAAATTGAGGATGTGTTAGATGACGATCAGTTTTCTTTAGGAAAAGTAAAGGTACCAGAGAGGCAATTCTGACGCTGTGGTTGAGAATGGAGGCAAGACTAAAGAAAAATCAAGACACTTTCATAGGATTTGTCGACCTGGAAAGAGCGTTCGACAGTGTAGAATGGTGCAAGATCTTCGAAATTCTGATAAAAATAGGGGTAAGCTATAAGGAGAGCCGGGTAATATACAATATGTACCAGAGTCAAGAGGGAATAATAAGAATTGACGACCATAAACGAAGTGCTGGGATTAAAAAGGGTGTAAGACGGGGATGTAGCCTTTCGCCCCTACTGTACAATACGTACCTCGAAGAAGTAATTATGTAAATAAAAGAAAGGTTCAGGAGTGGGATTAAAATTCAAGGTTACAGGATATCAATGATACGATTCGCTGATGACATTGCTATCCTGAGTGAAAGTGAAGAAGAATTACATCATCCGCTGAATGGAATGAACAGACGAATGAGTACAAAATATGGACTGAGAGCAAATTGAAGAAACACGAAACTAATGAGAAGTAGCAGAAAGGAGAACAGCGAGAAATTTAACATTCGGTTGATCGTCACAAAGTAGTTGAAGTCACGGAATTCTGCTACCTAGACAGCAAAATAACGCATGACGGACGGAGCAAGGAGGACATCAGAAGCAGACTAGGAATGGTAAAACGGGCATTCCTGGCCAAGAGAAGTCAACTAATATCAAATATCGGCCTTAATTTGAGGAAGAAATTTCAGAGAATGCACTTGCAATGTATGGCAGTGAAACCTGGAGTGTGGGAAAACCGGAACAGAAGAGAATGGAAGCATTTGAGATGTGGTGCTACAGACGAATGTGGACTGATAAGGTAAGGAATGAGGAGGTTCTGCGCAGACTAGGGGAGGAAAGGAATATGTGGAAAACACTGATAAGGAGAAGGGACAGGATGATAGGACATCTGTTAAGACATGAGGAAATGACTTCCATGGTACTAGAGGGAGCTGTAGAGGGGAAAAACTGTAGAGGAAGACAGAGATTGCAATACATCCAGCAAATAATTGAGGCTGTAGCTTGCAAGTGCTACTCTGAGATAAGAGATTGGCACAGGAGAGGAATTCGTGGCGGGTCGCATCAAACCAGTCAGAAGACTGATGACTCAAAAAAATAAAAAATAAATAAAAAATAAAAAAAATAAAAATAAAAAAATAAAAAAATGAGCGAGCAGTGAAGGTAAAAAAAAAGAAAAATTTGGAGTAGGAATTAAAGTCCATGGAGAAGAACTAAAAACTTTGTGGTTTATCGATGACATTGTAACTCTGTCAGAGACAGCAAAGGACCTGGAAGAGAGCTGAACGGAATGGACAGTGTCTTGAAAGGAAAATATACACTGAAGAGCCAAAGAAACTAATACACCTGAGTAACATGGTGTATGGCCCGCGCGAGCACGCAGAAGTGATACAACACGGCGTGGAATGGACTCGATTAACGTCTGAAGTAGTGCTGGAGGCAACTGACACCATGATTCCTGGACAGCTGTCAATAAATCCGTAAGAGTCTGGGAAGTTTGGTGGCCAGCGGAAGAGTTTAAACTCAGAAGAGTGTTCCTGTAGCCACTCTGTAGCAATTCTGGACGTGTAGGGTGTCGCATTGTCCTGCTGGAATTGCCCAAGTCTATCAGAATGCACAATGGACATGAATGCATGTAGGTGATCAGACATGCTTACGTAAGTGCCATCTGTCAGAGTCGTATCTAGACGTATCAGGGGTCCCATACCACTCCAACTGCACTCGCCCCACACCATTACAGAGCCTCCCCTGCTGATGTGCAGTGTCTGATGTTTCATTGAACGGTTCGCACGCTGACGGTTGTTGCTGGCCCACCACTGAAATCTGCAACAATTTGCGGAAAGTTTGCATTTTCACACTGAACGACTCTCTTCAGTCGTCGTTGGTCCCGTTCTTGCAGGATCTTTTTCCGGCCGCAGCAATGTCGGAGATTTGATGTTTTACCGGATTCCTGATATTCACCGTACACTCGTGAAGTGGTCGTACGGGAAATCCCAACTTCTTCGCTACCTCAGAGTTGCTGTGTCCCATCGCTCGTGCACAGTCTATAACACAAGGCTCAAACTCACTTAAATCTTGATAACCTTCCATAGTAGCAGCAGTAACCGATCTAACAACTGCGCCAGACATTTTTTGTCTTATATGGGCGTTTCCTACGGCAGCACCGTATTCTGCCTGTTTGAATATGCATGCCTGTACCAGTTCTTTGGCGCTTCAGTGTAAAGCAAAACGGGGATAATGGAATGTGGTAGAATTAAATCAAGTGATGCTAAGGGAATTAAATTAGGAAAGGAGACACTGAAAGTACTAGAGGAGTTTTGTTATTTGGCCAGCAAAGTAAAAATGATGAGCGCAGCAGGGAGGACATAAAAGGTAGACTGGCAGTGGCAAGGAAAGAGTTTCTGAAGAAGAGAAATTTGTTAGCATCGAGTGTAGATGTGCGTGTCAGGAAGTCCTTTGTGAAAGTATTTTTATCGAGTGTAGTCATGTATGGACGATAACCAGTTTAGACAAGGAGAGAAAATAAGCTTTTGAAATATGGCGCTGCAGGGGAATGCTGAAGATTAGATGGTTAGATCATTAACTAATGAGGAAGTACTGAATAGAAATGGGGAGAAGAGAAATTTTTGGTTCAACTTAACAAGAAGAAGCGATCGATTGATATAAGACATTCTGAGTCATCAAGGATTCACCAGTTTAGTACCGGAGGGAAGCGTGGAAGATAAAAATCATAGAGGGCGACCAAGAGATGAATGTAATAAGCAGATTCAGCAGGATGTAGGTGGCAATAGTCAGAGATGAAGAGGCTTGCACAGGACAGAGTAGCATGGACAGCTGCATCAAACCGCTATTTGGACTGAGGACCACAACAACAACAACAACAGCCCGTTACGTGGAGAACAACTCCACGGTGTTTGATAAATGTTGGTTGGTGTTTCATCGTGCTTTCCATCCGCCAGTGTATTTAGGAATGTACCCTTATTTGCTACCATCTGGATCACATTGACGAACACACTCACAAGCTCTGTGTTTGTGAATTTCGTGTTGATACCCAAAAAAGAGGTTTTCAATCTTCAAAAAGAATTGCTATCGTAAAAGTGTGCCATAACTCAACAACACCCGCCGTCGATACAGTCCTGCAGTTATGACCATAGCCCCCTGCTTTTTTTTAAAAAAAAAAGAAAAAAAGAACATAAATCACCGGACCCTTGTTCCCATTATTTGCAACGCTTCTTTGCTATTGGAAGAGAAGCAGGATCATTCACATAAATTTTGCAGGCTATCCAAAGGGTTCCTGACGGCTTTTCCATGCTCTGTTGCACCTCTATACCGCGGTCACTTACGACTCTATATGTCTGTTTGTTAGTGCAACGACTGAAAGGATAAATATCACTACAATATTTCTCAATGAAACTACCTTTAGGGGTCGAGTCCAGTATTTCGGTCTCCTCCGTGCCATCTGTATTGGTGCCAGAATGAGCACGGAACGATTCGACACATGAATCTGATACGTTTTCTGATTTTTCATATGACAAATAAACGAGTATCTTAGGGTTCTTTTTGTCAGATCTAGTGATAAAATTTTACTTTCAACTTCATCGAATGTTTCTCATGTTACTCTCCTCACGCTCGTCCCTTGCTTCATTCAACTTTTATTTCTCAACAAATCTGTGATGCTCTCTTTGCTATCGCACCAACTTCTTAATACTTGTATTGAACCCATCGAGTTTTTCATACCGATCAAAAATTTGCTCGGCACATACCTGTTAAAGTGTATTCTACATTAATCTTGAATTAATTCCATCGCTGCTCCTTCTCCTAATCCGGAGACGAACTGTTTATGTTTGATGATCGTTTCATCTATTATCTGTTTCTTGGTGGATTTTTAAATGGAAATATTTTGCTTCAGATATTTAAAAACTCCGTTCTTGCAAATACTGCCTGCCGAATTGGCCGTGCGGTTGTAGGCGCTGCAGTCTGGAACCGCGAGACCGCTACGGTCG
Organism: Schistocerca nitens; assembly: GCF_023898315.1. NCBI lineage: Eukaryota > Metazoa > Arthropoda > Insecta > Orthoptera > Acrididae > Schistocerca > Schistocerca nitens. Next base: position 785,811,241 of record NC_064618.1, on the reverse strand, counting down.
CAGGTTCGAATCCTGCCTCGGGCATGGATGTGTGTGATGTCCTTAGATTAGTTAGGTTTAACTAGTTCTAAGTTCTAGGGGACTAATGACCTCAGTAGTTGAGTCCCATAGTGCTCAGAGCCATTTTGAACTTGCAAATACTAAGGATGCATATTTATTCTACCATACACGTTGCGTTTTATTCTTTTATTTATAGCGTAATGACTAGTTGCGTTTTGTATGATTTTTCACTTCCATTCAAAAGTGTCGTTTACTTGTTCATTTTCAAGGCATTCTTCCGTTTGGTACAAGTTTTTTCGGCCTAGTTTCTCTTTCACTTGCAGCACTACACATTTCTTAGTATAGTACACTAGTAAATATCACACCACTAATGTTTTTTAATTAAATAAACATTAGTGGAGAACAATTAAACATCAAGAAAAGATAGCGCTCCAAGACTAAGGGAAACTAGGCCGATGACATCAGCACCAAATGCAAGGTCGCCTGGAAAATGAGCATGGAGACGACATTTCCGAACGAAAGCAAAAATGAGACTAAAAACCATTTAATTAATAAAATGTAACACATATGGTAGAATAATTGCAATGGTAGAATCATTACAAAGTATTATTTTTAAGTGCCTTAAATACTCATACACCAACTACGGTCCAGCATTGCCACAGACGGGAAGAAGAAATATTGTAGATCATTCCTTAACGTCCCTATTACCATATGTGATCGCATGTATCAACATAGCCTGATGCACACTAACTGCCTCGTCTACTTTAAGCGAAGAAAATTATTTTGTTTGCTTCCTTGCCTATTTCCCTCTCGAGTGAGTTACCTATATATCCTAGGTGAATCTCGGATAAGACACTTAAGTAATATCATATTTTCCCAGTCAAGTCACTTGCTGATCATGTGAGATTACCATGCTGTACAATGTTTCATCTCTTCCTAATACCACAACATGAAGAGGAAATTTATTTAATCAGATCTGTGATTTATAAAAGCATTCTTCGAATTTGACCCACCATCAATGCTTACCTTTACCCAGGTTATTTCAGATTCAGAGTACGTAATTACTACTGCAGTAAATGCGCTGCTAATGTGTGTAGTATAACAACAGACTACAGCGTTGGTCGCAGAGTGGCATTTCCAGAGACGGAGCTTTCCCTCCAATTTCTGTTGGCGTCTGCGAGTTGCTCCGTTTGATTAGAGAGAGAGGGAATTTCAAACAAGCAAATCCCACATATAGGGTGTTGTAATCACTGGCTAACCCTGCCAGACAGATATCCCTTCCAGCAGCTTTGTGCTCCGAGTGACATGCTCTGCAGGTGACGGCATGAGTAGCGCAGGCCTCTGCGGTTGTCCGAAGGTGTCACTTGTTGCAGGTGGACCACTTGCCATATCCACCGTGGACACCAACCAGAGACTACGAAGACATCATCCGGCCAGGAGAGCCAATGGTCAACGAGTTCGTTATCTCCAACAGTGGTAGCCAATTTTGCAGATCCAAAGCAGAACTCTGTGCGGTGTTGCAACCTCCAGCTCGGTGGCTAGAGGGCGGTAATAATTCTACTCCGTCAGTTGCAGTTCTGTTCTGAATCAATCTGCAGTTGCAGTTATGAAGTTATCAGCAAGTGCCATAGACTATTGAGAGATGCCATACTGGAATACGTCATATTAGTAAACACACTTGTTACTCGAACCACCACAGCCATAGTGCTGCATTGCAAATGCAGACTTAGTGTCTGGATACTAACTACTGCAGGCTCTATGGTCAATGAGACTATTGTAGAGGGCTGACAGTGGTTGTGATGCCGAATTGAAGGCCGCTGCTGTGTTCGTTCAGTTCTAGGCGCTTCAGTCCGGAACAACGCGGCTGCTACAGTCGCAGGTTCGAATCCTGCCTCGGGCATGGATGTCTGTGATGTCCTTAAGTTAGTTAGGTTTAAGTAGTTCTAAGTCTAGGGGACTGATGACCCCAGATGTTAAGTCGCTTAGTGCTTCGAGCCATTTGAACCATTTGATGTCGAATTTAATGGTAACTAAAAGCATGAAGCCATTAGCGGTGGAGGAACTGAGCTCTTATTCAGAATGAGATTTTCACTCTGCAGCGGAGTGTGCGCTGATATGAAACTTCCTGGCAGATTAAAACTGTGTGCCCGACCGAGACTCGAACTCGGGACCTTTGCCTTTCGCGGGCAAGCGCTCTACCATCTGAGCTACCGAAACACGACTCACGGCCGGTCTCACAGCTTCGGTAGCTCAGTTGGTAGAGCGCTTGCCCGCGAAAGGCAAAGGTCCCGAGTTCGAGTCCCGGTCGGGCACACAGTTTTAATCTGCCAGGAAGTTTCTGAGCTCTTATTTTTTCAAACAACCATGGCTGTGACAGTAGTGGCTTAATGGCGACAATTCTGAGAGTACGACAAGTCACAGGTGTCTCTAGAGGGAGGTGAGACCCGAGCTGGCACCTCTGGACAGCGGAAGCCACTACAGAGGTCTCAGCCAATGGCCCGGTGGTGGGAAGGGGTGGGGACGGTCACGGCATAGAGAGTGGAAAGCCAGGAGCAGGGCAACAGTGTATTGTTCCTGACGCCAGAGGTAAAACATTTTACGACTGCTTTCGCCGAGCTGCGGTGGACTGAGGAAATGGAAATTATTCCCGGCCTAGCTGAAGCACATTCTGCCGTTCCGACAAGGATCCTTGTATTGTTATCTGGGAAGCTTTCTGTAAGATTGGTATCAGCTAGGCCGGCGAAAACATTTCGCCGGAACGGACGAAATACTGGGTGCCCGAGAGTGCTGTATTCACTTTTTTTCATATGTCATTGTAGATGCACGAGCTGTGCTCTGTGGTAAATAATAGCGTGTTGATTGGGAGGTGGACGGTGAATTCAGTAAACGTAACAGTGTGGGCCGTGCGTGGCTTATGTTCCCCCATCACGCATTTTATACCCTGTTTTTAAAGTACTTCCACCTCACTACGTTAATTTAAATTACCACTGTCACTGAGTTGCTGCTTCGCCTGACCGTGAGCGGCGCTAGCAGCGCGTATCAATATATCTCCTCTCTTTGCTGGACTGCTATTACTTCCCGGTCGTTCTCTGTCGACGCGAGTTCTGGCTGCCAGTCAGTTGGAACATGTCTGGAGGGCAGCCCGGACCTGCCAGTCGGGGAGTTGCAATGCGGCACTAGTGCAGTCGGGTTGGAGCTGTGAGGTCTGCGGCGACATGGCTCGTCCGACCATTGCCGCCACGCATCTCTTGAGCCAGGCCATGGTCTTGGTGGATCGTCGGTCGGTCGTCCTACCGGACGACGCGTTTTGACTCGTCGATCCTTCATGAGTCGGCTGTGTGTGTGTGCATCGACTCCCGATTTGTCTTCGTGCGTGCTTCGTTACTGTTTGGTATCGTTCAGGCTTCGTGCAAGTTTTCGTCAGGTTGTGTGTGTAGTGACGTCTATTTTAGATGTTGTCGGCATTCTGCGGGCAGTCGGTCGAATGGTGCGGACCAGGGAGGATATCTCCGTGTGGTGCAGTCAGCTGGGTCCGCTGGGGGTTCTTGCGCAGTGTCAGAGCGTGTTTGGAGCTGTCCGATCGCTACGAGCTTCGTGGCTCACTGACCCAGGACGTCAAAGTTGAATTGTGTTTTAAGTACCCAAGCCACGTCCATTCCTGTTGTGGTTCGTTCCGGTGGTTCGCTGTTGAGGAGGTTTTGCTGTGAGCAACATCGACTGTTTGTATTGCTGAAATTTAGCCGCCATGCGGTGGAATTAACTATATTGGTTGACTACAATTCAAGTGCACCAGCGGAATTTTCTGCCTTGTGGCCGTTAGTGTTCCGGTTACCTGCCCTGCCCACTAAATTTCAGGCAGTGTCCTTTCCTCACCTGTGTCGCTGTCCAACACGATGTGTAGCTTTGACAGCTGTTCCATTGCTTGAGACTTACTGCGATTAGCGAAAGGAGTCGGAAGGCGACTGTACAGTAAATGAAGTGATATACGACTGGCGCAGGAGTCTTTACCAGATTTCAGTTGGTTGTTTTAGCTGCACAGTGACCTTTTGGCAGACTTGGATGTAATGTGTAGAAGCAGAAGATTCGATCACAAAACGCGGATGAGAGCAGTCGATTTGGTGTTGGAGAAGAGATTTGGTTTTGGACTGGGACCCCGAGTGCGAAGGTAGATCAGGTCGAGAGGAGGAAATGGTCTGCCGTTCGATCCGAAGCTGACGCGTACTGGGCACCACATCTCGAGACATCTACATGCACACGGTGAGCATTTCACAGCACTGGCACTAGGAATCTTTGGAGTGAATTTCTCTTGCTTTATTGTGCACCCACAGCAGCAGCAGTCGCAGTCTTATTTAAGGGCAATGTGGATGTTTGTTTCAGAGTACCGTTTCACAGTCACTACCATTCTATTAATCACAGTCAGATCGCGTTATCGATTTGTTCAACTTCGTCAGCTGTCTATAGGAACACTGCACTTTATGAAAATGAGGAAAAATATAATCGATGTGTTGTGTTAACCTATGTTCCATTTAATTCATGTCTTTTAGAAATACGTCTGTCGTTACATTGAATTCTACCTGTTATTCACACAGAAAAGGTCCCTTGATCACTTTTACTAATTTTACTTATCTGAGTGAGAAATACTAGGAGTAGTCCTGGAATAAAAAAATACAATTTGTCGTTTTCAGTTTTACTGCACAAGACACATTTCTTGTTATTCACGTCTAAATTCTTTTGCTTACACTTTCCTCCGTAGTGTCAATGAAGGGGTGGTTCTGTAACAGAGAGACACCTGCCTGTCAGATACATTTTGTAAGGTTTGCGGCTCTATTGAACACTTGTGTACCAGAGTTCACGTTGAGATATTCTGTAAGTTAAAATAATATTTCTTGTACTTAGACTCATTTATTTATGTAGTAGTTCCAGAACCTGGACTGGTGCAGTCGACAGTCGTTCATAGTGACAGAGGTTAACAGAGCAGATACCACGTCGCAGTAGTGGCGCAGTCCGTACCGTGACACAACACCTATGCTTTAGTCACCATAGCCACAAGTGACCTACACGTTAGCTGCATTTCTCCATATACACTCCTGGAAATGGAAAAAGAACACATTGACACCGGTGTGTCAGACCCACCATACTTGCTCCGGACACTGCGAGAGGGCTGTACAAGCAATGATCACACGCACGGCACAGCGGACACACCAGGAACCGCGGTGTTGGCCGTCGAATGGCGCTAGCTGCGCAGCATTTGTGCACCGCCGCCGTCAGTGTCAGCCAGTTTGCCGTGGCATACGGAGCACCATCGCAGTCTTTAACACTGGTAGCATGCCGCGACAGCGTGGACGTGAAACGTATGTGCAGTTGACGGACTTTGAGCGAGGGCGTATAGTGGGCATGCGGGAGGCCGGGTGGACGTACCGCCGAATTGCTCAACACGTGGGGCGTGAGGTCTCCACAGTACATCGATGTTGTCGCCAGTGGTCGGCGGAAGGTGCACGTGCCCGTCGACCTGGGACGGACCGCAGCGACGCACGGATGCACGCCAAGACCGTAGGATCCTACGCAGTGCCGTAGGGGACCGCACCGCCACTTCCCAGCAAATTAGGGACACTGTTGCTCCTGGGGTATCGGCGAGGACCATTCGCAACCGTCTCCATGAAGCTGGGCTACGGTCCCGCACACCGTTAGGCCGTCTTCCGCTCACGCCCCAACATCGTGCAGCCCGCCTCCAGTGGTGTCGCGACAGGCGTGAATGGAGGGACGAATGGAGACGTGTCGTCTTCAGCGATGAGAGTCGCTTCTGCCTTGGTGCCAATGATGGTCGTATGCGTGTTTGGCGCCGTGCAAGTGAGCGCCACAATCAGGACTGCATACGACCGAGGCACACAGGGCCAACACCCGGCATCATGGTGTGGGGAGCGATCTCCTACACTGGCCGTACACCACTGGTGATCGTCGAGGGGACACTGAATAGTGCACGGTACATCCAAACGGTCATCGAACCCATCGTTCTACCATTCCTAGACCGGCAAGGGAACTTGCTGTTCCAACAGGACAATGCACGTCCGCATGTATCCCGTGCCATCCAACGTGCTCTAGAAGGTGTAAGTCAACTACCCTGGCCAGCAAGATCTCCGGATCTGTCCCCCATTGAGCATGTTTGGGACTGGATGAAGCGTCGTCTCACGCGGTCTGCACGTCCAGCACGAACGCTGGTCCAACCGAGGCGCCAGGTTGAAATGGCATGGCAAGCCGTTCCACAGGACTACATCCAGCATCTCTACGATCGTCTCCATGGGAGAATAGCACCCTGCATTGCTGCGAAAGGTGGATATACACTGTACTAGTGCCGACATTGTGCATGCTCTGTTGCCTGTGTCTATGTGCCTGTGGTTCTGTCAGTGTGATCATGTGATGTATCTGACCCCAGGAATGTGTCAATAAAGTTTCCCCTTCCTGGGACAATGAATTCACGGTGTTCTGATTTCAGTTTCCAGGAGTGTATTTGGCAAATTTATTGAGCCATTGAAGCAGTTACACTTCAGCGCATTTCTTTTGGATCTCGCTGACAAGGTACTTCATGTGGTAATGTTATTCAGCACAGTGTACTTTCTCCGGATTTTCTATCTTCTAGTGTTGTCCTCAGAACATTGGGTGTTTATTGTGAACGTAGAAGTCAAAATTTTTTTTTCTCAGAACTCTGTTGGACATTGATTTAAAATAGGTTATTTGGTGGGTGTTTTGGACTTGGGCAGCCACTCTTGCGGCCTTATTATATGGTTAAGATTTCTCGCTGTTCGTGAACTGATCCAAATGTCGCGAACACTTGACGTTATGAACATTTTACAGGCACTCACTGCTTCTACGGAAAAATTAAGTCTTACTCAGGACTTACTGTTGCACCAGCTGAAGGACCAGGAACGACACCACCTAGATATTTAGCGGATGCCATCTGCGTTTCATCCATTTGACGTGGCACAGGAACATTTGGCCAATTACATGGTCATCCTTGAACAACATTTTACTGCACACTGAACTTCACGTTATATAATTAACGTACATTTATCTTTTCTAATGCTGATACTTACATGTATGGACTGGTTCAGCAACTTTTCCCAAATAAAAACTTGAGTGAGTTGAGCTATTCAGACATTAAGGACAAGTTAAGTGAATATTTTCAAACGTCTAGTTGCGGCGGCATGCTATACAGTTTTTCGTACTTCTGAAGAGCCTGGCAAACACTTAAAGAATAGGACTTTACAATGGGAGGCTTCAAACGCAACTGTCGCTTCAATTTTGAAAACAAAGATTTTGCCCTTTCCTATGCAAATGCTGCATGAGAGATATGTTAGTTATTTATGCTCCTATCACAGGGCTTCGTAATGATCTCATCAATTTGAATAATCCTACATTAGATTAGTGCATTTGAACAGTTAAATCAAGTGGCACAGGCTCTTGAATGCTAGGGAACCGGAATTTTTCAACTTCAAGCGCAATGACTTTCACAAAGGAAAAAAGAACGATAAACATAGTCAGGCACCTAGACCCTGCGCCTCAGAACAAGGCCAAATCATCTACTGGTGGTAACAACTCTCACGTCAAATCTTGGTCTCAGTGTTTCGTGACTCGTAATTCGCAGTTCTGCTATTACAAACGCACGAATTAATAAGGATGAAGTTAGTTTGAAGAGATTACGACACACGATCAGGTGCTTCACTTGCACAGGTGGCACACATGATTCAGCAAAGACATTCTAATACTGATGGTTTTGAGAACAAAGTATACAGTGTGTTATTACGTGACAATTTTAATAGTGATGGTTTTGAAGATAATTTTTACGGTGCTCTCTCATTTTACAACTTTCGCCCTAATGTTGATGAATATGAAATGATTTGGATCGGCTACTTCCACATAATGATAAGGTTATGTTTGTGGATATCGCAATTAATGGGCAAGTAATTCAGTTTCACGTACGCATTGGTTCATATAAATCTCCTATCAATAGTGATACTTATGAGATAATTGGATTTATAAAGTTTTTCATGTTCCATGGAACTCTGAACTGTTACGATAAGCAAGCAGTGTAAATCAATAGTCATTGTCAAGTATGTATCCGCTATAAATACAATGAAGTGTAAACTCTGTTTTTAGTGATGCAATCGCATACAGATCTCTCTCGCCAACTGCGTTTCTGGGTCCCTATTCAGGCCCCCACATCCCGGCCATGGATGTGGATGGGGGCGGTACGCTGCCGCCTTCTTCGCTGCATTGGACAGAGCCATGTGAGCCATCTAACTGCCTCCACCTTCGATCTGTTGGAACTTCTGTGGGGATGCACTGGTTCGTCCTGCTATAAGCTAGCATTGACAATTCCTATGTGGTATATATGGACAATCTACCAGACAGTCTGGACATTACAATGATTTTTCGCTGTGGATGGTCTTCCTCACGCCCTTGTGACAGATCATGGCATACAGCATTTGCACTGTTCTACCGATGGTGTCACAGGTCACTTCATCCAAACATTCTAGGATCAAATGTGGACGTTAGTGGCTGACTACCCTCTATAGGATGCTTTGCATTGCCAGTGGACACGCTGCACTCCTGTTACGGGCGACGCCCTGCCGCCACGACAACGTGGACGTTACCTGCTTCCATATTGGCAAACCTCAGTTCACCCAGGACACGACAGTTTCTAAGTCGGTGACTTGATTGGGACGGTATGGAGACGAACGGTGACCTCACAACATCGTTCTCTATGCATCAGGGCAGTCTTGTCTTACAGGCTTTACAGCCCTCTTCAGGTACAAGTGCCAGTGATGCATCTTTTCATGTAGAGGAATTTGGAGTCTAACACAGAAGCAGACCACTCTCACTGATGCTCAGCCACACCACATGCACTACTCGTATAACGCACAGTGTGTTGTAACGACCATCAAACCACCAGCAAGCAACCATCAGCTGCAGAATCACTCGGGTAGTGCTCCTCTCCTTCCCTCTTCCTCGACTGGGATCACTTTCCGCCTGGCCTGGATGCAGAGACCCACATCATTGGCAGGGAGGCCTGGATACAAATAGAAGACCAAAACCCATGGCCAATGAAGATGACGCGCTCAACTCACACTATCACAGGGATGTCGTATCCCCTGGGTACCCCTGCTGTATAGATATCCTTCCCAGCACTTTTGTGTTCCAGGCTGCATGCCTCGCAGGCGATTCAATAAGCAGCACAAACTTCGGCGACTATTCACAAAAGGTCACCTACAGCATAAGGACTACACTGTGACACTCGCCATGAACACCAGCCAGAAACTGAGATGACATCATGCAGCCAGGAGAGCCAATAGACAAGGACCACTCCTGTGAGTGGCAGCCAGTCACATGGATCCAGTGGAACAATTTGCACGGTGATATAACCTGCAACCCAAGGGCTGCAGGGCAATTGCAGTTCTACTCCAGCAGTTGCAGTTCTACTCTGCACCAAGGTGCATACACAGTTACGATGTTACCAACATGTTCCATGGACTGTCGTGAGACGCCATAGTGGAATATACTGTATTAACAAACACACTTGTAATCGGAGTCACCGCAGCTACAGTGCTGCATCACAGATATAGACATAGTGTCTACATCTACATCTATATAGATACTCCGCAAGCCACCGTAAGATGCGTGGTGGAGGGTACCCATACCACTACTTGTCACTTCCCCTCCCGTTCCATTCGCAAGTAGAGGGAGGGAAAACGACTGTCTGTACGCCTCCGTATGAGCCCTAATTTCTCGTATCTCATCTTTGTGGTCTTCACGCGCGATGTATGTTGGTGGCAGCAGAATCGTTTGGCAGTCAGCTTCAAATGCCAGTTCTCTAAATTTTCTCATCAGTGTTTCTCGAAAGAACGTTGCCTTCGTTTAGGGATTCCCATTTCAGTTCCTTAAGCTTCTCTGTAGCACTTATGTTTTGTTCGAACCTACCGGTAACAAATCTAGCAGTCCTCCTCTGAATTGCTTCGATGTCTTCCTTCAATCAGACCTGGTACGGATCCCAAACAATCGAGCAGTACTCAAGAAAAGCCGCACCAGCATCCTATATGCGGTCTCCTTTACAGGTGAACCACTCTTTCCTAAAATTCTCCCAATAAACCGAAGTCGACTATTTGCCTTCCCAACCACGTTTTTCACATGCTCGTTCCAGTTCATATCCCTTTGAAACGCTACGCCCAGATATTTAAACGACTTGACTGTGTCAATCAGGACACTGGTAATACTATAATGGAACATTACAGGTTTGATCTTCCTACTCACCCGTATTAACTTACATTTTTTCACATTTAGAGCTAGCTGCCATTCATCACACCAATCGGAAATTTTGTCTAAGTCGTTTCTTTCTACAGTCACTCAACTTCGACATCTTACCGACACCACCGCATCATCATCAAACAGCCGCAGACTGCTGCCCACCGTGTCCACCAAATCATAGAGAACAACATCGGTTCGATCACACTTCCCTGGGGCACTCCCGACGATACTCCCATCTCTGATGAACACTTGCTGTCAAGGACAACTTATGGGGTTCTATTACTTAAGAAGTCTTCGAGCCACTCACATATCTGTGAACTTATTCCATATGCTCGTACTTTCGTTATCAGTCTGCAATATGGCACCGTGTCAAATGCTTTCTGGAAATCTAGAAATATCGAATCTGCCTTTTGCCCTTCATCCATAGTTCTCAGTATATCATGTGAGAAAAGGCCAAACTGAGTTCTGCACGAGCGATGCTTTCTTAAACGATGCTGATTCGTGGACATGAGCTTCTTAGACTCATGAAAGTTTATTATATTCGAATTGAGAATGTGTTCAAGAATTGTACAGCAAACAGAAGTTAGGGATATTGGTCCGTAATTTTGCGGGTCCTTTCTTTTACCTTATATGCTTGGGTCACCTGCTGTTTTTTTTCAGTCGCTTGGGACTTTGTGCTGGGCGAGAGATTCAATAAATGCAAGCTAGGTAACGGACCAATGCCATAGAGTACTCTTTGTCAAATCGAATTGGGGTTCCATCCGGACCTGATGATTTATTTGTTTTCAAATCTTCAAGTTGCCTCTCTACACCAGGTATGTTTATTTCTATGTCGTCCGTATGGGAGTCTGTCCGATGGTCAAATGACGGTATATTTGTGCGGTTGCCTGCGTGAACGATTTCTTGATCGTGAAATTTAAATCTTCGGCTTTTGTTTTGCTGTCTTGAAGTGCCACTGGTTAACAAGGGACTTAATGCAAACCTTAGACCCTCTTAGCAATTTTACATAAGACCAGAATTTTCTTGGGTTCTCTGCCAGATTTTTTACTAAAGTATGACGGTGGTAGTTGTTGTACGCTTCGGGCATAGATATTTTCACAGACGCAACAATCTCTACTAACCTGTGCTTGTCGTCATTTGTGCGTCCCCTTTTGAACCTGTCTGGAGGATATTTACTATTCCACCTGATAAACTTGTCACGGGTTAATTTTTTGTCTGTACTGAAACTACTCGTGTACTGCATTTAATGTTAAAGAATTATGTGCCTCACAAAAACCTAAGAGTTCTTGTACGTGGACTAGGTTATTCGTCTGGTAGTTACAGAACACTATGCTGCACAGTTGTTAATAATAATGCTACTTAACAGTAGAACAGAGCAAATTACAGAAGAGGGTACTTACTTCGCTTTAGATACTTTTTCATATGTCACCATGGCTTCATGAGACTTCATGTTTTTGTATCCTTATTAACCTAACCAACGAGTGTCAGATATCAGCTCGGTTTTTTCATATGAAACAATGCGACTTTTTGGTTGCAGAATGTTAGTCTTACATCAGCTCTGTGCTCCTTAAGTGTTCTCCACAACTTCGTTGTCAGCTAATTATACAGTATTAAAAATAATTTTCGACCAAAAAAGTTTACAAATTCATAACGCTGCTACACAAAATAATTTATGAGAAGTATTAATTAAATTAACTTAGGCTTATGTACCACTATGTCTGACTACGTAGATTTTGATTCCAGTGTATTTCATTCAAAACTTCAGAATGGCGACGTACAATTAATATATTATCTTCTAGCTAGCGCTTTTAGTTTTTTTTTTTTTTTTTTTTTTTTTTTTTTTTAAAGAGAGAAGCATAAAATGCTTTGTATAACACCTCAAGAACATCAGTAAAACAAAAATTTTAATATATTTTACTACATAGTATCATTGCAGAACTACGGTTTTGTTATACCAGTGAACTGTGTGTGCCCTCTGTTCCACTTATAAGTTATCGATGCGGCTGCATAAATTGTTTGCAGAAATTTTCATGTTAGAATTTTCGCATAAGGAATGAAATTGTGAGTGCAGAATAACAAACAAATTTATTGGTGAAATTGAGTAATTTACCTATTACAGTATTTCAGTTTATGCTATCTGTGAATATACATGGAATGTAACTCAGAAGCCCCCCATGACTCTGCAGCACACTATCGTTCCCTCGATGACATTTTCCATAACTTTTAGGCACACTTGCACCTCTGTCTCTGAAATCATGCGCTAAATCTCGACCTTGAGTTCTGGAACTGATTGTGGCATATTGGGTTACTCAAGAGATTTCAAACACCCTTACAGAAAGAAATTATGTGGTGTCAAATCACAACATGTAGATAACCAATTGACGTTCCTGTTTCCATCTGTCACTATGACAGGGAACCTCTCTCGTGACAAGTCCATTTTTGCAATCTATGAGTGACAGACTGCACCATCTTGTTGAAAGCAAGCCTCTTTCTGTATTCACACGATCCACTTTAGACCAAAAAAGCTTCCTAAACATACTGCGGTAACTTTCGGTTTCCGGTGTTAGCGCGTTTCCCGCGCTTTCTTCAAAGAAGTGCAGCCCAATTACGACCTCAGCTCAAAAGCCGCACCATCCAATAACTCGTTTTGGATGTAATGGGTTCTCGAGGTTTTTTATGCCTCAAATCTTGCAATTCTACTTGTTCACGAAGCCACTCAAGCACGTCTCATAAATGAATACTATTTTATTGATGAATTTGTTGCCTTCTCTTTGATTCGCTCTTGTGCCTGTTAAATTTTATAGGCTCAAGGTGCTGATCTTCTTTCAGTATCCGATACATGCTGCTTGATGTGAACGTCACAATGTATATTTTACCGGACTTACAGCAACATTACCACTCACGTCAGCAGAAGTACTTATAGCATAGGATTTAAGTGGAATACGGGTCCAGCGGAGGTTTTGCAGACTTGGGGCTCAATTTAACGATTTTCTTCTTTAACATGAGTATAGTTCTGATTTCAGAATTGTAAAGCATATTCAATAAAGCAAAATATTTCTGTGTCCTTTAAAGATCCTTAAATAGGACACCACAGAATTAATACAAAAAATATCTTCCATTCAATCAGAGAACGAAAATCCGATCTTTGTCCCAACATAAACAAGAGAGCAACAACATTAACAATTTACAATGCTCAGCCTTAGGCCGTAACCAGTAATAGTATCCGAGACAACTTCAGCAGTAGAACATAAAGTGGAAAAACAACCCTTAGACTTACCTAGGATCATCACACACAACTGCGCATTGATCTTCTGCTACCACAACAAGCTGCACACAATGCTCTGCCTGTCTACCTACACACATATCTTAACAGGTTCATGTATTAGAATACAAACAATTGATCATCCGCAAAGAGCAAGTAACAAGATGAATTTCCAGCAGCAAATCTCATGGTGTAGTTTAAACAGAACACTTCAGGATTAATATAATTACTCGCTCTCAGAGCATGTAGGTAACAAGTAGAACTTCTCTCGCTTCCAGCACACGTAACTCCACTGCTGTGTCCCTTCAATACAAATCCACATTTGTTACACTACAGCCACGGATTCCGTGCAGATATAAGCGTTGTATCAACCATCAAACCAACGGCAAGCAACCATCAGCTGCAGAATCACTCCGGTAGTGCTCCTCTTCCTTCCCCTGCCTCGACTGGGTTCACTTTCCGCCTGGCCTGGGAAAGACACAAACCGCGCCACCAAGTCACTGCGTCCACATAGTGTCAACGTCCTGTGCAGACCTAGCTGGCAATACCAAAGCACACCAGCTCCTAGAGGCCCTCGCTCACACCTTTGCCCAGAAGTCGCTCTTTCGTCTATGTCAAGTGAGTGACTCAGACACCTTCAGGCCTAACGTGCCGTTCCAGTTACCTCGGCTGCCACTCGAAACCATCGCTTGACGATGTGCAGTAGGCTTGACAACGGCGGCGAGGCGCTATCCTCCAGAAGATGTTGCGTGACTGCGCTCGTGGTAGCTGAGTGGCTGCTCCACTGACCGCTCTTCCCATCAGCTCGGCCAAGGCGGCGATTGCAGCAGACACCAACCTGCCCTGTCCATCCTCTAGCGGCACCAGCATCACACGCCATTCAGAATGACTCTCTAGAGGCGGGGAAAACAACCGTGTCATTCGACAAGGCGCAAACTAACTTGAGGACGCACCGAGGTTTAAATATGCTCAACAGAACCGGTTTTCTCAAATTTAGCCCCAAGGCTCGCCATAGTCTACTTATCCAGTGCATGAAGATGAGCAAATATTCCACGCACTTTGTGAGCACTCTTCTTATAACATCCTCCACACTTTTAATGAGTTTTCACAATGACACCGCGCTGTTACGCCGTAAAGTTCTCCATTAACAATCACGGCAAAAACAGATGAAAATCATGGGGCACTCAGCGCTTCCAAATTTATTAGTATAGAAATAGCGAGCATTTCAAAAGATGCCGTCTTTATGAGACACACTTACATATTTTTGGCCCTACAGCATCATATTAATTTTTGTGGCATCGTTTTAAGTGACTGTGGGAAGCAGACGTCACTGCACACTTCGTTTTGAGCCTCCGATCTGCGTTTTGCCCTACGTAAAAAATAGCCAAATGACCATCTCATCCGTTCCTCATCGTTGTGATAGCAATCTAGTCAGAAGTTATAACCTCATCGCTAATTAACTGGATTAGATGTCTATATAACTCACACAAAATAACGTGGCTCCTGTAGAGAATCGCATTCTCGGACCGAATGCTGGGAGACTCCGCCCTGTTGTTCGGAAGTAACGGCCACCTTATCTGACTGCAGCCAGCCAGCTCCCACCTCCGAGGACTCCCTTTGCTGTCTCCCTATTACAGCTATCAAGGCGCTGCAGTCTTCTCGCGCAATAGGTGGATAGAAGTTCTTGGTAATCAGGCGCAAATGATTGTATGCAATCTCATTAAGATTTGTCGAAAGACTGAAATGAGGAAGCCAAAATCTGGTAGAAACGGGTGTCTGAGACAATTGCAGGAACCGCTGGAATGTTGTTGTTGTAACCGATTTCACCGGAGTCGGCGTCCGGCGTTAGTTGCCAACTTATCCCAAGATTTCGGCGGACGTAGATAGCGGTCACACAAGACAGGACCGTAGCCGATGATGCGCACCGGCTGCTGACGACAATGACCTCTACGGAATGTATAAAGAACAGCCCCGCTGTACGTAAGGTTCAGTTCAGCTGACTGTGGGCAGGACGTCAGACTGCGTCGCGTCCTTTCTTGCAGACTGTGTGTTCTGTGCTAATACGTTTTCCTGTGAACCTTGGACTCTGATTTTGGATTTTACTTCAGAAATATTGGAACAGATAAAGTATTTGTCCTATGTAGATGACTGGGGGCGACAATCCGCTACTCTTCGCCACTCGTCATCCTATGTGTGTATCTCAGTGACAAATACGTCGGCTATTCCAGTCGAGCAAAAAAGGTAATGAAGGAAGGGGAAAACGTACACTACAGGACATTAAAATTGCTACACCAAGAAGATGACGTGCTACAGACGCTAAATTTAACCGACAGGAAGAAGATGCTGTCATATGCAAATGATTAACTTTTCAGAGCATTCACACAAGGTTGGCGCCGGCGGCGACACCCACAACGTACTAACATGAGGAAAGTTTCCAACCGATTTCTCATACACAAACCACAGTTGACCGGCGTTGCCTGGTGAAACGTCGTTGTGATGCCTCGTGTAAGGAGGAGAAATGCGTACCATCACGTTTCCGATTTTGATAAAGATCGGATTGTAGCCTCTCACGATTGTGGTTTATCGTATCGCGACATTGCTGCTCGCGTTGGTCAAGATCCAATGACTGTTATCAGAATATGGAATCGGTGGGATCAGGAGGTTAATACGGAACGCAGTGCTGGATCCCAACGGCCTCGTATCACTAGCAGTCGAGAGGACGAGCATCTTATCCGCATGGCTGTAACGGCTGGTGTAGCCACGTCTAGATCACTGAGTCAACACATGGGGACGTTTGCAAGACAACAACCATCTGCACGAACAGTTCGACGACGTTTGCAGCATCGTGGACTATCAGATCGGAGACCATGGCTGCGGTTACCCTTGACGCTGCATCACAGACCGGAGCGCCTGCGATGGTGTACTCAATGACGAACCTGGGTGCACGAATGGCAAAACGTCATTTTTTCGGATGAATCCATGTTCTGTTTACAGCTTCATGATGGTCGCATCCGTGTTTGGCGACATCGAGGTGAACGCACATTGGAAGCGTGTATTCGTCATCGCCATACTGGCGTATCACCCGGCGTGATGGTATGGGGTGCCATTGGTTACACGTCTCGGTCACCTCTTGTTCTCATTGACGGCACTTTGAACAGTGGACGTTACATTTCAGATGTGTTACGACCCGTGGCTCTACCCTTCATTCGATCCCTGCGAAACCCTACATTTCAGCAGGATAACGCACGACCGCATGTTGCAGGTCTTGCACGGGCCTTTCTGGATACAGAAAATGTTCGTCTGCTACCCTGGCCAGCACATTCTCCAGATCTCTCACCAACTGAAAACGTCTGGTCAATGGTGGCCGAGCAACTGGCTCGTCACAATACGCCAGTCACTACTCTTGATGAACTGTGGTATCGTGTTGAATCTGCATGGGCAGCTGTACCTGTACACGTGATCCAATTGGTGTTTGACTCAATGCCCAGGCGTATCAAGGGCATTATTACGGCCAGAGGTGGTTGTTCTGGGTACTGATTTCTCAGGATCTACGCACCCAAATTGCGTGAAAATGTTAAAACCTTCCCGTGTCCTCTATACCTCTTTTGTTAACGATCACCTTCCCTTTTACAAACTTCCCTTTGAAATTTATTCTCTTTCTCAATCTTCGCATACAAATTGAATTGCTGCTTATTAATAGTGATTTTCTGATTATTTCGACGAAACATAGAATGTGTCGTCGTTGTGGCCTTCAGTCGTTATCTGCAATAACCCAAAACTATTCCTTACCTTTTTTTACTGTTACTGGATCGCTATCTGACTGCTACATCGCGCTGCGACATGAATATGCTTGCTCTGTTTTACTATACTCTATTAGCTGCTGGTGGGCTTTCATAATAAGTGGCTGTATTTATTACCAAAGCTGACGTTATTCTTTAATAGCAAAGCTGACGTTATTCTTTAATTAATTTGAGTGAAGTTACGTAATTCATAGTTAAACTAATTCTTGAAGCAATAAAATTTTGCAAAGTTTTACGTTGATGGTTTTTGGGATGGATTATAATTAGAAATGCAATATTGCTGGCAAAAGTTAATTATATTCTGAATAAAATGATTTTACAAACGTTCTAATGGGACTTACTTTTTACAATAATCTTACAACTAGCAATGCGCAAACATACCTTCAGTAGTCTTGAGTTTCTCAAAGAAATTAATTCAATAATATTAGTTCCTCTTATTATAATAGTTAGCTGATGTCTCTGTACATCCGTTTATAATCTCTTGCAAATCATAGCTAGTGGTTGGCAGGCACACCGCTCCTCTCAACCTCTCGCTTCAGATCTGCTACCGACTCGCTTCACTTCTCGCTTACTACTGAGTTCCTACGACCGCTAATGTGCGGTCTCTCCTGCCAACAAAGCTTTCTGGTGCAGACAATCCCTGCTACCATTACAAAATGTATCAATGCGCGGTCTTTCCCGCTCTTTTCTTAAAATGGATCCATACGCGGTCCCTCCCACCCTTTTTAAAATTATATCATTTTGCGGTCTCTCTTGTCAACAACACTTTGGTGCAGACATTCCCTGCTACCACAATTATTTCCAACATGACAAATATTAATTATTCCTACTTAATCCTATTAATAAAATATAAACATCTTTCATAAATTGTGATTTGACAATAGATAATAGAAATATGTATAATTTATGGAATCAAGTCGTGATTCATTTTAGTAACATCCCAAAAGGAATGATTGGCTTGTTGTGCTAAAGTGAAGTGAAATAAAACCGCAATACGATAATTCGTTTCATGGAAATCCCTAGGTCTAGGTTGTCAATGATAGGGTCATTTGAATAATCTACAGACGTAAGAATCCTTTTGCAAAGACGACATTAGCCAACCATACACACACGAACTGCATGTTATATATACCACGAGGTTTACACAGATACTTCCTTAGTTTCTACAACTTCGGAAAGACGTGAGAGTAGGAGAAGGAAATTTTACTTTTAGATAATATTACCGAACAAGTTAGAAGGAAATAGTACAGAATTCCCATGAGACGCAAATTCTTAATTTCATTTTGTCAGTCTCGTAGTAAGCCACGTTGCCCGCTATCTTACATTTCTTACCCCTTTTTTCCTTTATGGGATTTCCTTTTGGCACTATGCACTCGGTCTTGTTTTGATTTAGTTGCTCCTTTCTTTATGCGACTATCTGTGTTTCGGCACTCTATTGAGAAACAACTGAATTCGTGATGGGACGTAGCAAATAAATAAGGAGATAGCCAGTTTAGTATCAGTTGCTGTGATTGCGATGAAAATTGGTGTGTGGCCTGACGCCTGAGTGGATGGTGACCAGCCAGGCTTTATGGGGGTTTGAAGAGACGCGACAGCCCGGTTTGAAAGGGTGTGGGGAATGTGACACGGCAAATTCCTCCAACGCACTGACGCCAGCGTAAAACCATTGACTGCCCGGTCAGCCTTGAGCGCCTATAGGTACTGAAGTCCACCAAAAAATGAGTTAACAAATCACTGCCCTGCATTTAAATTATGTATGTCCCGTCTACTATAAAAAGTCATCGCTATGTATGCGACGGCATGCTTATCAATAAGTTCCCAAATGCCATGCATAAAAAAAGGATTTTCCGGAGCTCATACCTCAGGCTCTATTGGTGATAAAAAGATAGGCTCAAGTGTTGTGGATAGCCCTTGTGCTAGGGACCATTTGTATACCCAACATAAGGATCGTCTTAGTGTCACTACCCTGCAGTACAGGATCAAAGTATGGATATAACACACTTCCTCCTGCTCAGGCAAACGGAGAAAATCGGTTGATTCTTTTTGCATTTGATGTGACCTATGGTGGGCTTGACGGCACCATTAGTCCATGGACGGTTCCGCGCAAAACACCAAAAAAGTTTTTTTTATATATTTTCGCCGTCACCAATGGACCAAAACCCAGCCGAAGGTTCCAAGATATCTACCCACAGCAAATGGCTGAAAGTATTGTGATATGTTCCTGAGATCGCGATCTCTAACAACGTCGTAAATTTTCTTCATATCTTTCTCCTTATCCCAGATACAGAGGTTCGATGTTACCCTACTTGTACACGCAAAAAAGGCACATAAAAATTAAATAGATTGATTGATGAGGGGTATACTCGTCATAAACCCATGATTTAATTAAACTAACGGGTATACCCGTGACAGAATGTATGAACGAATTAACGATGCATTTGCGTAAATTCATGGGTGGTTCCTGAGAAAACACAAAGCGTTTTTCACCATTTTTTTCGCCGTCAGCAGCGGACCAAACCACAGTCGCGAATTCCAAGATGGCTATGCACAGCAAATGATGTAAGTTGTACGATATATTTTTACGATTCCGGTCTCGAACAACCTTGAAAATTTTCTCGATAAATTTATCCATTTTCGGGATACAGAGCTTTAAAATTACCCTGCTTGCGCACGTAAAACACGAACGTAAAATGCGTGTGAACCGAAAACATGGTGACAGAACAGTTCTAGGAAAAGAATGAAGCAGACACTGCAAGTGGGAGATGAATAACGAGAAGGAGAATGTGGAAGTGGAAGAGAGTCAGTGATGATGAGAGACACAATGACAACGAGGGAGAGAGGGATAGTAACAATGAGAAGAGACAGCAGTAGCAGCAGCAGAGGGAAGGAATGAATGGGACAGTAGCAGTAAGAGAGAACAAGAGGGAGAGGATACAGTAGTAGTAGTAGTAGGACAGAACGAATGCGATTGTGGCAGTGACAGTGGCAGTTCGAGAGCCACAAAGAGAACAAGACAATGAGTTAGGCGGAATGACTGAGTGAGAATGGACAGTTGGGAATGGATGAGCACGAGAGACTTACAGCGATGGACCAGTAGATGTGAGCGAGTTACAGATAAGGGAGATGGTGAGGGTGAGACGTGAGTTGCGTGTTAAAAAGAGTGCGAATATGCTCGCATGCCAACATTTTTTAAAAAAATTTTAAAGGTGTTGAGGAAGGCAGAAATAGGCGGCTGGTATCCCGCTTTTCAGTCATAGTCCCTTATTGAAGAGGAGCATATTCGCCTTTTTTGTGCACGCAAGGAGCATTTTTCCGCTAGATTCATGAGTACATGACATGTAGACAAAGAGAACCTGTCTTCCACCAAGTCATCTGCGACAATTAATCACATTTTCAAAGATGCAGTCACTCTAAAATGACATTAAAAGCTAAAGAAGCGTCGAGGAAGTTACCAATCGCTGACTGGCTGGAAGAAACGTATGTTGTGCACTCGAAAAAGACACTAGATGCTGGTCGCACGTCAGCAGCGGACGCGAATACTTCTTCATCGTCACACGTGATTTGGCGAATATGTTTGAGCATGGTGGTGCACAATAAAGGTTAGAAGTTGTGCACCAATTAGCTTCTTCCTTTGACATTGGTTTTTCCTATCCGGGAACAATTTGTGGCATAGCAGGTTTAGTGTAAATATTTACAGTAAGATTTAACTGGTGCTTCCTAAAGGCTAATCAACGATGTGTAGTAGCTGGGTCGTGGCTTCTGTAATCCTGACTGATTTGTTTATTTCGGTGTGCTAAACCAGTAGCGACCTTGTTGTTTGCTGTTGGTCCCTGCTGACGTTGTTGCACATGCTGCATGCAGAGTCTTGGTTGCATCAGTTGAACGACAGGATTCAGCGAAGTACAAAGCAAATCTCGATCCGCTTATTTCCGCAGGTTGTCGAATCCGCACGCTCCATCAGAATACAGCAACAGCATTTCAAACCCCTTCTGTCACAGACAAGTGATATCACCGTTACTCTTAAAGTCCGTAATTGTCGAGTTGTCATATTAGTGATCGTAGATACATAACTCGTCCATACGATCGCCTGCAGACTCGCCAGCTATAGCCTACAAGTTCTACTTCTTTCATCATCGCCTAAGCTACAGGCCTGTTCCGGCTTCCAAGTATCGAGCCATCTATTTCTTGGTCATTGTAAGGATGTTTTAACTATAGACCTGACATTTAAGTCTTGTTTTAGTAGTGTCGAAACTTGCATTCTTTGTAGATGTTCTAGTCAGCTTAGTCTATTATACTTGATCTTCTCATTTATAGCATACATCCCAAGCTCCGCTCTCATTCATTCGTTTCCTAGTCTTCACTTGTGTTAGAAATTTAATTCGTGCCGCGTGGCTTGTACTTTCTTGCTAATTAGTAGTCGTCTAAGTTTCGCATACAAATAGGAGTGCGAAGTCGGCCATTACCTTACAAAATTTGATTTTTGTGGCTTTACTAACTTTATTTCTCAATGTTCTATTGATTGCTCCGTATGCAATTTGATATTTCTGCAGTTTGATGTCAATGTCGAGTTAATTCTGATAGCTTAAAATATTTTGCAGCTAGTTGAAGTGACTAACTAGTTCAGTTATTTTGTTTCCTGTTATTATCTTAGTCTTCAGCGTTTTGATACCTTTGAAAGCAATAATTTTTGTTTCTTGAATGGATATTGCATTCTTTAGAAATTAGGTTCAGTCTACAAATGGATCTTTGTAGCGAAGTTTTGCTACCCTTTACGATTGCAAATTCGTTTGCAAAAATCATTGTATTAAAAAATCTTTCATGTGATAATCTCAAGCCTGGATAAATTTCTTGTTTCCGTGTTTCAATCATATCGTCAATATTTATTTAAAAAAATGTTCAAATGTGTGTGAAATCTTATGAGACTTAACTGCTAAGGTCATCAGTCCCTAAGCTTACACACTACTTAACCTAAATTATCCTAAGGACAAACACACACACACACCCATGTCCGAGGGCGGACTCGAACCTCCGCCGGGACCAGCCGCACAGAATATTTATAAAAGTATGGGTAATAAGCTCCGACTTCTCGGTTTCTAGAGGGTTTCATACAGCATGGTTATTGTCTGTTAAGTAAGGTCGTGCTCGGCTTAATTATTAGAAAAATGATTTGACAACAAATTAAAACATTTACACACATCCAACACGAACAAAAGAAAAATTAAATTACATTTAATAATATGTCTAGCAGCTTGCAGCGTCGATAATTGCTTGGCTTCTCCGAGGCACCCTTGAAACTAAGTTTTCCACTTATTCACGTGGAAGAGACCTCCAAATGCGTCAATTTTGCGTTGACAGTTGTTTGCAAGTGAAGAACTTTTTCCATTGCAACTTCTTTCTTATGTAAGACAATACATTTTCTATAGGCTTTCAGTACCTGCATATCTTTCTGTTTGTAACAGTCACTGCAAAGCCCGCTGCGGATCATTGTCCTTCTGAGGTATCACATCTTAATTTTTGTCGATAAATCAACGTTTGGCAGTCGACATAAAAATTCTTTGATAAATGCGTTGCGCAAGCTACAGTCATGTCTCTTACTGTGTATCTCAGTCAAGAATTCAAAGTAAACTGGTGCTTTTCGGTCACTACCTGAGTGACTAAAGTTCCCTCTAGTGGGCTGCGAAAGAACTAATGCGATATCTTTTACCAGCTATGTGTAATGGCGACCGCGCTCTCAGTAAACAGACTGTAGTTTTTATTCTTATTTTTGTACCTGTATATCGGCTTTCTATCAGCGTTATTATTTGCTGCGGATATCCTTTCTTGTCTAGTATGTTGCATAGGATTTTTCTGTCTGCATGGACAAAGGCTTTATGTAAGTCTACAAATGCGATGTGTGTTTTCCTATTGAGTTCTCTTTGGTTCTCTATGTCTTGTTTAAGTGTGACAAGATTAATCAGTACAGAATCATTTTCTGAACCATTTTGTTCAGGTAATAAATTTTTATCAATGATTTATAGACGCTGATTTATTATCTTTGCGTAAATCTTAAGCGCTCTTTTTGCCAATATACTACGGTAATTATTTCGTTTACCTTTTTTAAGACTCGTATGGCAACTGCAACTGTCCATAGTTTTGGGATTTGGCGTTTTTTCCAACTCACTGTATAACTGAAGAAGTCTAGTAATGCGGGATATTCCGCATGGGCTTCAGTTATCGAACTACAGTACTGGCCATTGAAATTGCTGCACCAAGAAGAAATGCAGATGATAAACGGGTATTCATTGGACAAATATATTATACTAGAACTGACATGTGATTACATTTTCACGCAATTTGGGTGCATAGATCCTGAGAAATCACTACCCAGAACAACCACCTCTGGCGGTAATAACGGCCTTGATACGCCTGGGCATTGAGTCAAACAGAGCTTGGATGGCGTGTACAGGTACAGCTGCCCATGCAGATTCAACACGATACCACAGTTCATCAAGAGTAGTGACTGGCGTATAGTGACGAGCCAGTTGCTCGGCCACCATTGACCAGACGTTTTCAATTGGTGGAGATCTGGAGAATGTGCTGGCCAGGGCAGCAGTCGAACATTTTCTGTATCCAGAAAGGCCCGTACAGGACCTGCAACATGTGGTCGTGTACTATCCTGTTGAAATGTAGGATTTCGCAGGAATCGAATGAAGGTTAGAGCCACAGGTCGTAACACATCTGAAATGTAACGTCCACTGTTCAAAGTGAGGTCAATGCGAACAAGAGGTGACCGAGGTGTGTAACTGATGGCACCCCATAACATCACGCCGGGTGATACGCCAGTATGGCGATGACGAATACACGCTTCCAATGTGCGTTCACCGCGATGTCGCCAAACACGGATGCGACCATCATGATGCTGTAAACACAACCTGGATTCATCCGAAAAAATGACGTTTTACCACTGGTGCACCCAGGTTCGTCGTTGAGTAAACCATCGCAGCGCTCCCGTCAGTTATGCAGCGTCAAGGGTAACGGCAGCCATGGTCTCCGATTTGATAGTCCATGCTGCTGCAAACGTCGTCGAACTGTTCGTACAGATGGTTGTTGTTGTCTTGCAAACGTACCCATCTGTTGACTCAGGGATCGGGACGTGGCTGCAAGATCCGTTACAGCCATGCGGATAAGATGCCTGTCATCTCGACTGCTAGTGATACGAGGCCGTTGGGATCCAGCACGGCGTTCTGTATTACCCTCCTGAACCCACGGATTCCATATTCTGCTAACAGTCATTGGATCTCGACCAACGCGAGCAGCAATGTCGCGATACGATAAACCACAATCGCGATAGGCTACAATTCGACCTCTATCAAAATCGGAAACTTGATGGTACGTATTTCTCCTCCCTACACGAGGCATCACAACAACGTTTCACTGGGCAACGCCGGTCAACTGCTGTTTGTGTATGAGAAATCGGTTGGAAACTTTCATCATATCAGCACGTTGTAGGTCTCGCCACCGGCGCCAACCTTGTGTGAATGCTCTGAAAAGCTAATCATTTGCATATCACAGCGTCTTCTTCCTGTCGGTTAAATTTCGCGTCTGTAGCACGTCATCTTCGTGGTGTAGCAATTTTAATGGCCGGTAGTGTACTTCTGCACTGTGGCATGGAAGTCGTTCACTCGGAGTACCGAACTACCGTTGTCCCCACCCCTACCTCATCGTCCTTTGCAATTATGGACCAAGTTATTTTCTACGAACCGTAGCCTTAGCTCCAATAGAGCTGCTTTGAGTAACACAAGAGCTAACCCGAGGGAACTCTGACTTAACTCGCCGGCTAGCAGGATCCTGTCACCACCGGTAATACTCGCGCCTTCGTCCCCGGTTGCTCCTCTCCCTTGATGACATTCCACGCCGGATGGCATCGTGAGGCGGTGAAGGCTACGCGATCGCGTCAGCCCGCCTTCACGGCAAGCGGCGGAGAATGCCATCCGCGAGCGCCCGCCGGGGTCTCGCGCCACGCCCGCCCTTGGGAGACCGCCATTGCTCGCGTAACGTGGCGTGGAGGGCCGCGAGCACGCCTAGGTGACGCTAAGGCGGCGGCGCCACCTGGACGTCGCAGGGCGCCGATGAGGCGCGCCGCATCTAGGCCGACGCCGGAGCGAGGCGGAACGAATGTGCCTCACGTACTTGCCCGCTCAGCGCAAGTCACTTTCTCAGTAAAAGGCACTCCATAATACAGCTTGGCGAGTCCACCGATCACAGAGAAGCCTTAAAGGTAGACAACGCAATAGAAGGGGAAGAAGGACAAGTTCTTGTTAACGTGGGTATGTGACGGAACTGCAGTTCATCCCGTATGTCGAAGAAACAACAAAGGAACAAGTGAAAAAAATTATAGGGGAACAGATACCGATCTTAAGTTAACAGACCACACAGACAATCTGTCATGTACTATCCTACTACAGTATTTATTTTCTGCAAGCGTTGGGGAGTGCAATAACTATGATCTCATTACTCAACAGCAGCAACTACTGCACTTGGCTCCCATGTGCAGTAAAGATCTGTTCTGCGAGGTACCGAAAGAATAATTGATGAAAATGTGGAAACTTTTCATTTTCACTGCTTAAGGACAATTATCATTTTTTACTTGTAATGAGCAGGCCGCGGGACTGCTACGGTCGCAGGTTCGAATCCTGCCTCGGGCATGGATGTGTGTGATGTCCTTAGGTTAGTTAGGTTTAAGTAGTTCTAAGTTCTAGGGGACTGATGACCTAAGATGTTAAGTCCCATAGTGCTCAGAGCCATTTGAACCATTTGAACTTGTAATGAAGTGGCATAGGAAATGAATCGTCATTGTGATAATGTCTGGTTGTACAGGGTGGGGCAAATAAAAGTAGCCCAGACAGTTTGAAACCATTTGCGACGGTATTAACGGAGGAGGAAAAGACCTATAGTTACTTCTAACACGATGGGGCAACTGCCCTTTCAGCCGGCCGAACCTCGGAGCACCACAATTTTCACACCTGACACAGTTGTTACTAGAGGTCAGCCTGGTCGCGGCCTTAGATGGCCACTCACGCCACCTGACCTGTCAGTGAGCGATTAGTTTGTGCGGCGAGCCGTCAAGTCTAAGGCGTATTGCAACAACCCTCATAGTCTTCAAGGGCTCCAATAGAACATTTAGGATGAAATTGCAGCTTCGATCCTTCAGAAACTTACTGACCAGAGCCCAAAAGCGCCAAGAGCTGATGGTGGTCACTTTCAACGTCTGATATAGTCTCGTTAGTACTGCATTTCCTTTCCTGTTCTGTGTCCCTTTGTACCCGTGAAGTGTGTACCACTTTGATTTGTCCCACCATGTGTAATCCGATATAGAGTAATTGGGCTTCGACAGATAACATACTGAACTGCTCCCGCCAGTGATACACCATTCTCGACTCTCAGTGTGTTACAACATCCGTTGCGGTAGCTTCTTGCCTACTAGTTCCCAAATAGGAAACTAGCTTTTTTATGGTGAGAGAAAAAGATAGTGGCTCTGGCAAAGAGACGGAAAAGTAATAAATACTGCAAGATAGCAGTGTGTTATAGAAATAGTGAAGAAGAGAATGGTAGTGTGAGAGAAAGAGAGGGATTCAGTGGCAGTGGAACATGGTTGACAGTGACAGAATGGTGCTAGGATACGAGTTAAGGAAACAGTGCCGGGGGGAGGGGGAGGAATAAAGAGAAAGATAAAGTAGAAAAGGGTGAGAGCTAGTGATAATCAGAGTATATGACAGTGACAACGAGTAAGACAGAGATAGTGACGATGAGAAGAGATAGCCGCTGTAGGAAGGAAGGTATGAGATATTTGGAGTAAGAGAGAGCAAGAAGGAGACAGTGACAATGAGAGGAGAACTAAATAGGACAGAACGAAGTTGACTGTGGCTGTGACATAGGAGACAATGACAGATAGACGCGAAGAGAAAATGACTGTTTCAACTTCCTTTGCCGCGTCGCCAGTCTGTTTTAACTTCCTTGCACGTTGCGTGGTTCCTCAGTGGATACAGGAGCGAGGAACACTAGAGCAGGAAAGGTTTTTAATGTGTTGTTCCGGTGTTTGGATGGAGACGATTATGTCGTCAAGATAATTAAAACAAGAAGGCAATTTGGTCATTACTTATTCGAGGAATTTTTGAAATAACGCAGGCGCGGAAGCACTTACGAAGAGCAAGCGTTGATATTCAATCAAGCCGACATGACTATTCACAAAAGAAATTTTCTTTGTCTCTCCGTCCAATGGTAATTGAAGACAGGTTTCTGCAACATCGGTTTTTGAGAACTGTCCTGCTGTCCTCTACTCGTGGGGGCAGGTAGGGATCAATGACTGAATTTACCGTGCGTCTGAAATCTGCACAAAGACGAATGTTTCCATTTGGGTTAAGAATGACGACTAAGGGCGATGCCCACTGACTTGATGACACCGACGGATTCCAGTCTCTGTATTTCTGCAGCCACGTCATCACGTCATGCATGCGGCACAGGGCGTGCGCAGCAAAATTTGGTGCCCATTCGCTTTCAGCGTAATGTGGCCGTGAAAATCTTTTGCACATCCTAGAGTACCGTCGCGCAAATGCTGATACTTGTCACAGAATTGTTGAACTGCAGAATCGTCACAGAATTGTTCAATTGCAGAATAGGAAACTTTTGTGTCAATGGCACGCACAATGTCCTGTATGTCTAATCCGAAAGAATCAAATGCATCCATGCCGAAAATATTTGTGTTCTTGTGTGAGCGGGCTACAGTGAAAGGGCTTTCGTTAATCGTTTTATTTTATTTTTTATTTCGAAGGTAAGCGGTACGCTCTAAGCACTGAAATGCTGTCACCGTTATAGGCGTTGAGACTCACACTTGATGTCTGCAAAGGTGGTTGACCAATTTTTTCATGTGTATCTAGGTTAAGCAACTCACAGAAGCTTCGATATCTAGTTGAACAGGCAATGGCTGGTTACAATTTTGCAATGTAATATCTATTTTGTGTGTCTGCCAGTTGAATAACATTTATAGACCTACATAGTGGCCAGGGCTAGTGATCTGTCGAACAGTTATTGTACTGAAGATTGACTGATTTGTAAATCTGCGGTATCTGCATAGGTTTCAACATTGAAAGCTACTATTAGAGACTGACGCTGCAACTACAGCTACAAAATTATATATTATTTTAGTGACACCGACTTGTGCAGAAAGAGTGAGCGAGTAAGGGCAGCTGGGAGTGGATGGGTATGAGCGACTCACACCGATGGACTAGCGGGTGCGAGTGAGTTGTAGTTGGGTGAGCTTGTGGGAGTTTCACGTGAGCTGTATGTTAAAAAAAAAAAAACCACGAATAGGTTCACACACCAAAATTATTGGGAAAGTTTTTAAAGGTGCTGAGGAAGGTAGAATGAGGCAGCTGGTACCCCATTTTTCAGTCAGTCTTTTAAATAAACAGGAAAATATTCGCATTTTTTGTGCTCCGATAGGAGCATTTTTCCGCTTGTATGGGAATATATTTGAACAATAGGAAAATAAAACTCTTTTTCTAAAACTTGTACCCAGGAAACGCAATGCGATATGCTGCTTTGAAAATATCCTTTCCTGATCTAAGTAGTTTAGCAAAAAACAAAAAATTATTACAGAGCGCAAGAGTTTCCACAGTATGACGTAATGGGTTTGAACCCGCTTCCCAGACAGCGAAATTTTAACAATTCCAAAAAAATTTACGTATCTCTAATAATGAGCTAACATTAAGAAAAATTTTTGGACATGCATGTAACACCACACCATAAGTAAAATTCAGATTTTCCACGCGATTTGTGTAGGAGACAGATATTTGAAAGTGATTTTCTATCGTCTGGAAAGTGTAGCGCAATGGCAGTTGCCTGCCGATATTAGTGGTGGCGACGACACGTCGCATTAAGGAATTGAAAATCTTTGGTGTTATTGTAACCGGAATAAAATCCAGGTATACGTTTTCCAGTCAGGCATTCTATCTATACTTATTTTACTAACATACTTTTTGTGATTCGGAGGTACTGACCCTTCCTCATAAATATTAAAGATATATAGAAAATTTCACCTTCAAATGTACATAGATAAAATAACAATTTGATCACAAAGGTACTTTGTTTTCAACATACGAGTAGTTATCGTTGTTGACCAGTCGATTCTCAACGGTTAGTAATACTTCATGGAAGATATAAGACTACTAAATAAGTCCATATTTATATTTCGCGTACTTTTTTTTATTTTTAGGAAGATTTTTAATATACATCGAGCACGTTTCATCATCATTTTTTGAAGCTGTCGCTCTACGTTTTTATTGCTTATGGAATTTGATTATATCGCTCTATACAGCAACTCAAATCACTTAATAAAAGCAAGTCTTCTGGTCAAGAAGGTATACCAAATAGGTTGCTTTCGGAGTATGCGCTGCATTACCTCCATACTTAACAATCATATACAACCGTTCGCTCGACGAAAGATCCGTACCCAAAGACTGGAAAGTTGCACAGGTCACACCACTATTCAAGAAAGGTAGTAGGAGTAATCCACTAAATTACAGGCCCATATCGTTAACGTCGATATGCAGCAGGATTTTAGAACATATATTGTGTTCGAACATTATGAATTACCTCGAAGGAAACGGTCTATTGACACACAGTCAGCATGGATTTAGAAAACATCGTTCCTCTGAAACACAACGAGCTCTTTATTCACATGAAGTGCTGAGTACTGTTGACAAGGGATTTCAGATCGATTCCGTATTCCTGGATTTCCGGAAGGCTTTTTGACACTCTACCACACAAGCGGCTCGTAGTGAAATTGCGTGCTTATGGAATGTCGTCTCAGTTATGTGACTGGATTTGTAATTTCCTGTCAGAGAGGTCACAGTTCGTAGTAATTGACGGAAAGTCATCGAGTAAAACAGAAATGATTTCACGCGTTCCCCAAGGTAGTGTTCCCTTTTGCTGTTCCTTATCTATATAAACGATTTGGGAGACAATCTGAGCAGCCGTCTTCGGTTCTTTGCTGATGACGCTGTTGTTTATCGACTAATAAAGTCGTCAGAAGATCAAAACAAACTGCAAAACGATTTAGAAAAAATGTCTGAATGGTACGAAAAGTGGCAGTTGACCTTAAATAACGAAAAGTGTGAGGTCATCCACATGAGTGCTAAAAGAAACTCGTTAAACTTCGGTTACACGATAAATCAGTCTAATCTAAAAGCCGTAAATTCAACTAAATACTTAGGTATTACAACTACGAACAACTTAAATTGGAAAGAACACATAGAAAATGTTGTGGGGAAGGCTAACCAAAGGCTGCGTTTTATTGGCAGGACACTTAGAAAATGTAACAGATCTACTAAGGAGACCGCCTACACTACACCTGTCCGTCCTCATTTAGAATACTGCTGCGCGGTGTGGGATCCTTACCAGATAGCACTGACGGAGTACATCGAAAAAATTCAAAGAAAGGCAGCATGTTTTGTATTATCGCGAAATATGGGAGAGAGTGTCACAGAAATGATACAGGATTTGGGGTGAACACCATTAAAACAAAGGCGTTTTTCGTTGCGGCGGAATTTTCTCACGACATTCCAATCACCAACATTCTCCTCCGAATGCAAAAATATTTTGTTGACACCGACCTACATAGGGAGGAATGATCACCACGATAAAATAAGGGACACTCACGCTATAAAATCGCTGAGCATAGCTTTTACAAGAAATTCTTGCTCCGGTCTCTAATTTATGTCCATGACACGTATCTTACAGTGAAGCATACTTTAACTGACCCGAGAGAACAGTGAAGCTTCGTTCTCAAAAAAATTCAGTGAACAGCACAGCAGGTTTTTTGAACTTTTGCGAGTCGTCAGAACTACTCTCTAAAATATTAGGTAACAGATTTTAATGTATTACAGACTGACCGCCGGCCAGAGTGGCCGAGCGGTTCTAGGCGCTACAGTCTGGAACCGTGCGACCGCTACGGTCTCAGGTTCGAATCCTGCCTCGGGCATGGATGTGTGTGATGTCCTTAGGTTAGTTAGGTTTAAGTAGTTCTAAGTTATATGGGACTGATGACCTCAGAAATTGAGTCCCATAGTGCTCAGAGCCATTTGAACCATTTGAAGAGACTGACCAGTCATATTGATATATGTACGAGGGCGTGCTGGAAAGTAATGCCTTCAAATTTGTTATGAGAAAATTCTTAAAGCTTCTTCAGTAAAACAAGTATAATTAATATTCTACACCTTTAATCTTCTTGTCTACGTAATTTTCTGTTGTTGTTTTGTTTACGTTGATCCCTGGTGACGAACACATTTCTCTCCAAACGAGGGACCAGTTTGTTGATAGCATCACTGTAGAATGTTTGACTTTGTTGACGGAGGCACAGCTTCGCCTCTGCTTGCACCGCTTCGTCAATATCAAAGAGAAGTCCTCGACGGTGTTGTGTAAGTCGTGGAAACAGATGAAAACCGCATGGGGCCAAATGGGGACTGTATGGAGGATGGTTCATCGTATGATCCCAAGAAGTTGGATTATTGCAGATGGCACAGTCCTCGGTTGTGATATGGCATTATCGTGCTGAAATAGAGAATGGTCCACGTATGGACGAGCTCTTTGAATTCGACACTCGATTACTGCACGGTGCTTCTCAAGCACGTACATAAGAGAGGCCTTGAGTAAGTAATGCAACACATTTTTCTCGGCGTATTTCCGTTCAAAAAATGTGGAATTTGCTTTGGAACATTGTGGAATGATCACGCTTCAGCCCGTATAGTTTCATGAAGTTCCAATAGCTGAGGGCGTTATACGTTGCCATCAAAGTGCCGACTGTGACAGAGATGCGCTGTAAGCACAGAGCTGTCAGCGAGTTTCTTTTGACGGAAAACCAAAGCGTCGCAGATATTGGTAGGTGTCTGCATGATATCTATGAAGACATGGCAGCGAACAAAAGCACGGTGAGTCGAGCGCGGCGTCATCATCATCATCATCATCGCAACAAGGCCGCGCGAATGTGTCCGATGTCCCGCGTGCTGGCCGACCGCACAGAGTTGTGACTGCTGCAATGTTGAAACGAACGGACACTCACATTCGACGTGATCGACAGATTACAGTCAAATAACCCTTTGGCAACTGCACATCTCTGTTGGTAGCGCTGACATACTCGTCCACCAGTTGGGTACTCACAGGTGTGTGCCGTCTGGGTTGCTTGTTGCGTAACGGAAGTCCATAAAAAGCAACGAAGAACCATTTGTGAGGAATTGCTTGCGCGCTACGAGATTAATTGTAACAATTTTTTGTCTAAAGGTGCGTTTACACTGCGATTTGTATCGGCACATGTATGAGATACATGTATATGCGACTTTGCGACATGTATCGCGACTTGTATGAGTTGACAAGTATCAACCTCATACATGTATGAGCGTGCGTTTACACTGGTTGACATGTATCACTGTGCGATAGCTTCCGACGACGATTTGGAAGATTTCACATTTTTATGTGCTGATACACTTGCTCTTTTGGAAGATGATAGGAAGAAAAGGCGGAGGAAGCGTAGATGGTGACACAGAGAGTTTCTCGCGAATTAACGCTAGAGGATGGCGCATATTTTAGAAATTATGTTAGGATGAGTATGGAGGATTTCCGCGGTTTGTTATCACTTGTGGATCCTCTTGTGTCCAAAACCAACACAAACTTTCGGGAAGCGATTCCACCAGAGGATCAGTTGGCAGTAACACTTCGTTTTTTAGCCACTGGGGATTCCTCGTAAAACGAAGATTTCATGACAAAACATTTGCATTGTCGCGCGATTGCTAATGCCAACGTCTCACACACGATTGTCGGCATCCGTTGTCAACATTATCACGCGAGGCCGCCGGAATAATAGCAAAACATTGATATACGTGCCAGATGCATGAAAAAATTATATAATGTATTACATACACTGATATATATATATATATATATATATATATATATATATATATATATATATATATATAACTTCACTTCTTGGGATAAAACTTGCACAATGGCCTCGCAAACACGAAGAATAATGTTGCATATGGCACTTTTTGATATTCTATGCAGATACATTAACGTCGAAACGACAGTCGGCACCTTCAAAACTCAAACAGCCGCCAAAGAGCCTGGTACTACGCATGCGCTAATCGTCGAAATAAGCGGCAGTCGACAAGACGACAGGAAATGATAGTACTGCGCATGCGCGAGTTCTTCAAATGTCGCTCATACATGTCGCATATATGGCCAAAAAGCGATATACAAAATGTATACGCGACATGTATGAGCTGGACGGTCCGCATACAAGTTCCGTGAATTTTTGTATGAGGTGATGTATCGCGACATGTCAAATTGACATGTCGCTCATACATGTCGCGATACATGTATCCCAGTGTAAACGTACCTTAATATCGTCACAGGTGGTGAAACATAGATCGATCACTTCGAACCGGAAACAAAACGGCAGGGCACGGAGTAGCGCCACCCCCCCCCCCCCTTCTCTTCCGAGGAAACAGTTGAAAGTCGCACCCTCAGCCGCAAATCCTGATGACGGTCTCTGAAGGGGTTACTCCGTTTGATGCTCTCCCTCAACATGCAACGATCAACTCTGAAGTCTATTGTGCTATCCTCAGAAAATCGAATAAACGAATTCAGCATGTTCGTCGCCACAAATATGCAAACGCACTTCTCTTTCTCCATGACAACGCAAAGGTTCACACAAGTCTGCGTACACGAGAGGAGCTGATCAAACGTCACTGGACTGTTCTTCCTCATCCATCCTACAGCCCGGATCTCACGATATCCATCTGTTTGGCCCAACGAAGGATGAACTCCGCGGGAAGAAGCCACAACCAATGATTTTTATCAGATGGTCTGCCTCATGTGCCATGATGTCCATATGGTTTTGTAAATGCTAATCCACGTTTCAGATCCGATGATGGCACCTTCAGAGTGCTGAAACCGCTCATCTAGTAAACGATATTGAAGCGATCGTGGCTTTTCAATTATTTAAAAACAGAGTGATCGCTCCACGACACACCATGTATTCACTACAAAATTTTGTATGGACTCTAGCATCTACGACATTAGTTCTCTGAATCCCATCTGGACTACAGTCAAATGTCTTGGGTGGGGCGGGGGGGGGGCACAAAAAATATCAACTGGCGATATTTTGCTATGTAATGTTTTTAAATGTGCAAATCGCATTCTCAGTTGAGCAACTCGTTTGGAACTCAAACTACACTCCTGGAAATGGAAAAAAGAACACATTGACACCGGTGTGTCAGACCCACCATACTTGCTCCGGACACTGCGAGAGGGCTGTACAAGCAATGATCACACGCACGGCACAGCGGACACACCAGGAACCGCGGTGTTGGCCGTCGAATGGCGCTAGCTGCGCAGCATTTGAGCACCGCCGCCGTCAGTGTCAGCCAGTTTGCCGTGGCATACGGAGCTCCATCGCAGTCTTTAACACTGGTAGCATGCCGCGACAGCGTGGACGTGAACCGTATGTGCAGTTGACGGACTTTGAGCGAGGGCATATAGGGGGCATGCGGGAGGCCGGGTGGACGTACCGCCGAATTGCTCAACACGTGGGGCGTGAGGTCTCCACAGTACATCGATGTTGTCGCCAGTGGTCGGCGGAAGGTGCACGTGCCCGTCGACCTGGGACCGGACCGCAGCGACGCACGGATGCACGCCAAGACCGTAGGATCCTATGCAGTGCCGTAGGGGACCGCACCGCCACTTCCCAGCAAATTAGGGACACTGTTGCTCCTGGGGTATCGGCGAGGACCATTCGCAACCGTCTCCATGAAGCTGGGCTACGGTCCCGCACACCGTTAGGCCGTTTTCCGCTCACGCCCCAACATCGTGCAGCCCGCCTCCAGTGGTGTCGCGACAGGCGTGAATGGAGGGACGAATGGAGACGTGTCGTCTTCAGCGATGAGAGTCGCTTCTGCCTTGGTGCCAATGATGGTCGTATGCGTGTTTGGCGCCGTGCAGGTGAGAGCCACAATCAGGACTGCATACGACCGAGGCACACAGGGCCAACACCCGGCATCATGGTGTGGGGAGCGATCTCCTACATCCAAACCGTCATCGAACCCATCGTTCTACCATTCCTAGACCGGCAAGGGAACTTGCTGTTCCAACAGGACAATGCACGTCCGCATGTATCCCGTGCCACCCAACGTGCTCTAGAAGGTGTAAGTCAACTACCCTGGCCAGCAAGATCTCCGGATCTGTCCCCCATTGAGCATGTTTGGGACTGGATGAAGCGTCGTCTCACGCGGTCTGCACGTCCAGCACGAACGCTGGTCCAACTGAGGCGCTAGGTGGAAATGGCATGGCAAGCCGTTCCACAGGACTACATCCAGCATCTCTACGATCGTCTCCATGGGAGAATAGCAGCCTGCATTGCTGCGAAAGGTGGATATACACTGTACTAGTGCCGACATTGTGCATGCTCTGTTGCCTGTGTCTATGTGCCTGTGGTTCTGTCAGTGTGATCGTGTGATGTATCTGACCCCAGGAATGTGTCAATAAAGTTTCCCCTTCCTGGGACAATGAATTCACGGTGTTCTTATTTCAATTTCCAGGAGTGTATGATTTTAATTCATGTGGCACATCAAATCGAACGAGAACATAGAGGAGATATCGTACATATTTGCGTGTATAGAAGATGCATTGCCACCGTATCCTTCTGTCCAGCATTCGCGTATTGGACAGTTTCTAACTGAAATTTGAAGCAGGAGACTGTGACTGCCTCTAGATGCGATGTCCTTCACGGAAGGTGAACCTGCGCAGTTGCCTGGATGACGCCTCCGGCTGCTATCGAGGGCCGGTGTACTCTGCAGAGATAAGACTTGTTTGCTCGCAGGTTCGGCAGATCAGCTCAGCTGGAGATAAGCGACAACGGCCAGCCTTCCCGCTCACTGGTCCAGGCTCATCTGAGCAGACCAGGCCCGAGAAACTAAACTGCCACATTTACAGCCTGTACTTATCACGGAACATTTACCCCTGTCTTCCTGGAAAACTTTTGTAGAAACAAGGTTAATTTTTTAGTGCCTTTTGGGAATAAGTTATGTACGTACGTACGAAACATTGAAACAAATTACGACACAGAAAACAGAACTTATGTATTTGAAACTGGAATAAGGAAGTGCGTAAAAGAATAAACTGATATTTAATTTTGGTTAGTTACATATGTCGACACGCGCCCGAGAGCCGCTAATAGCCAACCGAAGCGGTATTTGTTACCGCTATATAACTATATCGTCAGAATTATGTAGAGCAGCAACTTTGCATCAGCGATCTATTGACATTTTTAAGCAGAAATCAAAAATACAGAGGACTATGAAAATGCAGTTTTTTTACCGTTGGCTACGTGCATAAAGGATAGCTTTGTGGACAGAGGAACGATTTTTTGTAATAATTAGTCTATTACTTACATTATAATTTGGCTGTTCTCTGTGCGGGACTTCTTTTCTTAATTTCTGGTGGAGATGGGTGTATGAAAACGTGTAAAATAATTTATTAAATCAACAACAGCAGAAAGACTGCAAAAAAGTTACTGCTAATATTAAGAGTCTCAAGAGCGTTTTTTGTGTTGTATTTCTTGTTTTGTTTCGTCAAATGCAACTACAAGTGAAGTCTGATGAAGAAAGGAAGTAGATAGAAATAAATACTTCAACGAGGTATTTCATTGGTCTTGTGGAAAGATGTCGAGTTGTTTCGATCAAACAGCACATTCGTGATGGTACATTCAAATTTGAAGTTATTGCGGTACTGTAGTTATTGTACTATCATAAAGAAAAATAGGTCAAAACTTTATATTTTTAACTTCTCATTGCTGAAATTATCACTGTGGTAACATTTTGTAAAAGACATCACGGCAGTCTTTGATTGTAAAATTCTCTATTTGACTAACCCACTATTGAAAGACTGCGTCTTACAGTTAAAGTCACAACACAC
Source organism: Schistocerca nitens (assembly GCF_023898315.1). NCBI lineage: Eukaryota > Metazoa > Arthropoda > Insecta > Orthoptera > Acrididae > Schistocerca > Schistocerca nitens. The sequence continues at coordinate 785,773,879 of NC_064618.1, read as the reverse complement.
GAATGTGACTTCGACATCTATATTTCTCACATGATTTTATTAGGTTCTTGACATGTGCTGAGGAACAATTACTTCCAGTTCGTAATGGCCAAAAGCCCGAAATTGCAATAGCGGGACCTGCAAATAAAAATTTTACGGTTTCTACTGTCAAACTCGATAAAAATGTATTTCACACAATTTTTAAGTGCAGTATCTTGGTACACTTTTCAAACAGATGTTGATACGGTAATCCCTCCAAGCTCCCAGCATCCACACAGCCATAAACATGCAGCTTTCCATTCGAAGGTGCATCGCTACATAGTGCTCTACTATTTGAACCAGCCTTTCAAACAGGGCTATAGACTATCGAACGTATCACTTCCAGCAATGGCTGTCTTGATAATGAACCACGAAAAAATAAAACACATAACACTGTACCACTTCTGTACGCTGGCCAACAGCAATCACTCAGTAGTTACACAGCGTCTTGCAAAACCCCATATACTGGCAACATTTAAGACAACTTTCCAAAAAATTCTCGTAACTGCAGACCCGCCTTGTATAATACCAACAGCAAAGCAAAATTTTTATTCAGTAGCAAAGACAAATTGCAACGCTTGGCACAGAGCGATGTATATAAAATCACTTACAAGCAACGTGAAAAAGTGTATTTTGGTCAGTCAGGCAGAGCTGTGGTAATTATGCTACGTGAATATGAGAGAAGCTAGAGATTAAGGAAAAAATATTCATCCTTTGCTGACCACGTGTTAGCAGAAAACCATTCATACGAAGTAGAATTTGCAGTTTTACTTTCTGTCAAGGAAGTAGAAATATGACCCTACTGGAAATACTGCAATTCAACAAGTACATGACACCGAATGCCAGCCAAGTATTAAATGATCAGACTCAGTTTCCATTTTCGCCTTTGTTAAATTAAGTTTTCGTTACAAACACTAGAATCAAACTGTAAGGTCTTATTTCTCATCAGCTGTAGCCGGACGGAGTGGCCCAGCGGTTCTAGGCGCTACAGTCTGGAATTGCGCGACCGCTACGGCCGCAGGTTCGAATCCTGCCTCGGACATCGATGTGTGTGATGTCCTTAGGTTAGTTAGGTTTAAGTTGTTCTAAGTTCTAGGGGACTGATGACCTCAGAAGTTAAGTCCCGTAGTGCTCAGAGCGATTTGAACCATTTCATCAGCTGTCAAAAGCATCTCCACGTTTAAACTTTGTACATCCCCTTTTCTAGTTAGTGTTATTACTTCTGTGTGACAAAGAATGTATGTTTCTCCTACGTAAAGACTTTGTCATCTTTGTATCTGCTGTACAAATAATGTCTGTGTAAGTCACATGTTATGTTCAAGTGCGTTTGCGACTTCAGCTGTCACATGAAGATGACCTGAGAAACCGAAGCCTCGTTCGTGACCAAATAAACATGTTGTTGTTGTGGTCTTCAGTCCTGAGACTGGTTTGATGCAGCTCTCCATGCTACTCTATCCTGTGCAAGCTTCTTCATCTCCCCGTACCTACTGCAACCTACATCCTTCTGAATCTGCTTAGTGTATTCATCTCTTGGTCTCCCTCTACGATTTTTGCCCTCCACGCTGCCCTCCAATGCTAAATTTGTGATCCCTCGATGCCTCAAAACATGTCCTACCAACCGATCCCTTCTTCTAGTCAAGTTGTGCCACAAACTTCTCTTCTCCCCAATCCTATTCAATACCTCCTCATTAGTTACGTGATCTACCCACCTTATCTTCAGCATTCTTCTGTAGCACCACATATCGAAAGCTTCTATTCTCTTCTTGTCCAAACTAGTTATCGTCCATGTTTCACTTCCATACATGGCTACACTCCATACAAATACTTTCAGAAACGACTTCCTGACACTTAAATCTATACTCGATGTTAACAAATTTCTATTCTTGAGAAACGCTTTCCTTGCCATTGCCAGTCTACATTTTATATCCTCTCTACTTCGACCATCATCAGTTATTTTACTCCATAAATAGCAAAACTCCTTTACTACTTTAAGTGTCTCATTTCCTAATCTAATCCCCTCAGCATCACCCGATTTAATTTGACTACATTCCATTATCCTCGTTTTGTTTTTGTTGATATTCATCTTATATCCTCCTTTCAAGACACTGTCCATTCCGTTCAACTGCTCTTCCAAGTCCTTTGCTGTCTCTGACAGAATTACAATGTCATCGGCGAACCTCAAAGTTTTTACTTCTTCTCCATGAATTTTAATACCTACTCCGAATTTTTCTTTTGTTTCCTTTACTGCTTGCTCAATATACAGATTGAATAACATCGGGGAGAGGCTACAACCCTGTCTCACTCCTTTCCCAACCACTGCTTCCCTTTCATGCCCCTCGACTCTTATAACTGCCATCTGGTTTCTGTACAAATTGTAAATAGCCTTTCGCTCCCTGTATTTTACCCCTGCCGCCTTCAGAATTTGAAAGAGAGTATTCCAGTTAACATTGTCAAAAGCTTTCTCTAAGTCTACAAATGCTAGAAACGTAGGTTTGCCTTTTCTTAATCTTTCTTCTAAGATAAGTCGTAAGGTCAGTATTGCCTCACGTGTTCCAACATTTCTACGGAATCCAAACTGATCTTCCCCGAGGTCGGCTTCTACCAGTTTTTCCATTCGTCTGTAAAGAATTAATGTTAGTATTTTGCAGCTGTGACTTATTAAACTGACAGTTAGGTAATTTTCACATCTGTCAACACCTGCTTTCTTTGGGACTGGAATTATTATATTCTTCTTGAAGTTTGAGGGTATTTCGCCTGTCTCATACATCGTGCTCATCAGATGGTAGAGTTTGGTCAGGACTGGCTCTCCCGAGGCCATCAGTAGTTCTAATGGAATGTTGTCTACTCCCGGGGCCTTGTTTCGACTCAGGTCTTTCAGTGCTCTGTCAAACTCTTCACGCAGTATCTTATCTCCCATTTCGTCTTCATCTACATCCTCTTCCATTTCCATAATATTGTCCTCAAGTACATCGCCCTTGTATAAACCCTCTATATACTCCTTCCACCTTTCTGCCTTCCCTTCTTTGCTTAGAACTGGGTTGCCATCTGAGCTCTTGATATTCATACAAGTGGTTCTCTTCTCTCCAAAGGTCTCTTTAATTTTCCTGTAGGCAGTATCTATCTTACCCCTAGTGAGACAAGCCTCTACATCCTTACATTTGTCCTCTAGCCATCCCTGCTTAGCCATTTTGCACTTCCTGTCGATCTCATTTTTGAGACGTTTGTATTCCTTTTTGCCTGCTTCATTTACTGCATTTTTATATTTTCTCCTTTCATCAATTAAATTCAATATTTCTTCTGTTACCCAAGGATTTCTATTAGCCCTCGTCTTTTTACCTACTTTATCGTCTGCTGCCTTCACTACTTCATCCCTCAGAGCTACCCATTCTTCTTCTACTGTATTTCTTTCCCCCATTCCTGTCAATTGTTCCCTTATGCTCTCCCTGAAACTCTCTACAACCTCTGGTTCTTTCAGTTTATCCAGGTCCCATCTCCTTAAATTCCCACCTTTTTGCAGTTTCTTCAGTTTCAATCTGCAGTTCATAACCAATAGATTGTGGTCAGAATCCACATCTGCCCCAGGAAATGTCTTACAATTTAAAACCTGGTTCCTAAATCTCTGTCTTACCATTATATAATCTATCTGATACCTTTTAGTATCTCCAGGATTCTTCCTGGTATACAACCTTCTTTTATGATTCTTGAACCAAATGTTAGCTATGATTAAGTTATGCTGTGTGCAAAATTCTACAAGGCGGCTTCCTCTCTCATTCCTTCCCCCCAATCCATATTCATCTATGTTTCCTTCTCTCCATTTTCCTACTGACGAATTCCAGTCGCCCATGACTATTAAATTTTCTTCACTACCTGAATAATTTCTTTTATCTCGTCATACATTTCATCTACTTCTTCATCATCTGCAGAGCTAGTTGGTATATAAACTTGTACTACTGTAGTAGGCATGGGCTTTGTGTCTATCTTGGCCACAATAATGCGTTCACTATGCTGTTTGTAGTAGCTAACCCGCACTCCTATTTTTTTATTCATTATTAAACCTACTCCTGCATTACCCCTATTTGATTTTGTATTTATAACCCTGTAATCACCTGACCAAAAGTCTTGTTCCTCCTGCCACCGAACTTCACTAATTCCCACTATATCTAACTTTAACCTATCCATTTCCCTTTTTAAATTTTCTAACCTACCTACCCGATTAAGGGATCTGACATTCCACGCTCCGATCCGTAGAACGCCAGTTTTCTTTCTCCTGATAACGACGTCCTCCTGAGTAGTCCCCGCCCGGAGATCCGAATGGGAGACTATTTTACCTCCGGAATATTTTACCCAAGAGAACGCCATCATCATTTAATCATACAGTAAAGCTGCATGTCCTCGGGAAAAATTACGGCTGTAGTTTCCCCTTGCTTTCAGCCGTTCGCAGTACCAGCACAGCAAGGCTGTATTGGTTAATGTTACAAGGCCAGGTCAGTCAATCATCCGGACTGTTGCCCTGCAGCGGTGTTTATCCCTCCGAGCGACATATCGTGCCCATACTAGCCGTTTTCTTGTCTTCAGGCCTTCAAGGTTATTACTTAAGTCTTTTTTTCGGACACTACAATTTTCGCAACCTCACAATCCTACACGCTGGATCAGTATTTTGTGCAGCTGGAGTTTGAAATTCCTTGAGGAACTACGTAATTTAAAATGCTGACTTGGAAGGAACCCCTTGAGTGCGAGATAGCAAGTTCAGTCTTTAGTAAGGCTTATTTGGAAGCATTGTGTTAACTATTATGACAGGAAAAAAATCTTAGCTGCTACTGACGCACCACGTCCATCAGGTGGGCGACAGAAAATGGGTATCCGGGAGGTGTAGATATCAACCTTCTATGGGATGTACGAATTGCACTTCACCACGCAGGATTAGCCGAGCGGTCTGAGGCGCTGCAAACCTGGTCTGTGCGGCTTGTCCTGGCGGAGGTTCGAGTCCTCCCTCGGGCATGGGTGCGTGTGTTTGTCCTTAGGATAATTTAGGTTAAGTAGTGTGTAAGCTTAGGGACTGATGACCTTAGCCGTTAAGTCCAATCAGATTTCACACCCATTTGAACATTTTTGAATTACACTTCACAAAATAGACATCGTCGACATCTACGAAATGTTCAAAACAAACCATTAGCTTGCGCCCTGAACACCGAATGAAAAATGGCGCACCACAGTGATCACAAAGGTTCGCACCATCAAGATCGAGGGCGGACTCCTTGGGAGTTACAAACCGTGCAGGATGTTCAGCTAGGTATTCACTCTGAAAGAGTCGGCAAGACTCACCGGAGGAGAAACACCCCTCTGAAGATGTCCAGCGCAGCTCTGGACGAAACGTCAGGAGCCGAAGAGTTTCATGGACCACGACCTTACATCTCGGAAGGTTTACCAGAAGATATGTCATCCGGTCGTGAAAGCCTTCATACTATAATTCATATAGAATTGTGTTTGTGTAACGGGGTGAAGAGAACTGATAGAATGTGAAGGCATGCAACTGAATGCGAAATAATCTGTTGTGGAGCTTATCGTGAAACTGACTATTCTTTAAGACGTAGCTGCAGGCAGTGCAATAATATGTTTTATAGTCATGGAAAAAACAAACATAGAGAGACAGAATTTGTACAGTGTTCCAGTTGTATGAACTGCAATGTCACACACTTTTCAGGAGGCATACTGAGCTCTAAAAGAGTAGCATTTTTATATACTGACCAGGAATCAAGTCAAACCAAGTTACTTTGACCAGCTATTGGATAAAAGCAGTGCTCATTCCATAGTTGTACTTCTCTTCCGCGTATTTTCGTACCTTTGCTTGCTGTGATGTAAACATTGCCTCATGCCCTTTCAAGATCACGTACACGAGGATGCATCGTAGCGGGCAAAGCACTTCCTACTTCTCGCAGCGCAATAAATAACTTTCCAGCCAATTTACCATCCTGATTAACAGTCGGCGTAATTGTACGCGAATGGTCTAAGGCATCGATGTTAGTTGATCTTGATACAACTCTCTTGGCAGCTTTAACTGCCAAGGTGCCTTTCATATGCGTTTCCTCTTCAAACCCCAATTGGTCGGAGTTGAAAACAAATTCCTTACTGAACGATAGGATAAGTTTGTTTATCTCGTCTACAAATTTACTGGCCGATCCCGCAGTTTTCTGTACATCGGCAAATTAACACTTTGTTTGAGATTTAGTTATCTCACGTTTTCCAATACTGTAGCATTGTTGTTTGAAGTTATACAACCGTCTACTGCTTCCCTTGAACTCACTGTAATATAGGTCGCGCGCAGTTTCATGTGCGTGACATACTAGGTCAGTGTCAAGCACATCCTGTAATTTGTATCCAGTATCCTTGAAACGAACAAACATCAGTTTTTGTAACAAGTGCGCCTTTTGCCTCCTTGAATATCCGAAGTTTATCTTATGCATTACACAGTCATACTTCTGCGGACTTATTCTAAATCCGTTCACAATCGTTCTTTTACTATGCTGCGGATGATTTTCCATGTACGTAGTTACGTTTAGTATTGGCTTCTTGACTAACGACTGTCCTTTAAGCGTTTTCCTGGAGACTAGTTATGTGGCTCCCTGTCCGAAAAGGATTATGAACTACATAGCTCGGTATCTGTTTCAATATCACTTTCACTTGTTAACCACCAATCGTCATAATTGTACTCTTCACGACAAATACATTCCTGGAAATTGGAATAAGAACACCGTGAATTCATTGTCCCAGGAAGGGGAAACTTTATTGACACATTCCTGGGGTCAGATACATCACATGATCACACTGACAGAACCACAGGCACATAGACACAGGCAACAGAGCATGCACAATGTCGACACTAGTACAGTGTATATCCACCTTTCGCAGCAATGCAGGCTGCTATTCTCCCATGGAGACGATCGTAGAGATGCTGGATGTAGTCCTGTGGAACGGCTTGCCATGCCATTTCCACCTGGCGCCTCAGTTGGACCAGCGTTCGTGCCGGACGTGCAGACCGCGTGAGACGACGCTTCATCCAGTCCCAAACATGCTCAATGGGGGACAGATCCGGAGATCTTGCTGGCCAGGGTAGTTGACTTACACCTTCTAGAGCACGTTGGGTGGCACGGGATACATGCGGACGTGCATTGTCCTGTTGGAACAGCAAGTTCCCTTGCCGGTCTAGGAATGGTAGAACGATGGGTTCGATGACGGTTTGGATGTACCGTGCACTATTCAGTGTCCCCTCGACGATCACCAGTGGTGTACGGCCAGTGTAGGAGATCGCTCCCCACACCATGATGCCGGGTGTTGGCCCTGTGTGCCTCGGTCGTATGCAGTCCTGATTGTGGCGCTCACCTGCACGGCGCCAAACACGCATACGACCATCATTGGCACCAAGGCAGAAGCGACTCTCATCGCTGAAGACGACACGTCTCCATTCGTCCCTCCATTCACGCCTGTCGCGACACCACTGGAGGCGGGCTGCACGATGTTGGGGCGTGAGCGGAAGACGGCCTAACGGTTGCGAATGGTCCTCGCTGTTACCCCAGGAGCAACAGTGTTCCTAATTTGCTGGGAAGTGGCGGTGCGGTCCCCTACGGCACCGCGTAGGATCCTACGGTCTTGGCGTGCATCCGTGCGTCGCTGCGGTCCGGTCCCAGGTCGACGGGCACGTGCACCTTCCGCCGACCACTGGCGACAACATCGATGTACTGTGGAGACCTCACGCCCCACGTGTTGAGCAATTCGGCGGTACGTCCACCCGGCCTCCCGCATGCCCACTATACGCCCTCGCTCAAAGTCCGTCAACTGCACATACGGTTCACGTCCACGCTGTCGCGGCATGCTACCAGTGTTAAAGACTGCGATGGAGCTCCGTATGCCACGGCAAACTGGCTGACACTGACGGCGGCGGTGCACAAATGCTGCGCGGCTAGCGCCATTCGACGGCCAACACCGCGGTTCCTGGTGTGTCCGCTGTGCCGTGCGTGTGATCATTGCTTGTACAGCCCTCTCGCAGTGTCCGGAGCAAGTATGGTGGGTCTGACACACCGGTGTCAATGTGTTCTTTTTTCCATTTCCAGGAGTGTAGATTATCCTCACAGTCGAGCTTATACGACACCACACTTTCCACTAACCCATCTTGCAGAAACGGTAATATTTCATCTGCGACTTCTTTCTCACTCTGCGAAATACGTTGGGTTTTTTTCTGACAAAATGTCAAAATCGGCAACTGTTGTCATAGACATTAAGTGATGTTCGCTATGTTTATCGTTGCCATTGGTCTGCTTTGTATCAACACCACTAGCACCGTAGCACTGTTGTAAGTTACTTGTCAATTAAACAGTTCAGCTACGATCCGTTGCCTCATGCTGTGCGTACCATTGGACTCCTGTCCACTCCCGCGCCCTGTTGCCATCAGCAGCTAGCGTCATTGTTAGATGGTAAACAACTTTTGGGTCGTCGAATGTCGTAAACATCATTGGCATTTTGCGACCAAAGGGTTCCTCGTTAAACTGAAGTACGATCGGTTTCCATCTTGGATTCTCGCTTTGATTTCTGCCTCAGACGATGTATCCTCTGTAAAGATTGCCCCCAGTATGAACCCTTTCATATGATCGGGTTCCGATTACCAGGCGCTGGAGACGGTCTCTTCAATAGGCATGGTTCCTGCTCATCACCATGTGTCTTCGATTGTCTCACAAGGAACCGGTTTTGCCCGCTGCCGCCTCCATGCTGTCCAGCACTCGCACCAGTTCTCCCTTAGATCGGGACAGCAGGGCCACATCGTCGGTTAATGCGAGGTGTGTGATTTTCACATCCTCTACATCAATCCCCTCAAAGTTTTATAGAAAGCTTTCTCATTCACTTATTAATAACTTGAATATACTGCATTAATGTTTCACAATCATTTGTTTAAGAGCTCACTATGAACCGGCTTTCGGCTTGTTATACCATCCTCTGATAACGTAACACTAAACAGTGAATATTCACAGCTATAAAAAGATTGTTGTACAAAGACATTCGAAATTTTATGACTATATCGATACAAAACACAGACACAAAGAGAAAGCCTCTGAACAAATAAATCTTGGATTGAAGTATATTGAAATATTAAAACTATATGAATGTACAAGCCAAAAAACGTTCTACATGTGAGTAATGGAGCAGGCTACTGTGTCATATGAACAAACTGTTGAATGTGACTGAACAGCCCAGAAAAGATTGGGGGGTGGGGGTGGGGGTGGGGGTGGGGGGGGAGTGGCGAGAAAGAAGTCTACGGAATGTAGGTGTGGAACAAGCATTATCTAACGGTGAGAGAAATAATAACTGGCTGCTGCTGCTTTAGCAAGGGTGATTAAATGAACAGTTGGTCATTAAGGAAGGGGTCATAATTCTATGACTGGTGTTTATTTATGGACAGAATTTCGAGTGATGTTAGTTTTCTGATTTTGGTTCCTCTATAGAGAACTACACATGTAATATCATGTGAGTGACTTACTTCAGAGCATGTTCAGTAAAGGTGGAATCTTTATTTTTCAGTCTCCAACTCCTTCCATGCTCAGTCAGTCTAGTAGTTATAGCGCTTCCTGATTGGCCTACGTATAATTTACCACACGGATTGCAAGAAGTACTATATATTCATCTCTGTTCTAAAGGCAAAGTCTTGTCTTTAATGCTGAACAGAAGTAGTGTAAAAAACCTGGAGTGTATTTCGTGGATTTTAGTTTCCTGGCAAAAACATGTGTAGTCCTACCCAGAAACAGCCTGGGAGCCTATGTGTTATCGGTATGGTTTTGTGCTGTCTGCGGTGAATAAAAGAGTGCTGTTATTCTGTGTCTCATCTTTTTGTTGAATGTGTTTGAGCCGTGGCGCCACTGATTTAGTAGGCTGTTCTGTCTGGCGCCACTGGCTCAGGTGTAGTATCGACTAGCCCTCTTTCGACCCCATTGCCAATATCTATGAAGAAAAGTTTCTGTCTGTGGATTGTGTCCTTAGAAGGTCTTTGCTTGCCGATATACATACGGGGTTCGCTGGCCCGAGAGGGAGGCACGAAGTTTGGGGATTGGCGGTAGCGCCGCAACAAGAGGTGGTCACGAGGTCCGAGCGGCCGAAGCCACGAGCTGCGCAAGGAGGGCCTGCGCAGAGCGAAGATACCGGAGTACTTCACCGGGCTCAGCGTCGACTACAAGCAGGAGGCCGACATCCCGTCGATTGGTTGGAAACATTCGTGTCGGACGACCGCTCGTAGCCTGGCTGCCCTCTTCCACCTGGCTTTCATCGGCACCACTCAGTAGCAGTAGCAGTAGTAGTAGTATCAGTAGCTTTATTCACCCGTAGATCTCTTTTTACAAGGATGTAGGACATGTCAAAGTATTTACAAGTTTAGACCGATTTAAAATAAGCTAATTCGTACACACATACACTCCTGGAAATGGAAAAAAGAACACATTGACACCGGTGTGTCAGACCCACCATACTTGCTCCGGACACTGCGAGAGGGCTGTACAAGCAATGATCACACGCACGGCACAGCGGACACACCAGGAACCGCGGTGTTGGCCGTCGAATGGCGCTAGCTGCGCAGCATTTGTGCACCGCCGCCGTCAGTGTCAGCCAGTTTGCCGTGGCATACGGAGCTCCATCGCAGTCTTTAACACTGGTAGCATGCCGCGACAGCGTGGACGTGAACCGTATGTGCAGTTGACGGACTTTGAGCGAGGGCGTATAGTGGGCATGCGGGAGGCCGGGTGGACGTACCGCCGAATTGCTCAACACGTGGGGCGTGAGGCCTCCACAGTACATCGATGTTGTCGCCAGTGGTCGGCGGAAGGTGCACGTGCCCGTCGACCTGGGACCGGACCGCAGCGACGCACGGATGCACGCCAAGACCGTAGGATCCTACGCAGTGCCGTAGGGGACCGCACCGCCACTTCCCAGCAAATTAGGGACACTGTTGCTCCTGGGGTATCGGCGAGGACCATTCGCAACCGTCTCCATGAAGCTGGGCTACGGTCCCGCACACCGTTAGGCCGTCTTACGCTCACGCCCCAACATCGTGCAGCCCGCCTCCAGTGGTGTCGCGACAGGCGTGAATGGAGGGACGAATGGAGACGTGTCGTCTTCAGCGATGAGAGTCGCTTCTGCCTTGGTGCCAATGATGGTCGTATGCGTGTTTGGCGCCGTGCAGGTGAGCGCCACAATCAGGACTGCATACGACCGAGGCACACAGGGCCAACACCCGCCATCATGGTGTGGGGAGCGATCTCCTACACTGGCCGTACACCACTGGTGATCGTCGAGGGGACACTGAATAGTGCACGGTACATCCAAACCGTCATCGAACCCATCGTTCTACCATTCCTAGACCGGCAAGGGAACTTGCTGTTCCAACAGGACAATGCACGTCCGCATGTATCCCGTGCCACCCAACGTGCTCTAGAAGGTGTAAGTCAACTACCCTGGCCAGCAAGATCTCCGGATCTGTCCCCCATTGAGCATGTTTGGGACTGGATGAAGCGTCGTCTCACGCGGTCTGCGCGTTCAGCACGAACGCTGGTCCAACTGAGGCGCCAGGTGGAAATGGCATGGCAAGCCGTTCCACAGGACTACATCCAGCATCTCTACGATCGTCTCCATGGGAGAATAGCAGCCTGCATTGCTGCGAAAGGTAGATATACACTGTACTAGTGCCGACATTGTGCATGCTCTGTTGCCTGTGTCTATGTGCCTGTGGTTCTGTCAGTGTGATCATGTGATGTATCTGACCCCAGGAATGTGTCAATAAAGTTTCCCCTTCCTGGGACAATGAATTCACGGTGTTCTTATTTCAATTTCCAGGAGTGTACATCTACTGTCTTCTAGTTAGAGACACGCACTGTGCATCCATGCAACTGCTTGCTGGAGAAGGGGAGTAATATTCTGTAATCCTTGTGGTGATTTGTTTCTTTGCCTACCTGCCCTCCTCATTATTTTCTGGTTTGTGCCCAACCCTCAGAGTTTTACTCGGTCGGCTCTTTGGTCGTAAATATAGGCAGTACTATTGTACTAAGACATTAGTTGTTGTTTGAAGATTTGTCCCTCTATTACAAGGTGGGTTCCAAAATTTTCGGTACTGGTGCTGCCATCTGGAAAGTAGAAGTAGTAGATCTTTGCACAGCTAGGTGGCGATAGCTGCATATCTGATGAGTCAGTGTGCGGAGTAGCATTCAGCTGGGAGAACGTGTTGTGTGTCCACAGTGATTTCCGTAATACTCTATGTTTGGTGTGTGGCGATTTTACGATGGATCCGCGAACAGAACAGCTCGTGTGTATCAAATTCTGTGCGAATCTCGGGAAAAGTGCTACAGAGACTCTTGCAATCATTCAACGAGTACTTGGGGGACAGAACATCAGCCGTACACGTGTGTTTGAGTGGCATGCTCGGTTCAGGGCCTCCCGTACAGACGTCGAAGATGATGCTCACACTGGAAGGCCCGTTAGCGCAAAATGTCAGACATTGTTGCCAAAATTCAACAATTGGTTCGTGCGGTTCGACGTCGAACCATTCAAGACCCTGCTGATGAAGTGGGTATTGGTTATGGGACATGTCAACGAATGTTGACTGATGAATTGGGCAGGCATCGTGTCGCCGCAAAATTTGTGGCCAGGATCTTGACTGCGGATCAGAAGGCACAGCGTGCTGAAGTGTGCACGGACCTTCCTCAGACCGCATCTGATGATCCAACCTTCTTGTCACGGGTTATCACCGGCGAGGAGAGCTGGATTTACGGCTGTGACCCAAGACCAAGCAACAATTGTCCCAGTGGAAGAACCCGGTCTCTCCAAGACCCAAAAACAGAGAGACAGGTGAAGAGCAAAGTGAAGAGCAGGATCATCGTTTTCTTTGATACCAAGGGAATTGTGCACAAAGTATTCGTCCCACTCAACCAAACAGTGAATTCCGCATACTACTGTGACGTTTCGAGATGGCTCCGTGAAAATGTGTGGTGACGACGGCCCAAACTTTGGCGTCAAGGGAAGTGGCTGCTGCATAACGACGACGTGCCCTGTCACACATTCTTGCTCACTAGGACCTTTTTGGCAAAAAGCAACATGGCGGTTGTACCCCACCCACCGTACTCGCCAGATCTAGCACCTTGCGACTTCGCGCTATTCCCAAACGTGAAACCCAAGTTGAAAGGCCGTTGGTTCGACACTCTAGAGATGACTCAAGGAGCATTGCTGGCGGTGATAAACACCCTCAAAGAACAGGACTTCCAGAAAACGTTTGACCAGTGGCAGAAGCGCTGGGGCCAGTGAGTATTTGCAGATGGGAACTACTTCGATGGTGATGGTAACCATTAGTCCAAAGGTAAGGTTTTCAACAGATGGCAGCACCAGTCCCGAAAATTTAGGATAGAACCTTGTATATTGCCTTCCCGTTCTGGTTTGTACCCGATCATAAATGTTCAAATTAGTCATCTCTTGGTTATACATACAGCTGGAACAATTGTATTAAGGCACAGGTTGCCATTAAACAAAAGAGGGAACTCGTGGTTGGATTTAGCTGTTAGCCAGTTCAATTCTTTGATTGTAATTGCATTTCTCAGCCATTAGTTACAATTTGAAAGACCTGTTGTATTAAGCTGTTTGTTTCCGTATTTGAAAGATCTCGTCATTATTGGTGTTTTTCAACTGGACCTTGTAGCTCCGACGAGTGAGTTCTCTTGTAATAAGTGTTCACAAGTGGTGTTTTAAGACGTTCCTTCAGAGCGGTCTTAATAACTTACAATCAGTTTAACCTTGAAAATATTAACAGCCAACTGTCACCAGAGCTTTAGTCAATTGTCAGGTAGGGACGGCTTGGGGTCCAGTCACACCTTGGTTGCTGATTGAAACTAAGAGGTTGGTTGCTTTGAAGCAAGCCTTATCATTGTCATATTGTTTGCTAACCTGTTTAATCTTTAAGCACAGGTGCGCATCTTAACCCTGAACCTTTCGACATACAGCATCCAAATTAAAAGTTATGTCATTTGTTTTGAGTAATTGAACCACTCTTGTCATCACTGGGCTTATATAGTCTTTAAGTGTTGCAGTGTGATAGTAAACACCGCTGTTTCACCCATAACGGGTGGGCTGCAGGTCCGACCGTCTTGTAATCATTGTCATATTGTTTGCTGTTTGCAATATAGCACTACAGATTTCTTTTGCAAAGATTAAAAGCTTATTCAACTTAAGGTTTAAGGTCAAAAGAATTTTGAAGATTTGTTCATTTTGTTAAAGAAAATTTTATCGTTAAATGCTTTGATTGTCTGTAAAACACAGTTTATATATTGTTAAATGAAGAGGGTGTGTGAAAAGAAAGTTATATTGGTGGGTCGCCCCTTCCAAGTTTTCCTTAATTCCAGTAAGTACCACGTATCAGTGTTGTCAATTTTGGTAGGACTATAACAATTGCTGTAAGCTATTTCTTTAATTATTTTCATTTCATTTTCAAAATATGGTTTCGTTTGGGGTGTAGGCAGTAAGTGGTGCACCAAGGAGTGCTGATTGCTTGTGTGCTAGGGGATGCTGCGAACTTGCTGGTATTACTGTGTCTGTTGAAGTTACTTTCCGGTACATCTCAGACAAATTCTGTTGCTTGTGAATATCAATGTTCAGATCTAAAAAGCTGATAGTCTCCTCACAACTCCACCGTAAATTTGATTTTACTGCGGTGTGAATTCAAATGTGGAAAAAATTTATTTAAATCACTGGTTGTAGCCGTTCACAAGCACAGTACATCGTCCACGTCGTGCTAAGTCCAATATTGTATCTTAGAACTTAGAGGTTTTTTATTCAAAACTTTTTGCTCCAAATTATCCATAAATATTTAAGCTAATAAGGGATGCAGCGTTTTCAAAATGGTTCAAATGGCTCAAAGCACTATGGGACTTAACATCTGAGGTCATCAGTCCCCTGGACGTAGAACTACTTACACCTAACTAACCTAAGGACATCACACACATCCATGCCCGAGGCAGGATTCGAACCTGCGACCGTAGCAGCAGCGCGGTTCCGAACTGAAGCGCCTAGAACCGCTCGCCACAGCAGCCGGCGGTGCAGTGTGGATCCAATTACTAAGCCATCTGACTGGCAGTACAGAGTATGTTGAAATTGGAAATAATTTTGCTTTAATCATGTGTCTGTTGCCATTCTTATGTCTTCTGTCTCCACTGGATTTGTTCTTGCTTTACATAACAGTTCTGTTAAACTTTTCATTGCATCTGCAACAAATGGAAAACAAGCTTCTAACATCAAATGAGACTAGTTTTACTCTAGATGAAATGTGCACATATTTTAATTTTTTCACTAATGCAAGTGGATTAGGTATTCCAAATTTTGGTTGAAATTTAGTTTTTGTTTTAATTAGTAAATCTAACTCTTTTGCTAATTTATGGCAAAGTTCTGAAACTGAAGACACTGAATGTATTATTCGAACACCTTCTTTGTGAAGCTTAGATAACCTGCTTGCTCTGGGTGCTATCGGATTCATGTTTGTGAGGTATTTGGAGTCACTATCAGTAAACATGGATTTGCAGGTTTTAAAAATGTTCTTCGCTTCCATAGCATATTTCATTGTGGGATCGTTAGGTAATTAAGAGAAGTCTACAGGGTTGTGGAATGTAAACACTTTTTCAGTATATTCTGACTTACTAACATTAAACTGTTCCCTTGTCGCTCATGGTGGCAATCACATCTTGAGAATGTGTACAACACTCCTTTCTCCCTACAAATAGAGTTGAATATAGCTGTGTTTATAGTTCTTCGTTCATGGGTTACCAAATATATCGTAGACACATCGTCTAACGAAGATCATTCGAGAAACACTTTCAGAATGTCTAGTTGTTTTTGGAAATATTGTATTTGGGAGCCTATTTAATTCCCTCACTAAAAATTTGGAATTCTTCAGAAGACAAATTTAGATTTGCTGTTCTAATGACACGTTCTACAGACTGTTGACGTTTAGTGGCTGGCTCTGAGCACTATGGGACTTAACATCTATGGTCATCAGTCCCCTAGAACTTAGAACTACTTAAACCTAACTAACCTAAGGACATCACACAACACCCAGCCATCACGAGGCAGAGAAAATCCCTGACCCCGCCGGGAATCGAACCCGGGAACCCGGGCGTGGGAAGCGAGAACGCTACCGCACGACCACGAGATGCGGGCTGTTGACGTTTAGTGTTTGATGGAGTTCGTGATAGTTGATATGACTGGTACACTTTAGCTTTCTGGCGGAGGTACATCAGGTTTGTAACAGCAAATGAATCTTCTGGGACTTCTTTATGAAATACGTCGAATTCTCAAGGGTGTGGGAGTGACGTAACTGCCATGTGAACAACTTTCAAATGTAAACACCCACTTTCAGGCACCATATACCACTTTTTCATTTCTTCATTCACCAGCGTTCTCTCGGCAACACGGACTGGTTTCTTGGGTACTTGTGTGGTGCTTCCTGACTTCAGTATCGCGCATCTCGGTGTGACGGTTAGTTTTAAGCAATCGCAGTTGAACCAGGTATGTTGTCTGGCTTTAGACTTCTGTTTCACTATCCTGTTGTTTATGACGGATAATTGAGCTAAGTTAGCACATTTAATAATATTTATGGAATATTCCATAGAGTTCTTTCTCGCCCCTCCTCCCCGCTTTTTCGGGCTATTCAGTAGTTTATCCACATGAGGTAGAAGCCTGTGCCATTACTCACTTGTAGTACATTTTTAGCTTGTACATTCATATATTTTTAATATTTTAATATACAGCGAAACAAGATTTATTTCTTCAGTTTCTCTTTAGGTATTACATTATGCTTGTGTTTTGTATTGATGTTGTCATGAAATGTCACATATCTTTGCACGACAATCTTTTTACAACTATGAATTTTCACTAAAGTTGTGTGGACTATTAAGTTCTGACGATGGCCTAAGAAGCCGAAAGCCGGTTCATAGCGAACTATTAAATAAATCATTGCGGAACATTAAAACTGTGTGTTCAAGTTATTAATATATCTATGTTCCCCCACGAACCGACGGAATATGCCAGAAATATTTCCCATCTCCCTTTCTCAACCCTATTTATGGAAAAGCTCTCCGTGACCTGTTTCCCAGCTTCACTTCGCCTTTGGAATCAGTGAGACAATCTCGAACTAGGCTGAAAAGTTTCTAACGTATTTCAAACTGGGATGGACAGTTCATCAGGCTCTCCTGGTGGATGCAGACACATTCCTTCTTAAAATCTACGAAGTTCACATTCAGGTCTTCGCCATATCCCTACATCTACTCGGTGAGCTGTCGCAACACCTAGATGTTGTAGACAGTAGAACAGCCCTTTCTGAACCCCCCCCCCCCCCCCGCCACCCCCCCTAAAGCTCACCAGTCAGTTCTTCTGCAAACGGGTGGATTGTATCCAGCATACAGTCGGAGAAGATCTCATAACGGACGTTCACCAGGGCAATTTCTCTGTACTTAGTGTAGTCCATTTTGTCACCATTCTTTTCGGTACAGCAGATGACCGCTGCTTTCCAGTCTTCTGCGATCTCCTTCTAAATCTAGAACCTCTTGATTAGTTTGTGAATTTTCTTGTGGTCTCTCTCCATCAGCCTGAATGATTTCAGCCTGGATTCCATCTTCTCCTCGACTTTTCTTCTCTTCAGCTTCATTAGCTGAATATTTACGTCCTCCAGTGAAGTTGGGGGGGGGGGGGGATTATCTAAATCTACACTATCAGGAGGTTAAAATTCGAATATATCTTTAGGTTCATCACAGTTGAGGAGCTCACTGAAATATTGTTTTCATCTCTGAGTAATGTTGTAATCGTTGGTGAGTATGATCCCATTATTGTCCTTGATAAAAGTTTGGCTGCTTTGGAATTCCTTCTTGCAGAAGTTAACTTTACAGGACATCTTTTGCGCCTCTTTTCCCACGAAATCTTGATTAGCTTCATCTACCATTCCTGTGGCGTACATTCTCTCAGCTCTCGTCATGGTTTCTTTGCTGGGTTTTCATTCTTCTTCGAACTATACTTTGCCTTAAGCAAAATCTGCGCCTCGTAGCCAGCTCTCCTTGGCTTCTCTTCTCTTGGCTGATGCCTTAATGCATTCGTCCCCGAACCGAATCTGCTTGCCCCTGAACCGCTTCTTGATAACGGCATTTGCCATCTCAGTTACTGCATGTTTGGCTTCTTTCCACTCTTGACCTTTTTTTTGCAAATCCTCTTCCTGCAGAATTTCAAAGCGTTTTCTGAGCTGGAGTTTAAATTCGATTGTTTCTAACTCTGACTGTGGGCTACGCTTGTAGCCAGTTTTTTACTAGGAAGTACTAGGAAGTGGTCGCTCTCGCACCCGGCGCTCCATTCAGTCTTTACATGCGACATCGCATGCTGTCTTTACATCCATCACCCTGTTCTTTGCCTAGATGTCAGTTGCCGTGTGATTTATCTGATTAACTGTTTCATCATCTGGCGACACCTAAGTTCCTTTATGCATATTCTTCCGTTGGAAATTTGTGCTGTTATTGAACATCCCTTTCGATGTTGCAAAAGTTATGAACCTGATGCCATTTCCGTTGCCATTGCTGAATGTATGTAAGCTGCGTGTTCCAGTTGTTGAAAGGAATTCGTCTTCACTTCCTGCCTTAACATTCATATCACCTAGTGAGGCTTCAAAACTGCTTTTGCGACTGGTATCAACGACAGCTTCCAGTTCCGCATAGAATTCATCCTCCAGTAGGCATGTGCTTTCTTCTGTGTGCACATGGAAGTTCACAAACTACACTTTTGTGCCTTCACATCTATCGTTAATACTGCTATTCTAATGGTCACTGATGAAAAGCCGGATACATTAGCAGCTAGAGCATTACCCACATAGAATACCGTGCCTAGTTTGTGTCCTGTCTCACAGCTTCCATTTTAATGTTATGGTTTCTTATGGGCCATTTTAATGTTATGGTTTCTTATGGGGGTTTATTTTTTAACAAATTCTGTCAATAAAGGATCGACGCGCTCTTGTGCACGCATTAGAATTCAAACGCTCCCCACAGCTGGGAAAGGAAATTCACTAATCACAGAAAATCCTAATAATCCCTGCGAACTGCGAGAGTCTGTTTCCAAACCTGGCTTGTGACTGCTGTTTCTATTCAAGAAAAACTGCAGAGCACAATAGACAAATTCTGACGCAGGTGGATAATGAGAACAAGATTCCTTAAACAACTAAGTTAAAAACCGGTAAAGTTTACATACACAGAATTTATTCGCGTATTTCCCTTGCTAACTGAATGTAATTACTGCATCGATTACCACCATTATAAAGAGAAACATCAAACAATAGTATACACCAAAATGTTTTATGCTAAGTGGGCTCAGAAGCAGCAGATGTCACTAATCACGCCAGAACACGACTAAATAACCACGAAAACTTTTCTAACTTCCCAGACGCTGTGATCTTGTGAAAAATTTCTGATTCGTGGCGGTGGACAGAAAATCGTGAGGAAAAACGACCCTGCTGTGCCAAACGCTTCGCCCAATCGAATGAACGCTAAAACAATGTTAGCGCTTGTTAATCGGATCTCCCACCAGTTTACCCAATAAAATTCGAACAATAGTTCGGTGGAAAATTCCACAGTTCATTCGTTAGCATGACTGACCAATCGCAAGACGAACGTTTAAAAAGAGCAGGATGATCTGTTGTCTCGAGTCGAGTAACGATGCAAGCCTACTTTGAAAGTTGGAACTCAGTGGACATTCTCACTCTTCCGCAATGAAACTCAAGAAGGCTACTCTGATTCTACAATTGCACATGTATTTTCACACAACCACCCATTCATGCATCAAAGAGATAAGTGATTAGGTTATGGACAGAAGTTAACATATGATGTTCATATGAAATAAAAGGAAATAAAATAAATAAAGTTGGTTCCGTACGCTACTCGTTTTCCAGACGTCGCTATATGATAAGCAAATAGCAGAAAAGCAATCGCTGAACTAGGTGAAGTCAGGTAAGTCATTACAAATAATACTTTCGTGAAATTTCTCTTTCGTGTGGGGCCATAGCCTCTAGAAATTTTATGAAGGAAAGCATGGTCCATAGTAGGTTGTATAGTTATTATGTTTTATTAGTGGTGCTATCAGCCGCTTTCTACAATTACATCATTATCAACCACACGTGGATTAGTATCACATGATGCAACACATAAGGTGTGCCACATGATGAAAACTTCTGTGGCACACTTGGGGCAACATTTTATATACTCCACATCAAATGGCTCTGGGCACTATGGGACTTAACATCTGAGGTCATCAGTCCCATAGAACTTAGAGTGGCCTGCACCTCAACAGGTATGGAAAGAGGAGGTTGGCAAAGCTTATAGGTGACAGCATAGGTGGGGGTGGTGGGATCACTCATGGGAAAATTCCTGTACTGGTGGGTGTTAGAGCTGCACCATTTTTAGATTGAAGTCAGCTAATAGGTATTCCTGCTTAAGGGAAGTCTCTCTAACAAAGAAACCACTTTCGACAAAGCTTAGGTATCCGAGTAATGAGGGAATTAGTATATTTCATCAAAATATACAAGGTATTAGAGATAAAGTTAGTGAACTGCTTATAGATGTTGACTCTGAAATTATTGGTATATCTGAACACTTCTTAAATAAGGAGATAATTCAGAGGCTTCCTTTACCAGGATACAGGTTGGCTGGCAGCTTTTCTACGAGCCCTTTGCAGTGTGGGGGTGTAACCATGTATGTGAAAAACGGTATACCATTTGAGTTAATTGATTTTTCAAAGTACTGCACTGAAAAGGTGTTTGAATGTTGTGCAGGTGTGGTTAAATTTAGTGGAGTTAAACTTCTAACTGTTGTTATTTATAGATCCTCAGACTCCGATTTCACATTTTTTCTAAAGCTAGAGGAGGTTCTTGGTTCACTTTATAGGAAATACAAAAAGTTTGTTATATGTGGTGACTTCAATATTAATTGTATAAGTGATTGTGCAAGGAAAAGGATGCTGGTAGACCTCCTTAATTCATATAATCTTATGCAAACCGTAATCTTTCCAACGAGAGTGCAAGGGAACAGTAGAACAACCACAGACAACATTTTTGTTCATTCCTCATTACTAGAAGGGCATTCTGTTAGCAAAAAGGTGAATGGCCTTTCAAGTTTTAACTCTAAAAGATTTTTGTGCTGCAACACATGTTAAATATAGTTATCAACTTTTTAGGAAAGCTGATCCAGTTGCTGTAGAGACCTTTGTAAACTTTATCAAGGAACAAGGGTGGCAAGATGTTTATAGTGCTGATACAGTAGACGATAAATACAATGCTTTCCTCAAAACTTTTATCGTGCTCTTTGAAAGTTGCTTTCCCTTAGAATGTTCAAAACAGGGTACTAGCACAAACAGGCAGCCTGGATGGCTGACTAGAGGGATAAGAATATCCTGTAGGACAAAGTGGCAATTATATCAAAACGTTAGAAACAGTCAAAATCTAAATGCAGCAGCGCATTACAAACAGTATTGTAAGGTGCTTAAAAAATTTATTAGGAAGGCAAAAAGTATGTGGTATGCAGATAGAATAGCTAAGTCTCAGGATAAAATTAAAACCATATGGTCAGTCGTAAAGGAAGTGGCTGTTCTGCAGAGACAGGTCGAGGATATAGAATCAGTGCGTAGTGGGAATGTCCGTGTTACTGATCAGTCGCATATATGTACAGTATTTAATAATCACTTTCTGAATGTAGCAAGTGAACTAAATAGAAACCTAGTCCCAACAGGGAATCATATAGCGCTTGTAGAAAAAAGGGTTCCGAGACTGTTACCTGAAATGCTCCTCCATGACAGTGACAAGAGGGAGATTGAGTTAATAATTAAATCACTAAAGAACAAGAACTCTCATGGATATGACGGGGTACTAGCAAAATACTGAAGTATTGTTCTATGTATGTTAGCTTAGTACTTAGCCATATCTGTAACTTTTCCTTTAGGAGTGGTCAGTTTCCTGACCGATTAAAGTACTCGGTAGTGAAGCCACTTTATAAAAAGGGAGACAGGGATAATGTTGACAATTATAGACATATTTCTATGCCATCGGTGTTTGCTAAAGTTATCGAGAAGGTTGTATATACAAGGTTACTGGAGCATTTAAATTCACATAATTTGCTGTCAAATGTACAGTTTGGTTTTAGAAATGGTTTAACATTTGAAAATGCTATATTCTCTTTTCTCTGTGAGGTTTTGGGCGGATTAAATAAAAGGTTGCGAACGCTAGGTGTTTGATTTGATTTAACGAAGGCTTTTGACTGTTGACCACAAAATATTACTGCAGAAATTGGACCATTATGGAGTAGCTCACAATTGGTTCACCTCTTACTTTAAGAACAGAAAGCAGAAGGTAATTCTCCGCAATATTGAGAGTGGTAGCGATGTTCAGTCCCAATGGGGCACTGTTAAGTGGGGCGTTCCCCAAGGGTCGGTGCTGGGGCCACTGCTGTTTCTTATTTATGTAAATGATATGCCTTCTAGTATTACAGGTGATTCAAAAATATTTCTGTTTGCTGATGACACCAGCTTGGTAGTGAAGGATCTTGTGTGTAATACTGAAACATTATCAAATAATGTAGTTCATGAAATAAGTTCGTGGCTTGTGGAAAATAACTTGATGCTAAATCACAGTATGACTCAGTTTTTACAGTTTCTAACTCACAATTCAACAAGAACCGATATTTTGCTCAGACAAAATGGGCATATTATAAGCGAGACGGAACAGTTCAAGTTCCTAGGCGTTCGGATAGATAGTAAGCTGTTGTGGAAAGCCCATGTCCAGGATCTTGTTCAGAAACTAAATGCTGCTTTATTTACCATTAGAACAGTATCTGAAATAAGTGACACTTCAACACGAAAAGTAGTCTACTTCGCATATTTTCATACGCTTATGTCGTATGGTATTATTTTTTGGGGTAATTCTTCTGATTCAAAAAGGGTATTTTTGGCTCAAAAACGGGCTGTTCGAGCTATATGTGGTGTAAGTTCGAGAACCTCTTGTCGACCCCTATTCAATAGTCTGGGAATTCTAACAATGCCCTCACAATATATATTTTCTTTAATGTCGTTTGTTGTTAGCAATATTAGCCTATTCCCAAGAGTTAGCAGCTTTCACTCAGTTAATACTAGGCAGAAATCCAATCTGCATGTGGAATGCACTTCCTTGACTCTTGTGCAGAAAGGAGTGCAGTATTCTGCTGCATCCATTTTCAATAAGCTACCACAAGAACTCAAAAATCTTAGCAGTAGCCCAAACTCTTTTAAGTCCAAACAGAAGAGTTTCCTCATGGCTCACTCCTTCTATTCTGTCGAGTTTCACTCAGTTAATACTAGGCAGAAATGAAATCTGCATGTGGAAGGCACTTCCTTGACTCTTGTGCAGAAAGGAGTGCACTATTCTGCTGCATCCATTTTCAATAAGCTACCACAAGAACTCAAAAATCTTAGCAGTAGCCCAAACACTTTTAAGTCTAAACTGAAGAGTTTCCTCATGGCTCACTCCTTCTATTCTGTCGAGGAGCTCCTGGAAGAGCTGAAAAATTAAGCAAATTCCAGTGTTGCATTGGTGATTTTCTTTATTTAAACTTACGAATTGTCGCCCGAATACGTTTCTTATATTTCATTTTATCTGTTTCTACTATCGTGTTATAATTTCATGTATTGACTCGTTCCATGACCATGCGCCTAGAACCGCACAAATTTCACATCAAATATATCAGGTGCACGGTAGCATTTCATTACATATACATAAACACATGACAGTAGGTGTAAGGTGGGACCAGGCGAAATATACACTGTCAGCTTGGACTGTAACTGTCAGATTACCTACTGAGTGGCTACAGATTGCACCTACTGCCATTTGTTCGTGTATGTGTAATGACATGCTATCATGCACGGGTAATATTGGATATGGTCTGTGTAAAATGTGGTCTCAAGCATGAAATAGAAATTTTAACATCTTATGTGCGCCACCAACTGATACTCGTCAACATATGCTTGATAATGACGTAATTGTCGAAATCGGCGGATAGCACAGCTGACAAAAAATAAAAACAGTTCAGCCTACTACGGACCATACTCTCCCTCATATTACTTTCATAAAAGGTAGTTGCGACAGATGCGTTTAAATACAAAATCAGTAAAAGACAGTGTAAGAACGTCCACAACTTCGAATAAAAGAATTTTGGGGTATTATGTTGTGTCATTCTAAAACGCTAAAGCAACTACACTCCTGGAAATGGAAAAAAGAACACATTGACACCGGTGTGTCAGACCCACCATACTTGCTCCGGACACTGCGAGAGGGCTGTACAAGCAATGATCACACGCACGGCACAGCGGACACACCAGGAACCGCGGTGTTGGCCGTCGAATGGCGCTAGCTGCGCAGCATTTGTGCACCGCCGCCGTCAGTGTCAGCCAGTTTGCCGTGGCATACGGAGCTCCATCGCAGTCTTTAACACTGGTAGCATGCCGCGACAGCGTGGACGTCAACCGTATGTGCAGTTGACGGACTTTGAGCGAGGGCGTATAGTGGGCATGCGGGAGGCCGGGTGGACGTACCGCCGAATTGCTCAACACGCGGGGCGTGAGGTCTCCACAGTACATCGATGTTGTCGCCAGTGGCCGGCGGAAGGTGCACGTGCCCGTCGACCTGGGACCGGACCGCAGCGACGCACGGATGCACGCCAAGACCGTAGGATCCTACGCAGTGCCGTAGGGGACCGCACCGCCACTTCCCAGCAAATTAGGGACACTGTTGCTCCTGGGGTATCGGCGAGGACCATTCGCAACCGTCTCCATGAAGCTGGGCTATGGTCCCGCACACCGTTAGGCCGTCTTCCGCTCACGCCCCAACATCGTGCAGCCCGCCTCCAGTGGTGTCGCGACAGGCGTGAATGGAGGGACGAATGGAGACGTGTCGCCTTCAGCGATGAGAGTCGCTTCTGCCTTGGTGCCAATGATGGTCGTATGCGTGTTTGGCGCCGTGCGGGTGAGCGCCACAATCAGGACTGCATACGACCGAGGCACACAGGGCCAACACCCGGCATCATGGTGTGGGGAGCGATCTCCTACACTGGCCGTACACCACTGGTGATCGTCGAGGGGACACTGAATAATGCACGGTACATCCAAACCGTCATCGAACCCATCGTTCTACCATTCCTAGACCGGCAAGGGAACTTGCTGTTCCAACAGGACAATGCACGTCCGCATGTATCCCGTGCCACCCAACGTGCTCTAGAAGGTGTAAGTCAACTACCCTGGCCAGCAAGATCTCCGGATCTGTCCCCCATTGAGCATGTTTGGGACTGGATGAAGCGTCGTCTCACGCGGTCTGCACGTCCAGCACGAACGCTGGTCCAACTGAGGCGCCAGGTGGAAATGGCATGGCAAGCCGTTCCACAGGACTACATCCAGCATCTCTACGATCGTCTCCATGGGAGAATAGCAGCCTGCATTGCTGCGAAAGGTGGATATACACTGTACTAGTGCCGACATTGTGCATGCTCTGTTGCCTTATGTGCCTGTGGTTCTGTCAGTGTGATCATGTGATGTATCTGACCCCAGGAATGTGTCAATAAAGTTTCCCCTTCCTGGGACAATGAATTCACGGTGTTCTTATTACAATTTCCAGGAGTGTAAATCGCCAACGTTTCGACCGTCCTCCTGCGGTCCTCTTCAGGGTGGTTAACTGCCGGAGACTGGTGAATCTGGTCCCCTACCTGCTGTCTGTTTCGGTCATCTGGTTTGCTATCGACGTGATGTCACATATCAGGTACATCATTGGACAAAATGAAGAGAGATTGTTGTGGAAGGGGGTAGTTGTATGGCGGGCTATTGTCTGTGCTACCTTGCTGGCTGACTGGAAGGCAACTCTAGTTGATAACTGGTAGGCAATTGCAAATCGGCAGTTATTATCCATGGGGTCAGGTTTTCCTGCAGCGAAGCGTTAAGGGCGTACGGCGGTTCTCTCGTGGCCCCTGTTTACGCTGCTAAACGCAGGTCAAGTGGTGCTGCTGGCTGGCGATCACACGCCGTCCGCCAAGCTGGAACCACTTGCAGTCAGCTCGCAGCTAACTTATAGCCACCCTCCCTGTTCATGCTGTTCGAACATTTGATTATTTGAGTAGCTTCTTTTATTTTTCGCTGCTGCATCTACAGCTGGCGAGCAAACTGGAGGTTCTAGAAAATTTATAGAACGGCCACATTCCCGGTGATGTTCAGCTACGGCTGACTTGTTGTTCTGTCCCAGTCGAGCGAAACGTTCACGCTCCTTCACTATTAGTCTCCTGCTTTCACCAATATAGACTTCGGTGCATTCAGTCACGCATACTCTCTCTCTCTCTCTCTCTCTCTCTCTCTCTCTCTCTCTCTCTCACACACACACACACACACACACACACACACACAACTATAACAAGCGGTGCACGGTCACTTCTGGCTAACGATAGAAGTGAAAAGAAATCTGAATGCGATACGAAAACATATCACACACACGATGTCTCTGGACTGTAAGATTTCCAAGTCATTTCATTCCCCATAAAACTCCAGGAACTGCCAACTTAAGGGGCTCCGGAAAGGCTCAAAAATCATGAAAAGTTCAATTTTTACTTTTTTGCGTTTTCTGAATCTGCAGACTATTACCTTTTAATAGATACATAATTTATTCAATTCCGAAGACTACAACTATTTTTAATTTTTTTTGAAATGTGTTCTACATGGGCGTGACCCACTGTGGCGCTGTTAAACTGCTGTCAAATGGTGTTATTATTAACGTCCGTGTTCATCAGGTACATTTTAGTGATGTGAGATAAAGTATGTGTTGTGGCTAACCTGTGATGGTTCAATATATATCGCTGGTGTGATTGTCGATTGTTTCATGATTATTTACTCTGTCGTTATCTCGAAAATATTCGTAATTAATTCTGTTTCTTGAGTCTCTGTTTTGTTGAAGTATAATAATGAGTAAAAGTAAAGTTATTAGAAATCCTCTGAAGGCTTTTAAGAAAAGGAGAAATGTTGGAAAGCCAAAGGTATGTGTTATTACTGTAAACAATAAAGACGATGAAAATCCCCAACATAGCTTGTGTCCCAAAGAAGAAGACAGTTGGTGTAAATATAACAAAGGATTGCTAACTGGTGAAGTGTACACTCATAAGCATAGTCTGCCTCATGCAGTAATGGAGGTGATAAAACCTATTTTCAGAGACTTAGCAGCACCTGAACTGTTGAAAAAGTGTATTCACGGAAAAACTCAAAACCCCAATGAAAGTGTAAATAGTGTTATATGGTCGAGAATCCCCAAGACAGTATTTGTTGGAATAGAAACACTTCACTTTGGTGTGTATGATGCTGTTGCGACTTTCAATGATGGCAACATTGTAAGGTGCAAGGTATTTAGAAATATGGGAATGAAGATAGGTTCTAACATGGTACGAGCGATGCTTGCTTTAGACAAGGAACGCCTTCGGGCTGCAGACAGGGTTGTAAAGAGTCTAGAAATACAAGCAAGAGTAAACAGGAGGAGGAACAAGAGGAAGCTGGAGGAGGAGTTTGCAGAGGATGAAGATAATCCATCCTATGGACTTGGAATGCACTGAAAAGTTAATCCAATCTTTGTCGCTCGATTCCCAAAACTTTTATTTTCTCATACTAATTACATGTTTTCTAAGGATCTTCCAACAAACTTTCAGTAAGTGTTACACAGTACCTTCTGCATAATTTAACACAGCCTTTTTCCAAAAAACTGTATATTTTTGAATATATAAATAAAAAATTGCAAAAAAATGTTGTGAATTTTCATTACAATTTAAAAAAATCATCTTTAATAACTGAACTAAAATTTTGTAAAATCCCTGTGTTAAGTTGTAGCCCATATTCCAATAAATAATTTGTAAAAAGTTCAACTTCCTACCTCAAATACTTTGTGAGGAAAGATGTAATTTATAAGCGTTATTTTAACATTGCAAGTATAGGGCGTTCCGGAGCCCCTTAAGCGACAGAACCCTGGCTGTTCAATTCACTTATACACCCTGGAAGTTGATGATAACAAGCCAGAAGATGCTGATCGACAAAGGACTGTAAATAATGTGTTACAAATAAGGAATTGTTGATAATGAACTGCTAGTTAGTTTCTTCTATCACTGTTATTATTTCCAAACCTTGCCAGTATAGAATTATTGTTTATAACATTCCTGAACTTCTCCCCATAGTGCAGATACCTCGATGAAGAGGCATATAGAACTGAATTAATTATGAAGCATGATAAGGGGGAGTGGGGATGCTTGAATCTAATTGGTTCACAGGTTTCCAGCCATTTTGATAGGCTCCCATTGACCCAGGAGTGTCCCACCAATTATGTCAAGACCTCGAATATAAATAGTCGACATGCCTTGGGTGAGTAGGGGGTACCTTGGATGAACTTGGTCAATTAACAGTGTTTTCCCAGGAGAATTGGTGTGGGGGGTAACCTTGAGTATAAGTCTCCCAAGTGTGTAACCTGACATGGGAAGTCTTCATCAGCGACCTTGAGCTAAATGTAAATGTCGTGTGACTAGGGCTTCTCGTCGGGTAGATCGTTCGTTGGGTGCAAGTCTTTGGATTTGACGCCACTTCGGCGACTTGCGCGTCGATGGGGATGAAATGATGATGAATAGGACAACACAACACCCAGTCCCTGAACGGAGAAAATCTCCGACCCAGCCGGGAATCGAACCCGGGCCCATAGGATTGACATTCTGTCGCGCTGATCACTCAGCTACCGGGGGCGGACCCTTGATCTAAGAAACTGGTTATAACTGTCTCGCAGTCTGAATGCCCACCAATAATCTACTGTCGCGCGACCCCAAATTACGCTCACACTTAGTATAATATTCAGTACTGGAATGCAAGATACGTCTTATACAAATCCAATTCAGATGGCCTCGTGCTTTTACATTACCATTCAGATAGAATACACAAAATAAAATCACTATATATTACATTAATGCTCGAAATATTATTTGACGAGTGGAAGAGCAATGAGATAAGCTACATGAAACCTTGGATGACTGAGATATACTCATAATATGCTATTTGCCCCATGTGTTCCGAAAAGTTAAATGTTCGAACGATGACACTGGACTTCTCAAGTTAAACTCTAATGTTAGAAAACCATGTAAGGTACAGTCACGTAAAAACAACGTAAAACTGCAAGCCAGCAACGAAGTCGGTTAAACATGCACAGTTAACTATTACAATACAAAGCGTCTATATTTAGAGGTAGAATCGAAACGTAGACATAGCAGCAACAAGCGCAGTGTTAGTGAGTGTCTTTGTATGCCAGCCACACTGCCCCGCCAACCAATTCTGCCGCCAAGCTTTCCCATTGGCGTCAAATCTCGCACGACTTGGTAAGGCGCACCATGCAGTTTCCAGCTAGACATGTACTACCCTAGCAGACGGATAACTAACGGCTGATCATTGAGCCTGGCAAGTGCCTTTCGACGAGGGCACGAAAACGCGGCATGAAAGATGTGTGAACAGCGGACGCCTCTTAAGCTCTACTGACGTCAGATTTTGATATTGAAATAAATAAATTCCTGGAGGGATACATAGTTTCAAAGTGAAATGTGAACTAAATGAAATTCTAAGAAGAGGAAACTGGGAGCATTCGATATGAAGTACTGTAGCATGTTGTTAAAAATTAAGTTGATAATGAAATGAAAAAACTACTAAGTAGAATACTTGAGGAAAGAAGTCTATAAATAATCCTTATCAGAAGAAGCGTCTAGTTAATGCGACATCTGATACCTCGTCCGTGTCAGACTAACTTGCTGCTCGTTGGAACATTAGAAAGGAAAATAGTGGGAGCCTATAGCTAGAATATGTAAAGACACAATGAAGGATGTTTGGTGTAAAACTTTCAAGGAAGTGAAAAGATTTGCACAGGCTAGCAAAAAACTGAGGACAGTATCACACCAACAAAAGGACTGACGTAAATCAAAAACAGTCCTCTATTAGCAGTGTAGCAGAAATGTTGTATTCTATTTTGACGTAGTCATCGACTAAAAAGTATGTAAAGTGTGTAATGGTTGTCGATAGTGATTGGTCAGGCGAAACCAGTATAGTTTATATGAACATAACCAGAACTAAACTTTATTGTGAAAAGCCAGTTATTATGCACCTCTGTTGTGACTGACTGATGGAACCCAAAGTTTCAGTATCTCGGGTACTGGTTGACTGCGTTATATATTTCCTCAGTTAAGTGTAGAGCAAATATTCTTTTCCTTGTCAGACAGGTAAGGTATTAGAATTGATTTTTTATTTCGCTGTTTTTGAAACATTATGGACAACTGGTTCGGCTGACCGACGAAGTTCTTCAGAAAAATTAGGACTTGTTATAGTTTACTGGTGAGTTATTCAGCTAGGAAAATGATGTTGGGGCATAATTATTGCACTTATTGGAGTGAAAAGGCACTATATCTATTTCAAAAGCAATTTCATCTTGTCATACAGAAGGAAGGTTCAAACATAAAGTTCCCCCAAACGTAACAGCTTTCTCCGATTATTTTACGACGATTATATTCCCTCAAATAAATCACAATCTTGGATAAAGTTTGAGCAAGCAAGGTGAAAAAACTTTTTATGAAAAATAATTGCATTTGAAATTGTAGTTACTACTAAAATGTCGGTAAAAAATAGAAGAGTGGTCGTGCGGAAGTGTGTTTTCTGGAACGGAAAATTAAAGAAGACGAATGTTACACCGATGATTCGGAGTTTCATTTGCCAAGAAACACTATGAATTCTAATATTTTATAGTTACATAAAAACCCCTGGGGAGCATTTATCCATTAAACTGACATCGTTTTCAGTTTTGTTCTGTTTTATCAGGATGTATTTTACGAGCATTTGCAGCATGGGTAGAGCATTGTAATTCGGTAAGTCAAGCTGTACGGAATTCAGAAGGAACAGCAGTGGAAATAATTATGTTCATAGGCCACAGTCGGATAGCCCTCACTGTTGACGTGATGTAAAGAAGCTAATGAGATAAAAAAAAAAAAACGTATGTTGCTTCGTTCCTCACAATACGTGTTTCCAGATAATACGACAACCAGTTTCTAGCAGCAGAAAACCATTGGCGAGCGAAAGCAAAGCGACAGCTGAAACGAACAGCAACTGTAAAGCGGCACGCTTCAGGAAGTCTGTAACATCTCATAAAAGCCGAGGCCACGGGAAACGCTGTTTGACAGCCGCGACTTATCATCCATACACCACCCACAGAGCGACATTGTGCACCGAGAACCTGTCACGCTTTTATTCACGAGCTCCCTCCTGAATGAAGCGGCTTCGTTAGATGTCACAAATGCAAATGCAACGAATTAATTAAGATACCGTGTATCCGGTGACGCCGCGCTAACGCAAGCTATTTACATAAACTACTTAGCAATCTGAACATCACACTCTCTGACGCAAGAGCTTTTCCAAACTGACATCGAATAGCCGCGAATATTGTATCTGCAGCTACCGAATTTTCTCACCGAAGACAAGAGAAGTACTATCACCTATGAATTTAAAATTAAAGTAAGGGAAAGTATGGGGAAATCAGAGCTCGCACGGGAAGATATAGGTGTTTGTTTTTTCCGCACGCTGTTCGTGAATAGAATAGCAGATAATTATTGTGAAGGTGGTTTGGTGAACCCTCTGCCAGGCACTGAAGTGTCATTTGCAGAGTATCCATGTATTTAGATTCTTAAGCTACATGAAGATGCGAATAATTCATACATGACAATAAGAATACATTATCTTTGTAGCTCACAATACATTGCAGAAGTAAATAAATCAATATCACAGTTTTTTTAAAGAAATCTAAGGACACATGTAATAGTATTCGTACGTTATTGCCATGACTCTTTGAACTTAGTGATTTCCAAGAGTTTTGTTTTTCATAGCAACGAAACACATCTCTGGACATTTGATTATCTTACCTGTTTTAACGTCACAGTCTCGTCTCGCGGTGGCGTGTGGATAGGCAACCCAGTTTGTGTTTTGCCAGCCCTGCACGACGAGGTATCAAATTATCTACACTGAAGAGCCAAAGAAAGTGGTACACTTGTCTAATATCGAGCAGGGCCCCGCGAGCACGCAGAAGTGACGCAGCACGACGTGACTAATGAACACCATGAATCCTGCAGGGCTGTCCATAAATCCGTTAAGAGTGCGAGGTGGTGGAGATCTCTTCTGAACAGCACTTTGCAAGGCATCCCAGATATGCTCAATAATGGTCATGTCTGGGGAGTTTGATGGCCATCTGAAGTCTTCATGAAGTCTTCAAACTCAGAAGAGTGTTCCTGGAGCCACTCGGTAACAATTCTGGATGTGTGGGGTGTCGCATGGTCCTGCTGGAATTGTCCAGGTCCGTCGGAATGCACAATGGACATGAATGGATGCAGGTGATCAGACAGGAAGCTTTCGCACATTTCACCTGTCAGAGTCGTATCAAAACGTATCACGGGTCTCATATCACTCTAACTGCACACGCTCAACACCATTACAGAGCCTCCACTAGCTTGAACAGTCCAATGCTCACATGCAGGGTGCATGGATTCGTGAGGTTGTCTCCATAACTGTACAAGTCCATCCGCTCGGTACGGTTTGAAACGAGGCTGGTCCGACCAGACATAGTGTTTCCAGTCATCAACAGTCCAATGTCGGTGTTGACGGGCCCAGGCCAGGCGTAAGGCTTTGTGTCGTGCAGTCATCAAGGGTACATGAGTGGGCCTTCGGCTTCGAAAGCCCACATCGATGATGTTTCGCTGAATTGATCTCACGCTGACACTTGTTGACGGCTCAGCACTGAAATCTGCAGCAGTTTGCGGAAGGGTTGCACTTCTGTCACGTGAAATATCCTCCTCAGCCGTAGTTGGTCTCGTTCTTGCAGGATCTTTTTCCGGCCGTAGCGTTGTCGGACATTTGATGTTTTACCGGATTGCTGATATTCACGGTGCACTCGTGATATCGTCGTACGGTAAAATCCCCACTTCATTGCTACCTCGGAGATGCTGTGTCCCATCGCTCGTGCGCCGACTTTAGCACCGTGTTCTAACTTAAATAAATCATGATAACCATGAAACGCGTACGTTTCATAGGCAGCGATGGTGAGGCACAGAATCTTTGACCAGAGTTGCGATACAATGCAGTCGCGAGTTAGCTTTTAGAGAGAGTATAGTTGCTAGCTAGCGGTTGCGAGTAGCACGTGCGAGACGATGCAGTCGCGGTCTAGATGCGAGAGAGTTTTGTTGTGTGTGAGCGGTCGGCGGGCGTCGACATGCCACTGGTCAAGATTCAGGATGAGGTATATTTTTATTAAATAAGTATTCATGCAACATTGCGCTCAACAGATAATCTAATGTATATTCATTGTAATTAACTTTCAAGAATCGCCCCAATAATAATTTTGATTTCAAAGCAATTTTTAACAAACAAACAAAAAAATCATTTGATACCTTTGCATTTCCTTAAAGAAAATTTTCAGTTAACTAAAAAAAAAAAATTAATACTTGCAATGCATTTCCTCCAAGCTGCGGCCAACAATAAGAGCAGAACTTTGACATGCAGTTATACTGAGGTAAGAAATTAATTCTGATTTCGCACAGGGCCAAAGACTGATATTTCCGTCTATTTGCGTTTCCATTGTCACTGAGATTTTCATTATCATTGAATTGACTTTCATTTTGTGAGGAACTTATACTTGGGTCAGATAGCTAATTTTTATTTAATTGTCTTTGTGTTTCAAAATTCTCTGGAGAGCTTACACTTAGCTCAATGTCCATTTGCATTTAAAATATTATTAACTTTTCATTTTTCTGTTGGGTGGTTACACTTAGCTTTGGCTCGATTTCTAATAAATATTGTCTTTTTAAATTTTGTGGGGAGGTTACACTTGGCGACACCCGGTCCAGGATCGTATTTCGTTGAGAATCTTTTGAAAAACAGTCAGATATCTGCTCTTATTTGCTTAAATATAATTATAATTTGGCGCAACGCTTTTACTAATTTTGTGACTTTCTTTCCTCAGATCATCGGCAATTCGTTGCTCTGTTGTATTTTTTTGTTGCTTTTGCATTGTGCTTATTTATTTTGTGAATAATTTTGACTATTGTAAAAATGCCGCGAAAGACTGTGAATAGTGTATCGCGAGGTATTTTGAATGAAATTACCGACTTAAACAACATGACCGATAGTAATTGCGACACGCAGTGTAATGATGACAATCCTGCGTTCTCTGACAATCAGTGCGTTCCAACCATTAATAATGATGTAGATCTTAATGATGAACAAGCGAACTCAATTGTCTCCTCTGTTAATTTGACGACAATTGATGACGCGGGGCGTTCTGTTGGAATGAGCGCTGCCCAGCTTAACACACCCGGTTTGGAAAATTCTTGTAATGTACAGCCAAATTTTTCTAATGAAAATGGACAGTGTACTGAAAGTACGACGGATTTATTTAATTCCGAAATAATGTCTGACAATGTACATCCGACTGATAAACCTTTTTGTAAAGTACAGAATGACCAAATGGTCACACAAAACGCGACAAGTGCAAATACACTGTCAAACAGTACAGAGAATGGAGTAGATATTGTTAGTTTGGGTCGAATTATGGCAATATTGCTACAAAATAGTGAAGATTTCAAACAACAACTTGGTGAACAGGCTAGACAACAGAGTGAAGATAACAAACAATTTAAAGAAAGTTTAAAACAACAGAACGAAAAACTAGACAATAATAATGAAGATCTCAAACAACTTAGTGAACAGAACAAACAGCTTAATAAAAAATTAGACGACAATTCCAGACAATTAAATGAAAAATTAGACAACAATTCCAGGCAGCTTAGTGAACAAATTAGAGCCGTTGCCGCGCAGTGTCACGATACCAAGGAACAGTTACGCGAGGAAATTGAGGCTTGTTCAAGAAAAAATAGCGAAGAAATTAAGTCTGTTGCTCAGGAATTAAGGGAATTGCAAACAGCTGCAACAGAAACACTCAGAGGCGAAATTAGCGGAGTCGCTAAACAATGCTCTGAAAAGACTACACAATTACGGGACGAGTTTAAAGCAATGACAGCAGAACTTTCGCGCACAATGGATGAAAAGATTGACGCGAAATTCGAACAACAGAACTCTCAAATTAACGAACGTCTTAGTCTTCACATAGAAAACAGTGATACACGTTTCCGCAAGTTCATACAGGATCAAAATAAAGTAAAACGACAAGTAATGGAAACAATCACAGCTCAGAGACAAGAAGACAAACGTAAAATGTTTGCAAAGGCAAAAACATATGTAGACAACAATATTGCTACAGTGTCGGACAAAATTAATACTATCGAACAGTCGAACACAGAATTACGTGACGAAATTTGCGATCTTAAATCGAAAACAGACACATACACAACAGATTTTCAGACAGTGACAGACAGACTCGAACAATTAGAACTAACACAGGATTCCGATGTAATTCAAGCTGATGTTAAAAAACTGAACGAAACAACACGTAAATTGCAAAAACAGATTAATGCCTCTGATTCTAAAACCGATGATCAGGTAAAAATACTGACTGAGAAATGTGATGAATTGGACAGTCGTATTGACGTGATTGAAAGCAATAATGACAGCAAATCAGACGATGCTTCACCGGTTTCATTTAATCAAACAACTGAATTTCAAAATTTACAGCAGACAATTAATGAAATCGATTCGTCTAATAACCCGTTGCGTAGAAAACTGTCAAGTTTACAGCAGGAAGTAACAGAGATGAAAAATATTTCAGTTAATAACACATCACAGCAGATGCCACTTTGTGAACATTTGTCAGACTCACGCAGTGCGTATAATTTAGGTAATCAACAGAGAGTATACGACTTAGATTCCGAACAACCACAGTTCAATAGATTCTCTTACAATCCTGAACCTGTTCCATCACACAGAGACGATAATTTTGATTACAAACATTTTCTGTCAGTGAGAAAGTTTAAAGTGTTTAAAAACGACAGAACACAGATTCACCCACTGGATTGGATACAACAGTTTAGCTTTGCTTTTCCACCGACTTGGCCTGTTACGCATAAACTTGAATTTATTTGCAGTTTTTTGGAAGGCGAACCGGCAACTCGTATGAGACCGATCGCGAGACAATGTTATTCGGTAGAGGAATTTCAGAATGCTTTTCTGTCAGCGTATTGGTCGAAAACGACACAGCGCGGAATAAAAGATCAATTAATTAGTTTACCAAATTATGAAAACTCCAATTTTCCCAGTGTGACGCAATTTTTTGAGCACATGGTGCAACAAAACCAGTACCTGAGTGAACCTTATAGTGAATCTGCACTTATTCAATTATGTATCTCTAAATTACCACGATCATTAAGAGTGTCACTTCTAACGGGTCAGCAAAAAGAAAACATTTCAGCATTCAGAGATCTATTGCAGCTTTTAGAAGTGCAGCAATCGGATTATTCCTTCGTAAACAAAAAATTTTCATATAACAACCAAAGCCAACAAACTTACAGCAATTACGATCAGCCACGTAATTTCAATAGGAGAGGTAACAGACGCTTTAGGACCGACAACCACCAAAACTTTAATAACAGACAAGATTCTAATTATCAATATCGTCAGAATTTTCAGCAACAGGAGCCATATTTTGGTAACAATAGAAGTTTTCCACCGCAACAGCATGAAAGTCAACCGGTTAGAATACCTAACCAACAATGTAATGCACAAGGTCAACCTAACTTTAATGTTTCGCCGCGTGAACGTATAGTCCCTGGTACAACAAACAGTAACGCACGGCAGCAAAGGAACAACTACGTACAGAAAACACAGTATTTCAATTCCTATCGCAATGCACCGTATAGGAATGACTATTACGACAGACGTAAAAACGATGAGCACAATTTTCAGCGTACATCTAACAACAGTCGGTAATACCAACAGCAGAATTATCCGCAAGAACATATTCTCATGAATGAACCCGACAGTAGGTATCATCCAGAGCGTAATACGTCTGGAAGAAGTAATAGAACAGTTCAAATAGTAGAAATGCCACATCCTCCTGATAACAATAACACGTCAGATAGAATTTGACTAGATACTGTACAGGTCGCATCTTCCAGTAACACAAGCACTAGTTTTGACACGCAAAATGTTGTTCACGAAAATGTTATTACTTTTGACGACATACGAGACACACTTTTGCAGGAAAGACCAGTTGTTCAGAAAACTATTTCACATCCTGTCATCGAAATTAAAATAGGTTCATCTAAATTTTCAGCAGTAATCGACTCCGGATCACCTATGTCAGTTATAAATGAGGAGACTTTCAACGAGTGCAACAAAGAGAATACCTATCCTACATTACCTTTAGGCAAAACGAAAGTGAAAGGAGCAGTATCGAGTAAAGGAGTGGATGTAAAATTACAGACGCATTTATCATTTTGTATTGGAGGTCATACTTTTCACTCAAATTTTTGGATTGTTCCTTTATTGACAACAGACGTTATTTTAGGCATGAACTTTCTGGTACAACACGACGCAGTGGTCGATTTTCAAAATTCTTATTTAATGTTGAAGGACGAAAATGTACAATTAGCTTTAGAGTTTCAGCATTCCTTATCTGCGGAAGAACAAACAATTAACCGCACAGAGGTCATTTCCGCAACACGTAACATAGACTGTAATTCCGCATTGTTCACAGACACGTACGTACACAACTATAATACTCCAGACGAAGCTGACTACGACGTTATGCAGATGATTTCCGATAAAGTTAAACAAAGCAGTGCAAATACAGACGACGAACGAACGCAATTACATAAAATTCTTTTGCAGCAAGCTCCAGTTTTCGACAACATTCCTGGTACTATGTCCGGCTTTATGTATGAATTTCAAGTCAAACAGCACGACACATTTAAAGCAAAGCATTATCCCATTCCATATATCCACAGAGAACAAGTTAAAAAAGAGTTGCAGGATATGCTCGACCAAGGAATTATAGAACCGGCAGTTAGTCCGTACATAAACCCGTTACATATTGTTAAGAAAAAAGATGGCTCACTTCGCCTTGTACTTGATTCGCGTCACATTAATGACATTATTATTAATGAAACAGATCGACCACAGACACTAGAGGAACTTCTACAGAAATTTCATGGTACAGCTATTTATTCTACATTAGATTTGAAATCGGGATTTTGGCAAATTCAACTTCATCCGAATTGCAGAAAGTACACAGCATTTCTCTGTTTTGGTGACTGTTATCAATTTTGTAAATTACCGTTCGGCTTAACTATTTCCTCTGCAGCTTTCATTCGCGGTTTGAACACAATACTTCCAACAGAACTTAAAGACAGAATTACGACGTACGTAGACGACATTCTTATCGCAGAAGCTAACTGGTCTGAACACAATGTGATTTTAGAACAACTATTACAAACTTTTCGTACACAAGGACTCACAGTAAACCTCAGTAAATCGCATTTTGGTAAAACTTCTATAAAATTTCTTGGACACGTAATTTCAGCAGAAGGCATTGCGCCTGATCCAGAAAAACTTCAAGCTCTACGTGACATTACTGTTCCTACAACGAAGAAACAACTACGCAGTTTTTTGGGCTTAATTAACTTTTTTCGTAAATTTATTCATCATTCTGCTTTAGACACACCTAGATTATGCCAATTAACAGGTAAAAACACTATTTGGTCATGGGATAAGCAAGCACACTCTGAATTTATGAACCTGAAACATGCTTTGTTGAATGCTCCACTTTTATCGCACCCAGATCTTACTAGAAATTTTTCCATTGCCACCGACAGTTCCAATACAGCTTTAGGCGTACATATTTTTCAAGAAATTGAAGAAGATGGCTCGACAGTAATTAAAAACATCGCATTTGCAAGCCGCATTTTGTCACCTGCTGAACGAAATTATTCCGTTACTGAACTAGAAACATTATGTGTTGTATGGGCTTTTACGAGATTTAGGCACTTTCTTTATGGCAGACATACCACCGTTTACACAGACCACAGAGCTATACAATTTTTACTTACGGCTAAATTCTCTCACGATAGATTAAGCAGATGGAAACTTTATTTACAGGAATTTAATTTTACGATTGTTCACATTCCCGGCACACAAAATGTAATAGCAGACGCATTATCCCGTTCTCTCAGCAACAATCAGCAAGACGTAGCAACCAACTTCTGCAAAGCAAATTTCAGTGTCATGTACATTCAGCAAGTTGCATTTGAAAATTTTATTTCATCGTCATTACAGGACATAGCAAAAGAGCAAAGCAAAGACAATGTGTGGAAAGAAATTAAACACCTTTGGCAAGATAAGAATAATGTTACGATTAGGAACCACTACACTGTACGCAATGACATTCTGTTTCGCCGCTCTCATCCTGACAGCAACAATTGGTTACTATGCATTCCTGACGAACTGATTAACAAATTAATTTGGTATACTCATTTAAGCTACGCACATTACGGAGCCAGAAAATGTTTTCTTATACTGAGACAGAACAGTTATTTTGCCAACATGGAAAAACGTATACGACGAGTTTTAGCGTCATGTAAAATTTGCCAGAAAGCTAAATCAGACACCACTTCACACATTCCTCCATTATATCCCATTATACCTGTTAAATTAAGACATATAGCCGCAGTAGACATTTTTGGTCCAATTCCGAGAACTAATAGAGGTTTTTGCTACATCTTTGTCGCTGTTGAACTCACTTCAAAATTTGTTACTTTCACTCCGTTACGCAAAGCTACTGCTAAGACTGTTTCGAAAGCATTTGTAAAACATTTTCTATTTCACGTTGGGCATTTGATGAAAGTAATTTCTGACAATGGACCACAATTTCGTTCTGCTATATGGACACGCATGTTACGAGCTAGAAACATTTCGCCGATTTATATATCCAAGTACCACGCTTCTTCGAACCCTTGTGAACGATTAATGAAAGAAATTGGTAAACTGTGTAGAATATACTGCCACAAAAGACATGTTAATTGGGACACACACATATTCTCATTCCAAGATGTAATTAATTCGATTCCAAATGAATCCACTATGCTATCTCCGTATGTTATACTGAAAAACGTTGAACCACCTAACAAAATCACAGAATTAGTAAACTTTCCTACATCTCGTCGTTTACGACACCACGAAATAATTGACATTGCGCTGAACAACATCAAACGTGCCGCAGAGCGCCGGAGAAGACAGCAAAAACAGGTTTGTAGACACCGAGACTTTCACGTTGGACAGAAGATATTAGTACGTACACACTATTTATCCAGCAAATTAAAAGGTAGGTGCAGTAAATTTGAGCTTCTATACGCAGGTCCATATCGGATTCGCAGTATTCCTCACCCCAATGTTGTACACGTCGAAACTCTGAGAACCAGAAAATCGAAAGGCAACCACCATTGGTCAAACATAAAACCCTTTATTGAGTGAACATACTTTACGATTTGTCACGCTCTAATGCTAATCACTAATTTTTATGAACATTTCTGCAATTATATTGACATGAATAATTACTGATGATGATTATCGTATTTTTTCTTGGCAAGTGCCCGGCAAGGTAAGGTTAGCAGGTCGCTCTTCTTGTCGTTACACACCAGACCGTGCATATTTTCCAGATGAACTTACGCATTTTATGAATAATTATGCAATTCTCTGTAGTGACGCATTAATTTTATCAAATTCTCTCTCCATTAAAGTCTTTAATTATCGCCTCTATTAACTACACTACATACAAGCTGAACACAACGAATGTCACATTTTGTCTTTCTTATGTATGTACGATTGTTTTCATGTTTTGTTTGTATGCACTGTGAACTAGTTAAGGTATAACACACACCAGTTGACTTTGACATTTTTTGCACTATGATATCTCAACATCGTGACTGTTTTACATTTTCCTTTTTTTTTTTGCTGCTGCATTATGATATTCTCTGTACACTTTTTGCCTTTGAACACTGTCTATGCTTTTGACATATTACGTTTTCTGTCATGTTATGCTGTATGCTTAATTGTGTCACCTTTAACCAATCATTATCTAATGGGTATATGATTTAAATGCAAGACATTAATCTTTGTTCATCAGTTTCAGAAAGAAATGATGCATAAAGGAAATAAATTAAACAGAAATGGGAATTTCACCTTCGGAATAAACGAAAGAAGATGCAATAATTTTATGAGGAAGAGTAAATGGATTAGGATTAACAAGCATTAACAAGAATATACTATACACATCGCAGAATAGCAGTCTTAACTAATTTTTTCTTTCAGAATACAAGGCGATTGATGCAAGCTGTCAGACAGAACTACACATCTTAGTTTTAAGTGATGAAGTATGCTAGAGATAAGGAATAGTTGTGTAATGAGTAATGAACTGATTTTTGCAGATTATAATGAGTGCTGATGATGAATAATGATGAAGAATATACTAATATGGATAATGAAGTTTTTCTTTACAGGTGATGACGATAATGAAGTTATGATAATATGGATAATGAAGTTTTTTTCTTTACAGATGAGGATGATGTTGAAGTTTATGTATTTATGCTATGTAGTTATTTAAGTATTTGTTGCAGTTTGCTTTGACAGCAGGTGTTATATTGCGTAGTAGGATGACTGAAGGTTTTGGAAAGGACAGCTATGGAACACATTTTTTATACAGATTTCACTACCTGTTAATTCGAAGTTCACTACTTTTCAGCATTGTCTGCGTTTCTTCTTTCAGCTCAATAATCCATTTTGTATTTTTTCCAGGAGAAGCTTTTCATGATACTTACTAAACTTGTTACTTATTAAGCCTATACTAGTACTTGCATTTTTATTTTTTTTACCCATTTGTGTCTATAATTTATAAATA
Source organism: Schistocerca nitens (assembly GCF_023898315.1). NCBI lineage: Eukaryota > Metazoa > Arthropoda > Insecta > Orthoptera > Acrididae > Schistocerca > Schistocerca nitens. Next base: position 785,731,845 of record NC_064618.1, on the reverse strand, counting down.
TGATCACATATACTGCCTTGTGTCACAACCTTGCTACAGCTGACTCATGACGAATGACGTTACACATTTTTCATTTATAGGAACAACCTAGAAGCAATTTTTTCTCTTATTTCTTCTTGCTTTCCCTTATAATTACCCAAAGCAATGCATTGCTAGCACAAAAAGAAAAAAAAAAAAACAAAATGTATTACCAGTCTCATATAATGTCACTAGTTTATGATAATTCTGAATTATACTGATCAGCTCTGAATAGTATGTCACTTGAATAATGACTTCTTAATGATACCAAATATATATATATATATATATATATATATATATATATATATATATATATATATATATAAAATAAAAAAAATATAATGCTTTGTAACTGGCTAATAATTGTCACTGTTTATTGTAATGAGACTACTTATAATGCCCATGATTATTAATGCTATGATTGTAATTTTGTAACTGGCTAATAACTGCCACTGTTTATTGTACTGAGACTACTTATAATGCCCATGATTATTAATGCTACGATTGTAATTAACTGATTTTTTATAATGACTTCTTAATGATCTGAATAATACTGAATGATGAACAATGTTTTATACTATTCAATACTTGCTGGCCACTGAGTGCCAATAATTAATGTAATTAAGACTTCTGATGAACATTATTCTGTCATACTAAACATGGTTTGTAACTGGACAAAGATTGCCGCTGTTTATTGTAATACGACTACCCATGATGGCAATAATTTAATTTTATGAACATTATTCTGTAATATGGTTTGTAACTGGTCCAAGATTGCCGCTGTTTATTGTAATACGACTACCCATGATGGCAATAATTTAATTTTATGAACATTATTCTGTAATACTAAAATACAGAAAGTACAGAAATGTTCAATAACTAGGCTATGGATGCCGCAAACTACTTATGTAATCACTAATCAAGACTTGTGTGTTAGTTAATGTCCTTCACCTTCTGACCTAACTACCTGAAATTATTGTAACATCCATTGTCTTGTCCATCCTCATTATCATGGAGCACTATATTTGGTTTTTGCACTAATTCTACGTTGGTGTGCCTCTTAAGAGCGTGGTGTTGACACGACATGCTGTCCACCACCGTAAGCGATGAAGACGTTGTTATGGTCCCACTGTTTGGTGTAACTGGTGTACTGCCAAATGATAGCATGGAATATTACTACGACGTTTCAGTGTCTTGATACGCTGATAAATACTTCTGGGAACGGAACTGCAGATTGTATCACTTAGTGTTGTCATTCTGTGGAAAGATATGGACTTTCAGTGCAGCTGTGTGCAAACTAAAGTGCTACAACCATGATGCAATCCTTTTCTTTCCTATCCTAATAGGAAAATCATTTTAGCTAACATCATTTATGTTCATGGCCTATACATTTCTTTTCGATTTGTTGAACTCCAGTGCAAGTACACTTATGTCACCTGTCGACATGATTTTTTGCCATTATGTTTATTTATTGTGAAAATACTAAAGACATTTTTCGATTTGTTCTGAAGTACAGTATATGTGCACTCTTGTCATCTATATTGTATATACTTTTTGTGATTTGATGATTTTTTTACCCTTGCGTTTATTTGTTATGAAAATGTTCAAAAGTTTCCAGTGCATGTGCACTTATGTGTTAATATGTTTTCTACTGAACTTCAGTGCCTGTGCACTTTTCTCATTTTTCAACATGATTTGTGTTCATTCTGCATACCTTTTATGATTTATGTCACTTGTTCCTCATTGTATATACATTTCGTCTTTTGCTGATATGTTCTGAACTCCAGTGCATATGCACTCATGTCACTTTTCAATATGATATTTTGTCATTCTATTTATTTGTTCTGAAAATGCTACAGAATCTTACAGTGCGTGTGCACTTTGTTATCTATTAAATAATTTGTATATACATTTTTCTGATTTGCTAATATGTTTTGTACTCACATTTTGTCATTATGTTTTGTACTTGATGCATGTGCACCATATTTCCTTCATATTCTCTATCTGTATATATGCAGTAATTGTAAAGTTAATTAGTTGAAAAAAAAATTTGTTACGATGGCAAGTCCAAATGACTCACCATCGCTGCCAAATTTTTGCCCCCTCAGTGGAGGGTTATGAAACGCCTACGTTTCATAGGCAGCGATGGTGAGGCACAGAATCTTTGACCAGAGTTGCGATACAATGCAGTCGCGAGTTAGCTTTTAGAGAGAGTATAGTTGCTAGCTAGCGGTTGCGAGTAGCACGTGCGAGACGATGCAGTCGCGGTCTAGATGCGAGAGAGTTTTGTTGTGTGTGAGCGGTCGGCGGGCGTCGACATGCCACTGGTCAAGATTCAGGATGAGGTATATTTTTATTAAATAAGTATTCATGCAACATTGCGCTCAACAGATAATCTAATGTATATTCATTGTAATTAACTTTCAAGAATCGCCCCAATAATAATTTTGATTTCAAAGCAATTTTTAACAAACAAAAAAAAATCATTTGATACCTTTGCATTTCCTTAAAGAAAATTTTCAGTTAACTAAAAAAAAAAAAAATTTAATACTTGCAATGCAGTTCCTCCAAGCTGCGGCCAACAATAAGAGCAGAACTTTGACATGCAGTTATACTGAGGTAAGAAATTAATTCTGATTTCGCACAGGGCCAAAGACTGATATTTCCGTCTATTTGCGTTTCCATTGTCACTGAGATTTTCATTATCATTGAATTGACTTTCATTTTGTGAGGAACTTATACTTGGGTCAGATAGCTAATTTTTATTTAATTGTCTTTGTGTTTCAAAATTCTCTGGAGAGCTTACACTTAGCTCAATGTCCATTTGCATTTAAAATATTATTAACTTTTCATTTTTCTGTGGGGAGGTTACACTTAGCTTTGGCTCGATTTCTAATAAATATTGTCTTTTTAAATTTTGTGGGGAGGTTACAACCAGCATTAAGCGATCTAACAACTGCGCCAGACACTTGTTGTCTTATATAGGCGTTGTCGACCGCAGCACCGTATTCTGTCTGTTTACATATCTCTGTATTTGAGTACTCATTCCTACACCAGTTTATCTGGCGCTGCAGTGTATTACGAGCGTAAAAATTTCTTAGCGGGTATGGAACAAACAGCGCAAAAGCCTCAGATTTGCTTCTACCTAGCACCAGGAACTGCCGGATAAGCACTGCCTGACAAAAACGTGGAGCGCCAAAAATACTTGGTTTGATGTCATTGTAGCTTTGCATCTGTACACATCATCTGCGGGTGTGTAAATGACATTCTTTCTGGTAGAACGGCCACCAGTCTGTATTAGTTGTTCGTGTTCAGTGTTGTTACCAAGCCTGATAGATCATATAGGAGGCCTAAACAGAGTCAAATGTAGTGACCATCGTGAAGGACACGGTGATGCAGCGCAAGATAGCGTTATTAAGACGTGACTGTTTCAGAGGGGTCTAGTTGTCGGACTCCATTTGGCCGACTGGTCGAATCGCGCAGTATCCAGATTAGTGGGGCATTCGAAGGGGACAGTTGCCCGACGAGGGACGGCAAGCAAACGTGAGGGCAGACATACTCACTGTCAGGGTCCTGGTCTACCATCTCTGACCACCACAACAGAGGATCTACATATTGTGCACTAAGCACGTTGTAACCCGTTCACGTCCGCGCCTGCCATCCGAGAACAACTAATGGACTCCCTGCACCATTATGTGTGACCATGCACCATTCGTCGCCGACTAGCAGCAGCCGTAGTAGGGAATTAACGTCCCATTGTGTTAACACCTCAACACAGCCGCTTGCGTTTGGGGTGGTGCGTCACCGGGAAGAGATTCTGGTCGTATGTGAAGTAAACTAGCGGCAAAACACAATCAATGCCTTCTCTGCATGATAACAATGGAAAAACTATCGACGACATCGCTGCCAAAGCAGAGTTATTAAACACAGCCATCCGAAATTCCTTCACCAAAGAAGACGAAGTAAATATTCCGGAATTCGAATCAAGAACAACTGCCAACATGATTAACTTAGAAGTAGATATCCTCGGAGTAGTGAAGCAACTTAAATCACCTAAGATAAGCAATTCCGGTCCAGACTGTATACCAATTAGGTTCCATTCAGAGTATGCCCACGCAATAGCTCCATACTTAATAATGATATACAACAGGTAGCTCGACGAAAGATCCTTATCCAAAGACTGGAAAATGAACAGGTCACACCAATATTCAAGAAAGGCAGTGGGAGTAATCCTCTAAATTACAAGCCCACGTCATTAACGTCGATATGCAGGAGGATTTTGGAACATATATTGTGTTCGAATATTAAGAACTACCTCGAAGAGAACGGTCTATTGGCACATAGTCAACACGGATTTGGAAAACATTGTTCTTGTGAAACACAACTAGCTCTTCACTCACTCGACATGTTCAGTGCTACTGACAAGGGACGTCAAGCTGATTCCTTTTTTCTAGATTTCCGGAAGGCTTTTGACACTGCACCACACAATTGAAATTCCGTGCTTATGGAATATTGTCTCAGTTATGTGACTGAGTTCGTGACATCCTATCAGATAGGTTACAGTTCATAGTAACTGACAGAAAGTCATCGAGTAAAAGAGAAATGATTTCTGGCATTCCCCAACGATGTGTTATGGGCCCTCTGCTGTTCCTTATCTATGTAAACGATCTAGGATACAATCGGAGAAGCGGTCTTAGGTTGTTTGTAGATGATGCTGTCGTTTATCGTCTAGTAAAGTCATCAGAAGATCAAAACAAACTCCAAAACGGTTTAGAAATGAAAATTGACATTTGACCCTAAATAATGAAAACTATGAGGTCATCCACACGAGTGCTAAAAGGTATCCGTTAAACTTCGGTTACACGATAAATCACTCAAACCTAATTACCTACGAATTACAATTATGAACGACATAAATTGGAAAGAACTGACATAAAATGCTCTGGGGAAGCCAAACCAATGATTGCGTTTTATTGGCAGATCACTTAGAAAATGTGACAGATCTACTAACGTGACTTCCTACACTACGCTTATCCGTCCTCTTTTGGATTACTGCTGTTTGGTGTAGGATCCTTACCAGACAAGATTAACGAAGTACGTCGAGGAAGTTCAAAGAAGAGCAATACGTTTTGTATTTTCGCGAAATAGGGGAGAGAGTATCACTGACATGATACAGGATTTGCGGTGAACATCATTAAAACAAAGGCGTTTTTCGGTACGGCGGAACCATTTCACGAAATTACAGACACCAGCTTTCTCCTCCGAATCCGAAAATATTTTGTTGACACCGACCTACATAGGGAGATGGTGGTGGTGGTGGTGGTGGTTAGTGTTTAACGTCCCGTCGACAACGAGGTCATTAGAGACGGAGCGCAAGCTCGGTTTAGGGAAGGATTGGGAAGGAAATCGGCCGTGCCCTTTCAAAGGAACCATCCCGGCATTTGCCTGACACGATTTAGGGAAATCACGGAAAACCTAAATCAGGATGGCCGGAGACGGGATTGAACCGTCGTCCTCCCGAATGCGAGTCCAGTGTGCTAACCACTGCGCCACCTCGCTCGGTACATAGGGAGAAACAATCGTCATAATAAAATAAGGGAAATCAGAGCTCGCACAGAAAGATACAGGTGTTCGATTTTTCTGCGCTGTTCGATATTAGAATAATAGAGAATTATTACGAACGTGGTTCGATGAATCTTCTGCAGGCACTTAAGTGTGATTTACAGAGTGTCCATGTAGATGTAGATGTAGCGTGGGATGTTGAAGGGTGGCATGGCATTGTGTTCAGCGATGAACAACGCTTCGGCACTAATCCGAACGAAAAACCTCGGCGAGTATGGGGGCGATTTGGGGAGGGATCGCGTTCCGCGTTCTTCCAATATACTGGAGAGGCACAGCGGTGTTACTCCCGGCGTCGTGGTTTGAAGAACCATCGGTATGACTTCAGTACTTAGCTGGTAGTGACTGAGGCACAACGGCACGTCAGGGGCATTCGGCGTCCTCACGTGCTACCCTCTCATGCTGCAGTGCCCTGGTGCCACTTTTCAATATAGCAATGCTCGTCTACACATGACACGTGACTATGAACCGTCTGCGCGAAGACGAGAAACTCCAGTGGCGGGCAAGATCCGCATATCTACGGCCTATAGAGTATGTGTGGAACCAGCTCGGACGCCAACCTCCATCCCAGTGTCAGTATCCAGAACTGGTAGGACCAATTACAACAGTTTTCCATATTACATCTGGAGCGCTTACAACGGCTTTATGGCACCATTCACAGTCGAATGAGTGCTTCGAGGCCAAAGGGCTTGTAGTCTCATACTAATAAGTGGGCTAATACAGTCAAGTTCTTTAAGTTCTTTGGAAATTTGAATCGATTGTATAATCTCAATATAATACCTCCTCAATCCGTGTTTCATTTAGCTCTCCATCCCTTAGAGATGCATCATTTTTTTTTTCTCAGGCACTGTACATGGGCGCATATTTGAGAAAATAACCTGAGAGACGATATCGTGTTCACAGTACTACACTGCTCAATATAATTAGGGGAATATCGTTTTGGCCGGCCGAAATAGCCGAGCGGTTCTAGGCGCTACAATCTGGAACCGCGCGACCGCTACGGTCGCAGGTTCGAATCCTGCCTCGGGCATGGATGTGTGTGATGTCCTTAGGTCAGTTAGGTTTAAGTAGTTCTAAGTTCTAGGGAACTGATGACCTCAGCAGTTAAGTCCCATAGAGCTCAGATCCATTTGAACCAGCCAATATCGTTTTGTGCGTCAGTCTTATTCCATTAAGAAATAATTGAGGACTGCGTATGTTCCCAAATTACACCTCTATCTTCTACAAATTAAGTACACAACGAAACATCATTGCATCCTCGATCGTTTGCATAAAAAAAAATTAAATGTCCAACAGATGTCGAAAACAAAGTGAAAACAACCTTCCATCCTGCCATCTTCGATGCTTTTCATTGGAATTTGAGAGCTTCAGTAACGTTTAGGCCCTCCGCGAGCTTTTATCAGTGCCTGACACCTACGTGACATGCTCCGTATAAATCTACCGAAGCAGCCCTATCGTATTCGTCCTCATTCTTCAATACGAGCACAAGAGAAGTGCTGGAGAGTCTGTGGTGGGACAGGAAGCGACGGATACGCCTGTCGAGCACGTCCCACTTATGCACGATGGGGTTCGCCACCGGCCATTACATTACTTCAATGTCCATGCTTCGCAAGAAGTCCCTGCTGACGCCGTCACATGGGCCCTGGCAATAGAAGAAATTCAGGACTGCCATCGTATACAGCATCCACCACATGGTCCAATAGGATTTGTTCGATTTACTGAGTGGCGATAAGGTGACCATGGACAACAACAAGATCCGTATGCGGATCAACACTGACGTCATAGAACGTTGGGAATCTGTCGACTTCCTGGACAACATTTGGGAGGTACCGATGATCACGGGTCTCCACACACGAACACGGCTGTCATCTTGTGTCAGAGGACATCTGAACTCAGTGACGAAGTTATGAGTTGACATCGGAACAGCAAAACTGAAGGGGAGCTGCAAGATATCGTGTCAAGTGGGGTACTCGAACAGGACGCCTAGGTCTCATGGTCCTTTCATGTAACCTGTTCATTACAACCTGGCTGGACACAGCGAATCCAGCGATCTGAGATCGTCTGTTAGTGCTCTGGCGGTATCCAAGTGACGCTTCAACGGATGTCTGTCTTTACATGGGGCTTTAATGCGACGGCAACCAGTCCAACTCGCCTTTTGTACTGACCTATCTCCCTTCGGCGTATCCACAACCTATGGATGACGGACGGAGAGACGTTGGCAGTAACACGAGTTAAAGTCTAGTCTTTTTGGATCAAACAGGCCGCCCTTTATGATGTACCTTTTGCATTTCTTGCTTTTATGTTTTCGTTTTCTTCAAAGGCAAAGAGAAAAGGTGAAGCCGTAGCGCAGCGTACAGCCTGCGCCTGCCGTCAAGTATTTTTGATTTTCAAGTGTTAAAAAACATAAGATGTTCTTCCTGTTCCTCGGTAAGAGGAAGGACTCGCTCTTTGTCAATGAAAGAACGTAGATGTACGTTATTTTAGAGTGTAATCAGCGGTAGCCATTGTGGTTGAGAGAATGAGTAAAAAGTCAGTATTTTTACAGAATATAGCATTATTTTACCTGCGAAGTTGTATGAGTCATTATCCCAAGTAGTAGAGTACTATATAAAAATCCAAGAAGCCCACCTGTGTACTTCGGAGTTATGACGAAGATCCGATTACAACATCAAGGACATGGTCAAGATTTTGTAGGTGGATACGGCGATCGGACGTAATTGGTAAACATAAATCTGCAACAAGAGAAAGACAATTTCGTTAACCTGGAACTAATATAAAAACATTCTTTACCCATTTACAGGCATCGCTCAGCTTATTGTGCATGCCTGACTCGCCGAAAAATTAATCTCATTATTTACATGTAACTAAACGAACATTTTATATATTTTTTATTATATTATAAAATGGCGACAAGTGACAGGCACGATACATAGTGGGCAAAACTGTGAGTACTAGTATACTTAAGACAATTAATATACATGTATGTTAATTATTTCTTTATGTTCCATGTACTCTGATGACATAACGGAGACAATGATGTAATACTGGAAAAATACTAACTGAAAGAAAAAGAAATAATAAATGAATTAGAAGGAAAAAGACGACAATATCAAGAGTCGACAACTAAAAGTACGATAGAGGGAAGTACCAGTTACAAGAAAAACAGTAAGGTAGCACCGCGCAATACATGTAGACAATGCGTTCCTAGTAGACCTATTAGAAAATCCAAGTACCTATTTCCTATAATCCAGAACCCAAAGCTTCAGAGGTTAACTCAATTGCAATCAAGTAGAGAGAATGACATTTCTTTATCAGTACGAAAAGCATATTGAGTGAACAACAATTGAGATTACAATTACATGCATTCTGTCGTGCGTGAAATAGCGCGGAAGTAAAATCCAAACAGATAAAATAATAATTTCGGTAACTGCAGAGGCGTAATGATTTCTACAGTGGATGGACAAAACAATAAGAAAATGTCATTTCAAAATCAAAGTGCCAGTGTAGTAGAATTGCATTTGCAAAACGTAACAATGAGTGGTTTGGAACCATCATGTGGTGATTATTTGGATGCTGGACGCGACGTGCCATTGTTGCATTCGACGCCCGCGAATACGGACATTTCATTACAAGTAATACGTTGATTACAGTAGACGACATTAATGACACGTCAAGGCACAGGAGTATTTTAAGTGAAAGTAGTACAAGCGCAGATGCTGACAGGCGTAGGCCGTAAGTGACTGGGTAGGATATGCAAGCCTTATTTCAAGCGTTAACAGGCATACGAACAGACATGAACGCAATGAAAACAGACATAAATTCAAAAATGTCGGGTTTAGAGAGCAATTTGAACACAGTAAATTAAAAAATGTCGAGTTTAGAAACAATACAAGCGGACATGACTAATATGAAAGCAGACGTGACCACAGTAAAGTCCGAGAACGGGAAGGTAAATACAAACATGACACACATATCAGGCGAAATAAAAAAATTTGGGCACAGAACTTAATAATTAGGATGCGAAGTTCACACAGCAGATTTCGCAAATCTCCACGGAGGTGGATAGGAAAATTAACGAATAGGTACAAATCTCAGTTCACGATATGAGTGAGAGGTTAAAAGGCACAGTGGAAGAAAAATTTGAAACACTCACACGCACGTATGGACAGGAGCTATCGGGAATCAGAGAAACTCAGGAGAATTTACAGGTAATGCAAAAGAATACGCAGACTACCGTAGATAATGTACAATCACGCAAGTAGCGAAGCTGCAATCTTTCTGTGACGACTTATCAGAAAATGTAGAAATGGTTCAAACGGCTCTGAGCACTATGGGACTTAACATATGTGGTCATCAGTCCCCTAGAACTTAGAACTACTTAAACCTAACTAACCTAAGGACATCACACACATCCATGCCCGAGGCAGGATTCGAACCTGCGACCGTAGCAGTCGCATGGTTCCGGACTGCGCGTCTAGAACCGCTAGACCACCGCGGCCGGCAGAAAATGTAGAGAAAATCAGAGAGGAGATAGGATTACTTAAGTTAGAACATAAAAGAATCAACTCAGACATTGTGCAACTTTACGAAACAGTAAAGGATAATACAGAAGATGAAAACACAACGTTCGCGGAAAAATGTGTACGCGAACAGCGTACTTATGTGGAAGCGGTAAAGGAAGTAATGGGGGACAAGGAAGAAGAAAGTTTAAAACAGGTGGAACATGATATCGAACAGTAGAACAAAGATTAATGAACGATGTAGTTAGCAAATAAAGTACGATAATATCATCGTCGGGGGCGGTAAGCTGAACTGTAAACAGCCGTCCACCGGTGAGAGAAATCAGTGGCGCGGACAACAATGCCCAATCCAACCCACGCCGCGCGAGCGCAAGCCGACGCGCGACGCGAGGAACGGGCAAAGCCTTTATGAGATACACTCCTGGAAATTGAAATAAGAACACCGTGAATTCATTGTCCCAGGAAGGGGAAACTTTATTGACACATTCCTGGGGTCAGATACATCACATGATCACACTGACAGAACCACAGGCACATAAGGCAACAGAGCATGCACAATGTCGGCACTAGTACAGTGTATATCCACCTTTCGCAGCAATGCAGGCTGCTATTCTCCCATGGAGACGATCGTAGAGATGCTGGATGTAGCCCTGTGGAATGGCTTGCCATGCCGTTCCCACCTGGCGCCTCAGTTGGACCAGCGTTCGTGCTGGACGTGCAGACCGCGTGAGACGACGCTTCATCCAGTCCCAAACATGCTCAATGGGGGACAGATCCGGAGATCTTGCTGGCCAGGGTAGTTGACTTACATCTTCTAGAGCACGTTGGGTGGCACGGGATACATGCGGACGTGCATTGTCCTGTTGGAACAGCAAGTTCCCTTGCCGGTCTAGGAATGGTAGAACGATGGGTTCGATGACGGTTTGTATGTACCGTGCACTATTCAGTGTCCCCTCGACGATCACCAGTGGTGTACGGCCAGTGTAGGAGATCGCTCCCCACACCATGATGCCGGGTGTTGGCCCTGTGTGCCTCGGTCGTATGCAGTCCTGATTGTGGCGCTCACCTGCACGGCGCCAAACACGCATACGACCATCATTGGCACCAAGACAGAAGCGACTCTCATCGCTGAAGACGACACGTCTCCATTCGTCCCTCCATTCACGCCTGTCGCGACACCACTGGAGGCGGGCTGCACGATGTTGGGGCGTGAGCGGAAGACGGCCTAACGGTGTGCGGGACCGTAGCCCAGCTTCATGGAGACGGTTGCGAATGGTTCTCGCCGATACTCCAGGAGCAACAGTGTCCCTAATTTGCTGGGAAGTGGCGGTGCGGTCCCCTACGGCACTGCGTAGGATCCTACGGTCTTGGCGTGCATCCGTGCGTCGCTGCGGTCCGGTCCCAGGTCGACGGGCACGTGCACCTTCCGCCGACCACTGGCGACAACATCGATGTACTGTGGAGACCTCACGCCCCACGTGTTGAGCAATTCGGCGGTACGTCCACCCGGCCTCCCGCATGCCCACTATACGCCCTCGCTCAAAGTCCGTCAACTGCACATACGGTTCACGTCCACGCTGTCGCGGCATGCTACCAGTGTTAAAGACTGCGATGGAGCTCCGTATGCCACGGCAAACTGGCTGACACTGACGGCGGCGGTGCACAAATGCTGCGCAGCTAGCGCCATTCGACGGCCAACACCGCGGTTCCTGGTGTGTCCGCTGTGCCGTGCGTGTGATCATTGCTTGTACAGCCCTCTCGCAGTGTCCGGAGCAAGTATGGTGGGTCTGACACACCAGTGTCAATGTGTTCTTTTTTCCATTTCCAGGAGTGTAGATATGTCATCACCGCATGTAAAAGCTGTTCCATCCTGTTGGACAGCGTTGTTAATGGACGAGAGTTTAATAAAACACCGACAGTTTCCTGTATTTTCAAATGAAACAGAGCGAACGCACCCGGTAGTGTTTGTTCGAGCCTTTAGGAATGTGCTGCCTAGGACTCGGACAGAAGCTCAAAAGATTAAATATGTGGTAGGATACACAGAAGGCGACGCCCTTTTGTGGGCTACAGAGATGTCGGAACTCTGCGAGACACATGATCAATTTGAGAATGCATTTTTAGATAAATACTGGTCAACAGCTATCCAAGAAAGATTAAGACGAGAGGTATTTGACCCATTATCATATCATCCAAAATTCAGGGGGCAAAGAAACTATTTTGAAGCATATCTAAAGAACACCCACTACTGCAATAATCCGATATCTCATGTCCATGTACTGAAAACCTTAAAGAACAAGTTGCCTACAAATGTCAGGGAAAAATGAATAACCATTCCCGAATATGATCTCGAGTATTTTCTCTCAGTGCTCGACTCAATAGATCTAATTCATGAGGACTGGTAAGCCATGTCTAGTTATCGTAACGGTAATGAACACAACCCAAATGGAACAACTACGGTAACGACAATGGCTTTGGAAACTATAATAGTCGTGTGGGTAGGAATGAATGGCATCCTTATGCACCGCCGCGCCACCACTGAAATCAATACAATCGGTTTACCTTCAGCCACAGGGTGACCGAAGGTACGAAAATAAATATCAACCCCATTGGTATGGCAATGGCCGAAATAGGAGAAATTCGAGAGAAAACTTTGATATTAGGTGACAAGGAAATGCAAAATACCAGGATCGGAAGGTGGAACACAGGGATCCGACAAGGGGACACGAACTGGCGAGCACGCGAACATACGGTGAACATAGTAGAAATGACAATACCTTTACTGCCCCCGGGAAATGACAATAATCGAGCATGACTAGAGGAAGAAGGTAACTAACTGTCAGTGTGCCACAGCAATAATATTAGCGACATAAACACTAACACGAACAGAAATAGAAAAGAGGAAGTAGACACTGAAACAAGCTTATACCTACAGAATATATATTTTTAAGGTATCATAAGGAAGCAGAAATGAAAGATTTGTTCACTGAAGAGAAAGATACAGCACGTCAGATAAGTGAAATTATTCAAAGAACAACAAAGGTAAAGGTGGGAAACATAGATTTACCAGTTGTTTTGGATACCGGCGCATCAACAAGCCCGATGGCAACCTGCTTGTGTAAAGAGATAGGGCTGGAAGTAAATATACCTATGCTACCTGTAGAGAACTGCAAGATCGTAACGGCGATGGAAAGTAAATCTGAAGTTATAAATTTACAGGCCACTATACTCATTAGCATATGTGGTGTAATTTTGCAGTGTACTTTCTTGTTGGAAGACAAACTTATAGTGAACTATATACTTGGTATTGAAGTGTTTTGAAGGGAGGTTTGTCGGCCGTTAATGAATAAACCGACTGGCGCTTGGTTCCTCTCCAACTTGGGGGTACAATACTTACATTTACGGTACCCTCTTCGTCTTCTACTATCCAGTTTAGCCAATAAGGAATGTTCAATGTTCTTCTACTATCTAACATGCATTCAATGTTCTTCTACTATCTAACATGCAAAGAATGACATGCAACCTAGAGAACAGAAATTTTCCTTGTATTTTGATTTGTACTTTCTTAGGACTCAAATATCTACAGAAGCAAAGGAAACCTTTTGATATTCCTTAAGGAAACACGGAATATACAACGAGGACTAAAACAAATATACATAAAACAGAAAGAGTGAAAACAGATGACGTCGCTATACTACATCAAGCGCAAAAACTTGAGTAAGAGTGATGGAAAAGGAAGGAACTGACAGCGCGCGAGAGTTAAGCGAAAGTCACGAGCGGTGATATGTATTGAGACGTGCAGCCGCGCTTAAAGCTGAGCTGACATTAACAACCATATGCGAAGCGGCTAACAGCTGATTGTAGGGGCAGAGTAGTCACAATGCAAAGTTAAGGTCAGTGTCATCTTTAAGGACAGCCGGTTACAGTCGAGAAGCGCAAAGACACACCGCGCACCGCGACGGAAACCAATATGGAATTTAAGCGAATCGACATCCACGGCGCGCAGCCAACTGGACAAAACAGAAGCGATACGAAATGGAGTACCTGTCAGCTGATTACTACAAGTCGGAGGCTATGCTTCAAAGAACACTAATTCTAAGAGTATATCATTAGGTGAAGCGCATCAACGCAAGTAGGCTAAGACCGTAGAACACTCTAATTTGTGAACTTAACATAGGCTACTGAATGTACATAGTTAGAAATAAGTATTAAAAGTAGGAAAGAATATACACAGGAAATAACCTATCCGACTATATACAACAGGATTAAGACAAGTTTAAAAGAGAAGTAATAACATGTACACTTAAAAGAAGATGATTAGCACAGAACTTAAAAACTAAGAGGCTTACATACAGCACGCAAGTAAGCGACGAAGATTAAGGCAGAATGAAATATACACATAGAAAAATGCGTGTGACTGAAACGTAAACTATAAAATAACGTATCATACAAGCTTTAGCGAGAGGAGCAGTTGTGTACTTACAGAACTATACTTCTTTACAGACAATATTGTAAGTAGTGAGCTTAATGTACAGGGAGAATACATACCCACAAATCTGCTATTACAGAACTCACTTATGTTAGTTGCTATTAATTACATAGTACCTTATAGGAAAAGCATAAGCAGCAAAATAAAACTGTGAACATGAGTCGTACAACAAGCGGGAGATAACCTAAGCAAGTACGAAAACAAACCAATACCCACACAACATGATTACATGGACTTCAACAAAATAATTGAGGTAAGTAGTGTGTGTTTAAAAAGCGATATGGAGAAATAAATTAAAATTCACTGCTGGATGATACTCGGAAGTAGAGAGAGAATGAGCCGGCCGCTGTGGGCGAGCGGCTCTAGGCGCTTCAGTCCGAAACCGCACTGCTGCAACGGTCGCAGGTTCGAATCCTGCCTCGGGCATGGATGTGTGTGATGTCCTTAGGTTAGTTAGGTTTAACTAGCTCTATGTCTAGGGACTGATGACCTCAGATGTTAAGACCCATAGTGCTAGAGGCATTTGAACCAAGTAGAGAGAGTGTGAAAGATTTTAGATTCAACTGGAAGTATTAATTAGTTTATCTACTTTTGTGCTGACATATCATACATGGAATGAAACTAGGAAAATAATGAAAATGTATTAGAATAAGATGAGTTTATTTATATTTGTGGGAAGAAATAAATAACGCGTTGGTACCAGAGTGAGAACCCCACAGGTAATATATGGGTATACTAATGGGCAGGGGCACTACGAATGTAGTGCGGGACAATACGTTGAGAATGTGGGTTTCGCGGGAGGCGTGCCAGAGATAAATCCCTGCAGTCGCGTTATCTTCTGTGTCCTCGGTGGCTCAGATGGATAGAGCGTCTGCCATGTAAGCAGGAAATCCCGGGTTCGAGTCTCGGTCAACGCCTCTAAGCAGCTAAGGGTGTTCATTTCATTGTAATAATATATGGGTATAAATGAAGATTTATGTGGAATATTTTTAAATAATAATTATATGGGTACACGGTGACGAATATGTAGTTGAATATTACTTGGTACCTAGGAAAGGACCACGAAAGCGACGTAAAAAAGGAATAGATTATATTGCTTTAAGTCTTGGAATGAATGATTGTATGAGTGTGGAAAGGGAAGTATGATGATACATTTACGGTAAGTAATTGTGAAAACGAACGCCTTGAAGAAGCAGTGAAGAGTAAAGAAGAGACAGTGAAGTCAATAGTAACAAAGGTACAAGGTACATTTAACGTACACCGAACAGTCCGGTTAGCAGTGCGGTCTAACTCGCTGCTT